>NW_022900926.1:69500043-69567389 GCF_012274545.1 Fukomys damarensis
TCCTGTACGCCGCCTTCCTGGGGCTGGTAAGCGGCGGGCAGGCGAGCGCCTGCGGGGAACCCGACCTTCCCCGACGGAGTCTCTCCTTCGCCCTGCACGTTGAGTCACCTTGAGTGCTTTCAATGAATCGGCCGAGGCCTCAGTTTCGTCTTCTGGGAATCCGGCGCAGTTCTCGTCGCGGAGGGTCATCGGCACGTGTGAAACGGATTTCCCTAACGTGCTGTCCAACTGCACCAGATCTTTCTGGCTCCTGGGTGCGCTGGGAGACGCAAGAGGGATTGCTCGGGACTTTGGCGGCTCCCTCTGCGCCCGCGCATTCAAGCCCTGAAAGCTGCTGTTTGGAATTTCTTGTTCTTGGTGGTCTGACCAAATTCAAGCAGTTTTTAGTCTTGCAAGTAGCGAAATGGCCCCAGAGAAAAAGCTCACCTTTCCAGGTCACAAAGCTGGTGAAATGTTACAACCAGGAACATCTCTCACTCTGCAGACAGTTCTATTTAAGAATAAATTCAGGCCTCAGAACCTTAAATGCTTTCTTGCAGCAAAGTGTAAGGCTAAAAGCGCTTTTTACCACTTTTTGCTAAATCTGTTAGTTTTTGCTTCTGCAGGGTCGGGAGAGCCAGTTTTGAGGATAGTCACTCTGGTCCCTTAGCATCTCAGGGAATCAGAGCCCCAATTGTTTACAGACCGTTTTGATAGGGGAGAGGATGAGAAAGGTATCACTGCAGAAGCTTGGTGAGCTCTGCTTTTGTGTCGAGTCTTCTCGAACCTTTGGAGAAGTGCATTATTTCTTTAGAGCCAGTAATCATGCTTTTTTCCTTGCACCTAACCCTTTTTGTGGGTTTGTGCCCACCACGCTTTCTTAGTCCACTGACTGCTCTGGCTTGGACAGAGGATACATTGTGCCTTTGGAGCAGAACAGTACAATCAGAATCAATTTCTCTCGAAATATAAATGAATTAAGATTTTTTAAAGTTCAACAAATGTAAAAATGATCTCTAACTTAGTTGTAACACATTGGTCTAGGTAAATTTATTAATATTCTATGCATGTGTATGGAATATTTTCTAAGGAGGCTTTGAGGACTAGTCCTGATGACTGGATTTTCTTTGATAAAAGTAGATTGAGTGGACCAGGGATTTAGCTCGATGGTGCCGCTGCCTGCCTCACAAGTGCAAGGACCCGTGTTTGATCTCTGGTGCCAAAAAAAAAAGAAAGAAACTATCTCCTGAATATTGTCCGTGTGTCGTTCAGAGGAAGGACCCCATGTGCACCAGAGATATTGTTGTATCAACATGTAATATGGGAAACTATTTCGATAATTAAAAAATTTGACATCTAAATTCCTATTTTATTCGTAAATGTAGTGTATTTCAAAATAGAGCCAAGTATTGTCACCTCTTATTAACTATTAATGTAGTTTTGTCACCTCTTTTTATTAATGTAGAATAGTCTTAAAGTACTGTTCCAAAACTAAACAGAATTGGAACAAAAGCCAGAAAAATTGAAGTTGTTTTTTTTTTAACTTGAGAATTGAGGGTAAAGAAAAAACACTGGAAGTCTATAGCCCTAGTACGGTATAAATGGTAGCCTGCCTGTTTCCTGTTGGACGTAAGCCCCTATATTACGTTGTAATCCACCCCCATCTTTTTTTTTTTTTTCATGGCAAAACCAGTTTGCCACTTAGATATCATTTTAATTGTAAGTAAATAATGTTTTGTCTTTTTAATTTTTAGGGAATGAGTGTTGCTTTACTGGGACCCACGTTTCAAGATTTGGCACGAAATGTAAACCAAAATATCAGCAGTCTTTCTCTAATTTTTGTGGGCCGGGCATCTGGATATTTGTGTGGCTCTATGATTGGTGGTATTCTTTTTGACTGTATGAATCATTTTATAGTTTTGGGTAAGGAAACACTGATTTCTGCTTGTTTGTGACTTTTTTTTTCAACGTTGGCTATGAATGTGAAAAATAATAGCTTGCAGAATAGTTGACAACTGAAATGGATAGCGTTCTGTGAACTCAGTGGAAGGTGGGTTTCCCTGCTATCACCCTGACATTTGTGTGTGTGAGCTATCCTTAGCCTTCTGGGCCTTCGTGTATTTAGTGTACCCTTCCAGGCTGGCAGACTGGACATCCAAAAAGTTCTGGTTATCAAGATCTTCTAGGGCCACGGAGATCAGAATGAGCTCCTAGTACCTTTCCAGAGTCTACAACCTCTGGATTGAAAGTGAAGGGGTAGGGAGTGGTGAATGAACAGATACGAGCTACATTTTATTCCTGTTACATCATGCAGTGGTGACCCCTGACTACCATACTCTGGAAACATGGCGAAGATTTAAACATACTCTGTTTTGACTAGGTTGCTGTGTTTAAAGAACACAGCTTTGCAAGTAAGGGGAATAATTTACTGCTGATGCATAAATAGTTTTCCAAAACAGATTGAATGTATTTCTTGTGTTTCCCTCTGTATTTCCCAAAATGATTTATTTAGTTTTATTACAAACTACCATACCGATTATTATTTTCTGTTTGCCTTTTTACATCATATCTAAAATTTTTTATATATTTAAATGGGAAAATTCTATAATATATAAATACATTTTGTCCTTTTTTTGCTATAAAACTTTACTTTGTCGTATAATTTATGTTATGAGCAGGAGTGGAATTATATGCATGTTTTAAAATGCATATTTTATATTCTATAAGAGATTATACTAGGTATGATGAAATAATCATTTGTAGTAGCTGCAGCTTATTTTGCATTTTGAGAAATTTTTATGATGCTTTGACACATCACTGATTAATACAGTTTTTCATAGCTGGTGTTTAACCTTTTCTTCTCAGGGGTGACACTGTTGGCTACCACAGCTGGTCTTTATCTCATTCCTTTTTGCAAAACACCAGTGTTACTGATCGTTATGATGTCTGTCTTCGGTGTTGCACTTGGTGCCCTGGATACAGGTTAGTGAATCTTCAGTGTTTTCTCTGGGAGTATGTGTTTGTAGGAGAAAAGTAAAGTCACTTGTTAGAATGATACAAACTTACTGAATTGCTTGTGGGTCCCCAGTCAGACCCACCCTTCTAGTAACTACTCTTCTTGCTAATTAATATACCAATTTTTGAGCCGCCAACTATAAAGTGAATTTGAAGAATTTTACTGCATGGGAAATTGTTGATTTATAGTATTGAGACAGGAGGATTCTTTTCTTAGGTATCACAGTGCAGGTGAATAGCTTTCATTTTGGAACAGATTTTTATCCTTCTTAGAAGAAGTGACTTAAGGATATAAAATACATTTTAAACCAATATTTGCTGTGAAAATACAGAAGCCACCATCCAATTTAATGTACTCCAGATTTTTAAAAATATGTTCACAAGCTTTGCGCAGTGGCAGTATCGTAGCCAATGAGGTTTATCCGAGGCACAATTATTGCTAATTAAAAATATGTTCACATATATTAATTACACAAATATACTCTGGATTTTGAGGTGAGAGAAACCTATGGCATGTACTACTATCCTTGTATGTCTTTTCTTTTCTCACTCAAATGTTCTGCCCTATTCTAGTAGAGCTTCTCCCTGGGTCATCATGTCTTAGAAAACATTGTTGAGAATGGATTACTGCCAAATCTAGCTCCCTAGGCCTCCTTTCCCTGCTCTAATGTTATTTGACACATTGTGGAAATATTTTATACTCAATCTTTCTTTGATGGTAAATTTACAGAAATACATGCTTATCAGAACATAATCTGATTACAAAAAGGATAGCCAGTGACCGGATGTTCTTGCCTTTGACCTTGCAGTTGTTTAGACAGTATAAAAGCAGTTCCTGCAAGATGCTCTCATGTTCTTAACAGGCCCAGCAGAATCCTGGAGTATTCAGGTTCCTGATTATATATTTGCATCTGCTTTACACATATATAAAATAATATTCTTAAAGTCCCCACAATAACAGATAGCTTTGGAAATGTGACCATAATAAGATTTGACATGGTAAATATATGTATTTAATATACTTACAAGTAAATAGGCCTGTGATGATTGCTTCCCAATCCCATGTTAACACTGGTTTATAGAAAGCCTTTGCTAAAGTGCCTGCCTGTAGGACTATGGTTTACCAGCTTGTAGCATTCCATATATGTGTATGAGATGCTATAATGTGTGGTTTTCTGGTGACAGTGGGTTAAAGTTCTTTAAATACAGAATTGACTCAGATGCAATGGTTGGTAACTGAGAATATTACAAAGCTGTTGCCATGTAATACTGACATCCTCTCTCTCATAATAATAAGATTTTTTTTTCTTACTAAGTTACTGTTTAACTTAGTTTCCCTATCCTACTTTGGTAGGTGGGAATGTCCTTATCTTGGCTGTTTGGGGGGACAAAGGAGCCCCACACATGCAGGCCCTGCACTTCAGTTTTGCCTTGGGTGCCTTTTTGGCTCCTCTTCTGGCAAAATTGGCCTTGGGAACCACAGTGTCCGCCGAAAACCACACGGAGCCTGACCTTCACCCTCCAGCCCTCAACCAATCCCCTGAAGCTGGCCCAGACCCTCTGTTTGCAGTACCTGATGACTTGAACTTACTGTGGGCTTATGCTTCTGTCGGCGCATACATTTTTGTGGTTTCTATCTTCCTGTTTGCTCTGTTTTTCAAGAAAACCTCGAAGCACGGAAAATCCACAGCATCTGCCCAGGTGTCTCGAAGAGCTAAATATCACAAGGCCCTGCTCTGTCTCCTTTTCATGTTCTTCTTCTTTTATGTTGGAGCTGAGGTAACCTACGGCTCTTACGTTTTCTCATTTGCAACCACCCATGTTGGCATGGAAGAAAGTGAAGCGGCTGGGTTGAACTCCATCTTCTGGGGGACCTTTGCAGCCTGCAGGGGCCTGGCAATCTTCTTCGCTACGTGTTTGCAGCCTGGAACCATGATTGTGTTGAGCAACATTGGCAGCCTGGTCTCATCGTTATTTCTGGTGCTTTTTGACAAGAACCCACTTTGTCTCTGGATAGCAACTTCAGTGTATGGGGCCTCAATGGCCACCACCTTTCCCAGTGGCGTTTCTTGGATTGAGCAGTACATAAGTATCCATGGTAAAGTTGCATCATTGTTTGTAGTTGGTGCTGCCCTGGGAGAAATGGCTATTCCTGCAGTAATTGGAATTCTTCAAGGACAGCACCCAGATTTGCCTGTAGTTCTCTATACCTGTTTGGGGTCAGCAATATTCACTGCTGTATTATTTCCCGTGATGTATAAATTAGCCATCTTGCCTCTGGACCTTCAACGGAAAGAAAACAGAAGGAGTGAGGACCACAAAGCTTTGCTAAATGACTGTGAAGACAGTGAAGGAGAGGATGCAGAAAAATGGAATGAGATGGATTTTGAAGTTGTTGATATGAATGTTACAGTGAGGCCTTCTGTCATACAGACATCTAGAAATATTTTGATAGACCCCAGAAGTGATGAACCCAACTGTTTGCACTCAACTGCAGTGATGTTTGAGCGTTAAAGCTGGTGATTCTCTTATAGAACACTTTGCCACAGATCAGTAGAACATGGACTGGCATCAGAGAGAAGATGGATTACTTAGTGACTTCCTTGAATAATTGCCACTTCTAAGGAATCCATTTGGAACAGAGCCTTAGCAGATTTTCTACTTTATTGCTTTATTGGTCCATCAATAACAAATGCTAAAAAGTTTGAAATACCAGTTGGTCTTATACAGTAGAGTTTGGTATGAGAATAGTGTTTGACATGAGGCTGAGTAGGTAATAGTTTATGGTTTCCACCTTTCAGAGCATATAGAGAAAGCTTTTTTTTGAGAAGTTGGGTGGAGTTCTAATAGACCAAAACCATAGAAAAGTGGAATTGATTTTCTGAGGAAATGATTGGACATCCATACTCTGCTGGGGAGTTGGGTTGAGTTTTTTCATGGAAGAACATCCTTAGAAATAGATATTTTTATTGTTTTACCTTTTCTGTATGGTTGAACCAAAGAATGCTAATGACTTATTTCAATTTATATTTCTGTGAAGAGAACATAGATCAGGGCCCAAAGGATCTGGCTTCAAGAAATGATGCAACCTTTGGGTCTGTATTGCATCACTTAACATATGTCTCATTTTTCTCAACGTGTGATCTTTCCTGCTATAAGGGAAAATGAGATGAATTCCAAATTGATAAATTTAATGGGTTTTAAGTTTACAAGATATCTGCTGGAACAGCACAGTCTTCAATTTAAATGATCTGTGCAACAAAAAATGATAAATATCTCTTAGTGTGCTATTAGTTATGAATTCATGACAGCTTAATGTGATTTAATGTCTTTGAGTGAATATTTAAGTACTGTAGGTGCTGTATTTCATTGCTCCTAAAATGTACCTTTTTCCCATATTCTTTTTTTTCCTGAATCTCATTCTTTTTTAACATGTCTGAAATGGGGTATGTCTTGCAGTTACCATTTAATATATGACAATTTTATTTGACAGGTTTTTTCCATATATGTAAAAAATTGTGTTCTGTAATTAGTGTCTTAGTTTCAGTGAAATATAGTGTATGGAGATTATACTATTTTTGGAGATATTTGTAAAAAGAAAGTTATTTTTATATGCTAGTTTCCTCGTTAAGTTTAGAGGGGTTTTGGAGACACTATGTTCTGATGTCAAGAGTGACTGTATTGTCAGTAGGGTTTGGATGGATCTTTTGAGGCCCTTAGCTTACATCAGGACCTTCTACAGGTCTGAGCCTTGCTATGGTCCTTGGTGTATTTTGGGTGGTAATCACAGTATAACTACTGCAAAACAGGCACAGATTCTCAGTTTGCAGTGAGCGGGACACTGTCTTCTTCAAGGACTGGAATACATGAACCACCCATCCAGACTTCTTCCTGTGTTTGAAATACCTGGGCTGTCAAACTACAGTTGAGAAAGTGGTGTGGTGGCCTACAAGTCAGGGATGAGAAAGGGAGAACTTCACACGTATATGGCAAAATTACTGTGGCTCTTCTTTGATAAATGACTAGAACTGATGACCGAGTTTGTTTACCTTTCCCCATATTTTATGCTAAACGATGTCTAGTTTCTCTGAGTATAGCATCTTTGCTTTCTTTTAACTAACTTCAATAAATTCACTCTCAAAGACTTGCTTTGGTTCATCTGACATGAAATATAGTACCCATATACCTTATATGCCCAGCTCAACATGGGTTCATGTTAGTACCCTTGGAGAGAGCTGTCAGATTGGTAGTGGAAAACCCATTCCTTTTTTTTTTTTTTTTTTTTAAAGCTACATTTGTCTCGGGCTTAGAAAATACCTTTGCTCAATTTACTGCTTTTCCTCAAGTTGGGCTTTGAGCAGCAGTAGTAATCTGGCCATAGGAGTCTTGTTTCAAGAGAGATTCTGTTGTGAACATTTCCTTTTTAGATGGTAGAAGATGGAGTTGAGAGAGAGAGAGAAGCAATGTGAGAAGAATATGGCACAAAACCTGGAAATCCACATTGGAAAATTCACTAAGACTACAATCCAAAATACAAGTGGCTCTTAAGATAGCAGGCAGGGCCAGGGATTTAGCCCAGTGGTTCCGCCACCTGCTTCACAAATGTAAAGTCCCGAGTTTGATCCCTGGTACAAAAAAAAAAAAGACTGTATGGATAGATCTAAGACAGCAGGCATTATTATGGTTTGAAAATGTATTTCCATACTGGAAGGAAAAGATAAGTCAATTCCAATAATTAGCATATGGTCAGTTCTTAGAGAAGTGTCTCTTGCTACACAATAACCAATACCCATGTTTTCTTTTTTTAAGTAACAACCACAAATGTAGTAGCTTAAAACAGCATATATTATTTCACATTTCTGTGGGTCAGGAATATGGGTGTGCGTTAACTGAGTCTTCTCTTTGGGTCTCACAGACCTGTAATCACTGTCAGGTAGGGCTACATTCTTTCCTGGTGCTTGGCAGTCTGTCAGGATGTGTGTTTGTTGATAGGATTTAGTTCCTTGCTGTTGGGCCAACTGATGTTCCCATTCCCTGTTGACTACTGGTCACCACTGTCAGCTTGCTACCTCCCAGAGTTTCTTGCTGTGTGAACCTCTCATAGATCCTTTTAGAACATGGCCACCTGGTTGAAGGCAGCAGAAGAATCTCTTGCCCTAGAGAGAAAAATCCCTGCTAATCCACAGTGTAGTTATGAGAGATGACATCCTATCACTTTTGCCATGTTTGACTTGAAGCAAATCAGACATTCTGCCCATATGGCAGAGCAGAGGCTAGAACAGGGATGTGACTCATCTGGGTTCACCAGAGGAATGTCTGCTGTACTGGGGTACCATGCAAAATCCAGTTCTCAAAGGGGCTGGAAACTATGAACTTTGAGAAAACAGTTACTCAAAGTGGCTTTGAGTGTACCAGTGTGGGATTGGAGTGTTCCCTGCAGTTCAGGTGAGCAAAGCCCACTGTGCAGATCTTTTTGTTTGTTTGTTAGACACTCAGAATTAAGCCTTTTTCCCCCTCTAACATTTTATTTTTGTCTTTTACCATTTTTAACCTCTTCAGATGGAGCTTAATAGGAAGGAAAAAATTAAATATCGTAAAATACAGGTTTTAGTACTTTTCTCAATTACTCTATTGTTTTTTAATAAAAATTTTACTTAAGAATAAGTTTTTATAGTCATATATAAAAAGTTATGGTAGAAATTGATCAGGTGCATAGAAACATAAGTGTAAATAATACATAATACTAAGCACCTAGAGAAACTTAAATTTTTCACCAAACATAATTTTGTAAGGAATAAAGGGGGTACAAACTCTTCCAACTAGGAACTGCATCAGAAAAAACAAATGTTGTGTCTAAAATGCATTGACATGGCAGTTATTGGACTAGTTATTTCTTTTTTGAAAAATTGTAGTTTGTTTAAATATGAGTGGGAAGGGTAGGGGAAAGGTCATAAGGGAAAAGAAAAAAATATGAGAAAATGAAAAAATGGAAGTAAAGTATTTGTAAGTGGGGAGGGTAGGAGGGGTGAAGGGAGGGCAGGGACAAGGGGGAAAAATGAGAACCAAGAGCTGTCATGTAAAGGTACAAGATCCCAATGATGAATGTATCTGTACTGTGTACCTAAAATGTACCAATAAACTCAAATAGAGGAAAAAAAACAACAACTGGGGGGCTGGTGACTTAGCTTAGAGGTAAGTAGTGATATTTTCACTTTGTCCTTTACTTCTTTCTCTTTCCTGATTTCTCTGGCTAATGTTTTGAGGACTTTGTTGAACACGAGTGGTGATGACACTCCTTGTGATGGACATTCTAATCTTGTTCCTGATTTTAGAGGGAAAGCTTTTAGCTTTTCCCCATTTAATCTGATGTTGGCAAAAGGTTAGTTGAAAATGGCTTTTCTCATGTTTAGATAAAGTCCTTCAATACCTCTTTATTCAGGGTTTTTATAACAAATGCCTGTTGGATTTTGTCAAAGATCTCTCTGCATTTATTGAGGCAATCATGTGATTTTTGTCCTTTTGTTATGAGTTACATTTATTGATTTGCATGTGTTGAACCATCCTTGTATCCCTGGGATAAAGCCTGCTTGGTTATGGTGTGTACTTTTTTTTATTTTGTCCCATTCTGTTTGCCAGTATCTCATTAAGAATTTTTGCATCTACGTTCATTAGAGAAATTGGCTTATAGTTCTCTTTTTTGGTTGAGTCCTTGTCTGGTTTTGGGATCAGGATAATGTTAGCTTCTGAGAATGATTTTGGAAGCACTCCCTCTCAATTTCATTAAAACATTTGAGGAGTACTGTGTGTTAGATGTTCTCTGAAGTTCTTGTAGAATTCAGCTTTGAATCCATTAGGTCCTGGGCTTTGCTTAGTTGGTAGTTTTTTTGTTTTGTTTTTTAATTACTTGCTTCAATTTCATTGCCTGTTACTGGATTGTTTGAAAAGAAAAATTTGTCTTATTCTATTTGAGTTTTTTTGGTAAGAATCCTTTTGGTTTATGTCTTGTACTCTGAGTAACTACTTTGAAGATAATATGCAGTGTAATTTTTGTTATTCTTGTATTTTTGTTGTTTTATTTTTCTGGTACTGGGGATTGAACTCAGGACCTTGTGCTTGTCAAGCAGGCACGGTGCCACTGAGCTAAATCCCTAGCCCTTGTTATTCTCATATTTGATTATGAAATTTTGGGCTTTTTGTAAAATAATAGAAAATCACATGGTTGTTTCAAGTGAGGATTTTTCTTCCCAATACACTGGAAACTAGCAAGTATCTGGGGTAAGAAAGGCTGTGTAGATACCTTGTCAAACGACATAAATGGTTATGAAAAAAATTATGTCCTTTAACCTGTTTTCAATGAGTCATGATAGTAAACAGTAGTGCTTAATGGTCTCAAAATAAAAGGTTTGGGCCTTCTAATATATGTAAAAGAAGAAAGGCTTTATGAGATGATGAGCTTAATTCTAAGACAGGGGGTTAACCTTGTTTTGCTAAAAGCACTTTGGCCAGTTGGCATTTTTACTAGGTTAAGCTTCAGCTGGGTATTTATAATTTTCTATAGTATACATATATATATGTTTCACATTTGTTTCATTAAATTTATCGGTACATTTTAGGTGTACAATACAGTTACATTCATCATTAGGATCTTGTACCTTTTTGTGATGTATCCTGGTTCTTATTTTTTCCCCATATCCTTGCCCTCCCTTCACCCCTCCACCCTTCCCTATTTACAAAGACTTTATTTCCATTTTTTCCTTTTCTCATATTATTTTTCTTTTCCCTCTTTCCTTTCCCCTCCCTTTGCCAGGTATCAAATTTTATCACTTTGAGGCTGGGGATTTAGCTCAGCGGTTCAGTGGCCTGCCTTGCAAGCGCAAGGACCCGAGTTCGATCCCCGGTACCAAAAACAAAACAAAAACCAAAAAAATTTTATCACTTTGAATGTTTACAATCAAGAAGATATTTTTTCATTTTCCAACATTTCTTCAGGGGTTATTTTAATTATATCTTCTTTTATCTATTTCTATTTTGTTTATAGGTCTTTCAGAGTTGATAGGTTTCTGCACTATGAGTTCTTAGGGATTCTTTGTTTTCCTTTTGACTTAGGTATTCACTTGCTGAGTGCATTTCATTTCCGCTGTCTAAATTGACTGCTGTGTGTCTTTCGAGCATTTGTTGTTGAGCTACTACTTACTGGGTGGCCTGGAGAAAGGTTGTGAAGTTGTTAGATGACATGAGTAGCACGAGGGATCGGGCTCCTCAGCTTCTGAACAACCCGTTGAGAGTAGCAGTGTTTTCACGCACACTGTTTATTTTTATACGTCTCTCAGAAGCGTAGTCTTCACCGTTGTAACCATTCCCTAGTGTGCAGGCCAGCTGCACGAAGTACAGTCACACTTTTGTGCAGCTGTCGCCACGGCCCATCTGCAAAATTCTCTGCCTTTTGCCAAACCTGGAGCTCCGCGTGCATTAAACAGTAGCTCCCATTTTACCCCGGCCCCAGCCCCTGGCAACCACCACTGTGTTTCTGTTCCGTGATTGAACTGCGCTACCTCTTACACGCGGAAGAGGACAGTGTCTGTCCTCGCACACTCAGCGCGATGTCGCCAGGGTTCACCAGGGTCGTGGCAGGTGTCGCCGTCATTTCTTGTTCGGCCTGAATGATATTTCGTTGAGTGTGCATTGCTCCCTGTGTTTATGCTTTCATTGGTGGATGGGCATTTGGTTTGATTTCACTTTTTGCTGTGAACACGAGTACACAGATATCTCTGCTAGACCTTGTGTTTGTTTTTTTGGGAGATATATCCCCATTAAGTGAATACTATGGCAGCCATATTTTTAATCTTTTGGTAGTTGTCATTATTTGGCTTACATTGTGTCCTGATCCAGTTTATCCAGAAGAGAGCATCTATAGGAAGAGGATAAACACGTGTTTTTAAAATATTGTTTCAAACCGCAGGCCCATTATAACCAGCTCATCCACTTAAGGAGATGGACTGAAGGAAGGCTTATGTCAGGCATCTACCTCAAACTTTTTTCATCTCTGCCTGCAGTTTTGGTTCTGCACAAAAGGAAGTATTTGAGGTCGTTTTTTGCGCTCCCTACCATAGGCTGAATATTAGTGAACTTCTCATTGGCGAGTACCAAGTATCATTGTATGGGATCTGATCTCACTTTTCTTTTAAACGGACGGTCCTGTGTCTTGTGCTTCTTTGTTTACAAAGCTAGAGATCTTGCTGACCACTTGGAAGCGGATGACGGGTGGCCAAGGGCTGTGGGGTAGGCTGCCGTCCACCTTGCACTCAGTCGCTGTGCCCTCTGTGGGACTCCTTGCTCTTCCTCTTCCTGGCCTGCCCTTTATTTTGGGCAAGAGTCCAGAAGGAAGCTGCGTGATCTGAGTAAATGAAGTTGTCCTTACTGATCCTGGCCTTGGGCTTTGCTGATCAGCCTGTGGAAGGGATTACCTGGGTGATTCCAGAGAATGGCCACATGTACACTCTGCCTTCCCTGTGAGTGAAGACCCCTTATCTTGAAAGGGAAATCGTACCATTTTCTGTGTACCAGGATATTGCTTGCAGCGTTTGCTCATTTCTGGTATTTTTGTGTGTCTTTGAGGTCATAATCTATTTAGTTTGGTAAAAATATTTAGCACAGAGCATGTGAGGGGAATAGGGCTAAAACCTGCCTCTGAAGGCTCCAGCAATATAATCTGACATCAGTGTTGGGATTTCCTCCAAATGCCCAAGAGGTTGTGTTCGTGGTTGAGTTGGGTTTGGGTTTCAGCTCCCAGCTGAGCAGAGTAACTGAGCAGGTGCCAGGCCTGCATGGCTGAAGGGTTCACAGAGTGAGAAACCATGGTGAGAGATTAAGAAAGAGATATAATAAGGTCTAGGTGGGGCAACGTGGTGCTCTAACTCCTGATAGGAAAAGACCACCAAGCAAATGGCCGCACATTTATTTATAGTGGTACAGGTAAGGGAAGTGTGGCGGGGTTGGGGGGCTAAAGTCTGCAGGACACCACATTTGAGGTTTCTCTGGCAAGTGGAACGAAGGAAGGAAGGTGGGAAAGAAGGCAGTCCTCCTCTGGCCAGGCCTTGCTCCACCTGTTCTCCTCCCGCGGGGCCCAGCCTGGTCCTGGGAGGAAGTGAATAAGAAGTGTGTTCCTCCTTCCACTAGGGGCCCTGCCTGGTCGGTGCAGGGAGGCCAGTTAGGCCGGCCATGGTGATCCACAGCACAGTGCTGCCAGCAAGCCAGGCCTCAGCTCTCAGCCATTTCCCTGATTACTTGCAGAAATCTCTGTCCCTAGGGGGAGGTGTCCCATTCTGAGGTCTTTGGGCCTTTACCTTATTGAAGGATGACTCAGACAGAAGACTTTCAGAAAGGAAGTTTTATCTGCAAGGGCATGAGAAGGCTTTTCTTGCCTAGTGAAAAAACATTATTTGAAGGGAAAAGAAAAAAATCTGCAAGATTTCTGAGTTTGTATTAGTCTGTTCCGGGAAGGAAGACAGCAAGTTCCTGGTGTAACTGCAATGTTTACAAAGGTCACGACAGATCTTTAGACATAGCACAGCAAAAACTAAGGCCAAAATTGCTTTTGCTAAGCAGTCTAGGTTTATGGGAAATGTTCAGTGTTTTATTGTTTTTTCAGATCACGATCAGTTACTTTATTTTAATCTCAGGATGCAAACTCCTTTGTTTCTGTAATGTGGGAAGTATGTAGTAACCTTACAGCAAGGCAGTGACATTTTGCTTTTGTGCCCTCCAGAATCCATAGCTCCAGGAGGAAATATAACTCAAGGGGAAAGCAGGGCCGCAGAGTATATTCTTGTACCCTGTTCAAATGATAATTTTTTTGCTCCAGTGGTAAAAACAGGAAAGCATTGGCCGCTGTTAGAATTGCCAAATGGTGTCTTAAATCTACCCCTGCCCAGCACTTTCATTGGTCTTCTTTGGACGCTGAGTATTGAGAATTGTAAAGTTTCCCCTGGTTTAGATGAAATTCTCAGCCAAGGTGGAGAACTAGTGCCTTTGACAGAAAACAAACTTCTGGTGATCAGAGGGATTTTTAAAGGCTAATTTACAGCTTGGTTAAGTCATGCTACTTTATAGACACCCTTTGTACCTTCTCTGAAGGACCAGTTGAGAGGAAGAGGTCTCCTGTTTTCTGTAATTTCAACTGCTCTGTGGGAAAGGAATGGGATTAGTCAATACTGTTGTTTAAAGTCCCAAGGGGGCAGAAAAGGAGAGCCCCCCACCAAATAACTGCAAAGCAATACAGATTTCTGCAGGTGCCTTTCTGCATAGGTTTTCACTAATCAGTTTTCATTTTGGGGGCTTAGAACTATAGCACTGATATTATGGATTTATTATATCTGTATTTAAGATACTGTGTTTATGCGGCTTTGTACAAGAGCTTGCTGCTATAATGTATTGATATAAATATTGATGTTGCTTTAAGATTCATGTGTCATTAGTTATTTCTTTGATGTTTAAAAATGAGCTTGGCATCTGTGCTTCAGAAATTACCCAGAAATATACTTTGATTTTAGATTTTGAGGGCCCCAAAATGTATGCGATCATTGTATTGGGAGTAGTGTTTTCATTTCATAGAAATGTATTGCAAATGACACTGAACATCTTTGGCCCTGTGACTTATCTCAGGAAGTTTATGATCAGGTTTTAAACTTACCTGTCCACCAAAGAAAGTGTTACTGTCTATGGAACTGCACTAGCTCCAAGGACAGCTCTGGTTGCCAGACCAGCAGATATTTTTAATCCTTCAATTCATTTGTGTCCAACCCATGGCCTGTGGGCCACATGCAGCCCTTTAGAGCTAGTAATGTGTAAACTTTTCCTATTATTATATTGTGTCTCGGTCATGTGATGCTGGAGCCCCAACACAGACTGTGTAGGTGACAATAGAATGCTGTCACTAGGGGAGGGCATGGCATAGTGCTAACCCCTCCTCCTATACTTGTCACAGTCGAATAGAAACCTGTGTGTCAGACCTCACATATGCTTGTTTGACTTGGCAAACTGCTGGTAGTGTTTCAGCCTGTGTGTGCGTTTGTTTGTGCGCGCTCCTGTGAAGGAAGACAGGCATTTCTTGTTATTAAGCAGGCACGAAAGTCTTCTTATTTATTAAGGGTGGGCTTGTGTTTTTTGTTATTAAAAAAAACAAAGGCAGTTTTGTTACTTACATACATTAGCTGTATTACATATTTTATATGTAGCCCAAGCCAATTCCTCTTCATTGAGTTGTGGCCCAGGGAAGCCAAGAGGTTAAACACCATGCTTTAATTCTGCAGTCAATTATGTATCAATAAGCTGCTCTGGGGATGTGTTGGACAGCAAGTCGGACACATCTGATACATAAATGACTGGAAGGCTGGTGTCAACTATTGGTACAAATAATCCACTGTCTTGTTTTGAGTCAAAGCAGCACAGACTGCTATGAGAACTTAAGACCTGGTTTGCGACCTTCATTTCAGTGGCGAGGATGCGGAGCTCCACTAATCTCTCAGTAGTGTCCTTCATCATATCCTTTTCAGAGCCCAGGGTCTAAGTGGGCTCTCACTGAGTGAGTGAGTCTCCGCTTCTCTTTGTGTATAAGTGTGAGGACCAAGTTTCCAGGTCACGATGGGCTCCAAACGCCTTACCCAGAATAGAGTAAATGCAAAAGTTCCTTTCTGAAAAATTCCATTCTATGTGACAGTTTCCATTCTATGTGGCAATTTCTCTGTGCTTCTGAAAAAATTCCATTCTTCTCTGTGCTTCGGTTCCTCTTTTAGGGATCTCCACCCTGCTTCTGTTCCTCTTTTTAAGATGTTAAAATAAGCTTCTTTTTGTGTGATTTAATTAATATAGCAATTAGTTATAGCTGACATAGGAATTAATTATAGTTGACATAGTTATATATCTTAGCAAAAATCAGATGATCTAATGAAAAAAGGAATTGATTCTGCAAATGTAGGCATTAGGTAATTTTCCAATACGTACCCTCGCAGTACCCCTTGATGATTTTGCAAATATAAGCATTAGGTAATGTTCCAATGTACCCTCCCGGTGCCCTTTGATTGTCCAGTGATAAGCGAAAGCTAAAAATAGAAACTATAGAAGTAAAAAGTTTCCTTAATCCTATATAAACCCGCTTCAAAAATGGATCTGGGCTGTCAGTCTGAAACCGCTGTGACAGTGACACCTGAGAGTCCAAGCTCGAGCTTGCAATAAACTCCTCTTTCAATTGCATCAGACCAGACTCCTTGGTGGTCTTCGGGGACTTCGCGACTTGGGCATAACATAAGGATGGAATTAACTGTTTATTTGTGGGCAGGGTGTGGTTTACTTCAATATGTGGAGTCAAGGTGGCCTGTGGGGTCTGTTAGTCACTTTTTTTGTTGCTGAGACAAAATACCCAACAAAGTTAAAGGGGAAAGGGTTTATTTAGCTCACAGTTTGTAGAGGTTTCAGTCCATAATTGGCTGGCTCCAAGGCAGAGTGGCATGTGGCAGGGGGTTGTTGCAGAAGAGAAACAGTTCATGGTGCCCACACAGTAGCAAAAACAAGGGAGCAAGAGAGAAGACCTGCCTCTTTCTGTCCCTTATGTTGTATCCAGACTACTGGGATTAGGGTGGTACCAAACTAATCAGTGGGCTAATTTAGTAATCACACCTTTAATCCTAGCATCGCACACTCTAGATTCAGCCACCTCTGAAAAAGCCCCACCTACAACTGCATGAGGCTTTTGGGGAACACCTAGACATAAGCCATAACAAGGTTTAACTGCTAGTTTTATTGTATTTTTTAAATTAGTTTTTGAGATGTGATCTTGATATATTGCTGGCCTCCAATTTGTGATTTCCCCCTTTAACCCCCTGAATAGCTGGGATTACATACAGGTGCATGTCACTATGTCTGGAAAACTCCTTTTAAACATTTCCCTCCTGGAGCCTTCTGTTCCTGAGCTTTTTCTGGAGTTGTCTAATAACAATTCTTTCTTGGTAAAAATATTTTACTTAATCACCTTGAAATTAGTATCAGTTTACTTGTGTATCTCTTTCAATAGCCTGTGAAATACTTGAGGTCAGGGAACTGATTTTTAATCTCTAGATGAACGACATGCCAGGCATGTCTTTGACTATCAGTATAGTGGACCCTTATCAGTTCCCAAGGGCTGGTTGTAACTAAGTCAGTACAGCTGAGATCTGGATGTTTACCTGGGTACACGCTATAGCTAACAAGAGGCAGATGAATCTTCCATTAACCTAATTAACCCAGGTTGTTCATGCCAGGTCATTTTTAACTTGAACAAATACAGTGGACCCACTGTATTTTTCTTTCTGCGGTGGTAGGGATTGAACCTAGAGCCTCTAGAGCATGCTAACTAATCGCTCTACCATTCAGCTATATCCCAGCCCTTTGATTGACTGAGACAGCATCTCACAGTGTAGTAGGCCAGCCCTGAACTCGCAGTTCTCTTTCCTCTGCCTCCTGAGTGCTGGCGTTATAGGCATACATTGCCATCTTAGGTTTTAATAAATATTTATTGAATTATGAATACTTACAATTGTATTGACTGGAGCATTTTGCCTATATCACAGTTTGTTCATAAAGTTGCTACTAGGTGAAGAGGGACAGGTGATAGTATTGTTTTCAAAGAACATGAACATTTTTAAACTTCTTGATACCCAAGGCCAAATGAATTTTTTTTTTTTCCTAAAGTGCTGCATAGCTAAAGTGCATGCACTAAAGCCTTAGTGATCACCAGACGTCCAGCTTGGAGGCCTACCCCTATTGCATTATACTTTTGGAACCTTCCTGTGCAACAAAATCTGACATCAGTTTTCCTCTAGTTGGGCATGGTGGCACATGTCTGTAATCCCAGCACTCGGGAGGCTAAGACAGGAGCATCATGTTTAAGGCCTGCCTCGGCTACACAGCAAGGTTCAAGGCCAGCCTGGACTACATAGCAAGGCCCCCAAAAAACTTCACGCATTCCTGGTTACACTGTCTTCTTGCTACACTTAAAAAGAAAGCTGGTTATGTAAATTGGAGAGTTCCTCTACAAGCTATCTTTGTAAGCCTCTCAGAGCTTATCAAAGTCCTGCAACTAACCTCTGGGTGAGGATGCAGAAATAAGAGCAGCGGATTAAGTTGTGTGTGTCATAACTTCCTTGGATCCCAAATGCTAGACATAATCCATGAGTATTATCCCATATAAAGCTGTTCAAGCAAAACAAGGGCATTAATGGTACTGGATTTTGTTATAAAACCCAAGTGGTTAAAGCTAACAATTCTCACATCAGGAGAAAGAGGCAAGATATTTTGGAGCTTTAAAAGTAAGTAATGTGCATGATAGCTATTTTCCAAGAGGTACAATGCTCTAAGATCAGAAAATCTAGCCTACAATGAGCAACTTGTGCAGTTACCCTGCCCCACTCCTCTCGTGATGGCAGAGCCCTACCAATGTCGTTTGTTTTTGTTTTATAAAATTAAGTATGTTAAGGAATACTATTTTGAAATTGAGAAATCAATACAAAACCTTAATAGGTCTTAAAAAAGAGGTCCCTGCTTCAGAGATGGAAAGGAAAAGACTACACAGCTATAAGACATTACTAGTGTAAACTACAGTTCTGGAAGAGTTTGGGTCATCAGGACAGTGTGCCTGCTAACAGTAATGTGTATCCTGAGGCTGTGGCCATGAACAGGGCTGGACCACACAAGCTCTCCATTAGGTCTGCTCTAGCTATCAGCATGGGCAAGTGACCACTTAGGACCATTCCTCTCACATTTTCATGTGCTTTTGCCCGATTTTTTAGCTTTCTTTCATACACACTATTTTGTATCCATGTAGAAAGGAATTATTGCATGATTCATTTACAGTGATACCTCAGTTCGTAAACACTTCTCTTTATAAACAATTGTTCTCAAAAACATTAAGCAAAATCTTGCTTCTGTTCACACACTCCACATGGGGTAACAAACACAACCACAGATATCTTGCCCTAAATCATAAAATAAATTAAATTGATAACTGAGATACCACTATATTGGGAAAGGCCTGGAAGAAAGAGAATTTTAACCTTTTAAAGGACTGCTTAATGAAATTAAATTTGATACCTCTGAGCTTCTGGTTTTTCAGATAAATGAAAACAGACTAAAAGAATGAAATTATTTGGCACAACTGAAAAAATGGATTTTTATGTGTAATCTGAGTGAAAGACAAGTGTTTTGTCTCCCCTTAGTACTAGGGATTGAACCCAGGGCCTTGGCACTGAGCTACACCTGTAGCCCTTTTTCACTTTTTTTGAAACAGGGTCTGTTATTAGGTTGCTAAGCCTTGTGATTCTCCTGTCCCTCCCAGTATTTGCAAGTATTTCTGGCAATGGAAGACCTGCTGGGGAACAGCTGGATGAGCAATCTATTAACTTTTTCTATTGAAACATCTTGCATATACAGTATAAAAACTGGCACTGGAACTTTTTTTTTGGTACCTGGGATCGAACTTGGGACCATGGGCTTGCAAGGCAGGCAGGGGAACCACTGAGCTAAACCCCTAGCCCAGCACTTGAACTTTTAAAGAAGTAATCATGTAGCTTTTGTTTTCCCTCTGGAAAGTCTCAGCCTCAGGATCAATTGTATCTACATGAAAATGAACCTGGACGTTCTACAAAGGAGTATAGTAAAATAAAATCTTGGACTGCAAGTAACTTGTTCTGTGAGTGTTCCTCAAGAAAAGCAAACATTTCAAATAAATTGTGACTTGGCAAAACAATGGTTCTTTCACTGCAGGATTGTGGATGATCATCTTCTAACAGCAAGAGGTTATGGAAGAGATCTCATCTGCAAAGGAGGAGAAAAATGTAGAGGAACCCTCACTTCAAAGGAGATTAGGGAGATACGTAAAATGGGAAACTGCGAAATTGTGTAGCAAAGCACCACCTGAATAAGACTATAGCAGTGTAGCAGTGCAAGGGATGAATGTATGTAATGACAATGCAATGTTACATTTCTGCGAAATCCTGACGAGGCAAAAGCAAGTATCATTGGATAACATTTCTTGTTAGGTTGCATGAAAAGAAAAAGATTTCACTGAGCCAATACACAGCAGTGATTCCTTTCATGATAATCATCCCACATAACAACCCTTCTTCCTTGCTTCCCTCACATCAGCCATGAAGGTTTTTGAAAGTAAGTGCAGGTTAATTTATATATTGTATTTTCTTTATTATTTTGTATTATATTACAGCATTATCATTTTTGTATATTTTTGGGATGTGAAATGAATCATCTATGTTTCCATTATTTCTTATGGGGAAATTTGCTTTGATATACAAGTGCTTTGGATTACGGACATTTTTTGGAACAAACTAAACCAAAGTTTTACTGTATATTCTTTTCAAGCACATTTTTCCTAGACCATTTTTGTTGCCTTTGTAATCTACAGTTTTGGCAAGAGAATTGCTGTATCAGATTATAGGAATGAACGAAATTGACCTCATCAAACTTTAGGACAACATAGTAAAATATAAATCTGTAGGTTTATAAAAATAAAGATAATTTCATTTATAGCAAGTTAAGAATCATACTGCCACATTTCATATTTTATTCAATTTTAATATGGTTTCCATTATTAACTCTTCAAACAAAATGATTTCCAGTTTAAAAAACAATGCACTGACCACATAATTCTTTTTCATTTTATACAGTTATACAAATATTCTAAATACACATTTTGTGATCAAGATGATGGCAAATAAGATTAACTGTACAATACATAAAGAAAGAAAATATTTAAGCATATTTAGAAGCAATAGAAATATCTATACAAAACAAGCAAAAATGGAATAAATTTTTTTATTTTTAAAGTATTGCAACAGGCCCACAGGTTTGTAACAAAAAGGTCTTTTTGCACAGTTCCTCACAATGCCCCATTAATAGCTAAAGCAAGACGGCGGGTTTTAGAAAATAATGTTTGAAAATGCTACACATGGTACTATTGTTTGCACAGTTTGATCAAAATAACAAATCTACTTTTGAGTCAAGCAAAACCTAGAGGAAATATACCAAACAACTTGAAAATCATTTGTATAAAATTCATTGCACATTATTTTACTTAGTTTGAAAAGTAAAAAAGTGTATTTACAAAATATTTCGCAGTCAAAATTATAAAGTGAATGGGTATCTCTAGGTAACACGTCGTGACAGTTCAAGGGAAATACACAAATGGTTTTTCTTTACGAGGTTTTCAGTGTTCCTTCCACAGGGAAGTTAACATGTCTACTCAAATGCATTTACAAGATGGTACACATACTGGAGCAAATCCAACACCTGTATTATAAAACAATGTTAAAAAGGTGAAAGCATGAGAAATTTGTACATGTAAGAAATGAGCTATTCAGAGATCAACAAGGATAACTTGATTCAGTCAGCATAAAAGTCTTCATAGTCTTCAGATAACAGACAGTGAACATCCTTGACTCAATGAGTTGAGAAAGCACCATGCACAACAGTTTGTGGTAAACAATGAACAAAATAGCACCTGGAATTCAGTGATACTAACAATTTAAAACTGATCTAGCAATTGCCGGAGATACGGTGCCTTGGATAAATCTCTATTTACTCGGGTGAGTCTGAAAAGTACTGGGCAATTCAGAGAAACACATGGGATATGTCGATCAAAGGAACCTGTACAGTTTTTGCATATCTGAAAGCATAAGAGAGAAACACATACATGTAAGAAAGTTTCTATGCATATTAGTAAATAACCAATTTTTATAATCTCTCTAACCCAGCAGAGATTATTGGTAAATAAATATACAACATGTAATATATTACAGAAAATTTCATTATTTTCGCCTGTCAGAAGCCTACAGGTTAGACATTCTAGTGGGTGTTATTTTCACAGAACAGTACAAAATCCTTTAGGACTCAATTCTTTTCCTGTGATGAACTTTCATTTGCAATAGAATCTATTTCAATTCACATAAAATATGACTTCAGCAACATTGCTGACTATAGAGGTATCAGATGCACTTTCCCTCCTACAAAGAGAATTCAACTACCACTGAATGATGTGGCAGAGAGGCTGAGGAATATGGAGACTCAAGATAGCCTTGTAAAGAAGGTAACAAAGCATTTACTACTCCATCTCCCTAGTAGGCATTAGTTGTCATTCCCCAACATAGGAAAAAGGTAAAAAGAAAGTGCCTAGCAACTTCTATAAGCCATGAACCCAGTTTAGGAGGTTTCTGGGCAGTTTATACTGCTGCATTATGCCAGAAAAGTCCAGTCCATTTGGACCTGGATTGCTGCTGCATACAGCTATCTTGAGACTACACCCACACATTTCCAGCCATGAGAACAGCCATGTGTACCCCACTGAACTGGACCTAATTTGCAGGTTGTGTCCCTGCCTGCTGAGGTCCATGAAAGTAGCCACATGATCTGCACTTGCCCAGAGGCTAACAGGCCTGGAACCATCAGCAAACCTGCCCTCTCTGGAAGAGATGCAGCCCTAAAACCCCTGCAGTCTATGCCACTGAGACACTTGCAGGCATTACTGACACTGATTATAGTTGAGGAAGCTATACACAGGCTATAGTATTACATCCACCCACAACCAAAGCCAGCCCACTTACATCCTAGGATATATCTCCAGAATATTTTTCAATATAAAAATTACCATATAAAGTGAGTAGAACCAACTGTTTTACCAGTGGCACAGATATCAACGTAGACAAAAGAAACATGAAGCAAGGTGGTATGATGCCTCCAAAGGAACACACAGATTCTCTAACAGACCCCCCAAAGAAAAGTAAATGCCTAAGGAAGTCCTACATCTGGAAGCAAAAAGAAACCATCATGAAAACATAAGAAAGCATAAAATTCACTAGTAGGGCATACAGAAAAAAAAGAAAAAATAACAAAGTTTTATCAATGGAGAAAACCTCAAACCACAAAGAAAAAAGGAACACAGAACATAGAAAATAATCAGAAAAAAAAAGGACAGGATTCTTACCTATTAAAAATAACCTTGAATGTAAATAGATTGAATGGATTAAAATCAAGACTCATCTACAACATGCTGTCCAAAAGAAACTCATTTTACTGGTAAAGACACATGGACTGAAAGGACAGAAAAGATATACATACAAATGGAAACCAAAAATGAACAGGAGTTCATCAGATAAAAGAGACTTTATATCTAAAGGGACATTTTAGAATAACTGGGGATTTTAATACCCTACTTTTACCAATGGATGGTCTAGATGAAAATGTCAAGATAGACTTCAATGAACAGCTACAGAATATACATTCCTTTTAGCAGCTCACAGAAGAGTGAAGCTCACAGTAATAAAAAAACCTCATAAAAATAATTTCAAATAACCTAATGATATAATACAAGAGACCAGAAAAATAAATAAAAGGCAAAATTAGTAGAAGGAAAGAATAAAGATTGGAGCAGAAATAAATAGAGATCAAAAACAGTAACAGGAGCTTAATGTAACAAAGCAGCTTTTAAAAAAGATGAACACAAAGCTGGGTACAGTGGCACATGCCTATAATCCCAGCACTCAGGAGGCTGAGGCAGGAGAATTGCTGTGAGTTCAAGACCAGCCTGGGCTAGTGAGCTCCATGTCAACATGTCTATACCCAGCACTCAGGAGGCTGAGGCAGGAGAATTGCTGTGAGTTCAAGACCAGCCTGGGCTAGTGAGCTCCATGTCAGTCTCAACTACATAGTGAGACCCTGTCTCAAAAAAACAAACAAAAACAAGATGAACACAATTGACAAGATGTTAATTAGACTAAGGAAAAAGAAGACTAAAGTTGGAGATAAAAACAGATATTACAGCTGTTACCACAGAAACACAAAGTATTATTGGGGAGTATTATGAACAATGATATGCAAACAAGTTCAAAAACAGAAGAAACAAGAAACAAATAGATTTGTGGAGACATAACCTACCAAAATTAAACCATAAAGAAATAGAAAACTTCAATAGACTAATAATGAATAATAAGATTGAATCAGCACAAAGTATCCCAAAAAGGAAGTTCAGGACAGATGGACTGCTTCAGAGCTAAATTTGTCAGATTAAAAAAAAAAACAAAAAACAATTCTTCTCAACTTATTATTATTTCATTCATAACAAAATTGGACAAAAAAATTAAACCATTGATATGAGGGCCACATTACCCTTATATCAAAACCAACAAAAAAAGAAAACTACAAACCAATATCCCTGATGAATATAATGCAAAAATTCTCAACAAAATATCAGCAAATAAAATCTAAAGCATCTCAAACAGATTATACACCATGATCAAGTGGGATTTACCCCATGTATGCACAGGATGGCCTGACATATGCAGAACAAAAAATATAATGCATCAACAGGAAAATACAATACATCAATAGAATCATAAATAAATGCAAAAAAAAAAAGGATTTTGTACAATTCAAAATCCTTTGCAATGAAAATTTTGAAGAACTGGGCATGGTAGTATTTGCCTGTAATCCCAGCACTTGGGAGGAGGATGCAGGAAGACTGCCATGAGTTTGAGGCCAGATTGTATTACATAGTAAGTTCAAAGCAAGCCTGAACTACACAATGAGACCTTACCTTTAAAAATAATCTGAACAAATTAGGAATTTATCTCAACACAAGAAAAGCCATATATGAAAAATTCACAATTAACATCATACTAATTGGGGAAAAGCTGAAAGCACTTCTTCTAACATCTGAACTTACTTGCACTACTCTTATTCAACGTAGTACTCAAAGTCTCAGAGTAAGTAGGTAAAACAGTAAAATAAAGTACATCCAAACTGGGAGGGAGGAGATCCTGGGAAACAGCTGTGTGGACAAGAGTAATGTGGCTGCAGGCAGATCTCAGCCAGGGCCATACCCTGACCCCAGAGGCTCAGGCACACAGGCCCAAGCTGAAGGCCTGTCCAAAAAAGAGTGCATAGGCGCACAAGCTTCAACCAGTGGCCCGCCCCATAGCACTGTTAAGTGCCTGCAGATCCTGGCCAGCAGTGGTAAGGACCAGAGCGGCATGGCTGCATGCAAATCCCTGCCAGATCCTAGACCTG
The DNA here is from genome assembly GCF_012274545.1 of Fukomys damarensis. Taxonomy (NCBI): domain Eukaryota; kingdom Metazoa; phylum Chordata; class Mammalia; order Rodentia; family Bathyergidae; genus Fukomys; species Fukomys damarensis. The sequence continues at coordinate 69,525,139 of NW_022900926.1, forward strand.
ACTCCAGTGCCCTGGGCACACAGGCCAAAGCCAAGGGCCCTCCTGGAAAAGAGCTACACAGGAGCACAAGTAAAAGCCAGAGGTCCACCCTGACACCATCAGTAACTGCAAGAAGAGCCTAGCCAGAGGCCTGCCCAGACAACAAGAACTGAGGTGCACAGCCCCCAGCCAAAGGCATACACCTAGATACCATCCCAAGTGTGCACAGGCCCTAGCCAGAAGCCTGCCCAGTCAACAGGTCAGTTTAGGGGTCGAGAAGGCCATTCTGGACCCAGGAACTGGTGTACTGGTGAGCAGCACAGAAAAGGCCACTCAGTCTTGCTGAGAATGGAAGACCACACTGGGTGAGCAAAAAGTTGCCTCAACAAAGGCACAGTAGGCTGCATCTGTTGAAATGAGAAGACACACAAGTCTCAAAACCAGACTATCACCTAAGGCAACCCCAAGGGGAAACGAGATGGAACAATCTGATACTCAACCACCTGGATTTCTGGGCTCCCTGAACTGGCAATGAAAGAGGACCTGGGAAAATAATAAGGGCGAAAGTAATTTCTCAGATAACAGCAGAAATTGTGCCCATAGTGCAAGACACTTACTCTATTTTTTAAATCTGTGTTGGCCCTAGATTTACTAGAGTAAGTGAGAAACAGGATGGAATCCCAACAGAGGAAACAAATGAAATGGATACAGATAGATTTCCAGGAAATTAAAAGCTCCATTACAATTTACACACAAAATGAGCCAATGTGAGGACAGAATTTCAGACATAGAAGATAGGATAGCAATTAGTAACCAGGAAAAGAAAATTTTATTAAAAATAGTTAAGGGACCATGAGAAATCAATCTAGCAGCTGCTAGATGATAAAGAATAACAAGACTGATCAGAGTCAATGAAGAAACAGGGAATACAGAAGACACACACATAAAAAAACTGTTCACAGAAGTAATGGCAGAAAACTTCCCAACTAGGGGAAAAGAATCTGACATACAGAAAAGTAAGGCATAGGACTCCAAATAGCTATGATTAAAAAAAAATCTACACCTAGGCAAATATAAAGATTCCAGAAACCCAACAGAAGAATAAAATTCTACATGCAGTTAGAGAAAAGAAACAAATCACGTACAAAGGAAAACCCACCAGAATCACCCTCAAGGCAAAAAACATCCTGGAATGAAGCATTACAAGCCCTAAAAGAAAACAACCTCCAACCCAGATTGATGTACCCTGCAAAACTATCCTTCAAAATTGATGGAGAAATAAGATACTTTCATTATAAAGAGCACCTGAAGAACTTCATGAATAGCAAACCAGCACTCCAAAAATTTTTAAACAATATCCTAGGAAAAGACAAGGAGGATCACAACCCCAGGAAGCCCAGCAGAATTAATCCATTAGGCACAGTAGGAAACTAAATGCAAAGGGGGAGAATCCAACAAAAAGAAAAAGTCATGATAAGGATAAGTAAATATGTATCAGTTATAACCATCAATGTTAATAGTCTCAATTTACCAGTCAAAAGAAATACACTGCCAGAATGGGTGAAGAAGCAAGATCCAACAATATGGTGCATACAAGAAACACACTTTCAAAAAGAAACTCAGAGACTGGAAGTTAAAGAGTGGAAAGCAATACTCTATGTGACAAGAACCCAAAGAAAGCAGGAGTAGCTATGCTCTTTGCAGATCAAGTGGATTTCAAATGAACATTAAGAGACAAAGAAGAATACTACATTCTTGTAAAGGGAACAATCCAAGAGGAAGAGATGACAATCATAATTATATATGCAACAAACACTAGTGTGCCGAACATTATAAAATGAATACTAATGGACATAAAAAATCAAATAAGCATTAATGCAATTGTAGTGTGACCTTAATACCCCAGTGTCACAGATTGACTAGAGAAAAATAATGAAATTCAAGAACTCAAACTCTTGAACAAAATAACAGGTTTACAGAATGTTCCACTCTGCACAATCAGAATACACATTCTCTTCAGCTGCACACAGGTCATTCTCCAAAACAGACCACATACTCTCTCATAGAACATGTTTAAGTAAGTACAAAGGAACTGAAGTTATCCCCTCTATATTATCAAGCCATAGTGTGATGAAACTGGAGATCAATAGCAATAGGAATCACAAGAATTTCATACATACATGGAAACTGAACAACACACTTCTGAATAACAAATGGGTCACAGAGGAAATTAAAAAGAAATCAGGCAGTTCCCACAATTAAATGACAACGCCAGTACAAATATCAGAATCTATGGGACACAATGAAAGCAATCTTATGAGGGAAATTCATAGCAGTGAATGCTCATATTAGGAAAACAGAGCAAGCTCAATTACACAACCTGATGCTGAACCTCAAGCTTCTAGAAAAAGAGCAGGATAAACCCAAAACTCAACGAGGGAGGAAATTATAAAGATAGAGCAGAAATCAATGCAATGGAGACTAAGAGAATATACAAAAAAAATCAATGAAGCCAAGAGTTGGTTCTTTGAATGAATAAACAAAATTGACAAACCATTAGCCAACCTTATCAAAAGAAAAAAAAAAAAAAAAAGGAAAGAAAAGGCCCAAATCCATGCAATTAGGAATGAAAAGGGTGAAATTGCAATGGACCCAGCAAAAATCCAGAGGATCATAAATACCAACTTCAAGAACCTATACACCAATAAGATGGAAAATTCAGAAAAAACTGACAGATTCTTAGATACATATGAATTACCAAAGTTGAACAATGATGACCTAAAATTTCTAAACAACACAGTATAAATCAATGAAATTGAAAACATAATGAAAAACTTCGCAACTAAGAAAAGCCTGGTCCCTGATGGCTTCACAAGATGCTGAATTCTACAAGACATTTAGAGAAGAACTACTGCCACCACTGTTTAAACTTTTCAATGAAACGTAAAGAGAAGCAATATTCTCAAGTTCATTCCTGGAAGCAAGCATCACCTTCATCCCAAAAGCAGAGAAAGACCCAATCAAAAAACAGAACTATAGGCCAATCTCATTAATGAACAAAGATTAAAAAATCCTTAATAAGATACTTGCAAATAGAATGCAGATCATACATCCAAAGTGAGAGGGATTCATTCCTGCGATGCAGGGATGGTTCAACATATGCAAATCAATAAATGTAATACACTATATTAATAGAACCAAAGACAAAAACCGTATGATCATCTCAATAGATGGAGAAAAAGCATTTGACAATATCCAACATCCATTCATGATAAAAACCCTACAGAAAATTGGAAGAGATGGTCTGTATCTCAACCTGACAAAGGCTATCTAGGAAAAACCAACAGTGAATATCGTACTAGTCAAAAACTGAAGTCCTTCACACCAAAATCAGGAACAAGACAAGGATGTCCACTATCATCACTCCTGTTTAATATACTTGTGGAAACATTAGCCACAGCAATTAGAAAAGAGAAATAGAAGGAATAAAGTAGGAAATGAAGTCAAATTGTCATTATTTGCAGATGACATGATACTCTAGAAGACCCCCAAGACTCCACCAGAAGTCTTCTAGACTTAATAATCAAATTCAATAAAGTAGATGGATACAAGGTCAGCTCACAAAAATCAATAGCTTTCCTGTACGTGAAAAACAAACACACCGAGAGAGAAATGAGGCAAACAATTACTTTCATATCAGCATCCAAAAAACTGAAATACCTAGGAATCAACCTAACAAAATATATCAAAGAGCTCTACTCTGAAAACTATAGCACTCTGAAAAAGAAATCAAAGATTATATCAGAAAATGGAAAGGCATCTCTTGCTCCTCAGTAGGAAGAATCAACATAGAGAAAATGGCCATACTTCCAAAACTGCTCTACAAATTCAATGGCAATTGAAATCCCAGCAGCATATTTCAAAGAACTAGAGGAAAAAATCCAAAAATTCATTTGGAACCAGAAGAGACCTAGAATAGCAAAAGCAATTTTAGGCAATGAAGACAAGGTAGGGCATGTCACAATCCCCAACTTCAAACTATACTACACAGCTAGTGCAATAAAAACAGCATGGTACCGGCAAAGAAACAGACCCGAGGACCAGTGGAACAGATTAGAAGATGCAAACAACTCCAGACACACTTAGCCACCTCATCTTCTACAAAGGAGCCAAACACCCTCATTGGAGAAAAGATAGCCTCTTTAATGAATGGATCTGGAAAAACAGTGTTTCAACTTGCCAAAGATTAAAACTAGACCAATATCTCTTACCATGCACTAAATTAAAATTGAAATGGATTAAAGATATAATATTAAAACAGAAACACTAAACTGGCTGGAAGAGAGGTTAGGTAGAACTCTTGAAGACACTGGTGTAGGAAAAGATTTCATGCACAAAACTTCAGTTGCCTGTGAACTAGCACAAACAATCAAAAAGTGGGATCTCTTATTATAAAGCTTCTGTACACCAAGAAAAACAACCAATATTGTGAAGAGACAACCTACAATGTTGGAAAAACTTCTGATGAGCTCTTCCTCAGAGAGGTCTACTATCTAGAATATATAAAGAACTTAAAGAAATCAGACCTCTCAAATTTAAAGACCCAATCCAAAAATGGCATCTGAATTGAACAGACATTTTTCAAAGAAGTAAATATAGCAAATAAACACATGAAAAAATGTTCAACATCACTGGTCATTTGAGAGATGCAAATGAAAACACTGAAATTCTCCCTGCTGCAGAAAGAATGGCTGCTATCAAGAAATAAACCACCAACAAATGTGGGTGGGGCTGTGGGGAAAGAGGAACTCTGCTCCACTGTTGCTGGGAGTGCAGACTGGTGCAACCACTGTGGAAATCAGTATGGAGATACCTCAAAGAACTAGGATTGGAGGTCCCATTTGAGCTATTCCCCTGCTGGTTATCTCCCCAAAGAATTAAAAGAATCATACCACAGTGATATATGTGCACCCATGTTCATAATAGAACTGGTATTAGCTAAAACTTGGAAGCAGCCCAACTGCCCAACAACTGGAGAATGGATAAAGAAAATGTGTGGTGGTGGTGGTGATGGTGGTGGTGGTGGTGGTGGGGTGTGTGTGTGTGTGTGTGTGTTTAAATAAAATGTGATACTACTCAGCCATAAAGAATGAGAAATTAAGGGACATTTTTAGCTAAATGGATGCACACTGAGGTGATATTCTTAAGTTAAATAAATACTGCACATGTATAAAAACCAAATAGTTTCTCTAGTGTGAGAAACTGAAAGTGTAAATAAGGATTAAAAGTATAATAGATAATGTGAAACAGGAAGTTAAGGGGCAAAGGGGAAGGGGAAATGGGAAAGGTAGGCGAAAGGAAAGAAGTAAATGGAATAGGAGAAAATGAAAAAATGGAAGCAAAGTCTTTGTAGATAAGGAGGGATGGAGGAGTTGAAGGGATGGCAGGGGAATGGGGAAAAAATAAGAATCAAGATGGATTATGTGAAGGTGCAAATTTCCAATGATGAATTTCATTATATTGTATACTTAAAATGTACCAATAAAATTAATAAAAATCATGAGGGAGGAGATCAAATTATCTTTTAGAAAAAATAATCTTAAATGTAAAAAACTAAAGATTTCATGAAAAAACTGTTAGAACTAATAAATGAATTAAGAAGGATACAGACAAAAAATTAACATACAAAAATCAGTAGCATTTATATATACTAAGAGACTTCTTTAATAGGAAGTCAAGACAGTAATTCCATTCACAATACCTACAAAATAAACAGGGCCAGAGATTTAGCTCAGTGGTGCCATACAAGATCCTGAGTTTGATCCCTAGTACTAAAAAGAAAAACAAAAACAAAACGCTCATAAACAAAAACCTAGAAAACCAAATCCTTTGGAATATTTCACTAAGGAAGTGAAAGATCTCTATGGTGAAAATTATAAAACACTGAGGAAAGAAGTCAAAGATGACACACACAGATGCATGCACACACACACACAACTCATGTGAACATCAAGAGAATATAGTTGAAATATCCACACCTCATAAAGTGATCTACAGATTCAATAACATTCTTCAAAGAAATAGTAAAAAGAAATCCTCAAATATACACGGAGCTACAAATGACCTCCAATATCCAAAGTTAGATTTTTTTGCATAAGGGAAAGGGACCAGGAGATGGAGAGAGGGGAGAGGGAAGGGAGGCAAAAAGAAGATATGTATGTACATGCACAACTCTCCATGATGAATGTAATCATCCAAACATGTACTGTACTAATAAAGATTTTTTAAAAAGCCGGAGGTATCATAATACTCAACTATAAATGAAGCTATAGTAACCAAAATAGCATGGTTTTGACATAAATACTGTCACACAGCCCAACAAGATAGAAGAAAGAATCCAGAAATGAATCCATGTCCTTCAAGCTAAATGATTCTCAACACATGTGCCAAGAACATATGCTGCAAAATGGTCAGCCTTCAATAAATGGTGGTAGAAAAACTGGATGTTCCTGTTAGAGTAACACAGGACTCATATCTCATGATACTAAAAAACTGACCTCAAAATGCATTAGAGACTTTAATGTCAGACCTAAAACTATGAAACTATTAGAAGAAAATATAAAAGGAATCACTGCAAGACATCAGTGTGAGCCAACATTTTTTTGGGGGGATAATACCCCTGAAATAATAGACAAATGTGATCATATCAGACTAAGATGGAGAAAATATTACCAAATTATTCATGTAATATCCAGAATATATAAGGGACTCCAAAAGCTCAATAGCAAACAAACCAACAGGTAACCTGATTTAAAAACAAGCTATAGACCTAAATAGACATTTCTTAAATGAAGACACAGAGCCAACAAGTATATGAATAAAATGGTAAACAAAACTAATCATCAGGGGAATACAAATCAAAACTACAATGAGAGATTTTACCTGTTAGAATGGCCATTATCAAGAAGACAAAAATAATGAATTCTGTAGAGAGTGCTGAGAAAGGAGAACTCTCATATACTATCACTGGGAATGTAAATTAGTACAGCCATAAAGGAAAACAGTATTCAAGTTCTTCAAAAAACAAGACATATCAATTGCCATGCAAGCCCAAGGGCCTGAGTTTGATCCCTAGTACCACAAAACACAACAAAAAATAAACCTAGAAATAAAACTAACTATATGATCCAGTAATTCCACTACTGGACATTTATCCAAAGGAAATGAAAACACTACATCAGAGAGATACCTGCAGTCCTATATTTATTGTAGCACTATTACAACTGCCAAGATAAAGAATCAACTGAAGTGTCCATCAATAGGCAAATGGATAAAGAAAATGTGGCATTTATGCACAATGGAATATTATTCAGTCATAAAAAGAAGAAAGTCCTATCATTTGCAAAAGCATGTATGGGACCGGGGGAATTATGTTAAGTGAAATAAGCCAGGCAGAGAAAGATAAATACCACATGTTCTTTCTCATATGTGGAAGCTAAAAAACTTAATCTCATAGAAGTAGAGTGAAATTGTGGTTAGCAGATGGTAGAAAGGATATGTTTTGCTGCTCTTCAGTATAGGAGATGATCACAGTCTATAAATGAGGTATCTTAAAATAGCTAGGAAAGAGGCAAAAAGTTTTCAACATGAAGAAATGCTACTTACTCTGATTTGATCATTACATAGTACCTATGTATTATCACATTGCACTCCATTAATATGTACAATTGTATCAATTAGAGAAAACTCCACAAAATATACTCCCCAATTTCCAAAGAAAATTTCCTAAATTAACTATAAACACTATCTTTTTAAATTACAGAGTTTTCTTTTTCTATATCAATCAAAAAGTTACCCATTTTATTTCAAAAGAGAAAAGTCACTGTATGAAAAAAATCAAGCTGTGAATTTCAAAGTAGCACTGTAGACCAGTAGTGCCCTAGCTAACAATGAGTTTACAAATAAGTCAATGCCAGAGCATCATTCCATGCCAACAAAATGAGCATCTCTGGGCATGAAAAACTAAGATTCCTTACACTTGAAGGATCCCAGATGGCTCTGATGTATAGTAAGATGTTATCTTAGGGAAAAACAGTCATAACCCAAGTTTTAAAAAGAGAAGCACTATAATCTCACTTAGATAATGATCAGACTTCAAATGATCCTAAAAATTTCAAGTCACGTAATAGTTCAAAAGATTATACAACATGAAAAATGTCAACAATTAAAAAGGCTATTGGTGAAGATTGTAAGGGTCAGGAAAATACAGTGTATCCAGTGATTAAGGTACACCTAAGCCAGGTACACAACACCTGTTCATAATCCAGCTACTCAGGAGGCTGTCATATGAGCCAGGCATTGCAAAGGAAGCCTGGGCTCTTGCAGCAGAGATCCCCCCCTCAAAAGAAAGAAGAGAGCTCTCAGGTCAGTGCATAGTTGTTCTCTGACCCAGCATCATCTAGTCCGTTGAAGAATACTTTTCTGTGACCTTATTATCCAACAGTATATTACTGCTATAAACTGCTTTAAAACGTTTTAGTATTTTCTCTGAAGAATGAATATGCTTTTCTTCTATGAAGTTGTTTGCTAATTAGAACTCTGTCAAGAGACCAAAATCTCTTCCCAAATACAGAATTTCTGTATTACAGCTGTGTGTACTACAGCTACCCTCAGGTGCAAGGGCAAACTAGTAAATATTTAAGAACTCTCTGCATATATGAGAAATACTCCAAGATGGAATAACTTGACTAAATTTAACTAAAATGTTTAGTTTCAAGATCTTTTACTGGTGATTTAAACCCTGGGCCTTACAATTTATTTCAGACTTACATCTAAAACTTTAAACAACACAACCTGGACAGCTACCTTTTAGCTTATAAGGAGGCAGACCTTTAAAAACCAATGTCTTTTCACATGAGTAAATACCAAACAGTTTCTCTGGTGTGAAAAACTAAAAGTGTAAATAAGGTTCAAATGGTATAACTGAGCATGTGAAATAGGAAGAAAATGGCTAAAGGGGAAATGGAAAGGGGAGGGAAAAGGAAATAAGGTAAAAGAAGAAATGGGATATGTAAAGGTACAAGATCCCAATGAGAAATGTGACTGTATTGTTTGCTTTAAATGTACCAATAAATTTAATGGGGGGGCATCTCTTTTCATCATTCTCTTTGCTATTTTTGATTTTCTTATTTTTTTCAACAATATTCAGGTGTTTAATATGTTTTCATTCATGTTTATTATTAAATGTTTAAGGTAATGAATTTTTTTCTGAGATCTGCTATGGATATCTAGAACCTGATATGTAATGTTTTCATTTTGTTTAATAGGGAGTGTTAAATTTCCAAGTAGAGGAAATTTTGTTTTCTAGATTTATAATACTACTTGTATAGCACTGTACTGATAAAATGTCATCTGTAGTATTTCAGTTTTTGAAATTTGAGTCTCGTCAATTTTAAAACATCCCATAAACATTTAAGAAGTGTGTGTTCTAATTTTGGGTTACAGAATTTGATGGAGAATAATGATTACCTTATAACATTTAGATAGTCTATAACTGTACTTATTTTTGAGACAGGGGATTTGGCTCAGTGGTTCCGCCGCCTGCCTTGCAAGCACAAGCACCCAAGTTTGATCCCCGGTACCAAAAAAAGAAAAAAAAATTGTACTTATTTTTGATCATTTGATTGGTGTTAGACTGAGATTCGGTATCAAAATCTGTGCTTCTGTTTCTTACTACAAGTCCTATAATTTCTAATTTATGCAAATTTCTATAGATTTAGTGCATGAGACACACTTCAGGTGCCTTAAAAAAAAATCCCAAATTTCAGTATTGCTTGAAAGATGACAAGCCATCATGACTTATAAATGGATTGTTTTTTTTACCCTGTTTTTCAATTATAGGCATGTGCCACCACACCTGGCACTAAACTATACTTTCATAACAAGTAAGACCTAACAATGAAGGAAGATTCTGGTTAAACTAATGGTACCAACTAATTAGGTACTTGTCACTAAGAGGAGACAATAAAGTGGTCCAGATAGAGACTACTCACAGCCTGACTTTAGCAGGGTCTTGAAGTTCTTGCTCTACACCAGTACATTGTACTAGGATCTAACAAGAGAATTTTCTCAGAGTTAGTTGCTCTCATCATGATAGCAGCCTATAAAATAAGCTGGGATCCACACAGTCACTTCAGTAGCTACACCAATCAAAGGCATAAAATTAGTATAAAATGGCTGAAAGTTGGTAATAATTCCAGCTATGTATGGCTTCTTTAATTATGCGGTAAGAAACTGTTCATTCAGTAAATATTTACAGACAACCAATATGGACTGGAATCCATGTTAGGCACAACCAACTCAGCAAAGAGAGAGAAAAGCTTCTGTTCTTACTGGCTCACTTGCTATACTGAAGAAAAAAGCCACACATATGATCACAGTAGAGCAAAGGAGGTATGGCAGGCCCACTACAGGGAAAGATTTACCTGGTAAGGATTTTAAACAGATTCCTTTCAGATAGTTAGGGGGAGATGAAATGAGTAAAGCATTTCTGGCAGAGGGAACAAGGTATTCAAAGGCCAGAAGATGGTAGAGATAGTTAAGGTACAATCATGGGTCTAAAAGAAGTTCAGTGTACAGGTGTGGAGGGTAGAGTGTGATAGGGAGAAAGGCAACAAATAGTGACAGAGAGGTAGCAGGAAAGGTGAGCACAGAAAAAGAATTATAAATCCTGAGTCTGAATTTCATCCAGAAAAGTAGTTACTACAAGTGTGTCAGTAAGACTCAATCGTGTTAACAGTTAGTTTTAGACTAGTGTCTCAGAATTGTAAACTTTCCAAGTTTACTAGCAATTTTCCAAGATGACTGGAGTTTTATGAGAATGGCATATATGAATGGGATTTTTATTATTTTTTAAATACTAGCATAAAAGAAATGTGGTAGATGAACATTCTAAGTTTTAACAAACAATACTGTATACTATTCCCTAAGAACAAAAACTACATTATAAAAAAGTAAGCCATTTTAATAGTCCACCTGTACCATCTTTTAGATTTTAAGAAGTTTATCAGTTTAGAATCCTTACTTTACTTTTCCCACCAGTTTTCTCTCTCATACTTTAATCAAGAACTGACTGTATCTCCGTGAAGTTATGAGACTGCCTTAGAGTCCAGGACTACTGAATGAAGCCATACCTTTACAAGTTGTTCCTGTTTCCGCTCCAACTCTCGAATTTCTTGATTGAGGATGACTGCAACATGCTGAGGTTGATTCCGACACTTATTACAGATGCCATGCTGAGTCAGGTCATCACACACAGGACAGTGTAAAGTAGTGAAATATTGAGAAATAGTGCCTTTTCTTCCTTCAAGTTCACTTCTCGAGGAGCTGGTGGTTTTCTGGATCTGTAACATCAGTTCAGAAGTAAGGCTGACCCACCTTAACAGCAGAGCAATCGTTCTCATGCTAATTACAGGTTTACTCAGATGTAATTTTATTCACTCATTCATCAAATGCTGAGTAGCTACTACAGATCAGACAGGTATTGTTCTAGACAATGGAGATATAGACACTGGGAAATGAACAAAGTCATTGCTTTCATTGAAAAAAAATTTTTTTGCCTTTGTGGTGCAGGGGATTGAACACAGGGCTTTCTTGCACGCTAGGCAAACACTGGGCCAATGAATGACAACCTTACATGCTGAGCCCTTTCTAAAAACTTTAGTTTGAGATAGTGTCTCAATAAGTTGCCCAGGGTGGTCTCAAATCTGTGATCCTTCTGCCTCTGTCTATTGAGTAGCTGGGATTGTACCACCACCCACCTGAACTTACATCTTGAAATTATCAGATATATTGTTTTTTTCTGTTGTTGGTACCTCTTGCCACTCAGTTTTTTGGTTGAGATATACAGATTTCTGAGATAATACAGGATAAGGAGATCAGAGAGGACAATGGAAAAATCCAGGTTGAGAGTGAATACGGTTTTAAAGTTGCACAAGCTGGGCCATGGAAACAAGTGAAAGGTTAAAAAATGAGTTGTTAGCCAGTAGCATCAAAATTTGGGCAAAAGTATAGCCAGAATATTTAAATTAGGTACATATCACCTAAGAATTCATTTTAAGTTAATACTAATTTCAGAGATCTGTCTTCTGACACACTTTGGTGTCTTATAAATTATTTTGCATACAAATTATTGGCATACTGTAAAAAAAATTATTGGGTTACCATCTCAGAAATGCCATTGATTTAATATTCTTGCTGGTGATGAAATGAAAAGCAGTAATAAAAAAAATTTGAACTTCCTGATTTGGGAGCCAGGACACAGTATTATAGATGATAGCCAGCATAAATTTTCTGAAGCGTAGATTCAACCTCAGTTTCCTAGCTTGTACTTTTCCTTCCCTTTAAAAATGCTTACTGAGCCAGGGATTTAGCTCAGTGGTTCCACCGCCTGCCTCCCAAGTGCAAGGTTCCAAGTTTGATCCCTGGTATCCCCCCAAAAAAAGCTTACTCAGAAATAAGTATCTTTTCTTCATCAGTTTGCCTGAAAACTATCTGCTTTTCATAGTCTAACAAAATTGCAAATAAATGCATACATCTGAAATGCAAACTCTTTCCAATAGATAAAAATTATTGTCCTAGAAAAATGCATCCTAGATTATTAGATTCACATAACATAACTTCAAGCTTCTAATGAATAAACTAAGAAAAAAGTTTAAGCCAAGCTCCTCATGCTAAGACTCCAAATTGCATGTTAAGTGTAATGTTCTTTCTTTCATCTGGTTTCTTCAGGACTATGTTTAAATACTATACACCATACATTTCTAAAATATCTATTTGAAGTTTTTGCTTTTTCTTTCAAATCAAATGAGTACTCAAAACTGAAACAAATGCCTGAAAATTTTGGCTACCTCTGAATCTCTTCTCGCACCCATAAGTGCCACAAAATGACCTGCAGTAGGTACAAATGGTGAATGTGTTTGCCTCACTCTAAATGGTATGATCAGTCAGTGGCCCCAAAAGATCTAAATGACCTGGAATGGTGAAGGTCCTTACCACTCCAAAATGCCTCTGCTGATCAACATAAGACAAGGTCCAAATTATATAGTGAATAGATCACTGAAGATCACTGAATGTGCAATTCCAGCAGGAAACCAGGAGCTCTCTGGTTCCTCAAACAGCCTTTTTCTTTTTACCACAAAAAGCATTTATAGGTAGTTGATGCCATGAACAGAAAAGGAAGAAGACTGCTGAGAACAAAAGGATCTACAGCAGATCCTGGAATATCCCTGGAGTCCTGACCATGGGTTAAGGTAACCACAACTCCGACCCCCTTCCCATGTGACCTCCAGGATTCATAGCTCTTGGGAGCTGGGACTCATGTCCCTTCATATTCATGACTACCATTGCTGGCCATTTAGTTCCACATATTCAGGTATGTCAGCTTACCACTGACCAAACAGGAGGAGGCCATATATGAACAAAAAAAGAAAAAAAAGATTTATTTATAGGTGATACTGAGGGTATGTACTCTCCATTTCTTTACTATTTCCTGGTTTAGTCTGAGTTATTTTGTGGCAAAATGTTTACTGCTTAAACTCTTGGGAATTCATTTTAATATATCTATACTTGGGGAACCTGACAGCAGCTAGGAAGGTATTTATAGAAAACTTAAGAAGTTTCGTTCTTAGGAAACCAGAAGAGTGTGGGATTTTTTCTAGGTTAGGATAATAGATGATTGATTTGCTCTGCCTTTCTTAGCAGCATTATAAATAATGTTTAGTTCTACTAAAAATTCTAAGTCAAGTAGTTATAGCACTAGTACTCTTCAGTAAACTCACCCTCGGTAATTCGTGATACCAGCTGAAGACATCAATACCAATCAGTGAGAAGATTCTTGCCAGGGGTGGAAGGATTTGCTTGGTGATATAGTAAATGGCATTCAGTCTCAGAGTTGGATCCTGTAGGAGTTCTGCTGGGCGCCTTACCAGCTGGATGAGCGGTACTCCAGGGGTCCCATATATGATAACATATGGCACTCGCTCTCCAACTCGAGGCTCAGAGCGCCGGTCATAGCTGAGCATTTTCCTATTAAAATCCAAACAAAATACACACTCAAAGACTGTTATAAAAGGCATCTTTCCAGCACATTAAGTTAGATTTAAGCAATGAAACCATGAAAAATCAGTAAGGGGTATTTTCAAATTAGAGTTACTACTACTTTGAGAACTATGTACATTTCAATTAGTTGGTGCCAAGTGGATATTCTGTAGGAGTTTAAAATTAAACTCTGTTACTGCTACCTGGAAAATTATGAGTCTTTAAAAGTAAGAACTACAGGGCCAGGTGTGGTGGCGCACACCTGTAATTCCAGCACTCAAGTAAGACTGAGGCAGGAGGATCGCTGTGAGTTTGAGACCAGCCTGGACTACATACTGAGTTCCAGGTCAATCTCAACTACATAGAGAGACCCTGTCTCCAAACAAACAAACAAACAAACAAAAGAACTACAATAAATCTAACAATGACAGACAAGAGAAAATTTAGCTAAACAATCTGATTGCAGAATGATAATATCGTATAAATGCTATGGCAGGTCAGTGTTAAGGACTGCCTAGTGATTATGATGTGGGGGAAACAAACGTACCAGATCACAATTTCACTGCCTTTAGTTTCCCAAGGGAAGCCCAGAGGAGATCTTCCTCAGAGTTTACATACAGGATGGTGACTCATCTTAGTTATGATTCATGTGGGAGGGTGGATAAACAGCTCTGTGTTTGTACTCATGGAGTAGGTGTCTTTTTACTGTAAACCTATGGAGACCCCAGGACTACACTGGCTATGTATGGAGGGCTGTTTTGTGTTTATCATTACCTTGTAAGTTCAAGGGCTGGCACACAAGCTCCAGGTTTATAAGAAGAACTTCCTCTGTATTCCTTGGCAAAGATAAAATCTTGTATACTGGCCTTTCCTTCCAGAAGCTTCATACATTGTCGCTGAACATACTGTTTAATTAGACTTATATCTCTTGTTTCAAACAGCAGCTTTAAAGAACACTCGAGTATCTTAAAACAAAAAAAGATATGCACATAAAGATAAAACATCTCCAAGTATGTTCCATCATTGTTGTATTTTCATTGTAAACCTCTGGGGTAACTTGCTGATCTACCTAATCTTATGATGACTGGATAATATAAGAAATTGAAAAATATTTTTGAGACTTTATATATAGCTTGCTATTTCTAAAAATAGAGTATCATGTAGTTCGATAAAAATCCTATTAGAATGACATTCAGATGTAATGTTTGCTAAGTGATGAGAACATAAAACATTGAAGTTTTACTTGAATTGTCAAAGCATTCTAGACATGAGAAAGCAGACATAACACCAGGTATGGTGGTGCACACCTGTAATCACAGAACTCTAGAGGCTGAAGCAAGAGAACTGTCGTAAGTTCAAGGCTACAAAGTGAGTTCAAGGCCAGGCTGAACTATGTAGTGAGACCCTGTCTCAAAAACAAATAGGGGCTGGGGATTTAGCTCAGTGGTGTAGCTGCCTGCCTTGCAAGCGCAAGGTCCTGAGTTCAATCCCCAGTACCAAAAATTTTAAAAATTAAAAACAAACAACAAACAAGCAACAGATGTAACAATTCAATTATTATTTTTATAAAAACAACCTGCTTCAGCTATGCAGGACAAAAAGAAGATTAAATATCGCCAAGCAATCAAATCAAAACCAGCATTTTGTTTTTATACAGTGTTGATAATTAACTGTGACAGAATTTTCTGTGCTGGAAGTATTCCTGTTAGAAGATGACAAATATGCAGTAGATTTATATAGTATACTGAATCTAAATTATCAGTGAAAAGACTGTATCTTATTCTGAATACTGGGACCTTTATATAATAAGCTTGTAAATCTGGTTGAGATCTAAAAAGTCCTCCAAAAGTTCCACATTTAGAGGTGGAGCCTCAGGGTTGTACATTAGAAGGGCATATCCTTCTCCCTGGGTTCTTTCTCTACCTCCTGACTACCATGATATGAGCAGTTTTATTGTGCCAGGCATTTTCACCATGCACTTTCTGCACTGGAGCTGGCCAATTATAGACTGAACCCATTGAAGCTGCAAGACAAAAAAACTTTTCCTCCTTTTAAGTTGTGTTATATATTTTGTCCCAGTGACAAGAAAATGAATAAAGTTGTTATCATTCTGCCCATAGGGAAAGAATGTAATGATTATCTCTTCTAGAAACTAGAATATTTCCCCAAATTCACATGATATTATATGTAATACAATGATGTTTTAATGTATTCATAAAACTCAGTGTGAAGAATGCTATTCTCCTGAATATCACTTATTTCTAGTTTATTAGAAAAGGAGTTGGGCCTAAGAAAAGAAAAAATATATATTGTGGTGAAAATTACTATGGTTGAAAAATTTAGGTAATTTATTTACTAGCGCTGTTCAGAAATCTTTCTAATTTGTATCTGGTAACCCAAGTAAATAAATTCAGTTAACCTAGAGTACACTTAGTTATGAAATCTTAGTTTCTTTATCATGTTGCCTGTTTTTTCTCTCCAGTTTTTTGAAACAGGGTCTTGCTACACAATTCAGGCTGGCCTTGAACTCATGGCGACCCTCTTATCTCAGCCTCATGGATGCTGGGACTACAAGCATGCACTACCATACCTGGGATATCCTGTTCCATATCTTTCAGAAGCTGTGATATGACAATATGTCAAGTTACCATCTCTAGTGGATAGGAAGAAAACTCTTAAAAGTTGATGTGTTACTTTTTAACATTTTTGGTAGAAATATATGATATAGGAAAAAGTAAAAAACTACAAGCTAAAATAAGACTGGAAATAAAATTCTCAAAATTCATATAGATCTTCCCATATATACAGTTATGTAGAATAGTTCCTTTACCTACATGGGGTCTTTTGTTTTGTTTTGTTTTTTGGTACTGGGGATCGAACTCAGGTCCTTGCGCTTGCAAGGCAGGCCACCAAACCACTGAGCTAAATCCCCGGCCCTAAGGGGTCTTAAGGATAATTACATTTTTACCAGATTCTTTAGCCACTTATTTCTTACAGATACCAATAAAACAGCTAGACCTTACCTTAGAAACAGCAGGGCAAGAATCTCTTCTAACGGTTTCTATTCCTTTTGCATCAAATACTGGGTCCTTCTGATCCAAGCTTTCATACATGTAACCCACATACCTCTTTTTTGTTTGTAAAACAGAAGGCAAATATACCTGTAGTGGAATTAACAAAAAGCCTCTCAAACATTTATCTCCCACCATAACTATTTTACTTCTTTCTGCTCTCTTTACTCAAATGTCAATTATAAATTTGTTAATATGATTTCAGCAAAAAAAAATTCACATAAGATTTGGATGTGAAAGCATATTCAATGAACTGTCCTCACTCTTATTCTTCAACTACAATTTTGTTCCCACCTCAAATGACATTGTTTTACTAAAAGTCATCAATCTTATCTTCTTAATCAAAAAATACTTTACATCTACATATGATACCAAATTTAAAAAGTAATGAAAATACACAATTAGAAGTTCCTTTTCCTCCATTTCTTCTTACCTAGCTCTTTCCAAATTACTGGTTTCCTGTGGATCTTTCCAGAGATGTACTATGCAAATATATATACTTAACATGTTCCTCCTGTCCCTACAATGGCAGCTTACCGTATACGCCATTCTGAACTTTGCTTGTTTAAATAGTTTATTTTGGAGAGCAATTCATCCTAGTACAGAATTTTTTAAACTATGTAGAAATCCATCATATGGAAGCATCATAATTTATCCAACAAGTTACACACTATAATAAGTCATAGGATATTTTCAATCTTTAGGAATTACAAATGTTTTCTAGTAAACAATTCTGCATGAATTAATCTGAGGGATAAATTCCTTTAAATGAAATTTCAGAATCAATGGGGTATTCCTTTTTTTTTTTTTTGAGATAGGGTCTTACTATGGAGTCCAGGCTGGCCTTGAACTCCTTACATAGTCCAGGCTGGCCTCAAACTCATGGTGATCCTCTTGCCTCCAACTCCCAAGTGCTGGGATTATAGGTGTGCACCACCATGCCTGGCTATTCTTTTTTAGTATTACAAATTTGGTCCTTTCCTTTGACCCTCAAGGTTTTGGTTTATATTTAAGAAAATATTTAAATGCTGAGCATGGTGGCACATGTCATCCCAGCTACTTGGGAGGCTTAGGCAGGATTTCAAGTTTGAGAATAGCTTGGGCAATTTAGCAAGACCCTGGTTTAAAACAAAATTTAAAAAGAGGGTGGGATGTAGTTCAGTGGTAGAGCATGTAAGAGGGCCTGGGTTCAATCTCCAGTACTGAAAAAACATTTCTTTATTTATTTTTTGAGGCAGGGTCTTGTTATACTGACCAGGGTAGTCTCGAATCCCTGGGCTCAAGAAATCCTCCTGCTTCAGTAGCTAGGATTACAACTGGGTGGCACTATGCCTGGCATCTTTATTAAATTTATTGGTACATTTTACATATACAATACAGTTACATTCATCATTGGGATCTTCTACCTTTACATACTTATCTTGGTTCTTATTTTCCCCCAGCCTTCCCTTCAGCCCCTCCACCCTTCCCTGTGTACAAAGAGATTGTATCCATGTTTTTCCTTTTCACATTTTTTCTTTTTCCTTTTCCGTTCCCCTCCCACTTTCTCTATTTTAGACCTTTTCTTCCTATTATGCAATATCAATTATACATTTTGATCTATTTAACTTTGTTTTTCACACCAGAGAAACTATTCAGTATTTACACATGTGACTTACTAATTTCACAAGAGTATGGCCTCAATATGCATCCACTTAGCTACAAATATCTCTAGTTTCTCATTCTTTATGGCTGAGTAATACTCCACTTTATTACAAAAAACACACACATTTTCTTTATCCACTCTCCAGTTGATGGGTAACTGGGCTGTTTACAAATTTTAGCTATTACAAACTGCCGCTATAAACATGGCTGAGTATATATCGCTGTGGTATGATTATCACTTTTAATTCTTTTGGGAAGATATCCATCAGAGGAATAGCTGGGTCAAATGGGACTTCTATTCCTAGTTCTTTGAGGTATTTCCACAGTGGTTGTACCAGTCTGTACTCCCAACAATAATGAAGAAGGGTTCCTATCTCCCCACATCCCCACTAGCATTTGTTATTGGTTGATTTCTTTCTTTTCTTTTTTTTTGGTACCGGGGATTGAACTATGATCCTTGTGCTTGAAAGGCAGGCCACCGAACCGCTGAGCTAAATCCCCAGCTGGTTGATTTCTTTATAGCAGCCATTCTTCCTAGGGTGAGATGGGATGTGTTGTTTCATCTGCATCTCTTGAATGACCAGTGATGTTGAACATTTTTTCATATGTTTATTTGCTGCTTTTACTTGTTTTTCTGAGAAATGTCTGTTCATTTCAGATGCCCATTTTTGAATTGGGTTTTTATATTTGGGGAGTCTGATTTTTTTTACTTCTTTATATTTTCTAGATAGTAGACCTTTGTCTGAGGAACAGCTGGTAGAAATTTTTCCCACATTGTAGGCTGTCTCTTAGCTCTGCTTGTGATTTTTCTGGCAATGCAGAAACGTTTTAAAAGGATAAGATCCCAATTGTTGATTCTTTGTGCTAGTTGCCATGCTACTGAGGTTTTATTCAGAAAGTCTTTTCCTATGCTGATATCTTCAAGAGTTCTACCTAACTTATCTTCCAACAAGTTTGGTGTTTGTTTTAATATTTGTATCTTTAATCCACTTGGATTTCAGTTTAGTCCATGGCGAAATACACGGATCTAGTTTTAATCTTTGAAAAGTTGAAATCCAGTTTCTCCAACACCATTTATTAAAGAGGCTGTATCTTTCCTCCAATGGGGGTGTTTGGCTCCTTTGTCAAAAATGAAGTACTTGGGCTGGGGATTTAGCTCAGTGGTTCGGTGGCCTGCCTTGCAAGTGCAAGGACCCGAGTTTGATCCCCAGTACCAAAAACAAACAAACAAACAAAAAAACAAAACAAAACAGACACCAAAAATGAAGTACTTGAATATGTCAGGAGTTCTCTGCATCTTTTAATCTGTTCCATTGGTCCTCGGGTCTGTTTCTTTGCCAGTATCATGCTGTTTTTGTCACAGTGGCTTTGTAGTATAATTTCAAGTTGGGGATTGTGATACTCCCTTCCATGTCTCTGTTGCCTAGAACTGCTTTTGCTATTCTAGGACTCTTCTGGTTCCACATGAATTTTTGGATTGTTTTCTGTGGTTCTGTGAAATATACTGTTGGGATTTCAATAGGGATTCTGTTGAATGTGTACAGTAGTTTTAGAAGTATGGCCATTTTCACTATATTGATTCTTCCTACCCAGGAACAAAGGATTTCTTTCCATGTTCTTATATCCTCTTCAATCTTTTTTTTTTCAGAGTGTTGTAGTTCTCAATGTAGAGGTCTTTTGTTTTCTTTGTTAGACTGATTCCTAGATATTTCACTTTTTTTGGATGCTATTGTGAAAGGGATTGTTTCCTTAATTTCACTCTCAGTGTTATTAGAGTACAAGAAGGCTATTGATTTTTGAGTATTTACTTGTATCTAGCTACTCTACTGAATCTGTAAATTAAATCTAGAAGTCTTTTGGCAGAGTCTTTTGGGTCTTCTATGTAGAATATCATATCATCAGCAAATAATGACAGTTTAACATCTTCCTTTCCTATCTTTATTGCTTTAATTTTTTTCTCATCTAATTGCTGTGACTAATGTTTCCAAACCTGTATTGAACAGGAGTGGTGATAGCGGACATCCTTGTGTTATTCCTGATTTTAGCATGAAGGTTTTCACATTTTGGCCATTTAGTATGATGTTGGCTGTTGGCTTTTGATAGCCTTTATCAAGAACATCTATTCCAATTTTCTGCAGGGTTTTCTCATGAATGGGTGCTGGATTTTGTCGAATGCTTTTTCTCCATCTATCGAGATGATCATATGGTCTTTGTCCTTGACTCTGTTAATAAAATGTATTACATTCACTGATTTAGGTATGCTGAACCATCCTTACATCCCTGGGATAAATCCGACTTGGTCAGGGTGTATGATCTTCTTGATGACCCTCGGTATTGTTTCTCAGTATCTTATTGAGGATTTCTGCATCTGTGTTCATTAGGGAGATTGGCCAATAGTTCTCTGTTTTGGTTGGGTCTTTCCCTGGTTTTAGAATCAAAATAACACTTGCTTCCAGG
This sequence comes from Fukomys damarensis, assembly GCF_012274545.1. Taxonomy (NCBI): domain Eukaryota; kingdom Metazoa; phylum Chordata; class Mammalia; order Rodentia; family Bathyergidae; genus Fukomys; species Fukomys damarensis. The sequence continues at coordinate 69,546,387 of NW_022900926.1, forward strand.
AATGAATTTGGAAGTACTGCTTCTTTTTCAATTTCACTGAAAAGTTTGATGAGTACTAGCATTAGTTCTTCTCTAACTGTCTTATAGAATTCAGCAGTGAAGCCAACAGGACCCTGGGCTTTTCTTTGTTGGTAAATTTTTAATTGTTTTCAATTTCACTGACTGTAATTGGGGTGTTTAGAATTTTTATATCATCTTCATTCAACTTTGGTAATTCATATGTATCTAGAAATCTGTCCATTTCTTCTGTGTTCTCCATTTTATTAGAGTACAGGTTCTTGAAGTATTTATGATCCTCTGGATTTCTGCTGGATCTGTTATGACTTCACCATTTTCATTCCTAATTGCATGAATTTGAGCCTTTTATTTCTTTTTGATAAGGTAGGCTAATGGTTTATTGATTTTTTTTATTCTTTCAAAAAAAACTCTTTAATTTGTTGATTTTTTTGTATCATTCTTAGTGTCCATTGCACTGACAAACATTTTACATATTCATATGTAAACTTGTATGTCCTTGAAATATGTATATATTGTTTAATGCCCAAGCTTCATCTATAATCATATTAAATGTAATGAACTAATCCAATTAAAAGGCAAAAATGATCATACTAAAAACATAAGATCCTATTATAAGCTATTAGAAACCCACTTTAAACAAAAGGATATAGAAAGGTTAAAAATAAAGAAAAAGAAAAGTTGTATAAATGCCAATTTATAAAAAGAAAGCTGGAGTAGCTATATTAAAACAGGAAAAAGAGACTTCAAGATAGAAATATCAAAGATAAAAGTATTAATTCATCAAGAAAATACATAATTCTTAATGTATATGCACCTAATATGAAAACTGAAGTACATGAATAGAAAGTGACAAGAATAAATTGAAGAAATCAGTTGGGGATGTAGCACAGTGGGAGAATACTTGATGGCATGTGCAAGATCCTTGGTTCAATTCTCAACACTAAAATAACCCAAAGCAAACAAAACCAGGCAAATCCATGATTATAGTGGAAACTTGAACCCTTCTGTCTCAGTAATTGACAAAAAAGTGAAAATGCAGAATGCTTCAACAATCTTATCAGCTTCACCTAAGTTATATTTATTGAACATTATATCTAATAAGCAGAATATACATGGTTTTAGGGTTACATGGAATATTTACTAAGACAGACTATATAGTAGACCAAGCAACAAATTTCAGTAAACCTAAAGCCTCTGAAATCAGAGTATGTTCTCTGACCACAATGCAACTAAATTAAAGTAGTAACAAAAACGTCTCTGGAAAAATCACTAATAACTGGAACTTACCATATTTTTAGATGTAGAGAAGAACTGTTATCTTTCAATGCTTATATTAACAAAGATTTGTTTAAAAGCCAATGTAACAAGTTTCCAAATTAAGAAGACAGAAAAAGAAAAGCACATTAAACCCACAATAAGTAGAAGAAAACAAATAGCTGAATGGAAATTACTGAATTGGTTCTTGAAAAAGTTCAATAAAATGATACATATCTAGCTAGAATGAACAAGGAAATGCCCCTTAAATTACCAATATTTATATGAAACGAGTATATTCGTAAAGATCCTATAGATGTTACAATCACAATAAGGAAATAGAATACACGCCAATGAATTTGGCAACTTAGAAGAACTTGACAATTCCTTAACAATGAAAAGTTATCAAAACTGACACAAGCAGAAAATCTGAATAAAGTATTATTAAAGATGATTAATTTGTATTAAAAGCTTTCCCCCAAATAAAATTATAGCTCACTGATGAATTTTAGCAATCACCTAAGGAAAAAATAATTCTACTTTCTGGCACTTGGCACTTTTTGTTTTTTGTTGTTTTGTTTTTTTTTTTGGTTTTTTTGAGACAGTGTCTCACTATGTAGTTGAGTCTGACCTGGAACTCACTATGTAGCCCAGGCTGGTCTCGAACTCACAGCAATCCTCCTGCCCCAGCCTCCCAAGTGCTGGGATTACAGGGGTGTGCCACCATGCCCGGCTCAAATTTTTTTTTTTTTTTAAAGAAAACCGAAGAGGGAACTTTTAACTCATTTTATGAGGGCAGTCTTGTTTGCAAAACGGACAAGTACAAGAAAAACTGTAGATCATTAAGAGCTCCACCACAATCCTTACCAAATATTTAGATTTTGAGAATTTTTGCAGGGCTTATGTTTAGGTATGTGATCTATTTCAGCTAAGTGTTTGTTCATGGTGTTATTCTCAAAACATACCATGTTCTTAACTTTACCAGATAGGTTGAGTGACCATAGCATTATACACATACTTTTGAAATAACACTTAGCACTACATTCTCCAACCCCTCCTCATGCAAAATAATGTTCACTTTCTGAGAAGATACTGTACCTGAGACCTCTTAGACATTTTAGGACATAATTTTTGCTTTAGAATAGGTACAACACAAAATTTGGGGTCCCCCCCACCACTTTCTTTTTTGGTAGTACTGGGGAATGAATCAAGGGCATCATGTGTACTAGGTAAGGGCTCTACCAATAAGATACACCCCTAGAGCTCCTTTCTCTATTTTCACAGTTGCCCTCCTAAATCAGGCACTTCTAATGATTGTCCATTCTCTTTCTCAGTTTCTCTTGAATTGGCCTTTATTTTTTGTATTTATCATTTTACTAGTTCAGGCTATGCAAGTTCCAAGAGGCATTCTGTTCTTGAGAGTCTCCTCTTTCCAGTATATGTTATATATCACTGTGAAGATGGTTGTCCTCAAACAGCTCTGAGCAAGTCACTCTTTGTTGATAAAGACTGTGGTTTAAATGTGCCCCCTAACCAATGTATTTCAAGTGTTGCCAATGTTTATATTAAGAGGTAATTAGGTCCTGAGGTCTTGCGCTCATCATGTCATTAGGTACACTTATATAAGAGCTTGACAGAAGGAGTTCATGTCTTTTTGGCCTTCTGCCTTTGAGGATGCAGCATGAAGATCTTCACCAAATACTGGATGCTAATGTCTTCATCTTGACTTCCTAACCTCTAGAATTGCGAGGATTTTTTTCCTTTACAAATTACTCAACTGTGGTATTCTGTTTATAGCAACACAAGCAGACTAAAACAATAAACTTTACTGAGTAAAATGTAAACACTTTGCTTGGGATTCAAGACCCACTAAACTTTATTTTCTTGGATTTATCTTCTTCTACTATGTATTCCTTTATTAGTTTTCTAACTATATCTTTCTATGTACCATTTTCTTCAGCATAGAATGGTTACAGCCCCATGGTTCCTAATTCCGCCTCCTGCCCTAGTTCACAGAAATGAACTCAGGGCCTTTGCTTGTGAGGCAAGTACTCTACCACTGAGCAACACCCCTAACTCACTTTTCAACACACAGTTCAATGCTCTCTCATCCATGAAGTCTCCCCATCAAACGCAGGAGAGAAAATTCCTTCTTTCATTGTGTTTTGTATTGGTTAGGGAGACTACTCTCATAGAGCTTTCTATTAGCTAATAAGAGATTACTTATTCCTAATCCTTTCAGTTTACTGGCTCTTAGGATGCAGAACTATGGGTTATGTTTCTTTGTACTGACAAATGAATAAAAAGGCTCACTGTCTTTTATACAGAAAGAACTGAATATGTATTTGATTTTTATACTGAGAAGTCTTTCTGGTAGATTGTATCTTGTAAAGAACAGTATGCCTCATCCCAGGTGGTCTTTTTATACGGCTGACATTGACATTAATAGATGGGGTCTGTGTTCCTTTCTCTTAAATAGAGAAACATTTGTGACTTGGTAAGACTTGGAGACTGGGTCATAAATAGCAAAACAGCTTTTGTCTGTTTCTCTTTGGGATGTTCTCCTAGAGTACAGCTACTATGCTATGAAGAAGAATAAGCAACCCTGGGAGAAGGTCCTGTGGAGGAGTTTCAGACCAAGTCCCTGACAGCAGCTGGCCTCAACCACCAGCCATTAGAATAAGTAGGCGCCAGACAACATCAACCCTCGGCTTTGGACTAGTCACCCACAAATGGATGACTACATCCAACTTTTAAGTCTTTCCAGCTAAGAACCTAGTCATTGCGAGACACAGCCAAGCCACCCCTGCTATACTGTTTTGAATTCCTGTACTCTAAAAATACATGAACAAAATAAAATGCTAATTTTTAAATATTATATATTTGGGGTGGCCTGTTTTTATAGAAGTAGTAACTGAACCAATCTTTTTATTTCCTTGTATAAGGACATTACAAAAAATATCTGCCAGGTGCCAGGTGTGAAGGCACATACCCTTAATGCAAAGCCTGAAGCAGGAGGACTGCTATGAGACCCTGATAACACACACATATACCACAAAAAGAGAGAGACAAAATTTTTTAATATTTAGCATCTGTATAGATTCCTATACTATTAATGATTCCAAAAGTATATTGAATAAGTCATAAATTTCTAGAATGTATATGAATTTTATATATCATTGGTATTCTTACCTTTTCAAACTTCAATTTCACTGGTTTAGGATTGGTAGCAGTTACAGCTTCAGCAATTTCTTTACCAATTTTGAAAGACTGCTCCTTAGTAGCTCCTTTCAGTAGCACAAACATACTATGGGGATTAAAAATATAGTAAGCAATGAGAAAGTCACTGTACTGAAAAATCACATTAAGATTAACTTTCTTGGCTAATACTCTATCTAAACCAAAGACAGCCTTTTCCTCTCTTTACTCTTTCTTATTAAGTTGCTTCCTAAGTAAGCTTTCATGTTTTATCTTATTTTCCTTTTGAAGTCTTGGTATAACTTATTAAAGATCTTTAAGACATTCAATATTTCTAGTCTGCCTGTCTCAGATATAGCTACCAAGAACCTCCTGGATCAACTCTAGACATTCAATGCTGTCTGTATATGGCACACAGTCAAGTTTGTCATAAAATAAAGCAATATGGGGCCGAGGATTTAGTTCAGTGGTGCTGCCGTCTGCCTCGCAAGCACAAGGTCTGGAGTCTGATCCCCAGTACCATAAATAAATAAATAAATATAAGGCAATATGTGATTATAAAGAAATGGAGGTACACACCTAAAATCCCAGCCTGGGTTTAATCCCCAGGACTGTAAAAATACACACACACACACACACACACACACACACACACACACACACACAAAGGAAAATTTACCTATGATATGGGAGGAAATTTCCTTTCAGGACTACTCAATTTAAAAAGTTCACTAAAGTTAATAAGCCCAGTTAACAAGGCCCAGGGATTTAGTTCAATGGTTCCTCCACCTGACTCACAAGTGCAAGGTCCCAAGTTCAATACCCAGTACAAAAAAAACAAACAAACAAAAATCGCACACAAAAAGGAACAAAGAAGAAAACAGCCATCTATAATCCCACCATTCAGAAAAAAAGACACTAGACACTTTGTGTGTATTTATAAATCTCTTCTCATTTGTTATCAGAGATCATAGCATTTAACTTCTCCTTCATTTAATGGTATATTATAAACATATTTCCATGTCATTTAGTTCTTTTTAAAAGACACATCAAACAAGTCTAGAATAAACTTTTCTGATATATAACCTCAGATGCAAAGTGTACAGGTCAAGAGGGAAGGATTTCTAAGACTGATTAAAAATCAATATAAAAATTTATAAATTAAAAGCATCAGGCATCTTTTAATCTTATTTGATCCATACATTTTCAGTATTCATTAAAATCTGAACACTAACAGAAATAATGGCTAATAAATATAGCATTTAAATAACAATTTCAGGAATTTGAATTTCATTTACTATTTTAGTGGTAAGACATTAAATGTTGGAAATCGACAATATCTTATGACTGTGAAATTCTTTAGTTCTAGCCACATAAGTCAATTTTAAATATATTTTAAAAAATAGAACATTTAGGTTCCATTTAGGTTTTTTTTTGTTTTGTTTTATTTTGTTTTGTTTTAAGGAAAAACTCATTCCCTGCCAATACTGGAGACGGAACTTCTCTTAAAGCCTAATATGAAAAATTAAAAAAAAGAAAAGGAGTAATTTATTTAGTTTTGTCATTAAAAAACTGTCTCAATCTATAATTAATTATGTGAAATAGGAAATAAAGGGCTAAAGGTGTAGGGAAAGTGGGAAGGGTGGGGGAAAGGTAATAAGGGAGAGGAAAAAAATATGAGATACTGAAAAAATGGAAATAAAGTGTTTGTAAATGGGGAGGGGAGGAGGGGGTGAAGGGAGGGCAGGGACAAGGGGAAAAATGAGAACCAAGACCTATTATGTAAAGGTACAAGATCCCAGTGATGAATGTAACTGTATTGTATACCTAGATTATACCAATAAACTCAATAAAAAGAAAAAAAAACTGTCTCAATCTAGATTACTTTTAAAAGTCACTAAGCTAGACAAAAAGGTTGTAGCTGATTTTTTTACCTTCAAGTTAGGCCATCCACTGAACCTCTTAAAGCTTTTTATATTTTCTTTTTAGGTCTACCTGATGCTCATTACACTATTAGTCCCCCCCCCACTGCCCCTAGTACTGGGGATTGAACTCAGGACCTTGTGCTTGTGAGGTGGGCACGCTGCCACTGAGCTAAGTCCTCACCCATACACTACTACAATCTTATTTTTAAAACAGATTATTATTATAAGACTTCCTTTTGGAAACTTTAAAAAAACAACTTCACTGAGATAATTATCATATACTAAAATGCACACATTTTAAGAGTATAGTCCCAAAAATTTGACATTTTGTCACAGCAGCCCTAGGAAACTCACACACTTGTATAACCAGCACAAGACCTACAGTGATTTGCCCTTATACAGATTTCAAAAAAACAAAAAAATATTGTTGAATGAATCAGATAGTGAAATGATGGTCAAAATTTCTAATGACCCTGCAAATAAAATTTCATTGATTGAAATCATATATATCTGTGAGACAGATATAGATAGATAGATAGATAGATATAGAGAAAGCACCAGTTAATGAAAACATTAAGTACCAATTAAAGGTTCCATTACTGACTAGTTGATCAACTTGGGACAAATTTCTTACCCAAGGAGAAATTGTTCTTAAGCATCACATAAGGCCCATTTTCTAAGGCTAAGGTTACTCCCAACATCATATAAACTGCTGACCTAAACTAGTGATGGTGAATCTTTTAGAGCATACAATGACAGCAAATGCAGTGGACCCTTGAGTTATGACCAGCCTGACTCACAAACAACTTGGGTTACAATCAGAATTTTAGTTTTATCTTAGGACCAAAGTCTTGAGTTAAGACCTGAATGCCAGTCACTGTGCTTCCAGATGGTCTCAGATACAAATTTAGCCCTTAAAGTGTTCTGGAAGGAACATTACATCCTTTCCTGTGAACTCAGGAAATCCTGGACCAGTGTCTCTGTGAGGACACTGAGATCTGCCTGTGTACAGGAGACAGACTTTGAAGGCCGTGTGAAGAAGCCAGAGCCTTCAACTGACCAACTTGAGTTACAACCAGCCATCGTTAATGAATTGAGTTCATAAGTCAAAGGTCCACTGTAGCCTGTGGCCACTGTAGATCTGCCTACCACCCCTAACCACATGAAAACCTACTTTCAGTTCTGACATTCTATATGTCTCTGTTTTTGTTCGAATTCTTAAAAAAATTTAAAGGGTAATAACTAAAATCAAAATGATGACAATTTCTGATTGTCAAGAACTGACATATCTAAGACCTTGAATTAAAATGAACAATTTAAATGTTTAACTTTCTTTACTATATTTTTTAAAGAATTCTAACAAGGTACAGAAATTTGTTTTAGTATATTGTATTTTGCTAGAATATCCAGATGTAGTTGTTTTTTTCTTTTGGTACCAGGGATTGAACTCGGGTCCTTGCACCTGCAAGGCAGGTGGCGGAACCACTGAGCTAAATCCCCAGCCCTTGGATGTAGTTTTACTGAGAGTGAAAATACCCAAGGCCAAACCAAGTGGCTTTTGATGAGGAGCATTATAGAATATGGACAATTTGAAATTTCACCTGTTGGTAACTGAACAGCTGTCATATACAACAAGGTTTCATCTATGCACTAACATGTTAAGGCCAACTATAGGTACATTTAAATAAATGAAGATGTTTATATGCAATTTAAAAATTATATACAAGCTTCTTTTAATGGTCAGGACCATTATCACCTATTGTTTTGTAACATTGTAAAAGGTGATCAGAGGTCCTAAAACCAAGTATACTGTGACTCTAAGCCCTAACTTTGAAAAAACATTCAGACTTCAAAAAATTTGCATAATACCTAAAATTCTAGAAGAATTTTAACAAGCTACACAAATAATGTTACATAAAAAATACCATAACAGGGAAAGAAGCAAGCAGTATTACTAATACAGGATTTACAAGCAGCTCTACTCTTTCCCAGTCCATGAACAACAGGCCTACAGAAGCCCAAATACCCTCTGGAATCTAATAGACAAGTGTATTTGCCTGTGTAAACTTCTCTTAGAAGAAGGTCCACAGATTTGGGAAATAACAATAAAATAATAATAACAATAAACAGTTAACTGTTCACAGCATTGGCAAGTGTCTTTCAAAAATAGTTGAATTAAAGATATACATTTAAATCCATACAGCTTCAGCTATATGAGACATTATTCACATTAAAGGCAGTTTCTTTAAATACACTAGACTCCTGTATATGCCAGGAACTTCCTAGAGGAATGCCATGGGAATCTTCAGTCTGTGGCTTCACTTATCCTTTCTGTCAAGAAGACTACACTTATCTGTTAAGTCAGGATTTGTGTTAACTCTGACAGGAGATCATAAGAACTAGAAAAGACTTCAGTAGAACTTTATTTTTAGGATGGATTTACCCTTAAGCCATTTCAAGCATTGAGTGAAGATGTGAAGAGATGCAAAACAACTACAAAACCCCAAATCCATTACCTGTCAGTATCGCCATATACAACTCGAGCACCCCATTTCTTGGTATCATTCACCAGTTTAATTGCTCGTTCCAAGGTCTCTCTGGCTTTGTGAACAATACTATCGCCAACCTGTTGGTATAAACCCAGTGGAAATAATTTCTTAACATTTTATTATAATTCAATGGACTTTAACATTTAGTACTTTCTGTTTCTAGAAATGAAATAAGAGTGTAAACAGGAGGGGTAGCAGAAAGAAGGGAATGGAGTCTATATGAGAAGATGAAAAATAATGGAAACAACGTCTTTGTAGATTGGGAGGGAGGGAAAAGTTGAAGGGAAGGCAGGGGAATGGGGAAGAAAATAACCAAGATTGATTACGTAAAGGTACAAATTTCCAACAACAAATGTCATTATATTGTATATATTAAATGTACCAATAAAATTAATAAAAGTTAAAAAAGTATGTAACAAAGAAAACAAAATAGCCATCAATGTCATCATTCTTTCTGTAAGTATTGAATAAGAAAAGGAGATAAATTTAAAGAACGAATCAATATATATATATACTTGTCTTTGAGTATTACCAGTAAGTACAAGGGCCTGCATGTTTTGCAGCAACCTTAGATTCTTGGAATAAGCTAGATTTACTCAAAGAATTTCTTATGTGCCTTTATAAGCAGTTAGGCTGGAAATCACTCTGTGACTGAGTGCCCAAATATGTGTGTCACTTTCAAAATTGTTCTTTTTAAATGTTCATGATAATGTCTTTTAATTCAGTATTTAAATCTGACTAGTTATACATACTTTAAAAAAGTACTAAGTACAAGGAAAAATATATGTAATTGTATGATGGGAAATATATTACAAGTGCTCAATTTAAATAGAGCAGGTGGATACAGTATGTCCAGCAAGAGTTCTTGCACTGGTAATTACTGAGTTTTAATACTTTTCATGGCACAAAATGACAAAACAGAAAGATAGCAGGCCACAGCAATTTCAAAACACATGCTAATCAGATTTTGGTTATGTAAATTGAAACTATATAGCATTCCCATTTCATTTACTGAATTCAGTAAAGTTGAAGGAATAGTGCCATTCAACATATATGAAGCACATTCCTTTTTTTTTTTTTTTTTTTGGTACCAGGGATTGAACTCGAAGGCAGTGGAACCACTGAGCAAAATCCCAAACCCTCCTGTAATTTTAAAGTAAGTACTATGTGTTTTATTTTTGTGTTAAGAAGCAAAGAAGTGTAATGATGATTTTTCCTTTTATTGTCAAATTTGAATTACCTCAACTAAATGTAGGACTGACTAGTCAGTAAAAAGTCATATGGAATTTATATTTAGACGTTTAAGAGGTTCACTGTATTTTTATGGACTAATGATATACACAAAACCCCTGCTTTTCTCTTACTGAACTATTGAAAATTGGGTATACTACTATATTGTCTGGCCTTCAATTCAACATTAGTATCCCTGCTTTCCTCTTCTTACTGAACTATTGAAAATTGGGTATACTACTATATTGTCTGGCCTTCAATTCAACATTAGTAACATGAAAAGGTCATTTATTCTGACATTTGGACAAGCTAACCTCACTATAAACAGATCCTACCTACACATTAAAGGGAATTACTTCAAAATCGCTGTAAACAGCTCTATAAAACTGGCAATGAAATTTAAAGCTAATATATAGATGAAGATCATGTAGAAATACGTGTATACAAACAAAACTGATCCTAAGTCAACAAGATGAAATATTTAATAGGCATTCATTTAATACTGCTTTAGTAACTTCTGAAAAAAACCAGATATGTATCACTTACCTCAATGCATGGCATTCTCCCAGAAAAATTAGCAGCTGTATAGCCAAATGTGACGTTTGCTATCAGCTTTAGTCCTAGCTGACGTGCATTGAGCATTCGTGATAGGGCTTTATCTTGCTTGTAAGCCTTCATTGATTGTTTCACCATGAGTCTAGTTTTCAAAATTTCTTCAAGCATTCTTGGTAGCACACCCTTTCTTACTGAAGGCTATCATAAAGGAAAACAGAATGTGTAAAATCTTTCAAATATTATATATATAGATAAGAAGAAAACACAAAATATAATAATGGACAACTGTTATGAATTAGAACATGCTAACAATGACTGACTAGTTGCTGTCAATACAAAATCTTTTCTTTCTTTTGAAGATTTTTCTCCTAAAATGTTCCTGTAATGTTTATAAATCTAAAGTAGCAGTTCTTTGCAAGCTCAGAGTCCTCCAGGGAGGAGGATGTCAATTAATGCGTAAGTGACCATACAGGTTCAAAGGGAATGTTCAAAACTTTGAAACCCCCATCATTCCAGAAAGATAACGGGATTTGTGTCACTCATAACCAACCTCAGTTTTTAAAGATCTCATCCTAATGACCCCACACAGTAATCTGCATGGAACTCCATTTATCTACCTTGGAAGAATGATGAGCTGAGTTGACTCTGCTGACATTCAAACCTGTAGTTCCAGGGACTCTAGGTATTTCAAATCTGATGCTTAGATCACTAAGCCATCCCCTCCGGCCTATATTTATTAGCAATCTGGAAGAGGGGATGAATAATGAGGTGATAAAATTTGTTGTTGCCAAAAAAAAGTCATTTGTATTAATCAAGACTAGGGAGAATTTATGAGAACTCCAGCAGGAATAAAAACCACAAAACAGTATTAACTTTGATGATTCACAGACACGTGCAAAATAATGCATGTCGAATGTAGCAATTAAAACTTCAGGCATAAGAAAATCACATTCTTGAATATTAAAAATCTCATTTCACTAAGCTTTACACATTGGTCAAAATGTAGATGTAAGTTTTAAAAATGTGGTTGAAGGGGGAGATAACATAAGCAGCTATAGATTTGACAGTGAGAACATATTCTAACCTCTAATTCATTTGGTGTACCTTTTGAAGTAGCTATCATGTTTTAAGATGTAATGGAAAAATAGGGATCAAAGATGTAGAAATGTTATGTAAAAACTGATTTTTACATGGGGAGACATTTAACAGAAAATTTACTTCCATGTCTCCACATAGATCTCATCTGTACCAGATTCTTAAAATACTACTATACCTTAAGAATTTCCAAAAAAAAAAGGAATATACCATGAACTCTGGTAAAAATCTTCCTCATATCTAAACTGCTAATTGGTTAGCACTACCCTTTATTGGTAGAGAATGATACGTTTGATAAGTACACCAAAATGAATTTGAGGGCTGGTTGGGTCCACTCTACTGTCAACCACTCTGTTCCACAATTCTAGTACATAGTACAGACTCACTGCTAAGGAAATAAAAAGAATGAAGTTGCCGTGTGAGAGGCAGTATAATCTCCTAGATCTCTGCCTTTAATTTGTTCTTTTAGAAGGCTTTCCTCAGAATCGCCCCACCTCCTGGCCAGGGAAAATGAAAGCAAAAAGGGACTGTCTTATTAGTTTGGATATCTTCTTAAAAGGCAATTGATAAAACAGTGGAGTACCACTATGTCAAAGATGGGCTCATTTAAAGTAAAATAACAGTACCCATTAAAGCAATTTAAATTTTTGTAGATAACAAACATCTTCTGATGATCAAATTACTAATTAAGTCTGCCAGATTTTAATACTGGGCAGATACTATACATGTACATTTCTTTTGATAATCAAGTAAAATTTAATAATTCAAAGATTTTAAATATAAATTCAAGAAAAACACATGATCAAATATTTTCTGAAATGACTTCTTATATGTTTCATAAAATATTCAAGCAAACTTAGGTGTTTTGTTTTTTAATACATGGCAGCAATATCTAAACCATTATCAGCTTTCCAAAAGTTACACCACTGTTGGTTCCTTTCATTTAAAACAGAGTATTACCTTGACAAAAGCTACTCCATTGGGGGATATTGTGATGTCATGCCTAATTTGGTAAAGTAAATCTGGAGGAACTCTTAGAGAGGTACATCCAAATTTGAACTCCTCATACCTGTCAAGAAAGAAAACATTGAACAATTTCTCAAATCACAGGCTAGAACTTTTAGCCAATTTTAGGGAATCTAATTCCGGTAGAAATTCATTTTCAATCATCCAATCATGAATTGACATATTCAGTAATATGTTTACTTGCTTCATTACCAAAAAGCAGTTCTTAATTTAAACATTTATAATTTATTAAAAAAAATTTCTTCAATGACACTATCCTAAAATTTATGGGTAAATATATGATGAAACACCAAATTCAAACTCAATATATGATTATCTTGTATAAAATTCCATAAAGAAAAGTTTAAATAAGATACTGTGAATAACTTTCCAAATTCCTCTCCTAATGAAGGGCAGGATTAGGATTACTCATATAATTCCCACAAATATTCTATATGAAAGAATGAATTATATCACAAACTAACTACAATATCTGGTCTCAAATATGCAGAAATATTATAAGGGAATAGTTATAAGGGAAACACTGTTTCTTTTAATTCAGAAAAAAAATCTTTGAGATTTGAAAATGCTATTCTCATTCAGTTTATGAAATTCAATTTATGTGAACAAAATCTAAATTAATTTTACTTTTTAAACATCATGGACTATTTCTAAGAAACATAAAGAGGAAGCTGGAATTTAAGATCATAATCTGTAAAATATCCCACTGCAAGGTGACAAATCATCAATTAAAAATAACTATCATTTTAAGAGACCATGTATTCATGGAGAGTGAAACAGAAAGTAGTAGGGTGATCTATCTAGTCATAGCTCTCCTCACATGAGCCATCTACTCATAAAGCTCAATTAATCGCATCATAATCCATTTTAGTTATGAAGAGAACTAAATTAATAGTAAAAGAGACTCAAAGTCTGTATGATTTTAGAAAGAATATAAAACACAATTTTATAACTGTAAATATGAAAAAAATCTTACTTTCCCAAGTTCTCTACATGGCCAAGGCAGGTGGAAAAACAGTAGTTGTATGCAATCACAATAGAAGGATAGAGTGACTGGAAATCCAAAACAAGAACAGAGTTGCTGTAGAAGCGGGATTCAGGCTCCATAATTAGGGGGACACACTGTGGGGCTCTCATCTGGGATCTCTGGTGAATACTAGGTGTCACGGGAATATAGTTCATTGGTTTAGCAATACGTAACATCATTGATTCCACACGGTACTGCAAGCAAGGAAGGAGAGGTGAGAAGAATGAATGCAATTTAAATATAGTAATATTTGTCATGTGAATATATAATCATTTCATATTTTGTTCTTCAGAATAAAATAGTTTGTAAGCAATAAAATTAAGCGAACAGGTACTCTCAAGTAACTAGAGCTCTATTTTTGCTATATTTATGGAGCTGGTGGAATGGGGACTGCTACAGATACATATAAAGCAATTAAAATAATTAAAATTAAGGATATTTTCAGATTAAGAAACCTGAGTGATTTTAATGTAGTACCTCTTAACAAGCTATGGGTATTCAAGAAAATATTTGTTAAGTGAAAGCATAAAATTATTTTCAGTTTATAAAATATCTTTTGGAAATTAAATTAGAAAGACAAATTCAACTCCTTTTAAGATCACATTTTTCGTTAACATTTTAAAAGTTACATAAACCACACTAATTTTAAATTCTTCATTTTTACATTAAAATAGCCCATGGGAAGTTGGAACAAACCAAAATTACAAATGTAAAATAAAAGGAAGCCTTTTTCTGTGGGGTTTCCAGTTTGAAGGGTTGGGTCTAGTCACACTAACAAGATTCAAAGATATATATTTGTTGTTGTTGTTTTATTTTGTTTTTGTTTTTTTTGGTAACAGGGAGCAAACTCAGCACCTTGCACTTGTGAGACAGGTGGCACCACTGAGCTAAATCCCTGGCCCTTGACTACCCAGCTATTAGGTTATATTAGAAAAAACACTGAAAAAATCAAATCACTTCAAGCATCTTAAACTCTTTTTATACAGAACTTTATAATGCACAAAACAAAAAAAACGAAACAAAACGAAAAAAGTTTTACCTGTGAACCCCTCGTTAGTACATGTAAAAACTGAATGCCAAAAAGCCTAGCCATTTCACTGGTTTTCCCAATCACGTCCAATTGTTCTAACATTTGGAGATTTCCACGGACACGACTAACATAATGATCAACCATTTTCCATCTGTTGAGAAAGAACCCACACTATAAACATCAGAGAAAATGCTGGACACTTGAAATTAATACTATTTTCTCTTCAAAGCCTATACATTAAAAATGAACTTAAGAGGAAACCTGTGATGTGAGCGGTTGAGCCACATACATTAATGAGTTAAACACTGGAAAATTTCAGCCATTTCAAGGCATAAAACCCAATAATAATATGCAAAATTTAAAATGTACTTGTGATAAGTGGTAAGACTAAGGATAATTATTTTTTAATATGTGTTTGCGGTTTCTCTATCTTTATTATAAAAATGAATAATCCCTCTTAAGTGTCATTATTGACTATGCCATAATTATAATACAGGGTTTTAAAGAACATAAAGACTTTGGGTTACTACTGTAAATACCAGTCCACGTTAGAGCATATGAATTCAGGGGAATAATTATACATGCAGTAAACATTTATCAAATCAGTATTTTCTGTTAAACCCTGTTTTATTAGTCAATTTAAAAAAAAATTAAACTCTTGGCCCTACATTTTTTGTAAAGAATACAAATTACTTGCACAAAACTCCTCACCAAATACAGTGAAATTTTGATTTAATAACATATTCTTAAAATATAAAAATGATCCAAAGCTAGGTTTGGTGGCTCATGCCTATAATCCCAGCACTCTGAGCTGGCG
Source organism: Fukomys damarensis (assembly GCF_012274545.1). Taxonomy (NCBI): domain Eukaryota; kingdom Metazoa; phylum Chordata; class Mammalia; order Rodentia; family Bathyergidae; genus Fukomys; species Fukomys damarensis. The sequence continues at coordinate 69,562,111 of NW_022900926.1, forward strand.
ATATAGCTCAGTGCAAAGTCTCTGGTTCAATCCCAGTACTGGAAAGTAGGGGTGGAGGTTGGGGGAGTGAGGAATAATCCAAAGGAATATTATAAAATTTATTCATTTAAAGAATATTAATGGGGGTGGAATGTAGCTTAGTAGTAGAGCACTTGTCTAGCGTGTATGAGATCTTGGGTTCAATCCTTAACAGCACAAAAATAAATTAAATAAAGAATATTAATGTTAAAATACATTGCAACCAGCTGGGTACACTGGTACATGCCTCTAATTCCAGAAAGAAAAAGAAAAAGACAGGTAATAACAAGTATTGTCAAGAATGTGGAGAAACTGGATACTCATACAATGCGCTGGGAATGTAAAAAGTGTAGTAGCAGCAGTTCCTCAAATTGTTAAATATAGAATTACCATATAATCCACCAATCCAACTCTACGTATACATAAAAAATGAATATAAATGTTCACAGAAGCATTAATAACAGGCAAAAAGAAACAACCCAAATGTCCACCCACTGATGAACATTTATGTGATCTATCTATATATAGATAGATAGATCACATAAATTGTGATATATATCTAAACAATGAAATATTTGACATTAAACAATACAGCAATACATGCTATAACATAAATCTTGACAGCATAAATATACAAGTCACAAAATATCACATATTGTCTGATTCCATTTTTATGAAATGTCCAGAATATAGACCAACGGTTGTCCAAATATGGGGTGGGACAGGAAGGGGATTGAGAAGGGTTGTGGCAGAAAGGGTAGAAGACTAGAGGGTGATAGCTAAGGAATGTAGGGTTTTTTTTTTTGGTGGTGGTGGGGGGTAATATTCCAAAATTAGTTAGATGTGAATATACTAAAAGCCATTAAATTGTACACTTTAAATGAATAGTATAGTACACAAATCATAGCTGAACTTCCTCATATTTATATTTTTATAGGCATGTTTTATACTATTATATGATTAGATTGCCACACAATCTATTTGGTTTGAATCATTGTTACTGAATCTCTTATTACTACAAAAAACGCTGCGGAGGAACTTTTTCTTTCTTTGCAGTACTTGGGAATGATCCCAGGACATCATACATGCTAGGCCAAAACCCTATCACTGATCTACACTGAAACTCTGAGAAACATTTTTATAGCTAAGTCTTTGTACAGGTACTGAAGGGTTTCCTTAAAATAAACAATGGATTTACTGGCTTAACCTTCCATAAAAGGCATAGATGGATCTCTGGGATAGTGCAGGAAAACAAATATATTTACATTTTGCCCTTTCAATATATAACACAGCAGACATAGAGAAATATGCCAAATAAGACATCAAAATAATAAAATACGAATAATTTTGTGAAAACACCAGGCAGGGCACAAGCATTTTTCTAAGATTATTAAAGTAAAACATGAAAATAAATGTGAACTAAAACCAACAATGATTAGAAAATTAAACATATGCAAAATACAAAAGATTCAAGTCTGTCTTAACAGATGATGTTGAGCATGAACTTTTCCTGAAAGGCCAAAAGTGTTGATTCAAGCGAAGAGTTATGTATTGCTGTACCTTAGTAATAATTTATTTTGAAAAATAACCGAAAAGCTATGTAGTAAAATGTATTAACATCTCTAAATTATACATAAGAAAACAGAAAATTACTTATAAGGTCAATTTGTACAAGGCTATAAACCTACTACACTAGAAACTGACCTGTTTGTCAAATAAATTATGACAAATAGATAAAGCAGAAACAATATGATCAAAAGAAAAAAAGATTATACATCATGAGTAACTCTCATTGAATTTCTAATATCACTGCAAAAGTGTATCCTCACCACCCGAAAAGTCAGATCCACTACTTATTCATTTCATGTGGTTTCAATGCACTCCTCTTCAATGGACGGACAGGTAATATAGCCTAAATATTTATCTCTTATAATTGAAGATTAATTTAACAAGGATCATATTAGTATGTATGCACATATGAAATGAGGACTTCCGAAACTGCTTCAGAAAGTGACAAGAATGATGGGCTAAGTATGTGCAAAGTAGTGAAAAGTATTTTGAGTTCAGATTAATGGCAATGTGTCTTTTATGCTGTAAAAAATTTTCAAAGATTAGACATTCAGTGTTTTCAGATCACACCTTGTAGGCATGAATATAAAAACTAGACTAACACTTTTAAAAGTATTAATAAAATGGGCTTTTAAAATTAAATACTACCTATTTATCCATCTGGGGAAAAGATGATAAAAAGGAAACAGGAGAATTACAAGTAAACAACTCATTTATTCTGAACTTTTTCTAGGGTTTTGGACTATACCCAGGAAATGGAGAAGGAAATTTATTTTATTATGTGCTCCTAAGACATGGCTTCAGGAATTGGAGGAATTATATCTGATAACTATTCCCTGAATAACATATAAAACCATGCTGGTATTATGAGTTCTCTAGATCAGTAATACCAGGGATTAGAAAGGTTTTAGAGGCTGACTTGTCATAACTAATCATTAAACAACATAAGACAATGTTCTAAATCCCCAACCACACAACTTTTGGGGACACAGCTCAGTGAAAGAAATACGGAGCTTTGACCAGACCAAAATTTATATTTTAAAATAATATAATACCAAGTGGAGCACTTTTATGCTTTTATAAAAAGATTTAATATATGCTTTCTTTGACTAGCAACTTCCTTACATTCTTAATCAATTTATGGTCCCTCTGTATAGCAATCCATTTAACTAATAATCTAATATCTAGTCCAATTCCCTTATGTAAATGTTAAGTCCAGTTCTCTATTTTACTTGGCAAAATCAGAATTATTTATTCTAGATAATATCTAATTAGAGGTACTAAAACATGCATTTAGAGCATTCTAGGACTTAAAACACTGAATGTAGTGTTTTCTGGTTTTTTTGGGGGGTGCTGGTATCAGCGATCCAACTCAGGTCCTTCTGCTTGCAAGGCAGTCACCAGAACTACTGAGCTAAATCCCTGGCCCTGAATGTAGTTTTAATGTTAGGTTTAATACAGTATTCACTTATTTATTGGCATACAACTTCCCAAGGTCCTACAAGGTCTTAATCATAAGCTTAGTACTTTCTGTGTTGTGGCTTTTATCTAGAAGCCAATCCCCCTGTCCCCTAGCCTCATGCACTCACAGGTGGAGCTTTTGGAGGTGACTGAATGGATCATGGGTGTATGATCCTGGATCAGTCTACTGATAGGTGTAGCATAGATCTGGATGCGGATGATGGACTTTCTGAAGAAGACCCACCCTGAGTGTGGGTGGTAATAATCAGCTTGCACTCTGGATAGAAAAAAAGGGAAAGAGGAAGTCTCTTTGCTTCCTGCCTACCATGTTCTGAGCTGTTTCTCCTCTGCCATGCTGCCCAACCAACAACAGACTGATACCTCTACAAACTGTGAGCTAAAATAAACCTCTCCTTCTTTAACTTGTAGGTGTTGGGTATTTTGCCCCAGCAATGAGAAAGTACGTAAGGCACTGCGATTTCTTTTCACTTCCTTAAGATTCCTCAAAAGGGACTAGAAAATGAGATGATACATTCAAAAAATAGTTTCTCCACATATACCAAAAAATTTTAAGGCTGTATCATTTCTACCCTCATCAACCATGCAGCTTTACAATTCAGTAAGTTGAGATTCACTCATTTTAACTATCAGATACATTAATTCCTGGACTTTGCTTTTTTTTTTATATAGCTATTTTCTCAGCCCATCACTACCATTTTACTTTTAATTTAAAAGAAGTATAGAGACAAAAATGTTCACTTTTTACTATGGTGGAGTTACTGGTCCTAGTTCAGCTTCCTTCCTCAATAAGAGTCAAATTATTTAATTTGGGCAATGAGCAGTAGGCAATGCAAGCCTTTTTGAGAAGGGAAATTCATGAAGTGAAGTCCACCTTAGTATGGAGACAATTTCTAAACATAAGCTAAAACTTTCTAAACATATGCTAAAGATACTCTAATGTCTAGACAGACCATGACTGCCTTACTAAGCTAGAGGAAGAACTTAGATAGTTGAGAGAGCAGATAGCTAGAATCTGTGGGGTTTTTTTTTGTTTGTTTGTTTGTTTTGTACTGGGGATTGAACTTGGGACCTTGTGCTTGCAAGGCAGGTGGCAGCACAACTGAGCTAAATCCCCAGCCCTAGAATCAGTGGGAGGGGGCACCAGAGATAAGGTTGTTGCACAAATGGCAAGTGTGGGTCAGAAACACAGGTATGAGTAGCTGAGTTGAAAATAAGCAGAATGAAGCTACATGAGGTTTACAAGGGAATAGATGCTTGACGTTGAGTTTGGGTAGAACTGCTCAGATAGTGCTGGGGTTTGGAGGCTTGGCAATGCTAAAGTGTAGAGACCAAATTAACCTCTCTGTTGAACAATTTGAGCATGCAGCTGAGAGCCCAGAAAAATCACACATTAGAGAAGGCTCTTGCTCTAGAATAAGGTCTACTCTAAATTTAAAACCAAGCACTGATAATATGCACAGGGGACAGAATTTAGAGATTAAGTTTTGTCAAGGTTGAATGGCTTAGGAAATACCATGGACCTGATATGCTTCTTGTTCCAACACTGGTCCAACACTAAGTAACAAGAAAACAGTCACCAGGCAAAAGGCAGGAAACCATCCTTCCTCTGACTTTAAGTTAAGGAACAGTAATGGTGAAGAAGGAGAACAAATAAAGCTGCCTCTAGAGGAAGATCAAGAAAACTGCTTGGGCCCATGACCCAAGCAGAGCTCTACTGCCACTGTAGAAAGGACAGGAATGCTGAGAAAACCCCAGCCCTGGGAGACTGGAAGAATAAGAACTTCCAAAGACTAAGGCTGGACCAGGAGAACCAAGAAACTCCCTCCGCCTCTACTATAAGTCTTATAGACAGTAACAAGCAACATCAGCTCATTAAATCTTACTTTGAAAAGAAAATGAATTATATATCCTGGAAAAAATGAAGCTGTTAACTTCTCATCAGAAATAATGGAGGTCAGAAGAAAAAGGAATGAACTCTTTAAAGTAGTGAAACATGGAGAATTGTTTTCTATCTTTTCACTTTCAGTCTATGGGCTTCTTTTTGCACTAGGTGTGTTTCTTGTATACAACATATTGTTGGATTTTGCTTCTTATTCCATTTTGCCAGTCTGTTTCTCTTGATTGGTGAGTTGAGGCCATTGACATTGCTGGTCATAACTGATATGTACTGACTTATTATTGACATGTTATTGGCCTTTTGTTGACTCTTT
>NW_022900926.1:69567640-69622127 GCF_012274545.1 Fukomys damarensis
CCATTTTCATCTCCAGAATTAAGGATTATTTTAATGTTACATCATTGCCTTTTCTCTTTTACTTTTCTTTTTAGTTTTATTTTAGGATTCCCTATTTTTAATGTTCATACAGAGATTTCTTTAACTGAAATACTGAATAGTTTCTTTGGTGTGAAACACTATAATAGTACACAGGATCCTAATGAGATAATTAATAATGTGAAATAGGAAGTAAAGGGCTAAAGGTGTAGGGAAAGTGGGAAGGGTGGGGGAAAGGTAATAAGGGAGAGGAAAAAATATGAGAAACTGAAAAAATGGAAATAAAGTGTTTGTAAATAGGGAGGGTGGGGAGGGAGGGCAGGGACAAGGGGAAAAATGAGAATCAAGACCTATTATGTAAAGGTACAGAATCCCAATGATGAATGTAATTGTATTGTATACCTAGATTGTACCAATAAACTCAATAAAAAGGAAAAAAAAAAGTAGTGAAACAGAAGCAAAAATAGAACAAAGCTCAACTCTAGAATGACAGTGAAAATATCATTCAAAAATAAGGTGTAAAATAAAAATATTTTCAGATAAATAAGGGTTGAGAGATTTCCAGCAGACTTGCAAGAGATGAACTGCCAATGAAAACAGATTGGCAATTTCTTAAAATGTTAACATACACTAACCATGTGGCTACCCAGCAGTTCCTCTCCTGGAGAAATGAAAATGTATGCTCATGCAATGATATGGGTAGAAATATTTATTATAGTTTTATTCTTAGTAGTGTCAAACTAGAAACCACACAGATGTTTACTAATAGGTGAATGGATAAATTATGGTATATTCATATAATTGAGTACCACTGAGTAATAAAAATGAACATGCAACATGTTGAGTCTCAACAGTTTATATAACATGGCACTCTCTACATTATATGGCATTTCTTCAAAGAAGCTAGACAAAAGGGTAAATTATTATTATTATTTTTTTTTTTTGGAACTGGGGATTGAACTCAGATCTTTGCACTTGCAAGGCAGGCCACTGAACCGCTGAGCTAAATCCCCGGCCCTGGTAAATTATTAATATTTCCATTTGATCTAATTCTAGAACAGGCAAAAGTAATCTATAGTAAAAGAAATGCAATAGTATTTACCTGGATGACTACAGTTTGGGTAGGCTTACTACAAATTTGTATAAGGGAATTCTGTGGATAGCAGATATGTTCCTTTATCACTAGCAGGAGTAGTGGTTTCAGAGTAAATACATTTTCAAAGTCACTAAACAATACATTTTAGATGTATGCATTACTACAGATGACATATACCTCAATAACGTTGACTTTTAAAGAGTTGTAAAACATTACCTGTATAGATCTGTCTTGTTATCAAACCAATCTGACAAGACACGAAAGGTAAAGAGGGGAAACCGCTGATGAAGAATGTGAAAACTCACATTTTCAAAGGTATAGTTAGTTAGAGCCACCTATATAGAACAAAAACAAAAAAAGCACCATTATAATAATGCTTAGAATTATGTAGCAAATTTGGTTTAAAAATACCATTATTAAACATTTCATAGTAGATATGACAGCTGCTTAGTATGTTTAGTTTACTAGACAGAAATGGTCATTAACAAATTAATATGTAATTGAAAAGAACAGACTTAGTAACATTCACCTTGGTCATGTAATATTTAAGAGATTTAAATATTTAATATTTAAGAGATTCCAATTCTAGTATATATGCTGCTGAAGCAAGCACAAAATATTCCAATTCTTATGAATTGTTTTTATGCACTACGCCAGTACAAATACTGACAGAAGCACTGTTAAGCAAAATAATTTTTTTTGTTATTTCTATGCTTACTTTTAAATTCTTGATGATGTGCTGGTAAGTGGGATTGCAGATTCAAGAACGGAGTAATTAGTAAAAGGCAAGCATTCATTTGCTTTTCAAGAACTGTTAAGGACACTAGGACTCGATGAATGGGTTTTTTTATTAGAATGTTCACTTCTTTATTTTTTTAATTGAGTTTATTGGTACATTTTAGGTATACAGTACAGTTACATTCATTATTGGGATCTTATACCTTTACACGACAGGTCTTGGCTCTCATTTTTTTCCCCTTGTCCCTGCCCTCCCTTCACCCGCTCCTCCATTCCCCATTTACAAACACTTTATTTCCATTTTTTCATTTTCTCATATTTTTTCTTTTCCCTCATTACCTTTCCCTTACCCTTCCCAATGAATGGGTATTATATAGCCACTTAATTTCATTCCAAAAGCAAAAGATTAAAAGAAAATACCTCCCATTTTCAAAATATAAAAGTAAAAGCTGTGTTAGTGGGAAAAGAATAATGGGAAAGAGCCTAAATTAATACAATGTACCCTTAAGGGCCTAGGCTATTTCATGTCTCAGAAATACCCACAAGACAAACGCAATTTAGACAATGGCAGGTATTTCAATGTATTCATAGGTCAGTTTGGGCTCATACGGAACAGTTCATTTCAAATAACACTTTGCATTTGTTTAATACATTATAATTAAAAGATACTTAGTTTTCCATTTATATAATCCAGAAAGTACTGCTAATCTTGTCTTAAGGTAGTAAACCCAACTGGTCTTACTTTATGTACAATGTAAATCTCCACAACAGCAGCATGGGAATGCAGCATACTTCATAGTATTTGCACACATGCACACACACTTAGACAAGATGGAAAATGGTAGAAAAGGCAATAGCATGAGGCAAAAAGACAGATAGATTAGATGAGGAAGGTAAAACTCCCTCACAACAGAATGAAATAAACAATGAAAACAGTAAACAGCAGATAAGATATACTAAAAATTAAGTTAATTAGGTGGAGAGTAAACCCGAACAGCTTTCTTACAATGCACATACGGGAGGGTAAAGAGATGAAAATGATGAGAGAATATATGGGACAGATATCTAGAGAGTAGAGTTAACATATAAGTAATTATGTTCCCAAAGGTAATAGAAAAACTGGTCCAATGGTCAAAAATAACCTCGGTTATTCTTTACCTCCATCTGTGAAGCTGAACATAGCTGGCAGCTATCACTTTAATTTCCTGATGCAAATCTCAAATAGGCTTTTAATGCTACCTAGCAATTACACTATATTTTCATAATTATTCACTCTCAAATTCTCTTAGATAACTATTCTACACTCTTCAAAAAGCCTCTCCACAATCCTTATTCTTAGCTGAGAGCAGTAATTCCTAGTTAACTGAGAAATCAAGACAAAATCACAAGAGAACTTCCACAGACTCACTACCACATCTGTCCATCTACAACATTTGTATCCATATAGTATTCTCTCTGCATCTAACAGCAAAGGAACTAGCTATATACTTCATTTTACCAAAGGCCAAGCTCCCATCTGTGGACTAGTATGCACACTAAATTGAATGTCTGTTTCTAAACCATTTGACAAATTCTTCAAAGGTCTCAAACTGACAGTTCAGAAGGCCCCTATGTATAATCTTGGGAAGTCATATATTCTTTATTTAAACAAGCAGTTAACAAATACCCAAATAACGTTACTGTGGAAGAAACAATGTGTTTGTCACTACAGATCCAAAGTCCAGTGGAAATAGCAGGAATTCCATGTTCAGAGGTACATAGGAGTGTGATAACAGTTACGCTAAGAAATAAACTAGGCACAGAAACAAACATAACCTTTTTTCATTGTAAACTGTATCTAGGAAGTGCAACTGTTGAGTAGATGATTTAAAGCAGAGGAATTTCACTTGCATTTTACTTTTCTGCATTTTTTTTATTATTTTAAACAAAGAATAGTTTGTAAGAACAAACTACAAAGATTTTAAAACAATAGAAGTTAGAAATAACTAAGTATCCTTAGGGAGACTAAGATAAAAATACAAAGATAGAAAGAAGCCCGGAAACTATTCAAATCCAGACCACATAGTTTGAGGGCCTCTAACATGAAGAAAAAAACCTCAAGGTCAGCTTCTGTCATAACTCTTGACATTCCAGAGCTTGAGATACAAAACAGTGCTCCACCAAAGTTCATTCAGGATTTAATGAAAACTTCCAAAAATATTTCAGATTAGGAAGAGAAAGTGACAATTTGAGCTGAGTCATCTAGAAAAGAGGGGTAAATTACCTAACTCATAACTTTCTCATAGTTGTTTTTCATATTTACAAATAACAATCAGAAATGTTATAATACTCATCCTCCTATTAGAGAAAATCTTTGATCCTGAAGCTTTAGTAATGATTAAAGAAGGCCCTAAGCTTTGAAAAGAAACTTAATTTGTGATTTTTAAACTAACTCTGACTTACTTGTCTTGCCTTTTAGATGCTCAAGGATGAAAAGACCCCTGAAACTAATATTCAATAATTTATATCTGTGTTTATATATTTAATTCATGTGTTCACCTCAATATCAGTCTGCAGATTAAATGAAAAATATACAACACATATATACATACATATATATGAACATATATACCAAGATATATCACAATCTCTGTATTTCTCATACCCTATGCTATGTCAGTATGAATTTTTTTTATTTTTTAATTTTTTTTAGTATGAATTATTTTTAAAGTCACTGGTGACTAGTGCTCTGATATTTTAAGAATACAAAAAGATTACGTCATCCTCACGCAGATTCATATGATGTACATTTTTAGTAACTGCAGACTTACAGTAAAAGAGGAAATAAGATGAAAATGGGGATATCTGAATTTCATATAAAGAATACATTTCCTTATCTGATAGATTTATCATGTAATAAGAACCCAAAGAATAGCACCAGGCCAAAATGATCAAAGCGAATAATTAGCGAACAACAAAAACTACAATGACAAAGTTTCAAAAGTAGAACTGACCTGAGTTTCCTCTAGCCAATATTATCCAAAATCTAGTATCTTTTCACATTTTAATAAGAGAAACTAGCAACTGCAAGGATGAAGGTATTATGTAGAATATCATACAATCTTACAATTTTTTTGTTATTGTTGTTTTGTTTTGCAGTACCAGGGATTGAACTCAGGACCTTGCACTTACAAGCAGGTAGTGCCACTGAGCTAAATCTCTGGTCCATGATCTTACACTTATTTTGTGTGTATGAAAAGAACCATTTCTCTAGAGGACTGCAAATTAATGGTATAGTTTGTTAAAACCATTAAACCAAAATGTTCTTACTTGGTCTCTCAAAAGAATAGTTATTAATGTTTCTTAGCACTGTCTCCCCAATTTATCTGATTAATTTCTCCTAGTATTTAAATATTCTTAGTATGAGAAATTATTTCCTAAATCTATACAAAATTTTTCTTACTGTAATAAATCAAAAAGGCCAAACAGAATTTATCCCACCTTAAGTGCAAAAAATGATGACATTATACAATATTGAATACATATAACATATTATAGCTCTAGATAATCAGACACAAATAGAAAACATTCAAATCATTAATAACAGTATCTAACACCTCTAGTTTTGCATTTTAGAAAGAAGTTTTACAACTCTAGCATAATAAAATAACTCAACAAAAAAAGGAAAAGTTACATAAGTCATACTATACTCTATGATGGTTACATTAATCTAATCTCTTTATTTCCAAAATATTTTTACCTCATTTCTCATAATTCTCCATAGATTTAGTGTAATTCGGCCAACAATATTTATCTCACTCATTGTATCTGATCCATAGTCATCTCTTTCAGCTGCAAATCTGTTCTCAATTTTATCATCTATAGAAACAAATGCAGAGTATATCAGGACTAACAGCAAACAAATTTTCAAACAAAATGAGAGTGGTAAAAATTAAAGGTGAAATGCAATTCATAGCCTATTTTATCTTGGACTCAGAATAATCATTATTTTGACAAACAAAAAAAATTTAATATGAAACAATTTTGTGAAATAAATATATCTGAAAATACACACTCTTAGTTTTTCTCTTTACTGTATACTGTTATCCCTCATTTATTTGTGAAGGGTTGGTTCTCTAGGAGTCACTGCAGATACCAAAATACAGTATGTGGGGCTAAAGCTCCTCATATAAAATGGCTTAGTATTTGCATAAAACCTACATAATTTCTAAATTACTTATAATACCTAATACAATATGAATGGCTGTTATAGATACTGTTTAGAGGATAATGGCAAGAAAAAAGTCCATACAGGTTTAGTACACATGTATTATTTTTAAAAAAGAGTATTTTTGATCTGTGATTGGTTGAATGCCAATGTAGAAGCTATGGATTCTGACTATATTTAAATAATAAACCTGCTTCTCTTTAAATCTGGTAATTTTTGCTGTGACTCTTTTTTTTGTGTGCTGGGGATTGAACTCAGGATGTTGCGCTTTCCAGGCAGGTGCAGCACCTCTGAGCTACATCTCTGGCCTCTGCTGTGACTTTTATAAACACGTAAGGCTGTAACATTTGTTTGGTTTTAGTATTATTACACAAGTCACTTCTTGAAAAAAAAATGGTAGATTTTTTTGGGGGGTACTGGGGATCAAATTTGGGACCTTGCATTTGCAAGGCAAGCAGCAGCATCACTGAGCTAAATCCCCAGCCCAAAAACGATAGCTTTTAACTGAAATAATTCACTGAAAATTTGGTGACATCAAATAATGATGTTTCAAATTCAGGATAAAATTCTCTTAACTACATATGAGGAAATACATGAAGAATTCCTCTTAGCAAATAGAGTTCTGAGTCTAGTTTCTCTTTCTTTTTCCCCCTTTTCCATCCCCTAATTCCTTTTCTTTTATTCTCATAGTGGAAACAGAAGCCAGGGATGTTCTACTATTGACAATGACATATCTTAGTTCATTTTATTTTTTGAGTCAGGGTCTCACTAAGTTCAATTTGTGATCTTTCAGGCTCCGACTTCTATATAGCTAGCTTACAGGTATGTATCACTTCACTTGGTCTGAGTCTAATTTTTTAGGTGATTGTACCTAGAATAGAAATTAAAAAATGTTTCTCCTATATAATCCTAGGTATAGGTAAATGTTGTTCATTGGTGCCTGTGGAATAATATTGTACATCTATTATGTTCTAGGGACTTTAACATTTTTTATTTTAATGCAGCAACTGTAAGTTTTATCTTGCATTATGCAAAATTCTATTAAGGAACAGATCTTGCCCTCAGTTATACAGTAAGAACTAATTATTTTTTAGAATTATTATTTTTTTTATTATTATTATTATTATTTTGGTACCAGGGATCGAACTCGGGACCTTGCACTTGAGAGGCAGGCAGTGGCACCACTGAGCTACATCCATGGCCCTAGAACTAATATTTTAAACCAAGGTTACCTCACTCCAAAGGCCATGTATACTCACCCAACTCTATTTCTTTTTTTAATGTTAGAGAGATAATATTTAAAAGCTGTTTTTTTCACTTGGCAAAAACACACATATGTTTTCTGTTCTCAGCCACAGTTCTAAGTACTTTCCAATCATCCTAAAAATTCTGTTATTGTCTCCATTTTACAGGTGAATAAACTGAGGCGTGGAATGGTCAATTTCCTTAATATCACATAGACCAGATCTGTACCTAGCAATTTTTTCTCTACAATCTGTGCTAACCACTACTCTTTAATCATATCTTTCCTATGGCACTGTGCTGTCTCAAAAAGTTTTGGTGCTTTTGAAAGGACATGAGCTTTCTAAATTCTCTGTGGTGCAGGGGATTGATTCTAGGGCCTTGGGCCTACTAGGCAAGCACTTTAACACTGAGCTACATTCCCAAGACAGGACATGAGGTTTCCATCACTCTTCTTATCCAAGTTCCATGACTTAACGGTTATAACTGATTAAAGTAATTAACAAGTGCATATGAACACTAGTGTTGCCTGTCCCAAGTATTTAGAAGCCCATCCCAAAAGATAATGAAAAATGTGATATATTCCTGTTACATAAAACAACCAACTAAAAAAGTACCTCTGGCTTTTTAATCTAAGCTTTTCCAAAGCTCAAACTGTCCTTGAATTTTACAACTTCAATGTTACCACTAAAATTTACCAACATTTGAGACATTTTTATTGAAGTCATAACCTCTCCAAGGCGGTCTTTATGATTAATTTTGTTAATTTTGTATTTGGTCTTTCAGCCTCCCAAAGTATGTGTTATTTTCTTCTGGTCAGACTTGTAGTGAGTTTTTGAGACAAATTCATTAAAAATTTGTAGTTATAAAGAAAATATACCTTTAAAATGTGCTTTATAAAGTAATTTTGGTATCAGTATTATTACTGCCCCTCTTCATATTGAATTAAACCATTGGCAATAACCTTCAAAATTCATGCAATTATTTCAGCCCGATATTCAAATTAAAATCAACAATTAGTTAACTTTAATATTCCTCTTCTTCTTGTCCTTCCTTACTAGCCAAAAGACAAAAAATAGAACCAGAGAAATGGAATAAAAATTATGGCATATCAAATATTAAAAAAATGTTATGCATTATCATAAAGATTATAAAGACTATTTCATAATGCAAGAAAATACTTATGATAGCATGCCAGATGAAGGAAGCATAATAAAAATGAATGTATGATATAAAAAAAGTTGTATTTTAAAAGATATATATATATATATAAAAGACTGAAAGTGGGGGGGGAAACCTTAACAAATGTACTAATATATATAGCAACAGAACTGGGAATTTTTCCTTTTGCTTTTCTTGATTTTTATATAGTACTATAATGGAGCTGTACAACATAATTTAGTGTTAAAAGTGAACTACACCAATAGCACTTTTTAAACATTTTTGTCTTTATCTACTTTATAATTTGCTCTGTATTTTCACAAAATGTTCACAACTCTACATACCTGGCACACGAGAGATCATCTGACATAAGTCAACACTTAAGGCAGCAGCCCTTTGTAAGAGATAGCCCCAGGAATGCATCTGAATCTCATATCCTAGCAGAATATCAGGATCATACCTAAAAAAATGAGGGAAAACATTAAAAAATTTATAATGGTTTTCAGATGGTAAAGGGATGATTCAGTGGAGCCTACAAAAACAATGGGTGGTTGGAGTACTCGATTTGAATTACTTTAGTTTTACTAAGATTGTACGTTTTATATGATTTGGGAAAGAGGCTGATGGGTGGGAAGCAGGGTGAATTATTTGAGTGAGACTATGACTGAGACTACAATGAGGGTAAGGGAGGGTGAAGTAGGAGGCCATGTGTAATTATGGTATTTGGAAAAATATCCTCTAGCTCATTTTGTTGCCATTTTTCCTTCTAACCCTAACAGGTTGATTCCCCTTAATTTTTTTTTTTTTTTTTTTTTTTTTTTTGGTTATTGGTACATTTTAGGTATACAGTACAGTTACATTCATTATTGGGATCTTGGACCTTTACATGACAGGTCTTGGTTCTCATTTTTTCCCCTTATACCTCCCCTCCCTTCACCCCCTCCTCTCCTCCCCATTTACACTTTATTTCCATTTTTTCATCTTTTCCCTTATTACCTTTCCCCTACCCTTCCCACTTTCCCTATACCTTTAGCCCTTTTCTATTTCACATTGTCAGTGATCTCATTAGGATCTTATGTACTATTATAGTTTTTCACACCAGAGAAACTATTCAGTATTTACACATTTGTGACTTATTTATTTCACTTACGAGTATATCCTCAATATGTATCCGTTTTCCTATAAATCAATCTAATTTCTCATTCTTTACGGCTAACTATTCCATTTTATAGACAAACCACATCTTCTTTATCCAGTTGCCCTAAATGTTTTAATGCTAAGAATTAAAATGAAAGCACTGTTTTTCTTAATTTTAGAATGACTTCATTTTCACAAAGGATAAGTAATGACAAGTTTGTCCTCTCAACTTAAGAGATATATGACTCAGTCTAATGACATACTGAAGTATTAATAGAGTGAGATTAATGTGGGGAAGGTAAGCATTAGCATGTAAGAGAAAAATGTACTCATTGTGGTCACAGAGTTATATTAGTAAGGCTGGAATGACAACCTGCATCCAACTCAGAAGCAGCCTGTGTGGCTCCTCTTAGAACATCTATGTTGTGATTATCATGAAGAAATGCTTGGCTAATGTATGAGGGAAAATAAACATGATTTATTTCAAAGAGAAAATCGTGGGAAACTGATGATAGTTAAAACTTTTGAGAGCAAAAAATATAGTAGCTCTAACAAACTTCAAAATTTATTTGACTTTTGTATTCTTTATAAATGCTCAAATGCAGAGTGAAATTATTACCAAAATTAAACAATTTGAATTTTACATAATGACTCACTGTGGGATATGTAGCTTGCCCAAATTATATCAATATCCTGAGGTTGACCAATGACTGCAGTATTAGATCATACTAATTATTGCTATTTATGGCCACTCTATTATTCCATTCTTTGGTGTAACAATGGATTATGATCACATCACCAAGCCTATACTTCAGAAATGGTTTGCTACTATTTTGTTATACTTTGATAGCTACTTTCTTCAAGTAAGTATGGCTTTGGCTTGGTCAACAAAAATTATAATGTCATGAAAGTGTTTTATTTTTAATTCTGAAGTATTTAAGTGCCTGATATAAAAAAGACCTATGGACAAACCTTTCCAAAAACATCCTTTTTATTTACTCTTTACTAAAGGCCCTGTGAAAGTATATTAAATAATATCAATTTTAATATAATCTGCTTATGATCTATAGTTACACCACAGACTTGCAAAGTAGCACTCAACACTGTTAAGAGAGAAAGATAATGTAAATACTATTTATATGCTTTTCTCTTTATAAATAGGGCCAAACATTTTGAGAAAATGGCTTAATTTAATAAATGCTAATTGATTAATAAAACAACCAAATGGATATTTTCACTAACCAACATAAAAATATATTTTTGTAGAGAGTGACACATGGCTGATAATTATGTGAAAAAGAGCAAGATTGAGGTATGATCATAGAGAAGCAAGAAAAAGCAAAGCAGTAAGCAACAATAAAGTACCTACCCAGAAATGAAACCAAGAATGGGTGAGAAAAGAGAAGTATCCTAATACCCCTGCTTAGTCTTCTAACATAATACTCTTCTTAGGGCAAAGATGATAAACCTCTACATCCAGTATACCTTCCTGTAAAATTGTGTAATGGCTACATTTGAGGAATTAGGGCAGAAGTATCAAGTGCCTCTACGGATGATCAGGCATGGGAGATTTGAAGAATTTTAATACACACATTAAAGCACCAACTCATTTGGCTCCTTGGTGGTAAAAGTGACTCAGAACAGGCATTAACGTGTACTACCCTTTACTTTCTTTTGGTACCCGGGATCAAACTTGGGACCTTGTGCTTGCAAGGCAGGCAGTGGAAACGCTGAGCTAAATCCCTGGTCCTATTTTTTTTTTTTTTTTTTAAGTCCTGAGGATTCAATCCAGGGCCTGTGCTACATCCTTATCCCTTTTTAGTACATGTGGTGCTGGAGAAAGTAACCCTTATCCTTTTTTATTCATTAAGTTTACTGGTACATTTTAGGCATACAGTATGATGACATTTATCATTGGCAATCTGTACCCTTTACATGATATAATTTAGTTCTTATTTTTCCCCCATTCTCCTGCCATCCCTTCAACACCACCATGTTTACAAAGGTTTTGTTTCTGTTTTATCTTTTTCTCATATTTATTCCTTTCTCTTTTCCCTTTTCCCTACCCCTCCCAATTCACCTTTGGACCTTTTCTTCCTAAATTTGTATTTTATTTTGTACAGGGTCTCACCAAGTCACTAAGTTGCCCAGATGGAGCTCAAACCTCCTGCCTCAGCCTCCCAAGATGGTGTGATTACAGGCATTTGCCACATGGCTAGCTTTGATTTTGATTCCCCCATTATTTGAGTAGCACAGGAAAATCATCCTAAAATTCAGCTAGGAAGTTATGAGACTGAGCAAATATTTTTCTTTATGTGGCTCATTAATCTCAGAATTAAGGAATATTGTTTTCCTTATCCCTTATCTAATGGAAATGGTGGTAGGGGACTTGAGTATAAAATCATTCTAAAGATAATCCTCTACTTTCAAGGAAAAAGGAAATAGTTTTCTTTTTCCCTCATTCAATCATCTATATTATCTGCAACAGTGTGAAAAGACTGAACAAATAAAGGCTTAAAAATAAGAAAATATAATACCTCTTTATTATATTTGTAATTTCTTGAAAAAGCGCCTTCTCATCAGCAGCATAGGTAACTTCTAATCCTGTTATTCCAGATCTAATAAGTAATGGGGACTGATATCTGATATCTAAGAAATAAACAAAATGTTGGTCATATATATTGTATTATATAATAAAACCATTATAAAAAAGTAACATTAATCCTTACTTTTGAAAGTATGCTATTGAAATTTTCAAACTAAAACAAAAAATACAATTCAATTTCTTGAAAATTTTCTTAAAATGTTTTTTAATTTGACATATGACTAAAAATTCAAATTTCATATTTTCAGTTATTCTCCTAAAAGGTCTATATTCACAAAATTCCCCATATAATGATATATTCCCTGTAAAAAAATTTTATTACTTTGTTTCTATGTTAGGTTTTTCTAGTGGAAACAGCTTTGCTTAAAAGAGAATGTTTTAATCACTGGTTTGCTGGAAATATTCAACAACCATCTCTTCCAAGGGGGCTGGGCCAAAACAAGGTCCTGCTTTTCAGTGCTATTTCCATGATGTAAAATTTCCCATCATAGCTAAATTGAAACAACCAAAGTTACACCCTGAAAAATTCATAAGGATTCAATGATTGGTTTGTGCCAGCTAGTATAATCCATTTCAAGAACAACAGTGATTAAACTTCAAGCGTTTGTATAGTTTTGTTTTGTGCTCAAAGACGTCTTTCTAGGTACACTGAGTTTATTTTGTAATAGACACCATTTAAAACTACAAAGAAATGCATTTTCTAAAATGCTGAATTAGTATACTATATGAAGAAACTGAATCAAAATTGTATTTTGAAAGAGATATATACAAAGTTAGAATGCATCTTAAAAAGCTGTTGCAAATTAACTAACTGTAATTGAATCTCCTAAAGCAAAGAGAAATCCTGCATATGCAAACATAAGAAGTCTATCCATGTCTACATAATTGTCTGGATTCTGTATGAACAGTATAAAATAATATTTAGATCAAATTATATATGCTAATTAGAAACTGCTTCAGATTTTGCTTAGGATTGAACCAAGGGCTGGGCATGGTGGCGCACGCCTATAATCCTAGCACTTGGAAGGCTAAGGCAGGAGGATCACTGTGAGTTCGAGACCAGCTTGGGCTACATAGTGAGTTCCAGGTCAGTCTCAACCACATAGTGAGACCCTGTCTCAATAAACCAAAAAAAAACATTGAACCCAGTGCCTGGCACATGCTAGACAAGTGCTCTACCATCCCCAACCTACTTCTGATTTTTTTTAACAAGTCAAGCAAAAAATAATGAATCAAGAAAAAGGTTGCCTAGAGCTTCCTACTCCTAAGTAAACATTTAGAAAGGAGACTAGCACAAAAATTCTCCTTGCTGAAAGATGCATCCCAGAGTGGGAAGGTATATCCTTAAGAAAAATGAACAATACCTTGACCAGAGACTGTCTTATCTTTATCAATCACTATTACACCTGTGAGTTCTGTTTTTTCTGTATCTGGCAGTGGAGTATCAGATGAGATACAGTAGAAGAGAGCACAGATTGGGTCAAACTCAGGATCTGGTTCTAAGTCCCGTCTAGTTCGAGCATGTAACTCCACACTGATTAGGGTAAGGTTTTGTATCTACGAGAGAAAATAAAAATTATCTTAAAAAATTTTTGAGACATGCATTCTTAAAGAAGTACACTTCACTAAAACTCTAAAGAGATACATATAAAAAACAAAAAATGTCCATAAAAGACAAAGTCACAAATGTAATACACCACACATTAAAACTGATTTTTACTTTCAAGATTTGATTACATCAACTCACATTTTTATTAAAAATAATCTGTGCTATAATTCCTTGAAGATTCATTTTTTGAATTTATTTTTTATTAGTTATCATGATTACATTTATTGTAGGGAGTTGGTATATGTATGCAATACATCTTTTTTTTTTGGCTCCTATCCCTCCTCTTCCTCTATGTTCCTTCCAGCTCTTGGTCCCTTTTCCATTTGCAAAAGCT
This sequence comes from Fukomys damarensis, assembly GCF_012274545.1. NCBI lineage: Eukaryota > Metazoa > Chordata > Mammalia > Rodentia > Bathyergidae > Fukomys > Fukomys damarensis. Next base: position 69,581,788 of record NW_022900926.1, read on the forward strand.
CTATTTTCAGTTTTTTTCATCATTTCTTTTTCTATCTCTTTGCTCCCTTACCACCTCCATCTCTTGTTCTTCTATCCATTTAAAAAAGATCTCCCTGCTTCCCTGCTTGTCTTTTATTTTACTCTCTCCTTCTCCATACACACACACACACACACATATGTATGATGTATGTGTGTGTATGAAGAGTAATGAGAAAGAAACCATGTGATATTTAAGTTTGTGTGTCTGACTTATTTCACTGAGTAGCATAGTCTCAAGGTGCACCCATTTACCTATGAAATCCTGAAGTTTATCTTTCTCTAAGGCAGAGTAGTACTCCATTGTGTACATTACCACATTTTCTTTATTCATTCATCTGCTGATAGGTGTTTAGAGTACGTAAGATTTAGCTATTATAAATTGTGCTGCTATAAAGACGCACATGTATTCTCAATGACATTTCTTAAAACTACAGTACTTAAATATGTATGTATCACCTCTCAATTTCTGCCCAAAAAAGCAAATGACTAGTCCAAGTGGCTGTACACTCAAATAAGAATGTGTTACTTTTTACTTTTACACAGTTAACCTCAGTTGTACCTGTAGTTTAAAGAGATTTTTTTTTTCAGTTTAAAGTTTCTACCTATTAATTTGCTATCACTTAAGGACTACTAAAATTTAGACTTTTACATACACAAGACACATCTTTAAAATCATAGATTTTCTTGGAAAAAATACTATGGCATCAAGTACCATATCTTCACTATGTGCATTTTCACTGATATGTAATAAAAATTGCACTGCACACATGTTCTTATGTTAATAAAAATCTCAACTATAATTCTTAGTCTTCTAAAAATCAAGACAGCTGAACACAGTGGCATGCAAAGAGACATACAAAGTGTAGAATTACTACTGCCTTTGCAGAAGGGAACTAGTAGTGCAAAGAAAGCTTACCTTTCATTGTAAATCTTTTTGTCCTGAATGAATTTTTACTATGTACAGGTAATAGTGCATGTGTTCATTAGTGGATTTGTTATTAAATATTTTTTAAAACATAAAGAACAATAATTATGTATGTACTATAGCTTTCCTCAGAAAGATATACCCTTATTTCTATTTTTTCTATTTTTTAAAAGATTAAAAATTTTTTGAAAAGTGGAATGTGGGGCTGGCATAAAAAAAATCTTTTAATTTTACTGACTTTGGTGGTTTTGGACATACAACACATGGCTTCACTTGTGCTAGGCAATCACTCTCACCACTGAACTACATATCCAGTCCCAAAAAATTTTAAAATGCATACTTCAATATCTTATTTTTAATTTTTTTTTTTTTTTTTTTTTTGAGACAGGGTCTCACTATGTAGTTGAGACTGACCTGGAACTCACTATGTAGACCAGGCTGGTCTTGAACTCACAGTGATCCTCCTGACTCAGCCTCCCAAGTGCTGGGATTACAGGCGTGCGCCACCACACCCGGCATTCAATATCTTATTTTTAACAATAAGCATGCATTACTTTGGTAAATGGAAAATTTTAAATGGAAAACTTTTTCCTCAAATCTAAGTGAACAAAATAAAACCACCAATTTAATTAGAAAAGGATGAAAATTTGGAAAGATTATGGAGAAGACTGAAGACAATTTCAGATCAAATGTCTTGATTTCATTTCTAGATAATTTCATGCACACGAAGCCCTTCTACTGCTAGATATATAATGTGCTACTGCTCTTATGGGTATTACTTTAAGCACAGAATACAGAAATGGCTATAAAGATTTATTGAGTGACTACAAAAAGGTAGATGAAAAGGAGGAACAAGGATTCCTTCACTCTATAGTGAGCATTGTCACGTAGAGGGAAATGAGATTAGCACAGGAGGGTAACATAAAAAGGGGGAAGAGCTATTAAATTTCTAGAGGGAAGAGCATAAAGCAGATTTTGGAGGTTCATTTCCTATTTTGGCCAGCAGATGGCTGTTAGGATTCTGTCTTGAGAAGAAGAAACCCTCATGACAAGAAGTTGTTAGCAACCCATAGATATCCTGAGTGACTGTAACTTCAAGAGGGCTCATGTTTCTGAAACGGGCTTGCTTAGAACAAAGCGATGTATACATACAACAAATACATAGAAAATTAAGTTTTTCAAATAAAAAGAATAATCAAATAACAAGTCTAACAAGTCTTTTTAATAAGTTCTATCAATTTCCTTTAGTTTTTTTTCACAAACTATTTCTTTAAATTTTAATTTTGGGTGTGTGTGTGATTCTGAGTTTGCCCCATAATTTTTCTTGGCTTCAGGGGTTTAGAACAGGGTGAGGCACAAAAAGTGAACTAAATAACTCCTGTTGAATGAAACAAAACAAAACAAAACACAGATGCAAAAAATAGAGTGGGATTATGTTATAATTCTAAAGAAAAAAATCACCATTTACAGGTGGTTACTAATTCTCTGCCTTAAGACAACTATATAAGCCAAAATCATCCAATAGAAATAAAACAAAAGCCACATTATTTAAAATGTTCTAACAGTCACATTGAAAAAAGTTGAAGTAGGTTAAATTATTTTTAAAAGATTTATTTCATTCAATACAAGTTGAGAAACCCTTATCCAAAATGCTTAGGACCAGAAGTGTTTTGGATTTTTATCATATTTGCATATACATAATGAGATATCTTGAGGACATAACCCAAGTTTAAATACAAATTCATTTACTATTAAACATATACCTACTCCAAAGGTAATTCTATACAGTAGTTTTAGTGACTAAAAAGTTTGACTGTAGCCCATCTCATGAGGGTAGGCATGAAATTTTCTACATGTGTAATCACATCAGTACTCAAAGTTTCAGATTTAGGAAGTTTTGGATTAAGGTTACTCAATTTGCATATCTAAAACATTATTCTTTCAGTATGTAACCAATATAAAACCACAAACAAGATACTTTACATTCTTTTACTGAGTTGTCTTTGAAATCAATATACATTTTATATTTATAGTACTCAATAGAAATATTACATTTGTTATGGAAATACTTGCTCCATATTTACATTTCATAAAATCAGTTGAAAAAGTAGTTTTACATACCTGTTATTCCAAACATACTTTAAGAAGTTTTTCAATAAATGAGTCCACTATCAATTTTTAATCCTAAATTAACTAAAATTAAATGAAATTTTAAAATTCAGTTTCTTAGTGTATAAGCCAAATTCCAAGTTCTCAACAGCCACTTTGCCAGTGGCTACCATAATGAAAGCACAAACAAACAATGAAAATGTACTCTGATTTCCATGTTATTAACAATGAACTGCATGTTTGGCACTATTTTCTGTAATAAATAAATTTATACTGCTCATTTACATATTCTTTCCAATCCGTACTGTGAATGACATACATTTTTATGCGACATTGTTCTAGCATTTAACATACAGTCTGTAATGTGAAAGTAAATAGGTTATAGATATTATGTAAATGAACGAATTCATCCTCTTTTGTATTAACCTAATTTAATGAGCCAACCAAATACCAATATATTTGAGATATACATACTATCCTACTATAGTCTTAAATAAAACAGATTTTTCCAATATATAATTTTTATATTTCAAAATTTTTCTAGTTTTAGCTCCTATAAACTAAATTTCAGTTATCAGATCTGTTAAAGTTGTAAAACCATTTCAGCAACTGAGGAATGACTTAAAAGTTTTCCTATACCGTATTATATAAAGTAAAATAAAAAGAACAAAATGACTTACAAGGAAAGAATTCAATGTATCTTCTTCTCATTAAACAATTTCCATACTTGTTTCATAGAAAACCTAATAAACACAGTGTATGTGTTCTTACTGTTGCAGTTTTACCTCATGTAAAGCTTTTGCCTCCTGTAAGTTTTGTATGCTGACTTTGAAACCATAAGTATTATTTAGAGATGGTCCATCAATCTGAGAAGTTTCTTTCTTTGGGGTATTTACAGCTGCAAATTGATTCTATTAAAAAAATAGCCAGAAAAAGATAAATGAACAATCATTTTCTTTCTTTAGATAATGCGCTTTTAATAATAAATTATAAACATATCATCTCTTTACATCTAAGAAGAAAACTTTTATTAATATTGTTGTCATTCTATTATCTGAATGCAGAAATATCTCATATAATCTGTAAGCAAGACATATGTTGATCTTTGAGTTTACAACCCCCAAATACTAAAAATACTAAAATTATAGAAAGCTGACATGGGTATTTATCTAGATCTTTCTTGGAAACAATACAAGCAAATAATTAATATACTTGCAACTATATTGGCTGCAGTTGGCCAAATATCTGAAATTCTTTCTAAATTTGTATTTTTCTCTAATACTATATGTTTCTGAAAGATTAAAGAACATATTATAAGTAACTCTGAGAATTTAAAAAAATAGAATTTTCCCATTTCTTAAAATATTTTTTGTTTTCTAACTCCATTAATTGTTTTCCCCAAAATGGTGATTTATATTTATAACCCACTGGGGTAACTGTTCTTAATACATATAACTTGTAATTCAGTAATCTTTACAAAGTAAAGATTAATTACTCCAAGATACAAATACTAAAATATATCTTATAAAATTAATGACATTTATGGGAAGTAGCCAACATGGAAGTGATTTTTATCATATATGTTGGAAGATACATGTCTAATGCATAATTTTTTCACATGAACATATATATCTAAGTTAAGTATTATCATATTTTAACTATCTGATAAAGACATAACTTTTCAGGTCAGTAGTAAATAATGTTCTCCTTTGCTACTTAATAAAGTGAAAAAATTTAAGTTATTATTTGAGAAAAAAAGTAATAAACCAAGAAAAAGGATATGTATTTTGGTGGGATCAAAAATCACTTACTTGTGCTCTGCTGTCATTGGACTGTTCTGATTTTGCCAGTAATCAGTTAATGTATTTGTATCCTCAATCCACATTTTGGCTATCATATTCACTTTCTCTGTAATATTTGTATTTACATATAAGAATCTCTTAGATCCCAACAACAACAAAAATCTAAAAAAATAGGCAATTTCTTGTTGTCTCAAAGGAATGTAAATAATGAGGCAAAAATATAACTAATAAAAATTTTAAAATTGAGACAATGTTATCAACTGAAGTCTAAAATAAGACTGGATCTCCACTGATCTATAAATATGTTTAGTATAGTTACCTTTGCTTGTGTAGTTAACAGTACTCTTCTAAGAGTGTCAGTATTGCTTCCTTTCTTATTATTCAACTTCTGGGTTTTTGGTTCTGTAGAAAGAAATTTCATTTTTTAATTTTTACATGAAAATTACCTGCTTTTGTTTTAAAACAATTTTTTATTTCAAATACTTAAGTATCATTTCTGAGTAATATCCTAGAAATTCCCCCAAAGACTTCATAATTCAAAAGTGAAACTAATGCAAACCTTATATTTAAAATTAACCAAAATAACTTTAAGATTTTGCACTTTTAAATAAAAAAATCAAGCTTTAATTTATTGAGTTTTATGTCTCAGTCATCAGTGGGACTTATTTAATTCATTTATTCACTTATTTATCAAATTTTTATGTTAAGGAGGAAAAGACGTAGTCTTTAACCTCATGGGGGCTACAAAGAGAATCAGAAATTCATCAAATTTATAGGAAATAAAATTATAGTATTTCCTTATCTGGGATGTGTAGGTTTGTAGAACCTCAGTGAATTCTTGAAACCTTGAATAGAACTGAACTCTATACAATACACACAATGATTTTTTTCTTATACATACCTATGATCAATCTCAGTTAAAAACTAGGCACAGTAAGAGATTAGCAATATAGCTAATAGTTAAAATAGAACAACATACTGTATAGTAAGTCATGGGAATGTGGGCTCTTTCTCAAAAAATCTTTTTTTACTCTTCACCTTCTTAAAGAAAGCACTTTACAGTGCTTCTTGGTATATACGAATTGCCAGCATCACTGCCCCTTTGAGGATATTATAAAGTAAGGATTGCTTGAACATGAGTACAATTCTGTAACAACAGGTGTGATAACTAAGATAGTTACTAAGTCACTAATGAGAAGGTAGTACATATAAAGTAGCATATATAATACTGTGGATATTCTGAAGGGATGATTCATAGTTCATCACACCATTCAGAATGGTGTACAACTTAAAACTTATGAACAGTTTATTTCTAGAATTTTCCATTTATTAATTTTGGACTGCAGTTATCTGTGGGTAACGGAAATTGCTAAAAATGAGACTACAGGTAAAGGGGGATTATTATATAACTGGTAAGAATAAAAAAGGGAAATACAACTGGGAATTTTTATTCAGGATAAGGCTTTGAGCAGAAATTTCAGAAAGTAATGATTAACTAGGAATGGATTGGAGATCTTCCCTAATTATTAGGCAAAAGAAATGAAAATTGCTAAGAGTAGGTCTGAAAGCTAATAAAGAAGTCCAAGCAAAAGATGATGATAGCTCAGCCTAATGTTGTGGTGACAGAGGTATAATGAAGTAGACTTATTTGGGTTATTTAGGAGACTTGCTAATGGGTTGGAAAACATTTGAGTGTTACTAAAGCAATCAAGTGGATACTAAAAATAGTTTTTTACTTATGTAGCTGATTGACAGATGGTGTTATTATTCATTGAGATAAGAACTCAAAGACCAGATTGGTTTCTGTGTATGGTCATGTATGTTGTGTGGTGGGCATGTGAGGATATTGGTGAGGTAGTGATGAACGTGTGCAGTGAACCTAAGAATTAGTTTTAAAAATACTGATGGTGAACCTTTGAGTATTCAAGTAGAAATGCCAACGGGAAGTTGGACAGTGTTCTGCAGTTTCAAAGACAGCCCTGAAGTGCAAATATTGTGAACTACCAGTATTAATCCTGTGGACAGTTAGGATATACAGGGAAAAACACAATAAAGAAAACTTAGGGCTAAGCTCAATTAACTCCAACATTTAGAGAATAGTCAGGTAAGTTTCAAATGAAAGCAAATACGAAAAATAGCAAAGTAGGAGGAAAGACCAGAGGAGAAGGTTTAAGAAGAAAGATGTGGTCAGTAAAACAATGGTTGTTTAAAAATCATGTGATAAATAAGAACCAAGATACATCATGTAAAGGTATAAGATACCAATGATGAATGTAACTGTACTACATACCTAAAAAGTACCAATAAACTTAATGCTAAAAAAAAAAGCATGTGATAACAAAACTAAATACATCCATTAGCTTTAGCTACATGAGGTTTATTATGAGTCTTTACATAAGTTATAATAGTAAATGATGGGGTCAGAAGTTAGGTGAGTTGAAAAATGAATAAAGTGTTATGGCTTTTGTCTAGATGTCCTCCCAGAGCCTTGTGGTCACAGGTGGGGCTTTTTAGAGGTGGCTGGATTAAGAGGATGTGATGCTGGGTTTGAGTTAATGCTAGGATTGTACAATGCTAGGATTAAAGGTGTGAGTGTTCCCAGTGCAGGTAGCTTGTATAAAATATAAGGGACAGAAAGAGGGCTGCTGTTATTTCTTGCTACATGCCTGCTGCCTCCCATGAATTGTTTCTCTGTGATGGCCCTATACCATGACACCCTGCCCATTATGGACTGAGACCTCTACCAACCTTTCTTCCTTTAACTTTGGGTATTGGTATTTTCTCGCAGTGACAGAAAAGTAAGGGGAGGTACAGTAAGGAAGCTGTCAAGTGAAAGAAATTCTTAAAATTTGGCTTTCAAGGGGAGAAGAAAGCATAGACACTGGCTGGGAATAAAAGGTCAAGAAAAAAATGACTTAGATTCTATTTTTAAAAGGTGAAAAAAACTTGGGTATATGTAAAAAGCCAATGTGGAAAATCAAGTTGAGAAGACAGTAAGGTTTCTGAGATCACTTGTACAGTACTTCACTCCAAGGTAGGAAGACAGGACAGGACGAAAGCAGATTTTACAGCTGATAGATGAAAATTTTCATCTATTACAACTTTCTAAAACATAACAGGATAATCTCTTATTTGCTGAGCTACAACTTCTTTAAAAATCTAATTTTCACACCAGGGAAACTATTTGGTATTTACACATGTGTGACTTATTTATTTCACTTAGGAGTATATCTTCAATATGTATCCATTCTCCTATGAATGAATCTATTTTCTCGTTCTTTATGGCTGAATAATATTCCATTTTATAGAAAAACTGAATAATCTACAATAATATATAAGATCCTAATAAGATTACTGACATTTAGAAATGGGAAGAAAGGAGCTAAAGGTGTAGGGAAGGTGGGATGGGTAGGGGAAGGGTAATAAGGGAAAAGAAAAAAATGTGAGATAATGAAAAGATGAAAATAAAGTGTTTGTAGATGGGGAAGGGAGGAGGGGGTGAAGGGAGGGCAGGGGTAAGGGGAAAAAATGAGAATCAAGACTTGTCATGTAGAGGTACAGGATCCTAACAATGAATGTAACTGTACTGTATCCCTAAAATGTACCAATAAACTCAATTAAAGCTGAAAAAAAAATCTAATTTTCATCCATAAAACAATGTCTTCTCTCCCTCTCTCTCTGTTTCTTGGTTATTACTCAAGATTGAAACCAGTATACATGGTAAGTAAGCACTCTACCACTGGGCTACATTCCCACCCCTTTTAAATTTTGAGACATGGTCCTAAATTTCCCAGGCTGGCCTCAAACTTGTGATCATCCTGCCTCAGTCTCTGGAGTAAATGGGATTACAGGCATGTGCCACTGTCCCTAGCTTATTGTTTTTGTTTCTATCTTACAAAGCCTTTCCATTATTTATACACTTACCTGTTGACAAAGGGCTAAGGCCAGTTGCTTCAGGAAGCCTCTCCATAAGTTTTCTTTGTATAATTGGTGTACTATGAAGGCAAAATGATTCGCATTTCCCAGTTCTTGTCCTATTCGGAGAGATGATTAGAGACTCCCCAGTCTCACTGCTGGGGCTTTTCTGTATACCATCTCTTATTGGCTTTAAGAAATTCTCAACAGCCAGGGAACATAGCTTCTCTATTGGTGATGAAGGTCTATCATCCCTATTTAATGCTTTGGAGTCAGGGGATGTTGCTTGTTTCCAAGGAGGAATTACTGGAGAATCAGGGGAGCTATAACTAATGTAACATTTATCATCATCACCTTCACCTTTCTCAGGATCATTTGCAGAGGCAAATGGTAGCAGCACCTGGCTTTTACTTGCAGTCTGACTGCATCCTGTGGTTGGTGCTTGTAAAGCAATATGAGAATTATCAACATCTTCCTTGGCATGTGCTACTGTAGGAAGTATATGTAGGCTTTCATTCATTTGTGGAGGCACTACAGGTTTGTCATCAGGATTAGTTAAAGGACTGAAATTCTCAACAGCTTTTAAAATTCCAGTTGGCTCAGTTTTAGGCAGTTTCTTAGAACGTTCATATTCTTCTTTGGCTTGAAGCCATGCTTGAACCATCTGTCGACTTGGGGCACATTTGCAAGGCATGATTACTATTTTTTTATCTTCAACCATTTTATGGCTATTACTTAATCCTATATTGACAACTGCTTGGCCATTACGAATGGGTGACCCTGGTCTTGGGTTCTGAGTCATTGCTGAGAATGCTGTTTTCCACAGACGAAGTCCCTCCAAGGAAAAGTCTCCCTCAAACTCAGCCAGATCATTTGGAAGCCGAGTTTCTACCATGAGGAGCCGTCCACCAATCTCCCTATAAACAACATATTTTAGAGTAAATGCTTTGTCTCAAAGAACAATTACTGAAATATTTAATATTCTATCAAAGGGATGTTTGTAAAGTCTCTTTTGGAATCTTAATTATACCCATCTCTTTCTTCCCATTGCTCTCCTTTCCATTGTAGCTAGGAACACTATCTTTAGTCTCAGTGTACTTTTCCTCAAAGCTGTGTAACTAGTAAATTAACTGTCTTTCAGTATCACCAATACTTAATATTAAGTATACGTAATATAAATATTTTTTGTTTTGTTTTAGTTCCTCATGAGACCTTCCTTCAAGGAGATGACACAAGCGCATAAGACTCTCCGGACCTTTTCTAATCTTAACTTTCCCCTATTAAGACATATAGATAAAAACAATGGAGTAATTTATAATTCAAAGTCTATGTCTCTTGGATTTTACCTACAACTTCTTTCTATATTTTGTAGCAAAACCAATCAATTCAAACAGGTCTTTGTACCCTTCAAATACTCTCAGTCATTGAAAAATCTGGCAATATACAGAGCATGTACTCACTACGTGTGAGGTCCCGAGTTCAAGTCCCACCACTAAAAAAAAAAAAATCAATGACACATAACTGAATTACTGTAACTTTTTTCTTCTCTTAAATGATAAGGTTTAACACTAACACGAGGACTCAGGAGTAGGCAGGTCACATAAAATGCATAGCTTAAGACTGAGGATTTAGCTCAGTGGTGCTGACCTGCCTGCCTTGCAAGCACAAGGTCCAAAGTTTGATCCCAGTACCAAAAAATAATAATAAAATAAAAGCATAAATTAAATGCTACCAATGTATGTGTAATATATATGTATATTTGAGGAATAAGTAATTTAAAGATGACCTGGTTTAGTTTCCAATAGCTACAAATATTATATAATACTTTTTCTATAATCTATCAACATTATTTCAAGCAACATAAAGCCTAGTCTTTCTTCCTCATGAAGACTGTCTTACGAAAATGAAGACAGTTCTCAGGTTTTTCAGTCATTTCTCTTAAAGCAATACTCTTCAAAAGTCCTGACGGCTACATAAACTCAACTTGATGGATTCATGTTTTCTTATTAGGAGGTGAGGGAGAAATATCCAGTGTTACCACAGTTCCTTGTTCCTTTTATATGGAAAAATTTTGGTCTCTACCATCAACTCTGTAACCAGCATTTAGTATCTTTCCTGTACCTGCTCCACAGCTATGTGAAAACTCAGAAACAGAATTACTGGGGTTGAAAAAGTTAGTACACATACCATGTGACTATACCTAACCCTAATATTAATACACAGGTCATAACAAAGTCAAGAATAATAAGCTTTGGGGCTGGGATTAGCTCAGTGGTTCTGCTGCCTGCCTCACAAGCACAGGTCCAAGTTCAATCCCCGGTACAAAAAAAGAATAAGCTTCCGATAAGATATGGTGAATTCAGGTATTATACTGTAGAACCATGGCCAAATTTTATAATATGCATCAAGAGCCTTCAATTTTTCAGGAATCCTACTTCTTGGGCAATAAGGGTAAAACTCCAAAATATAAGAAATACTTTGTGAAGAAACTACTACTTACACACAGACAAAACCGTAAACAACCTTTATGCCCACTAATATACATGAGAGAATATTAAGCAGCCATTGTTTCAAGAAATGCACTGAATGAATAAATTTGGATGTAATACTGTACTACAGTAAGATCACACTTCATAAATTAAAAACTATACATCTTATAAAGTACATGAAACTATTATAGTGGCTATCACTAGGTTAAAAAGTGGCGTAATTTATTATCTTTCTACATTTTCTATAATGAATATATATTTTATCAAAAACATTTTTTAAAAGTTATTATTCTTTTACTTTTGATATAGGACAAGTGTCAAAGTTGGAAAATAAATAATAGCAACAAAAAGTTAATGATTATCACAAGGTAAGTTTGGTAACTAAAAATTCAACCATATCTAAGGCTGAGGTAGAAAAAAATAGATGGAAAAATATACTATAATCACTACCAATATAGCCAAAGCTCCTAAAATAATGGAAATTGGCATATAATGAACAGATATTCATATACTGTGGCACTGAAATAAACAGAATCCCATGTGGGTACTACAGAAAACAAAACTATACAGCTCCATTGGGGAAAGGAGTGTTTCTGCCTTTCATTTCAAATCAACAGAGGAGGGGGGAATTTCTACTCTGTATTTCTGATCTATTCTTACTGCTTTTACTTTTTTCTCTCACCCATTTCTTAAATGGAGTCCTACGAGAATTATTCATAATTTACTGGGTAAAAGCTGGCATTCATGTTGTTTTTTAAAAAAAATTATAAAGGCTTTCTAGAGCAATTTTAGGTTCACAGCAAAATAAAAAGCAGAATACAGAGATCTTTCATAGCTCCCATGCATTCCCACACATGCAAAGCCTCCCACACTGTCATCGTCACTCATGTATCACCCAGGCAATACACGTGTTACTACTGATGAGCCTACACTGACAAATCATAGCATCCAAAGCCCAGTTTGTTTTTTATTTTTTTTTGTACCAGGAATTGAACTCCGAACCTTGTGCTTGCCAGGCAGGCGCAGCACTGCTGAGTTACATCCCTAGCCCCCAAAGCCCATAGTTTACATATGAAATTATTCTTAGCCTTGAATATCTTGCAGGTTTGGACAAATATATAATGATATATACTTATACTGACTTTATGTGGGTGAATGTTTTAACTACAGACAGGAACATGGCACTGTTAAAGGTCAGGGCATACATGCGGTCTGGCCACTGCTTTAACTGGCTCTTCACAACTCAATAATTTTAGAACCTGCTTTAGCAATCTCACCATTGTTTTTCCTACTTCTGAAGTGAATGGCCTTTTTTTGCAAATGATTAAGTACATGGGATCATAACTACTGGGGCAGGAATAAGAATATCTGATCTATTCTTCTATTCTATCATTTAAATTATTCTATCATTTAAATATCTTGGATTGTCATGTTCTCTAACTTAGCTCTTAACAGGTATGTCCTAATCTGGTGATGAAAATGGTACAGCATGACTATTCAACTACTGATAAACCAGTACAATAATTCTCATTTTGTTACTTGCTGTATCACTTCCATGGGAAGAATCTTAAAAGAAAAAACAGACAAGGAGGGACCAAAGCCGACTGTACCCCTAATATCTACATAAACTAACAATAAGACTGAAGATATCGAAACCACTTGAAAAGTCATGTATAATCAAAACAACTTTAAAAAACATCATTTAATATCAAAAGAATACTTAAAACACATGTATGTTCATTGCTGTGGTTTGGATCTTGAGTGTCCCCCAAAGGCCCATGTGTTCCAGGCTTGGTCCCCAGCTTAGAATTATAGGAAGCTGGCAGAAACTTTAAGAGGTGGGGCTTAGTGGGAGATTGCGAGTGTGCCCTTGAAGGGGATTACAAGGCCTTGTTCTGTTCTTTCTCTCCTTTGCTTGCTGGCGAGGAGGTGGGAAGCTTTGCTCCACCACGCAGTCCACCATGATGTATTGCTACATCATAGTCCCAAAGCAATGAGGTAAACCAACTGGAAAGTCTAAAACTGTGAGCTAAAATAAGCCTTGTCTCTTTTTAAGTTTATTATCTCAGATGTTTGTTACAATGACAGAGCCTGACTAATACAATCATTGTAAACATCTTTGAAAAATGAAGTTCTTTTTAAATAGTTAAACGTTTCATATTTAAAAAAATACACCAATTTAAAAATGATCATTGTAGGGAGATGGGTAACTCAGGGGTAGAGTGCTCACCTAGCATGTGTGAGGACTTGCATTTATTTGATCCCAAACAACTTAAAAAAATAATCATTGCAATATTTCTATACCTCAAATCCTTAATAGAGATACAATGTTAAATAACAACAGATCCAAGCCCCAAAGAAGCATCAACTCATATAAATTTGTCTAGATATAACAAGTTAGTTTGTGAATTTTCTTATTAAGTCTATAATTACAAATAGTTTTCACAAGGATGCTTATAAATAATACATCATAGAAAACTAGCAACCATGTATCAAATATCATACATATAAAAATTACCTGGGTTTTTCTGGCACATCAGAAGGATTACTGCAAAATGGCTCCTGGTAAATAGTTTCTGAAAGATCATGATCCAACAAAGTTGCCACAATTTCTTCCCTACTTGGTGGGGACATAAGTGGTTTCAGAATATGAGCAGTTCGAGGAGCAAAAATGCCATTTTTTGATTGTAAAGGAGAGCTTGCAGACCTTGGTGAACTATCAGGAGTTGGTGTCAACATATTATTTCTTGAAACATACAATTCTAAATCTTCACAGGCTGCATCCACAAGTTCACCATCAGGGGAGGAAAGTACTGTAGTGAAAGAGGTATTAACTGAATCAAGAGACTGTCCCATTTCTTTTCTGGTGTGACCTTGAATCCAATTTGAACTGCTTGGCTGTGAGAGGCTAAGAAACACTTCTTTGCTTACTGAACTCCTACTCAATCTGGATTTTTCATTCAGACAGTCCTCTGCTTGCTGGACACAGAAAGAATCCATTATTGAATTGGATCGTGTAGTGAGAGAATGAAAGCTATTTTTCCACTGGTGGTGGCAGTGATTTTCATTGCTCTCTATTGGTGATTTCTCAAAAAGTTCAGGACTAGATCTAATCCAAGAGGTTGAATCTGAGACATGATGCTTGTCTTCACACTTCTGGTTGTCATGACTTAAAAATTCATTTTTTTCTATAACTTGTCCTGGAAAAAGATCCTGAACAGCATCACTTAAGAACTTCTGAGGCAAATTCTGATCTGCTGGAACAAACTGACTCCCAGAATAAAAACTACAAAATCCAGTCTGTCCTATAGTGTTAATATCAAAAGTATAATTATGTTCAGGAGACAAGCTATCTTCAAGTGAATAACAACTTTCAAAACCTGGATCTGAAAAAAAGACGGGACTATCATCTGATAGGGAATTATCTAATTGGCCAGAATGTTGTAAATTTGAACAGTCTGTATTTAGAAGTTTGGGAGTTTTTTCTTTAGGTTTTGTACTTCTAGGAGTTCGAGGTTTTCTTGGAGATGTTACTGATCGTGTCCGTTTGTTTGCTTTATGTTCAAGGGAACTGGAAATAATTTTGTTTGGTTGTTGTTTATTGGATAATGAGTCTTGCATGTTTGCATTTTGTGCTTTCTGCTGTCTTTTTTGTAACAATTCCTTTAGAACTGCCAGTCCAGACTGTCCTTCACCAAATGCTGAAGGTGTTGACACGGTTTGATTTTTACACTGAGAAAGTGCTTTGGTTTGTGAAATTGCTTCTGACAGTGACCTCTGCTTTACCCTTTCGGGTTTAAAGTTTGACATATCTAAAATAAAGCCCCTTTGTTTTTGCTCCCATGCTATTTGTCTGATTGGACTTCTTAAGGAAGTTACAAAGCAATTATTTGGCATTTGACTTTCCTCTGAAGCTATATTTCCTGATGAACAAGATTCATTGTGCTTTGATTGTTCTGTCATGCACACAAGCTGCTGCTGACTGTCTTTGCAATGCAAAAAATTAGGGCCACAGACCTGGTCTGGCTTTGATTCTAGGGAATTGCGATATTCATTTAACTTTCCAATGGATGACAAATAGTTTTTTTGTAAATTTGCACTCTCTTCTGTCTTTGCAGACATTATACCTGAAGATATCTGTGTACTCTGTGCTACCTGAGACAAATGGTTGGAAAGGTCAAATATATTTTTTTGAATCAAGGTCGATTCTTGTAGAGTAAACATAGCACTCTGGTTATGAGACCTCTGAATATTAATTTTTGAGATTCCAGAACCTATAGAACTACAAGCAACAGATGAATGCAAATCATCTCGTGAAGTAGGGAATGTCTGCAAATCTGCAGACTTCCTGCTTTCTAAGAAAGAAGAAAAGCAGCCAGATAATTTCTGTTGTACACTGATTCCAGTGGGCTGGGGGACAGAAAGAGAGTTATCTGTAGCAGAGTCTGTAAGCGACACCTCTTTTTGTTTAA
The DNA here is from genome assembly GCF_012274545.1 of Fukomys damarensis. Lineage (NCBI taxonomy): Eukaryota > Metazoa > Chordata > Mammalia > Rodentia > Bathyergidae > Fukomys > Fukomys damarensis. Next base: position 69,597,520 of record NW_022900926.1, read on the forward strand.
AAAGTACTTGAGAGTTTCCAGAACTATTTGTAAGTTCAGATACATTCTGGTGTTTTAACACAAACTTAACTTCTGCACCAGATTGAGATTTTATTTTTTCATCCTTAAGTGTTATGTGCTTTCTTGATTTACTTTTCTCATTTGTTTTTTGTTTCTGTTTTGCCCTTGGTTTCTTTGTCCCATCATCTACTAGTTTATTTGTCTGATTTCGTTTATTTCGTTTCTTAGTAACTACAGAGGGATTAACATGCTTTGCTTTTGCTTTCTTAACCTGCACTCTTGTGCGATTACTTTTTCCTACACGAGAATTAACAGTCTTACCACTATAGGAATTAGGACCCATAAATAGCATTGCTTCTTTTTCTGCAGCAGCCATAATTTCTTCAGCTTTTGGATCTGTCGGAGACCAGCAGCGAGGTGGAGAGGAATTTATAGGACTTGTGCTTCTCTCAGAAAGAAAACCTAATTTAGACATAACATCACTATAATTCAAGTCACAGTCTTCGGTTTCAGCATTGTAAGATGGTGAGGGAAGAGAAAGAATAGCATGTGACCTCTTTTTTCTGAAAGATAAAGTTCGTTTAATATTTTCGCTACTTGTCCTTTGTTGCTTACCAGTTTTTTTCTTAGCAGACTTATGTTTTGACTTTCTTCTGTGACTTTTCTTTGGTGTTAGTGGATAAATGGGATATTTGGTTGCAGGGGAATCAGGAACTTTTGGCCAAAAATCCTTCAAAGGTGCAAGCTTCTTATACAGTTCCATTTTTTCTTCTGTTAGTGTTACTTGTTTTTCTTTAGAGTCTATTTTTCCTAGCTTCACAAGCATATTTTTCCTCCCTCTAAACCTATTAATAATAATATACTTTATAATGACAGGGGGTAGCTTTTTGGACATTTTTCTTCGTTTTCGAGATTTGAGAGTTCCATCTAAACTTTCACCAATTTCCATGGGATGAGGTAGGCTAATTTTTGAGCTGTGTGTTACAAAACTTGACTCACTATCTTCTGTTTCATAATTTACCTTGCGTTTGGCTCTAAGTGTATATTTATTTCCATATAGCCCAAAAGGTTGTTCAGTTTCTAAGTTTCCATCTCCAAAATGACAGTCTAAAAAACTGTCTGTAGGGGTTTTGTTTTCAAAAGCTCCACGAGGGGCTTTAATTATGCCACCAGCTAACACGTTATCTTTCTCAGGATTATTATTATATGGATTATTTTGTATACAACTCTCTTTCGTGAATCCAGTTTCACTACTTTTGGTAGATGTCTCCTGATGACCTATAAATTTCTTTTTATTTAATTTTAACTGGGATGGTTTATTGGCAGGTTGTAGTTTATATGTTACAGGAGATAATTTCTGTGGTCTACTGAGACAATTAGAAAGAACAACACTGGGAAAGAACATATAGTGTGCCGCTTGCTGGCTGAGACTTGGCTTTTCTGTTTTATGTTCTTGAAATTCTTCATATCTGATTTTAAGTTTATTTAGTCCACTCTCATCAGCAATGCAATCAAGAGAATGCACCACAGTTTTATTTTCTCCTGAACAAGAAAGCAATTCACAATTTTCAGTTAATGATGAAGGGAATAAACTATTCAGAGCTGTGCTGTTTCCTTTCTCATTTCCATCAGAGGGTAACTTATTTTTTGAATGACTTAAGTTAGAAAAGCTGAAAGAGTTTTTGCCCAATGTATTCTCAACAGTGTGGCGGTTCATATGTATAAAAGGGACATCCTTTTCAATCTTTCTAATGTTTGTGTACTTTCTACTTGGTAGTTGTCTTGTAACAGATGGAATATCTTCTCCATAATCAAAAATACTACTTTCACAGGAAGATACTGGGAGGATATCTTTCTTACTACTTTCTTTATGAGAATTTTCTGAATGGACAGTACAATTTAAAGATTTCATTGAGTAAGTGCTTTCATTTGTAAAAGAAGCGACTGAGTTATCTAAACCTTTTTCTATATTGTTTGGCTGTGGATGGTCTTCAATTAAATCTTCCTTGTTTAAAACATGGGAAGAAAGGGCACTTGTGTGTTTACACTGGAAGGTAATCTTTGCAGAAGATGGGGGTTCTAACGTAGCAGCATCCTTATGAAAGATGGAAGATTTTACTGATAGCTTGCTTGTTGCAATTACAGAAGAGTGGGTTCTAGAATTTTCATTGTTTAATGGATTGTCTGGAATGGAAGAAAAAATAATTCATTTTATTCCCACTTTAAAAATGTTTTAAATATTTCCCCATATCAAAATACTATCAGCATGGAAGAAATTACCTGAAATTAAATTCGTATGTTAAAATAGTTATCTCAACAAAAAAGTTTACCTTTATTATTTGAAACATATTATTTTCATCAGCAAAAGGTTATACTAGAGGAATATAACTGTCTTGTGTAGGAATAAGGGAAAAATACTGTTACATTTTAAATTTTTTATAAAATACTTTAATCACTTCAAGTAAGCTGGGCATATTTCTTAGTTTCCAATACTACTTAAATATTAACAGAATAAACTGATTAAAGTTTACAAAGCATGAAGTCAGTACTTAACAATGCTATATTCTCTTAGAAATGAAAAGGAACCTATCTCCACATTCTTTCAAAAGAAAAAAATTCCAAAGAAGCTCAACACGTAAGTGTCACAACATCCTTATTTAGTCAACTATATAGGAAATGTGAAAGTTTCAATATAAAAGATATTTTTAGGTCCTAAGTAACCAAATGCTCACTATAGACTTGTTCACTTACCACCATTTTCATCTGCAGTTCCATCTAACTGAGGTATAGAAAGATTGGCAAGAAGCAAATTGTTATCATTCCATTCCATTTCTTCTTCAGAAGACGAATCATCATCTTCAGTTGAACTTCTGTGAGTATTTCTGCACAGTGACCTAGAGAATATTAAATTTATTGGTGAGTATGTTCATTAGAAAAGAGTATCTCAGATGCAGAATAATTTGTCTAATTGGACCACAACAGTAAAACAACAAAAAAGATCTGAAAATGTAATTTTAAGAAGCATATGTGCTTTGCTTTATTAACATGTTTTACTGAAGTTTCTGCAAATTATTATTGCAATAAACACTACAATCCCTTTTATGTGAGTAGAAGAAACAATTCCTACATTCACAGCTGCACAATATTCTAGATTATCAGATCTAGTAATATTCTTTCTTACAGTCTCTCTTTCATCCTGTCCTTAAACACATACATGTAACAGCTTGAGTGAGAATCTAGTAATTTCTGAAAAGATGGCTTATTGGAATATTTAAGGACATCTCCATAAATATGTAAACACTACATCTGACATGAAAAAAAAACCAGAAATAAAAAGGTGGAGGGGTATTCAGGTCAGGTAAACAAAAAATAACAGATCAGAAAAGGGCTTAGAAAGTAGTACAAGTACTGAATCAATCCGGCAGTTCCTATAAAGTCGCATTACTTAGAAATATGGATGCACCTCAAAGCAAAAACCATGGTCTAAGTTTTATCTCATATTGATACTAACCTGATACTTCTCTTTTATCTGGAAGGGCAAATATTTCTATCCATACCCAACTTTTCTTATTCTGTCTCCAAAGTCTGAAACTGTATCTCTTTCTTATGCATGGTAAAGTTTCCCCCTTGAGATATTTCCAAATCAACATTTGTCGCAAAATCACTCTTAACAGCTGAATTATCTAATATTTCACGCTGAACTTTCTGCTCAATGCAAAAACCCCATTTTAAACAAATCTAATACAGTCAATTTCTGCTTTTACATTCTCTGTGAAAGTGATTTGCTCTCTTACAGGATAATATTTCCATAGTTACTGGCCCTAATTGTTAATAAGAGCATTCCTATATTACACAAAAATATTTCTTCTCAACTCTACTTGTTGGTAATTGTATTCCTGTACGTTGTGATCTGGAAATGAAATGTTCTCCAAAGCTCATGTGTTGAAGGTATGGTCACCAATATAGCAGTGTTTCAAGGTGGAAGGTGACTGAATTGTGAAGGCTTTAACCTCATCCACTGATAAATTCATAGCTTAATAAGCAGGCTACTGGGAAGGGGTAAAAACTTTAAGAAAGTTGCGGCGAGTTGGGAGGAAATAGGTCACTTAGGGCATGCCTTTTACAGCCTCTCCCTACCTCTCTTGCCAGAAAGGAGCTCTGTTCCACCATAAGCTCTCTGCTATGATGCTGTCTTATCACAAGCCCATAGCGATGGAACCAAGTGACCATGTACTAAACTCTCTGAAACCATAATCTAAAATAAATCTTTCTTCCTTTTGTTTTTCTAAGTTTTGTTACAGTAATAGAAAGCTACATAATGTGTTACACAAAATCTTTCTTTTTAACTTCCATATATTAGTTTTTAATCCTCTGTACACATATGGAGCAGGTTTTGTTGTTTTCCATAGGATAGCCTTCAAAATATATAAACATATTTATCATTTGTCCCATAGTTCATTTTACTATTCAAATAGTCTTCAAAAGTAATAGTGTTCACAAATACTTCTATTTTTCTTCCTTTTTCCCCCATCTCAGTATTATTAACTATGAATTTCAGGGCCAAATATAACACCCAATAGACAAAGTAAAATTAGTTCCTTTTCTAGACATTACGCTTCTACAATTCAATTTCTTGCTAATGTATGTTTATAAAATAAAGTTTGTTTTCCCAAGTTAAAATAGGCATAGTTTCAGAATTCATCCAATCAATTAACGTACAAGTATGAATTGAATCATGGGATAAATCTTTCCTATTACTACAGTAGACACTATGTCTTAATAACACAACATCACATCTGGAGATTTCCACACCCTGATTTATTAGGTAGAAAAATAAATACTTATGTATGAATTAATTGAATTTATGACTTAGCTTCTCCTTTTGAACAATGGCTTTGGGGTAGAAAATTCAAACTCAGACTTTAGAAATGTTACTGAAGTATATAGTAGCTTTTCTTTTAGTTTATTGAGACAGCATCTTGCTATGCAGTCTTGGCTCACCTTGTACTCACTAAGTAGCCTAGGCTTGCCTTGAACTCATAGCAATCTTCCTGCCTCAGCCTCCCACTGGTATTACCAGCTTGTGCCAACACTCTCAGCAATATATAGAAGTTTAAAAGAGAGGCATATTCACTCAGGCTCAGAGGTCTAATTTTTTATACCCAGAGATGATAAAACTCAGGCAGAGTTCTAAGTTCACAGACACTGACTTAGAAAAGTGCAGTGCCATCTTTTCGATTTGAGAAAAAAACTAGAATGCCAGCGTTTCCTTCTGATCTCTCATGTTTTTAAATTTTTAAATATTTAATTCCTTTAGTCTATTCAGACCTGGAAGCCATTCCTTGTCTTCTGACACTATACATAGTTGCTAAGCTCCAAAACAGTTTAACTCTCAGAGAGTTACTCTGTTTTTCAAGTTCTGAGATAAGGAGGAGCTTCAATTTTCATCATTTATTACTCACATATCTTAAGAAGAATAGTATGTACAAATAGATGATTTCTAAAAGACTTAATCTTTCTAAATGTAGCAAAACTTTATTTTGCTTGGACTATGAAGTACTTGCTATGTGAAAAACAAACCACTAATTAAAAGGGTTTAAAAGAATTCAATTTAGTTCATAAGGCATTTTATATTATGAATAATAGCAAGAAATAATTATGATCAAAAGTAAGTGATTAAAATAACTAAAATAACTTAAAAATTACCTTTTTTTGGCACAGTGTTCTTCAATATTGCTGTCCCATCTCTGGGACATCACCAAACTAAGCTCCATTTCCTCTTTTTCAATCTGTGGTTCATTTTCTTCATCATCACTATTTTGGGGATTTTTAATGTCTCCAAAAGACTGACATGGCGATGGCATCCTGTTTCTTTCTCCCTGATATCCATCACTTTCCAGTCCCGCAAGAAGATGTAGTAGAGCCTCATCAGGACTACTGTCGACTATAAAACAAGAAGCAATCATCAACAAAGAATTTATAATTTTCTAAATACCTTAGATAAACTATTAGAATAACATAGATGCTGGCACATGCTAAAAGTATATAGTTAGTGTAAAGGCTCAGGGGTTGAAGTAGCTCTCCCATCAAGTGTGATCCTGAAACTATCTAAACTGGAATAATTTTGTAACCTTATTAGAAAGAAGAGTCTCAGAACTCATCCATATTGACTAAATGAGGGTTCTAAGGTAGGGCCTATGAATCTACATTTTCATAAGCTGCCCAAGTGCTTAAGCCTGAAGCACTGCATTAGCACTGAATAAAATACAAACACACATATTTATTTGAAATAAATATAAAACATGAATTAATGCAAAGGAAGAGCACTAAACTTTAATAAATTTAAAGCTCTTATCCTTCACTTAAGCTTTACCTCAGAGAAAATCTGTAGATACACACATACAAGAAAGCTTAAAAAGTAGTTAACAGTATTATTTATTTATAAGACCATGTTACACACACTAGAACTGCTAAAATAAAAAGGATACGTTATAATCAAGTGGTAGACGTGAAGAAAATGGAACCCTCAAACACTGCTGGTCAGATGATAAAATGATATATCCATTGGCAATTTCTCAAAACATTTAACATGAAGTCACCACATGAGATGCTGTGAAATACATACCCCATTTCCTGTTTGGTATACAACTCTTAAAAATCCTTGTAATATTCAAAGCAATCAGTCTTTATATATGCTAACGAGCTGAGCTGGTAGTCTCTTAGGCAGCTTCATAATGGGGACTAGGAACAGAAAGACCAAGGGAGAACTGAGGTGGGATTTGGAGTCCCATCTGTTAACCTCTGGGGGAGTGGAGAGGAGCTGAAGGTTGAGCTGATCAGTGAATGATTTAATCACTCCTGTGTATGTAATGAAGCATTATTAAGAATGCTGAGGAATTATCAGAAAAGACTGAGTTCTGAAAGCCTGTGTCTAAATAGCCAAACATTTGGAAGTTCCTGAAGGTGGCAAACAGTACCAAGAGGGCATGGGAGCTCCATGCTCCTTCCCCCATACCTTGTCCTATCCATCTTTTCATTAGTATATCCTTTGGAATATCCTTTATAATAAACCAGTAAATTTAGCCAGTCAGTCAGAAGCACAGGTAGAATAATCCGCACTTATGGTTAGCAATCTTGGGGTGGGGGGCAGCACTCCTGAGGGCTGAGCTTCTACCTGTGAGATTGGATACTGTCTCTAGGCCAGTGATGGCGAACCTATGACACATGCTTTTCTTTTCTGACAAAAGATGTTAATATATGAGGTTTTTTTTTCTCAACTAAAACCACAGTATTCAGGTTTAATTTCAGTGCTGGAACTTTGTGATAAATAAGTGGGTTTTGGGTTGCAGTTTGGGCAGTTGACTCTAAAAGGTTCACCATTACAGTTCTAGGCAGACAATGTCAGAATTGAGGACATTCAGATGGTGTCCCTTGCAGAACTAATTACTTGCTTGGTATGCAGAGAAAACCTCCTAACCATTTGAGGTCTTTTGCACATAGAAAACTTCATTGATTGATACGTTATGAATATATGGGAGAAACTGAGGTTTTTTTTTATACCTATACTTATGACCCATAAATTCCACACATAGATGTAAATCCAAAAGAGCTGAAAAACTGTCCACACAGATATATATGCCTGAGTAATCATACTGACAATATTCATAACAGCCAGAAAAGTACAAACAACTCAAATAACCATTAACTAATGGATAAACAAAATGTGCTGTTAACTGTACAATGGGATATTACTTAGTAAGAAAAAGGAATCAAATACTGACAGATGCTACAACATGACAACTATTAAAACGATGTTAAATAAAAGCAGCAAGATACAAAAGACTAACTATTATGACTCGATTTATATAATATTCTACAATTAGGTAGATTTTAGCACAAGAGAATATAGATTAGTGCTTGCCAGTTGGGTGAAAGCAAGAACATGGGAATAACTACTAATGGGGATGGGGCTTGTCTGGGGCAATGGAAATTCACTAAAATATCATTTTAGATTTCCCTTGTTGGCTATTAAAGAATTTAGTTCAGTCACACTACCAAATGTAAATATTTGTTAAGAGCCATTTTGACAACAATCTACTTTTTAAACCTTTATACTCTCTGGTCTTTGATGAGATTAAGATTGAGCTGGGTATGATGACATATACTTCTAATCCCAAAACTCTGGGAGGCTGAGGCAGGAAGAGGCAAGTTCATACACAGCCTGGGCAACTAAGTGACTTAGCAAGACCCTATATATCAAAACAGAAAATTTAAAAACGCAGGGGATACCAAGATCTATCACGTAAAGGTACAAGATACCAATGATGAATGTAACTGTACTGTATACTTAAAAAGTACCAATAAATTCAATGAAAAAAAAGGCTGCGGATGTATCTCAGTATGAGCTCCCTGGATTCAATTCTCAGTATGGGTGGGTGTGGAGGGGTGGGAGAGAGCCAGACTGTATTTTGGAAGCTTATGAAAGGTAGAATTTTATCTGCTAATGATACATTTAACTAACATAATAAAATAGGAATATGCTTCTCTATCTCCCCTTTATTTCCTTAACGTTATCTATATTTCTCCCTTGATTTTTTTCTAACTAAACTTAAAATACTGATATGTTAATTTTATTCAGATATAGAAATGGATTTTAGATTGTAAACTTCAAACTAATTTTTAATGTGGTCTTAGGATGATGTATGTGACCACTCATTTAAAAATAAATTATTCACTAACTCTGTTTAAAATGTTTTTGAAATATGAGTATGCATAGTAATTCACTACTGTCTATAATCAGTCAATTTACATTCTATTCACGTAAAAGTATAAATAAGAGAGGAGCTGGGATCATACTTGATATAAAAATTATTTGACATAAAGAGAGACAAAAATTGACTAAACCAAGCAAAATAAGAGGCACAAAGTGTAATGATATTTTATGCAATAAAATGATAAATAAATTTTTGTAAAAGATCTCAGTAAGTTAGACTAATTTATTGAAAAGAAATTTGGTTTATGATGCTAAAAAAATGTATTAAGGGTAGTGCAAAGATACTCAGAAGGAACTACTATGTGCCATGCTAACCAAAAAACTGAAGCTTGAAAAAGACTGTCCAGTGAAGTTTCTGATAGCAATAAAGTATCCACTATGCTGTTTTAATAATGTACTTAAGTTTGAAGAATATTAACTCAAAATAAGTGTATTTCTTCCCAAAATTTCATAGAAACAATTATTTTCTTTCCTAATTGTTATTTTAGAAAAAGCTACGTTGAATACAAAAAACAAATTTACCAGAACAGATGCTAGGTTTCATATTTACATTCAGAATAAGCACACAGGAAAAAAAAAAAAGTAACCCTTTACAAAACTCATTTCATTTATTTAAAATACTGAATATTTATGGTGGCATTCATACTTACTGAAAACTGGTGACTCACTCAATCTTTGAGTCAAAGGCTGAAAAGTCTGACTATTTTCCATGAGGTTCAAAATTGCTTCTTCATTAATAAGGGCTTCTTCTACTTTATGTGTGGTGTCATCTTAAAATGAAAAGAATACAAAAACATTAATGCAGTACCCTAAAACTCAGTTATTACTTAGACTTTGTGTAAGTTAGGAAGCATTACAAAATAAACCTATTTAAAAGCTTGAAGAATTAGTGATACACGCTAAACAAAAACATAATAAAACACAATAAAAAAACAGGAATATCTATCAAGTTACATAGATTAACAAAAAGCTGAAAAGAATACATAACCCCTCTGCAGCCTATGGATCACTATATTTACAATCTCTTCAGTCTTTTTGGTTCTACCTACTGTGTACAAATAGTTACATTATTCTGATAAAAACCAGTTACTTGAAAGATAGAGGAGGAAAAAGAAAATTTTATTTGACCAAAACTATTGTCTATGGCAAAAACAAATAAATTCATTCTTCACCATTTTCATGTTTTTCAGAAAGCCTCCAATTCAGTATCTGAAAATAGTAGTCTTTCAACATTTATAGAGGCTGTGATGCACAGAGGGATTCAATAAGTTTAAGAACGAAGGTAAAATAAATTACCTTATATTATAAAGAAGAGAAAAAAAACACCTAGTAGTAACAAGGGGAAAAAAAGACTACATACCCCACCCCCTAAAAATAGTAGAGTTATATGATAGCAAACTGGAAAAAAGAGTTCTGTTTTCCTGCTGTGGATATTGTAATTAGACTTTTAAAACAAGGTGCATTTGAGTTTTTAAAAAAGCATTAAAATATTTCAGAAGAAATACTTTTGAGATAAAACATCTTAGAGCATAGCCATGGCTAATAATAAAAAAAAGTTTTTGAAAGTATCTGAAAAGACTAACAAATACAAAAGTTGATACTCTGAAACTAATAAAATTAAAGACAAGACTAAAATGATCAACACTAATTATATAGAAGGTATAAGTAAAATTATTTTAGGAATAAAAGGGTGGAATTTTAAAGGTAAAAGAGGTTATAATAATATTACGTACAAATTTGCACCAAAACATGGAAAAATCAGATAAAATGACACAAAACCTGATTCAAACAGAAGTAGAAAGTTTGAGTATCTACCATAAAAACTGACTCAGTAATTTAAATCTAACCCCTTTAACTCCCATTCCATAACAGACAAAATCTACCTACAAAGACAACTACACTATATAAAGACTGGATAGTATTAAATATAACCTTTATCAAATTTTCAAAAAACAGGTTATTTTAATAGAATAAAAATTCTCAAAAACTGATTTGAAAAGGAAAAGTTCTGCAACTCATTTAATGAGGCAAAATATGGATCTTTCTCAATTATTTAAAAAGTGTTGAAATTCTAAACAAAATATTAGAAAAGTAGATATATGTCAATATTTAAAGAAACACACATTGTGACCAGGAAGGGCTGATTTAGGCATGAAAAAGAAGTTATTTAGCTCAATGGTGACACTGCCTGTCTCGCAAGTGCAAGGTCCCAAGTTCACTCTCCAGTAAGAAAAAAAAAGTTATTACACCATATTAACAACAAAAAATTGAGTATTTCATTAAACTCAGAAAAGAATATCTGATAAGACTTAATACCCATATGACTTAAAATATAACAAACTTCTATGCCAAAAAGAATGAGAAGGGATATGAACCTGATTGAACCTACCAATATCACACAGTAAATGTCACCCTCAATGAAATACAGAAGTATTCTGTTTAAAGTCAGGAAAAAGACTAACATTTCTAGTCCATATCATACTACAGTTCTTAGGTAGTGCATTAAGACATGAACAAGAAACAGTATAAACATGGAAAAAGAAGTATTATTTGCAGATGACAATTCTACACATGGAAAAAATCTAAGAAAAAATTATTAGCTCTAATAAAATTGTTGGATAAAAGACTGATACACCAAAGTCAGAGAAGTCCTCAAGTATCAGCAATTACACAATATAATTCTTGAAAAATTAAACTTACAATTAAAAGGCACCTGGAGTACCTAAGACAAAAGACATAATAATTTTACAATCATATAACTACTGAAGAACATGAGAGATCAAATAAACCAGTTTATAAATTCAGTGAACTTCCAGTAAAATTCCAACAGAGTGCTTTACAGAAACAAAACAATGTGATCCTAAAATTACTGCTAGAAAAAAAAATTTTAATGATCAAGAGTAGACAGGACAATTCTGAAGCTGAATAAGGGAATATCTTCCATCCCAAGGTATTATAAAGAAACAGTAATTAAATAGTATGGTATTAACAGTGTTAACATGAGGCAGGGGAGCCCCAATGGACAAACCACCCTGTTGGATAAGTTATCACAGTTAGCTACATATGCACACATGCGCACATACATTAGATCCTTACTATATTATATAAACAAAATTTCTTATCAATTTTAAAAAGACTTCAATGAGAAAAACCAAATTGTAAGCACACATAGGCCTTAGGATAAATACTTTAAAATTTTCATTATATTGGGGTAGGGAAGATCTCAGAAACTAGGTACACGAACCAAACCATAAGGGAAGATATTGGTAAGCCTGATACTAAAATTGAATGCATACAAAATACTAAAAATAATAACTTTTTTAAAAAGAGGAAGACAAGAAAAAGCTAAAAATTTCTGAAGACTGCTACATTATGAGCCTCAATGAGAATGAAGTATTCCTACAACAAATAACTGACAAAGACTTAATGTCTACAAAATATGAGGACCTCCTACAAAATCAGTGAGAAGACCAGTAACCAAAAGAGAATAAAGCAAAGCACATGAATAAGCAATTTTCAGATAAAGAAACCCAAATGGCCTTTAAAGATGTTCAAACTCATTGGCAGTCAGGGAATGCAGATTAAAGCCAGGAGATAACCATTGCAAATAATCAGACTGTCACAAAGTTTTTCTATTTATCAGTTTTTGTCTGTTATTTGGCACTTCTAGCTGTTGAGGGTTCCCTTGACTAGAAATTTTGCGTATGAAAAAAAGTGACTACTAAGAAGAATTTTAATTATTGTCATATTTATCAATCATGTATAACCTAAATTATAGAAAGAGATATTGTCTGGGTAGACAATACTGTACATATTGTACCATTCAGAAAAAAATACTTCTACATGTTAACTCTTGCACATAGACATAGGAAGACAGAAACAGCACTCTGCAAAGGTGAAAACCATCAAATACTTGTAAAATAGAGAAATATAAATTGTGAAAGTTTTGGAATGGAGCACTATCAACAGCTAAAAACAGACAACTGTGAATTTCAAAGTTTTAATGTTGACATAAAAAGATACTCAATATCATTATTAATAAGTGATATGAAAATTAAAACCATAGTGATACAATTTCACACTCTGTGGAAAGGCAATGTTAAAAAAGATAACATGAAATTTTAATGAAGACACACAGCCACCAAAAGCCTCTTATTTTCTTGGTATGAATGCAGACAGTGCAGCCACTTGGAAAACAACTTCACAGTTATTAAAAAATTAAAATACAAATTTAGCATATGATCTACCAATTCTGTTTAGCAGCTACTTAAGAAAATTGAAAAGATATATTCAAAGACTTATATTCAAATGTTCAAAGAAATATTAGTTTTCCCCCTTTCTGCAAAGGTAATCTTTATAATGAGGTTTATTTTCAAACTGGCTTCATTATTTTACAACTCTTATCAAGACATTTATTCTAGGACAAGGGATTTAGCTCAACAGTTCGGTGGCCTGCCTTGCAAGCGCAAGGACCTGAGTTCAATCCCCAGTACCAAAAAAAAAAACAAGACATTTATTCTAAATTTTATGTTTTATTGTCTATAACAGCATTATTCTTAGTTAAAAGTGAAAACAAAACAAATATCCATGAACTGAGACATGGATTATCAAAATATATCTACATAATAGAGTACTATGGCAATAAAAATATTGACAACAGAAAATGGATAAACCTTCAAAGTATTATGCTAAGTGAAAGTATACAGAAAGTAAAAACTATATATGATTTCATTAATATGGTATATGTAGAAAATGCAAATGGGCCAGGGATTTAGCTCAGTGGTTCCAGCACATGCCTCGCAAGCACAAGGGCCTGAGTTCAATCCCTGGTACCAAAAAACAAAACAAAACAAAAAACAGGAAAAGACAAACAGAGGGACAAGAAACTAGATTAGTAGTGATTCGGGGTTAGAGGTAGGAAAGGACACAAATGCAAATGAACACAACAGATCTTTTAGGCTGATAAAAATGCTCTACAATTGGATTGTAGAGATGTTTGCTCAACCAGAAATTTACTGTAAGTCACTGAATTAATTACATAAAATGAGCAAATTCTATGCTCTGAAAACTATATCTGAAATAAGCTGCTTAAAATTTAAAATGTTGAGAATTCAAAAAACAAATGCTGGCAAGATTGTGGGAAAAAAGGAACTCTTCTACAATGCTGGTAGAAATGTAAGCTAGTAAAACCACTATGGAAAATGGTATGAAGGTTTTTCAAAAAACTAAAACTAGAAATTACATTTTTGTCTGGGTACCTTATTTAAAGAGTTGAAGACATTTTACAGTGATACATGCATACCATGTTCAGCAGCACAATTTATAATAGCTCAATTTTGGAAGCAGCTTATATGCCTATCTATAGATGAATGGATAGTGAAGATGTGAGAGATATAGATACAGATACAGATACAGATACAGATACAGATACAGATAGGTACAGATACAGATATAGATAGATAGGCAGGTGGGCAGGTGTGCAGGCAGGCAGGCAGGCAGGCAGGCAGACAGTTAAAGTGATATAATAGGGCCAGGGATTTAGCTCAGTGGTTCTGGTGACTGCCTCACAAGTGCAAGGACCTCAGTTCGATCCCTGGTACCAAAAAAAACAAAATAAAGTGATATAATAATTCAGCCATGAAGAAGGATAAATTATACTCAAGTGAAATATATAAGTCACACGTGTAAATACCAAATAGTTTCTCTGGTGTGAAAAACTGTAATAGTACGTAAGATCCTAATGGTATAATTGACAATGTGTAATAGGAAGAAAAGGGCTAAAAGTGTAGGGGAAGTGGGAAGGATAGGGGAAAGGAAAATAATATGAGAAATGGAAATAAAGTTTTTGTAAATAGGGAAGGGAGGAGGAGGTGAAGGGAGGGCAGGGGTATGGGGAAAAAATGAGAACCAAGACCTGTCACATAAAGGTACGAGATCCCAAAGATGAATGTAACTGTACTGTATACCTACAATGTACCAATAAACTCAACGAGGGTGAAAAAAAAGGATAAATTAAGAATCATTTGTAGGAAAATGGATTTCTTTTGCTTGTATTTTTTAGGAGGGTGGTGTTTTGAGACAGGGTCTCATTATGTTGTTCAGGCTGGCCTTGAACTCACTATGTAATTTAGGCTGGCCTCGAACTTGCGGCAATTTTCCTGCTTCAGCCTCCCGAGTGCTGGGATTACAGGCGTGCACCATCATCCCTGGCTGGAAAATGAATGCATCTTAAGACCATAAAGCTAAGTGAAACAAATCAGACACAGAAGGTTAAATATCACATGATTTGTCTTATATACAAAACCCCAAATTTAAAGAGAAAAATGAAAAAGATGACTGGAAAAATGGAGGTGGTCTTTGTGGACAGGGGTAGAGGATCTAAAGATGGGGGAAGAGGCAATGTTTGGAGGGAAAGAGAAAATAAGAATGACTAAAATGTCATTTGTATATGTATTGATTTACCAAGATGAATATAATTATGTATCACAAACATACTGAAAAATAAATTTAAAAACTAAAAATATACAAAACAGTAGTATGTATCGTGAGCACACATACATAAGAAAATACAAAGACATATATGTTAATGGTTTGCACCTACTCCGGTAAAGAGCTTACCTTTAAAAATGTTGAAAGGATAAATGAATGGGAAAGAGGATTTTTGTTAAAGCCATTATTTATTTCTTATGGGGGGAAGAAAACCCTAGCGAGCTCAGCTGAATATCTGCTAGATCTCAGATGTCTGTTACAGTATTTTTCTGAATATCTGAAAAGGAAATCTCACCTTTGCTCAACTCTGTGTCTTTGTGGACTTCTATCATATTGGCTGGAGTACACTGAAGCATTTCAGGAGACAGAATGTCAGAGTGCAATGTTAACTCAGCAGAGAATTCTTGGGATCCATCACTGTAGTCCAAAGATCCTGATAATGTTCTGCTTGATAACATGATACATATGTATCATACATAATATCCTTTATAACTAATATACATTAATAAAATTAGTTCTGAGATCTAATTAATAACCACTTACACAGAGAAATCCTTCTGTTTGAGAATTTCCTGAAGTCTCTTCTGAAATTTTCTTTCACTTTCTGTTGCTGGCACAAATCTGCGATCTTTGAATTTTAAAAGTGCATTAAAAAATGTAATAGCAAATGAATTCTTTTCCTTTCCTCCATAGTAGCTTTAAAAGTGACAATTTCTCTTGACACAGATAACACCACCTAAATGTAATCCTACTATAATAGAATCAGACAAAACAGAAATGGATGCTGCTGCAATTATAAAACTAAGCACTTATAGGATGTTCATAATTAAGTTCTATAATCATAACCTAAATCTAAAAAAGAAAAACACTGCCCTACTTATAAAATGCTATATATCCCGAAACTAGAATTTTCTCCCTTATATTTGTTTAAAAAAATAAAAAGTCAAAACATTTTTAGTGCCCTAGACATTACACTATCTAACATACACTTGCCTTTTGAATTGTCTTTTATTTTTCCACCTCTATTTTTAAAAGTCTGTTGCATCTGTGCTATCAATTTGAGCTTTCCCAAATTCTTTTTCAGTGTAGTAACATTTAATTATAAATGAGTATTTCTCAAATACCTTTAAATAATGATCAAAGAGTTTAGGGGCTGTATTTTATGGTTGTATTTACAAAGCTTAATACACTAAACAGTGTTTCCAAATTGGGATTCATGGTTTTGTACAGTTCACCTGGAAATACAGAAGGCTAGAAGGGTACAATAAAAGGACACTTTGAAGACAGTTGGAAAGATAATTACTGGTTGTACAGTACTGACAACAGAAAAATATACAGAAAATTTAAAGTTAATTTGAAAAGTAAAATCTAGTTTTATATGAAAAATACACAACAGCTAATTTTCTATTAAAATATTTAGTTTAAAAAATCGCTGGAGTATCATTAGATTTATACCTTGTGATTCAGTTTGGCTAAATTGAGAACCTTCATTTCTATTTCTTCGCCGTTGCTTTTCATCTTCCCAGATGGCTTGTAGACCAGGGTTTCCACCAATTTGAGCTGTAACCACAATACCAACAATACTTCACTACTATAAGGGTCAATGTGAAAAGTTCATGCCTAGCAAAAAATCTAAACTTTGATAAATATTGCCTTTTAAGAAAAATAATTACTTGCTTTATGTGATAAAACAGAAAACTACCCCATCCTACATTTATTACATTACTCTTTTTTTTTAATTTCTTCCTCTTAATTTTGCAAAACCTAGCAAATACATTAAATTCAAACAACTGATGAGAACCAATAGACCAAAGAGTTCCCTTTGTGGTATATAATCTGTATATAAAACAACTGAAAGCCAGAGTATATTAAATTATTTTATACTCAGTAATTTTTTTCCCATTAAGTTTACTGGCACATTTAAGATATACAATAGTTACATTCATCATTGGGTTCTTGTAACTTTACACGATGCACTTTAGTTATTTTTTTCCCCATTCTCCTGACTTCCTTTACCCCCTTCAATCTTCCCCATTTACAATGATCTTGTTTACATTTTTCCTTTTTTCGTATTTTTGCTTTTCTCTTATTTCCATTCCCCTACCCTTCCCACTTCCCCTTCTCCTTTAGACCTTTTCTATTTCACATTATCAATTATACCATTTGAACCTTATTTACAGTTTTAATTTTTCAAATCAGAGAAACTATTAGGTATTTCCTCAAGTGTGTCTTATTTATTTCACTGAAGAGTATGGCCTCAATGCGCATCCAAAGTATCACACTTACTTTAATTTCATATCTAAGCAAACACATCCCAGTGAGTACTTAAATGAAAAAATAATGACTCATCAGAAATACAGAAGCAATTTTTAAAATATTTTGTAACCTGGATAATATACTTGTCTAGTAATATTTCTACTCTATTTTGGTCACTAAGTTTTACAAATAAAAATATGTATTAAAAATAATTGTTTATGTACACTCAATGTCCAGTCGATTTAAGATGTCAGCAGCTACAGCATCCACTTCTAATTCACACGTACTCTGTGGTTCAACACCTTCCAGTATTAAAGAGCTGTATAAAAAGAAATTTAAAAATAATAATTACGATAGAGCAAAGTTCATGAGATTTTTCTAAGACTATGTCTAGTTACCAGAAAATGATTATATTAATTCACAATTACAACATAATTGATATTATGTGTATATATAAATTTTAAAAATAGGGTGAAAAAAAATAAAAAACCTATTATTACTGACAATCCTGTTGAAATCTGCAGCAGTGTATTTCTACATATTTTGGTTCAATATATTTTATATATAAGAAATATCCAACAATTTAGTATGTGGTCACGCCCAGGTCAGAATGGAATGGGATAACAGAGTGACCTATCAAACACGATACACATATATTTATAAATGTGTGTCAGTTGTCTAGAGGCATTTTCTTCACCTATTATAGATTATTTTCAAAAAATGTGAAGAAAATATGCAATAAGAGATGAGGGAAGGTGAGCATACTAAAAAATGGATAAATAATACTCATTCTCCTTCCTTCCCTCAAATACCAGTGAGCTGAGGAATGCTTTAAAATTCTTTGTTAAGTATGGAATTGATAAACCACATGAATGTTCAACAGTGGAACCACAACAAGCAAAAATGATGACATCATAAGATCATTAACTCTTTATAAGAACTACAGAGGGCTTTTTCCCTCTAATAGCCTTTAACTCATCAGACCAACTTAAAGATTAGGAAGACACCACATAGTTCTCAGTGCTTGTCAGAATGAACAGCCAACATCTAGTGCAGATCTCAGTTTACTCACTCCAAAATTTAGCTCTTCCACCAAAATTAGACATTGATATGAAAAGGAGAGAACCATGATTTTACTTGAAAGTGAATAATGGCATATTTAAAATTTGATTTTGAAATATTTTTAATGTTTAAGAGAAACGTATTAGTATTCTATTGTCTATTCCTAAAAAGAACAAAAGAGGAAGAAGAGAAAAAGGAAAAATTAAAGAAATCTGTTAAACCACAGAATTTTTACTACTCAAATATATATGTAAACACACATACACATACATCCCACCTCTAGTAAAGGGCACATTAGCTATGTATTCCTTTAACTTTTGAGAAAAAATAATTACCAAAGTATTCTGTCCTGATCACTTACATAATTTAACAAAATCAGTTTTGCTGTGAATTTAAAGGCCAGATTAAATAGTTAATGGTCAACAGTTTTCTTGTTATACTAAAATATTTTGTAATTTGAAAAAAAACTGTATTACAACTATCAAGGATGAATGTTCCAGGAGTAACACCTTGTTAAAGGAGGGCAACAAGAACATTAAAAAATGTGATCTCACAGTAGAAATTTACAACTATCCCTTGCCCTTATTACCACAAAATCACAGATATTCAGGACAGAAAATGTTCCCTGATAATGAAAATAGCTTCTAAAATAAAGTCTGCTTGCAGTAAATAGAAACAGTATGAGTTAAAAAAAACGAGTCAGCAAATACATTAAAGGAAGAGAAGAAAAACTTGGTAATTAGATAATTGCACCTTTCTGAACATTTCTGTTCACAGCTAAACAGAAGAGACTGAGGACTCACTGAGGACAGAGCTTAAACACCTGTAATTTTAAAATCTTCTCCCTAGATGGGTAGCCAGGGTTGAGATTAATAGTTAGGCTCTTCATTTTGGGGGCTTTATCACTCTGGTGAGTAACTTCAAAAGCCCATGACACATGGTAATTTACACTGAGCTAGACAATAAGGTTAGCAGAGCTGCTGACTTAGCATCCCTATCTCATTATAATTTTGTTGCCATTTATCATGGCCCTTGCAATATGTTTGTAAAGGAAAATCAAACATTATTTACATGTAAAACAAAAAAGAGGCAACAAGAAAAAAGTGGTACAACTGTGAGACCAGCAATCTTTAATTTGATATTATCTGTTATTTGCAATTGGTGAAATTACAGATTTTCATTTAATAAAACATGATAAAAATATATAGCTATCTTGTTATGTATTATAAATTCAAAATAACTCTCCTAATTGTACTGGTTGGCCTCTTCATATCTTTGCTCATAATTTAATCTCTTTTTCTTTTTCCTTTTTCCTTTTCTCCTTCCTTTTTTGCAGTGCTGGAAAATGAACCTGGGATTTTGCACATAGTATTGGGTTAGGGCTCTACCGCTGAGTTATGCCAACAGCCCCTGTACAACTTTTCAAAAAATAATCCAGGCTTCTTTTTTTTGGTACCAGGCATCTAACTTCCAACACTGGGCTTGCTAGACAGGTGGCGGCACCACTGAGCTAAATACCCAGCCAAATAGGCTTCTTAAAAATATTTTAAATGCAACAGTTTCCCCAAATTTACTCCTAATGAGTGTAACTTTACTAATCTCATGACCTAACCAGAAAGGTGTTTGTTATAAAAGGACTTCAAAGTACAAATACACTTTAATTTTAATTGATCATGAATAAAAGAAAGCCAGTAGATGCAGCTTTAAAAACTAGGAGATCACCTAACTGTGATGATATTAAAAAATTCTCCTGTATCTGGCAGTATGAAGAAACTAAGAAGCGTATGTTTATCAAAAAAATCCAAACCTTGTTAATGAGCAGAATCAAGAGTCACTGACTGTCCACATTACTTAAAAGTCTTTATCTTTTCATTTAATGAGATTCTTTAACTTGAGGTATTAAAGAAATTATTGTTAATATGGAAATTCTGTCGAGCATATATTAGAGATCTGAAACTGTATAAATTAAGCTCTAAACAAGTACTTTTATGATATTTGTCCAACTGCTGATTAGTAAATTCACGTATTATAAAAAAAGCATGTAACCTACCTACCCAGCACTCTTCTGCTTAAAAAGCATCAGGTGACATGCAGTGAAAAAGAGGACAACCAGTACCAATGACCAATACTCTTAATGACCAATACAATGATGGAGAAAGCTTGGGTAATGCTACATAATATAAAACAGAAATCCCTTATTTTAATTTAGATAAAACTATTGACCGACAATTTAAGATCTCAATTTAGAAGGCATGATGAAGATGGATGCTAGAGAGAAATGTAACATTCTACATTTAAAGAATTTTTCAATTCCTTTACAATATTAACTGACCTTGGTATTTCATCTTCTTCCCATCTAAAGAAAGTACCAGCAAGGGAATTTCCTGATAACTGATTCTTGGGTGATCCAGTTGCAATCAATGTATTACCTAGGAATAAAAGGTAAATTTAAATATTCTACTTTTACTTTGTACACAATTACCCTTTTAAGTAAAATAATATACAATCTATGTGAGCAGTTCCTAAAATTATGCCCTAAAAATTCATACATATATAGAAAAATGTATGTACAGTTGAGAGTAATAGTTCCAAACTAAGAATTGGGGCCTGTGAAGAGGAGAAAGTATTTGTAACATACAGATATGAGGGAGAAGTGGCTATATTTTCATAGTACAATAAAAGTCGGATACATTTGAATGTGCTAGTATATGCTTAAATTTTATTTGAAAGGTGAGGATGTAGCTCAGGAAAAGAACACCTGCCAATTATGCACCAGAAAAGCAAAAGAAAAAAAAAGGTTTAACCTTATTTGAAAAATAAAGAATTATGAATTTTTAGACTTTAAATCACTAGAGCACTCTGTATGAGCCTCAACTAAAATTATAATGGAACTCTCACATGAAATTCAAAGCACACTTCAATACTAATTCTGGAACAAAAAGAAAACACTAAAAGCATTCTAGAAGTAATAGCAGTAACTCTGACTAGAAACCTCAGGCAAATATGAATACAAGTTGACTTGCATTTGAAGAATAGGCTACACATGCCTGCTTAGAAGTCACAGTTTCAGAAATGGAGTCCTGAGGTCACATTTTGGATATAGACTCAAACTTTTGCACCCTTTTTTGTTGTCTCTTGTGAGAATTTAAATTTTCAAATGGAAGTTGAATGAATACATCAAAAAGAATCCTAACATTTAAGATATTAAAGTTTACAAGTAAATCTAATACTTCAATTTTATTTTATTAGCTTAATCACAAAATGGTGTAATTACAATGAGATAAGGTACTCTTTGCTATTTCAAGAAAACACATACCAAAACAAGCAGCTGATTTTATATACATTCAGAAGTTTTTAAAGGTTTTGCTACAGCATAGCAAAGCATTTGTAAGAAATTACTTTATAATTTGTAAATAACAACATAAACATTATTTTCTAATAAATTTATATGAATAAAAAATCAACCACAAGTTTACTGATTCAGAGTTACCAATCACATTATAAAAGTTCTAATTTTAGATCTGGGGATATAGTTCAGTGGTAGAGTGCTTGCCTACAATTTGTGAGACCAGCACCAAAGAAAACGAAAAGCAAAACAGAACAACAAAAAACATAAAAATTTAACTCATTTTACTTACACTGTGTATTGTTTTAGTACATTTCTTTAAAGAATATTAAAGCCATCTCAAGTATAATATTTACTTATAATTTCTTTCCAAATACAGATGCTAAAGGAACAATATAAAATTCCGCTCAAAGTATTTTTCCATTCAAGACCTTTTATATATACCTCATTTTAATAGTTATATATACATGTAATAGGCATTTATTTATCAGAAGGACCTGGAGTTTAACTGTAATGTGTGAGATAACATGCAAAACAAACTGCAAAAAATATTCACCTCTTTTCATAATTATGATGTAACTTTTTATCTTATACCAAACAAAAAATAAATGTGACGAATGAAAATGCAAATTTTATTTTATCTTACTTTTTAATTTCTAAATGAATTTCACATACTTCTCCCTTCAAATTTGTTATAACTTTTGCTTTAAAATAATTCTTCTAACTACTATTCTAACTAGCTTTTATAAACAATTCCTTCTAAATACTATTCCAAAGTATCCAGTTTTCATAAAATGGTTTATATCTATTTGCTATTTCAAACTCCTCCAGTGCTTTCCTACATATTAGAGGGGAAAAAAGTTTTGTAAATATCCACTGTATATATTCTAAAAACTTTTCAATTCCTCAATCCTTAAATTCACAGCTAAAGTTGACACTGATAGTGACTTTTAAAAAATTTTTCCCCAATAATCTTTCATGTAGAATAATTTTAGATTTAAAGAAAAGCTGCAAAAATAGTAGATTGCTCCATACATTGGTCACCTGGTATTTAACATTTTATGTTAGTGTGACACAACAAAGAAACTGACACGAGAAGATTGTTATTAATTACACTGTATTTGAATTTCAGCAGTTTTTCAAGTAATATCCTCTTTCTCTTCAGCATTCAACATAGTTACCCTGAATTGGTTGTTAGATTTCCCCAGTCTCCTCTGGTCTATTTCTTATCTTTCCTCTTTTTTCATGACTGAGGTAACCTGTAAATAATGATCTCCAGTCTGAGTCTGATGTTTTCTCACTGGTTAGTTAGAATGGGCTTTTTGGAAAACATACCACAGAAATGAAGTGTCCTTTTTATCAAATCATGTGAGAGAGTACACAGTAGTCACAAGATATCACTGGTGACATTAAACTTAATCATATGGCTAAGGAATAGTGAAGTATAGTTTCACAGATTGGACAGTTAGCTATGTATCCACCACATCAGTATTGTACAGAATAAATCCTTCACTCTCTAGGTAGTAACTGATTTAAAGAAATAAAGTTTGGCCCCAGAGTCAGTGTCCTCATTGCTCTAATTTATTCTCTCTCTCTCCTTCCTTCCTTCCTTTCTTCCTTCCTTCTTTCTTTCTTTCTTTTTTTGACTGGGGATTGAACCCAAAGTCTTTGCATTGAGCTGCATACAACCTCAGCCCTTGCTAAATAAATAAACTGCCCAAACTCAGCTAAATTTTCAATCCTCCTGCCTCAGCCTCCGAGGCATTAGAGTCAGGCATGACTATATACAACTATTCTGCTGTTTATATAAAAAGCCAATCTATGAGAGGAGTACTTTAATTTTATATCTCTCAATATTAACTGAGGCTAAATAAAACAGCCATAATCTCAAACATTTCATTCTAAAAAACTTGACTTTTAAAATGTCTTTTATTAACAATATATGAAACAGGTTTTATACTATAAAAGATGTTTAAGTAAATAGTTTAAGTTTCAATAGTATTGTTTTTCCTCTGTAGAAAAGAAAAGATATTTTTCTTAAGTAAACTTTCTGAGAGCCACCCCCCATCCCTTTTGCAGTCAACACTTCCCTCTCTTGTAGAACGTGGTAACTAATCCATCTTCCACTTCAACAGTTTTTGGCTTTTTTTTTAGAATGTCCTATGAATGAAATTATGTAATTTGTAGCCTTTTGGTTCTGGTTTCTTAATAAAACAATTTAAATGTTCTCTTGTGTGAATTAGTACCTGTTTTTGTTTTTTGGGTTTGGTGGGGAGTAACAGGAAAAGAATTCAGAGCCTTTTTCACTGAACTACCTCAGCCCTTTAGTAAATTTTAAATTTGAGACAGGACCTTGATAAGTTGCTAAATTGCCCTAGCTGGGCTTCAACTTGCCATCCTGCTGCCTCAGCTTTCCATAGTGCCGGGATTTTAGGTGTGCAGCACCACACCAGGTTTGAATCAATATCCTGTTCCTTTTTATCACTAAATAGTACAAGTTTGTTCATCCCCCATTGAATCTTAGTTGCAAGTGTGAATAAAGTTCCTATAAACGTATGCATTCAGGTTCAGTTGAACTTAAATTTTCAAACACTTGAATAAACATCAGTGGCTTGCTTTTTTTTCCCTCCTTTATTTCCCTCTCCCTCCCTTTTTTTTGCTTTTTTTTTTTTTTTTTTAAAA
>NW_022900926.1:69622160-69680552 GCF_012274545.1 Fukomys damarensis
TTTTCCCTCTCTCCCTTTTTTTTTGTTTTTTTTTTTTTTTTTTAAAGACAGGGCCTCATTAAGTTTCCCTGGCTGGGCTCAAACTTGCAATCCTCCTGCCTCAATCTCCAGAGTAGCTGGGATGAGAGGCATGTGGCACCATACTTAAGCTTATTTGATTCAATTATTTATTAAATACATAATTTACAAATATTTTCTGTGATGTTTTTCACTCTATAACAGTTTTTTCAGAGCAAAAGATTTATCTATTTATCAAATTATCAATTTGTCCTTTCCTGGTTAGGCAGATTTCCTTTTCTTCTAAAGGTTTTGCAAGTTACATTTTTACATTTAAGTCTACAAAGTATTTTCAGTTAATGTTTTTTTAACATGTATGAGGCATATGTCTGGGTTCTTTAATTTTTATTTTCCAGAATATGGAAATCCAGTTATTCCAGCACTATTTGTTGAAAGACTGTTGTTCTTACACTGAATTATTATGGCACCTCTGTCAAAGTTAGACTGAATATGTGAGCAGAAATTGAGCCTCCTCAAATATGAGTCTGTGTCTGGGCTCTACTTGGTTCCAACTATACAATCTTTGCTGCCTGTATTGTGGTAGCTTAATAGTAAATGCTGAAATTGGATAATGGGTCTCAACTTTTACTCTTAAAATCTCTACACTTTCAAAAATTATGTCCTGGATATAAAGCATGGTTCTCACAAAGATTGAGGATGAAGGGGTAGAAACTAAGGGGTTACAATCCCTTGTAAGGAAGAAAGGCAGCAGACAGTTATCACTTTTGTCTTTCCATCCATCTTCCTTTTTGTCTCTTTTTCTACTGAGAACAAGGGAGCTACCCAACAGCCAAACCTATATCATTCTCCTTTATGCCTTATTAAGAGAATCGTGCACTATTCTAAAACACTGAGATGAGAAAAACAAACTGTCATCTAAATTTGAGATTATTATCATTCAGAAGAGTTAATTATGAACAAATGAATTACTTGGGTCTACTTTAAAGAGCAGTCAGATGCTGGCTCTAATGCTTCAATCTTCGAATATTTAAAAATGTAATATTTAATATATGTTACTACCAAATGTTTTATTTGTAAAAGAAGTTTTACTGCATCTAAACTGTTCCACTTAAGGATACTACTAGCATATTGCAAAGGCAAAACAAATGAAACTATCAGTAATTATAACCATTGTACATTAGAACTCTGCAAATAGCATTTCACTTGATAAAGATTTGAATTAATAGTTTTTTAAACTGCATCCAATAATTACAGTCTAAATTCTTTGCAAGTCAATGTGGATTTGTTAGGTTTTACTTGTGGAGGCTAATTTTTTTGTATTAGTGATATTTTCAAAATTGGTTACTGAACATATTATACTTGCAATATTATACTGAGGAATGTTGAGACTTTTAATTAAGAAAATTTCCTCTAGAGAAGATACATTTCCTTCTTCTGCCAGACATGAGCGTATTAGCAGACCATCACCACCATAGATAAAATTCTAGATCTGAGAATTTCTCATAGTCCCAGGAGATTCAAATAGGGCTGAATTGTTTCAAATGTGTTTCATTTCCTAGCCTGGGCTCAACTGAAGGACATATCCACCAGAAGCTCTATCCCTATCTTACTCTCAGAAGTGTTCCCACCTGCCAGGCAGGACTGGGTTTTGGTTTCCACATCTCATATCCAACAAGCTTATCCCAAATAAAGTTCTAAATGATCTAGGATTAGTAAATGTCCTCTAGGCAAAGGCTACTTTCAGTATTCTATTCCTTCTTTTGGTTTGTACTTCTTTATTGCTAAGAATTACACCAAAATAAAATAGCTGGTAAACTAAGAGACAAAAAATGCTAATCTTAGGTTCAAGAAGTTTGGCAGTGAGGGGAAAGATAATACAGCAGTTAGAATATTAGGGTTGAAAGAAAAATGCTGATTTTATTTTGTTTTAAAAGAAGAAAAGGAATCCAGTGAGAATAAAAGGATGCTAGTTCATTTGACCCAGAATTTCTACTCCTAGCTATATGCCTAAGAGAAATGAAAATTTATGGCTACACCAAAACCTGCACACCAATGTTCTTAACAGCATTGTTCACAATAGTAAAAAAAGTGGAAACAAACCAAACTGTTCATCAACTGATGAAATAACAAAATACAGGACATCCATATACTATAGTATATTATACTACTACTGAGTTGTAAAAAGGAATAAAATATTAATATGTGCTGTTACATGCACAAACTTTAAGAAAACTGTGTTACATTTAAATACCGTGTGGTCTCATATCATTCCATTTATATGAAATGCATAGAATGGGTAAATATATAGAGATAAAAAGTACACTAGTAGTTGTTTTGGAGTCGTAGGCATGAAAAACTTGCAGATGATTATTACAGGTTTCTCTCAGAGGTGACGAAAATGTTCTTTATGTACAACAATAGCTGAACAACTTGAATATACCGAAAACTTTCAAATTATCCTATCTGCATGTGGAGAATATTTCAGTAAACCTATTATAAAAAATTTTCTTTAGAGATACTTTTCCTTATAATCTCGAATCCTATTTTGCATATTTCATTTTCTTTATCTACAATTATTTATTATATTCTTTATTTAGGATTTATCATCTAAATATATATTATTTCATAAATCATTGATTATATAATATGTGAGTCAAAGCTTTACTTGAACTTGAAAATTAACCTTACTTTTCCTTCTTGCTTTTCGGAACTTGACAGCAGCCAGATTTATTAAATTCATTCCATAAAGATTGTAATCAATGAAGAGCTGTAGGAGGTAGGGAATATGTGCTTCATGAGGCTGGTAAAATTTATTCATTATGGCTCCACTTTGCAAAAGTTCACATATCCTAAATTAGGGGGAAAAAAAGGTTATATATGTTCTCTAAAAAGTTAAGTGAAACAATGATACAAATACACAAGTAATGTGTTCGCTTCGGCAGCATATATACAAATACACAAGTAAAACACCTATTAGCACATAAAATCTTCATTTTAACTTTGTTGGAAATTTGTGTTTTATTAGAAATTAGAAGTTTAAAAATCAAACTGTCAAAAAATCTTAAAACCATTTATAACATATGGAAATAATTTTGCAAAGACTACATAAAAATTCAAAAAAGAAGAACTATTACTCAGAGGTGTTACTATTTCAGTATTTTTCTTTCCTGAGTTTTTTCCTTCTAGATGGGAAATATAAGCAACAAAGAAATAGTATATTACAAAGAGGAAATATTAAATGTAGAAGAGATACATATCATGGATACAGAGGCAATTTAGGCAAGATATACTTGTGGGAAGTCTACTACAGGATGAACTGGAGGTTCATCTCTTTCTCTGAAGATGAGAAGCATATTTCATGTAAATGAAATAGTACATGTCAAGGATCACTAGAATATATGGCATATTTAGGAACCAAAACCACAAAGACTATAACTTAATGCTAAAGGCTAGAGTGAAAAGAGAGGATACAGAAGAAACAGAAGTTAAATCATGCAGAACCTATTAAGACATTAACAATGGAATTTGATTGAGAAATTAATAACAGGAAAGTTAAATTACCTCATTAGCTACAGAATACAAAAGTCTAAGGGGAAACAACTGAAGAGGCTATTAGGGAAAAATTAAGATGATGGTAGCTGGAACAAGGATCACATAAACTATCGATTTAGGACTACCTAGATGTGGAATGGTAAATGATGTGAGTGAGGTAAAACGGGAGGATAATGCTTAGATTTCTTCCTTAAGTAGGTGGTTGATGGCACTGTTTATTGAAATAAGAAGGAACAGAAGAAAAATAGGTTTGCTTTTGTTTTTTCTTTTTGTGAGGGGAAATAAGGATAAATTCAGCTTTAGACATACTAATATTTAGATACAGTGCAGTATTCCAGTAGAATGGTTTGATAATACTGGAAATAAATGACGATGAAGATTAGGCTAAGAACAATTTTATTAACTTTTTTTCTCTTTTTGAGCACGATATACTGGCTTCTCTGCAAGTACTTTAAATGCTTACTCTCAAATAATCCTCACCACAAGCCCATGGAGCTATTACCCATTTTACAAAAATTAAATATTAGATTTTCACAATTAGCGAAAATCACACAAACACTGGAAGAGCTAAAGTTCAAATCACATGTTCTTTAATCTGTGAGTCCTCACTCTTAACACAGTGCTATTTATATATCTAGTAGATGGTTTGATATATCAATCAGGAGCTTTGGAGGAAAATTCAGGCTACTGATACGTACCAGAAGTCAAATGCATAAAGATTAAGAAAACAAAAATGAATTATGGGAGCAGAAAAGGCTTCTCCAGAGAAAGGAGAAAGAACAGAAGGAAAACATGAGCATTTAAGACAGAAACTTAAGAACAACCACAGATATTAAAAGAGGGATCAACAAAATAGCAGAAATATGTATGAAGGAAATTTGTATCAGAAAAGTGAACACTGGGTTTATGTGGGGCCTCAATATTACCATAAAGTAAAAAAAAAAAAGTTTTTTTCTTTAGCAATACAGAGGGCATTAGTACAAGCTATTTCATTAGAATGGTTGGGGTACAAACCATGTTAGTATAAATTAAAGGGCAAATGAGAGATAAGAAGTTAGATGCACAAATTATAGTTAAGTCCTTCAGGAAAGGCTATAAGTATAAATGCGTATGTAAAATCAGCAAGCTTGTTAAAAATTTAAATGGCATTAGAAAGACAAATGGGGATAACTGATGCAAAAGGGTCTTGCAAAGATCAAAAATGAGTGATCTTGAGCGACATAGGTGGGGTGGTGTAATCTCTTTCACTGAACAGACAAGAAAGAAAATACATACAAAAAGAATTTAAGGGTTTTGAAAGGAAATTAAAAGGGCTTTATTCCAGTTGGTTTCAAATTACTTATGGTTGAAGGACTCTTTCATTCTTGAAGAATTACAGTGAACACCCAAGAATTATTGTTTATGTGATTTACGACTACTGATATTTACCATATTAGAAATTTAAAGAAACTCACTAATTTAAAAATACACTGTTACCATAAATAAAATTTTTATGAAAAATAGAAATATTTTCCAAAACAAAAACAATTTAGTGAGAAAAGAGGCATTGTTTTATAAATATACAAATCTTTTAACAGAAGATAGCTGGGTTCTCAGATCTGTTTCTGCTCAATATGTTGCCAATATATTGTTTTGATTGAAATATCAAGAAAATCCACCTTCACATAAAAATGTAGATGGAAAAACGAAGACTAGTATCATAGCCTTTTCAGATAACTGTGAATATTCTTCTTTGCTACTACATAGAAACTCAGTTTCTCTTGAGGGGGATGCTGGATTTCGAACTCAGGACCTTGCGGTTGCGAGGCAGGTGGTGGAACCACTGAGCTAAATCCCTGGACCGTAACTAAGTTTCTTAAACGTTAACTATAACATGAAATCTGAAACCAAATCAATGAAATTTCATATTCCATTACATCAAGAATTTAGGGGTCTATCTTACATATTGAATACTTTTATTTTAACCAAGGCATGATTTTCTAACACCATATACAGGTCACTGCAAAACAGAGATATACTAAGTTATATAGATCTTTTAAATCTTCACTAAACATTTTTTTTCTTTATTTGAGACAGGATGAGTTCAGTGTAGCCTTCAACTCACTACGTAGCCCCAGCTGACTGCAAACTTCCTGCCTCAGGTGTGTACCATCATGCCTAGCTTGAAAATTCAGTTTTTATCATTGGCAACAAATACCTCAAGTTGTTTTCCTTGAATTGACAGGTCAACTTTATTCATTTTTGAGAGGCAATCTGTCAAATATGCAAATCACTAAAACTTTAT
This sequence comes from Fukomys damarensis, assembly GCF_012274545.1. Classification (NCBI taxonomy): domain Eukaryota; kingdom Metazoa; phylum Chordata; class Mammalia; order Rodentia; family Bathyergidae; genus Fukomys; species Fukomys damarensis. The sequence continues at coordinate 69,628,015 of NW_022900926.1, forward strand.
TAGTTGTTCTTTCAAGTAAAATAGAGATCCATTTTTTTTAAAAAAAGGCTAGTACTAAACTAATTATAAGTACTTTTTCCTTCAGATAATCATAGCACTTTAGTATACAGATATGTTTTATGCTTGCTTTCATTTTGTCACATAAATATTACAAAGATGTATATCCCAGTATCAAGATCCAATAAAATTAAAAACTTCTGTTTTTTATGATATTCTCATGGAAAATTGTTTTGTTTTTTGTTTGTTTCTTTTTTTTCTTTTTTGGTAATGGAAATCAAACTCGGGTCATGCACTTGCAACGCAGGTGGCGGAACCACTAAGTTAAATCCCTGGCCCTAAGATTCTTTTTTTTTAACCTGTGCTTAGTGGAAGAAAAATATGATTACTACTTTAATGCCATTACCCTAATTATAGCCAACATGTCAGCAGTTTTACCCACTATCAGTGAACACAATGAAAAATGGGCAAATCACATCTTACTATTTTATCAACATAATTTTGACCAGACAGATCCTCTAAAAGGGTTTCAGGAATCTTAATATTTTCAGAACCACTGTTCTAAAATGATGGGCTTATGAGAAGCTTAATGTTTAAGTAAACAGGGTAGAGAATGGTAAGGAGATAGTAACAAGAAAAAAGTAGAAGGATAATGATCCAGGTAAAGTTGAAAACCATAAATTTGTAGTAATATCAATTTATGATTATTTTTTTCTCTTGTAGTAATCAGAAACTATGGCTTAGTGGTGAAAAAAGTAAATGGACACAGAATTGATGGCTTCACCTGGCAGACAAAAGAGTTAAACAGATATAGAATAGAAGATGGAAAGGAAACAGGAGCTGTACAAAATGGGGCAGTAGTAATGGGGTCAAAGATGTTGACACTCAAACAGAGTGAAAGCAAGAGGAAAGAAAAAAGAAAAGAAAGTGGGGAGGGGGAGAGGGAGAACAAGCGAACAGACAGACACCCTCTCAGAAAGGATCTTACCAGAGGCATAAGAGTATTTATTCTAAAACTGAATTATAGCAATAGGTGCTGGGGTCCTGGAATCAGTTCCTCTCAGATACCAAGGGGACACTGAGGAATCAAGGAATCAAGAAGCTAGTTCCCAAAATGATACCTATGGTGTTCACTCAACAATCTACTAATTACTAAGTGAAAGATAGCATTGTAGGTGCTGAGGATTCAGCAGGAAATAGTGAAAAAAATCTGTATTCTTGGGAATTCTAATATATCAACTATATCTGGAAATTTTTAAAAGAAGATATGTACATATTACATAAGTGAGTATGTATACCTGTATGTATAACAACAGGACAAACATTGAATTCTTGGAAGTGACTGTTTCTAGAGAAAGTAAGAGTGACGGGGTCCACAGGTTGCACTAATAACACTTCACATGCATACTAAAGCTAAAATTATATGACGCTGAGTGATTTACAGGTATCAACACTATCAATCATTAGAAAAATGTACACTAGTATCAACCCCACTTAAAGATGAGAAACCTAAGGCAGAGATACTAAACATCTTGCCTAAAGTTACCTAGCTAGTAATGTAGCAGATCCAAATTTTGAATGCAGGCAACTAAATTTAGTCTAGACTCTTAACACTATACTATAGTTAAATACTATAATGAATTATTAAAAAAGGAGAAAGTATTTTCTTTTAGAACATCACTGTTCTATATCATCATTGTTCCTTCATTGTTATGTATCACAATTTTTGGTTGTATATTTGATTTCTTTATTTTGTTTCTCTTATTTGTTATTCAGTACCTACTGGCAGAGGATCTCCTGAAAAAAACAATTCTTAGCATTCCTCCAAGCCTTTTATCTTAGTCTATCACCACATACAGTGAAAACTTTTGTGAATCTGAAAGAATAATGAAATCCATATATGTGCCCTTCCTGTTCTCAACTATCAAAAGTCTAGGTCAGCTGAGAGCAAGTTCTCTGAAGGCAGGAACTATGCAAACTCTGTTCATCACTGCTTACCCAGCAACATCCACAGTACATCAAATAATGTAGGTACTCTATAAATATTTGTAAAAATAAATGAATAAGTGAATCAAAAACTAATAAGGTAAGAGTTTCCAGATAGGCACTGGATAAGCTGATTACATAATTTAAGCAAAATTATTTGGAATAGTTGAGTATTAACTGTTACAGTTTCAAGGAGAAAAAATGGATATTTATACTTTAAGTAGATTTTAATTTATAGCTTATTTATAAAGAACTTACATAACATGCCTTATTCCTGCTCTAGCATAATTTATGGATAAGAAAGAGAGAAATGAATGACATTCACTTTCTTACCACAGAGTGTGTGAGATGGTAAGAATTCACACAGATTGCTGTTTACTCCATAGATATATGAGAAAGTGACTAGAGAGAAACTGGTATAATAATTACTTTGGTACTTCATGTAACAGAAACTATTTTGGTAAGGTCCAGGAGAGTCTATAGGGGAACTAATTATCACTGGTTATGGGAGAAGAGAATAACTGCTGGGATTAGGGCTAAAAGTCAAAATACTGTATTCAACTGGTTCAATCCAGAATAAATCTTATGTGCTTGGTAGCTGTGTCTGTCATAGTTCCCTAACTCATTCTAGAGAAACATTCATTTCTTGTCTTACCAAGTGGTTAACATTCAGAACCTACTAACTACTGGCAGTAGGTAGTTCATGTTCTCAATAATCTAGGCTTTAGGATGACTGACACAATAAGCTAGAGGCAAAAAGACTAAGAGAAGAAAAAGCAATGGAAGCCAACAACAAAAAAAAAATCCAGGATATACAATTCTAATACATTTCAACAGAAATCAGTAAACAGGACTAACAGAGAGACTTCATTTTCTAGTCTTACTTTCACAAATTTCTCCTTGTTTCTAAATTAAAAAGCAAGTTTGTCTTTAGTAGTGAACCTCTGGGTCTGGCCAGCAGGGCACTAACATATGAGGAAACAATCTTTCCTTACCTACTTCTTTAAGCTCTCTACATCTAAGATAAGAAATGGGCCACAAACAAAGGTCCCACCTTTAAACTGTCCTTGGTAGAGTCTAATCCATGGGCCTCTCTATATACCACTCTTAAGTGTACATTTTATGATCTTCTCTTTAATAATGGTACAAACTATACAAACTTTTCTAACTTTTTATTAAAATTTTATGTGATACTTATTCGTATTTTGCTTTCATTTAACTTTGTACCTTTTCACCATTGCAGGATTGTAAAGATATATCTTCATAAAGTGTCTTTCCTTCTCATGATAACCATAAAAGGGCCTGAAATATAAGAAAAAGATACTTTAAATTATTTCCATCATTCAGAGATAAATACAATTTATGTCCCTAATTCAGGTGGTGTAATTCAGTCTTATTTATATTTAGTAATATTCAAAAACATCAATAAAAAAATATGAAAACTTTCTATTAAACCTACCAGACATTAGAGTATGAAATACTAACTATTTTAAAATACCACTTTGAGAGGCCGGGGATTTGGCTCAGTGGTTCCGCTGCCTACCTTGCAAGCGCAAGGACCTGAGTTCGATCCCTGGTACCAGGAGAAAAAAAAAAAAAAAAAGGCTTCTATAAAATACCACTTTGAAAAACAGCAAATTATTTTTGCCTCAATCTCAATCATGACTATTAAAAAGGTGCTCTTGCCCACCTATCCAATAATGTCCTAGAAGTAGTGAAGTAGTGTTTCCTGAGTTGTTTGGCCTACTATAGTCCCTATAAGCACCCAAGTGGCCTGGGTGATCCTCTGTACCCCAAAGTAGTACTTAAACAGCCTGTTCTCAGAAGCTTGGCTTATAAAGTGCTTGAGAAACAGATGCTCAGCCATACTCACAGCCCTCCTACTTAGCAAACAGCTGGGGAGACCTCCCTGAGCAGTTTAATCTCTAGAAGCCCTATAAAATCAGCACTGTAGCCTTTTGGCATTGAAAGGAATACTGTCTGGACCCACTGGTGCAGCCTGGCTCCTATACTGTTCTTAGGACCAGTAGTCACCACTGTATGGCAGGCATGTTGGAGAGGGCTATCTATCATTGAAACTTCTAAAAGGTTCACCAAAGCTCTAAAAGGTTCTGCCTTAGACACTAATAAACATTCCTCCCCACTACTAGGTACTCTGTGCCACACCCAACTACCAACTACCAGGGTAGCCCTGACCTTACATGACCCACAGAAACAGAGGCACACCATCCCCAAAGCTACTACCAGCAAACTGCACACCCCCTGGGAGCTGCCCCTCAGCTAGCAGTGCAATTGAGCAAAGCCTGCAGCCTAGGCCACTGAGTTAAAGAAGCTACACAGACACTATACTGAAGTGCCTGCTTACAACTAAACCAACACAACATATTCAACTAAAACTCTAGGACACATCAGCAACAGAAAGTCTTTTTCGTAAAAGTTACTAGATAAATTTGAATAGGCAACTGTCTAATATACAAATACTAATATACGGAAGCATGAAAAAACAAGTTAACATGACACTTCCAAAGAACACAGTAATTGTTTTACAACAGACTACAAAGAAAAGGAAATGAACAAATTGCCTAATAATTTTTTTAAATGATTTTAAGGAACCTTGAATGAGATATGAGAATACAGACAATAAAATGAGATTAGGAAGACAATGCATGATATGAAAAATTTAGCAAAAAGAGATCATAAAAAGAAGTAATCAGAGGGCTTGGGATTTTTAGTGGCACCATAACTGCTTTGCAAGCACAAGGTCCTAAATTTGATCCCAGGTACCAATCAATCAATCATTTAAAAAAAAATAAGAAGTAATCATAAATATTGGAGTTAAAAAGCTCAATAAATGAAATAAAAATATACCTGACAGCCTCAAAAGAACTGAACATGTACAATAAAGAGTTTTTGAACTTATAGACGGGACTTTTGAAATAACCCAGTCATTTTTAAAAATAAATGAAAAGAATTAATGGAAGCTTTTGACACTTGTGGGACACCAGTAAAAGGAAGCAAACTATTTTTAAAATTTTATTTTATTAACACATGTTTATAGTACATAAATTTATATTTATCTTAGGTATTAGACATTACTTAACATTATCTTGATTCTTTTCATTTCCCTCCCCCCATCCCACCTACCACCCTCCCTTCATCTCTAGATTCCCTTTTCCCATTTTCACACTATTTTTTAAAATTTTTAGTTCATGTTTGTAACATATAATGATTACATTTATTGTGGGTATTTGGTACAGGTATGTGACTCATCTTAAATATTCTTTACACTCGCTTCCTCTAACCCTTGGGGTCTTGGACATTTAACAAGCAGAATACAAGAACAAATGCACAGAAAAACCCAGTCAACAAACTGCTTAAAACTTTCTATTTATAGAAAATATATGGATATCTAGATCTAAGAAGCACAAAGGACCTATAACAGATTTGCTCAAATGACTCTCAGGCAATTACCATTCAATAGTCAAAACTCAGAGATAAAGATAAGATTCTAAAAATAGCTAAGAAATAGTATAAAGCCACATATAAAATAATTTTCATTAGAATTAGAGTGGACTTCTTAGCAGAAACCTTTTAGGCCAAGAGAAAATGGGGTGATATGTTCAAAATCCTGAAAAAATAATTGCTAACTACACCCAACAAAGCTATTTTCAGAAATGAAGGAGACAAGTAAAATCTGAGAGAACTCATCACCACTGCTATAGGTACCACCACAAATGTTTAGGGAGCTCTATGCTGACATGATAATTACTATCATGAAAATACACAAAGTACAAAAGTTAACAGTAGAGCAATACCCCCAAAAAGAAGAGAATAAAAACGGAAAAACAAAAAGCAATAAACAACAACAATGAACAAGACAGGAGGGCCGGGGATTTAGCTCAGCAGTTCAGTGGCCTGCCTTGCAAGCACAAGGACCCTAGTTCAATCCCTGGTACCAAAAAAAAGAACAAGAGAGGAAGAAAGAGGCAAAAGATGAAAACTTTATAGAATACAAACAGTATGTCTTTAATTATTAATTACTACCTTGAATATATGTAGATAATATTCATTAATTAAAGATAGAGAATGGCTAAGTGAATAAAAACTAGACTCAATCATATACTGCCTAGAAGAAACTCCCTTCATCAGTAAAGACACAAAGACTGAAATAAAAAACATTCAAATGAAAAGTAAAAGTGAGCAGATATATCAGATAAAATAATTTTTTAAAACTGCAAAAAGAGACAAAAAAGGTCACTAGAAAATGATAAAATGATCCATTCAGAAATAACAGCTCTCACTAGGCAAGGTGGCACAAGCCTGTAATCCCAGCACTCAGGAGGCTGAAGCAGGATAATCGCCACCAGCTCAAGACCAGCCTGGGCTACATAATAAGTTCAAGGAGAGCCTGAATAATAGCAAGACCTTGTTCCCGAAAACCAAAAAGAAATAACAGCTCTGAATATATATGTACTCAACACTGGAACAACCAATTATATCAAGCAAACAATAGTAAATCTAAAAGGAAAGACAGGCTCTAATAATTACAGACTTCAATACCTCACTTCCATCACTGCACAGATCACCCATGTTTAAAAAAAAAAATCAACAAAAAAATTACAATTAAACCATAATATAGACAAGTGGACATAAGAAATATTTATTTTCTCTGATCACATAGAATGAAACTAGAAATTAATACAGAAGATAGAAATTGCATAATTATGGAAATGAAAGTACATTCTCTTGAATAACCAACAGGTCAATGAAAAAGGAATTTGAAAATTTCTTCAAACAAATTAAAATGCAACATATGAAAATCTATAGACTACAGCAAAAGCAGTATTAAGAGGGAATAAAAACATTACCCTCACTAAAAAACCATTTAAAAGAAACAACCTACTTCTGCAACTGAAGGACATAGAAAAGAACAAACCAAATCCAAAATAAGTAATAACAAAGACCACAGCAGAAATAAATGAAATAGGTATCAAGAACACCCACCTCACAAGTCACATGCTGTAAGACCCAGTGAGTAAAATTGTTGCCACTAGTCAGGGAGGATGGAAAGCACAACAGGAGCCGCAAAGACAAAATGACAAGTATAAATTTTATAAAATAACTGTAAGAATAAAATATTTTCACTCAGTCCTGGATGCTTGGAAGTCCATCTATATACCTTTTTCATCCTACAACTTATATTTACACATACTGACAATTGTTCATTGAGTCCAGAAATGGGATGGCAAGTACTTTAGTAAATTGCTTACTTTTATTTTTTAAATTTAAAAATATACTTTTATTACTTTTTAAAGTAAAAAAAAAAAAAAGAATACCCCCTCAAAACAACAGCAACAACAAAGTAAAACCTACACAAAATTTTTAAAGAGAAAAAAAACAATGAAATGAAGAACTGGATGTTTAAAAAGATAAAACAAAATCAACACTCTGGCTAGACTAACCAAGAAAAGCAGAAGGACCACCAAATAAAATCAAAGATGAAAAAGGAGATACTACAATTGATACCACAGAGATACAAAGGCTCATTAAGGACCATTATGAACAAATATTTGCCAACAAATTGGAAACACTAGAAGAAAAGGATATGTTTCTTTGCACATATAACCTACCAAAACTGAACCATGAGGACAGAGAAAACCTGAACATATCCCTAACAACTGACAAAACTGAACCAGTAATAAAAAAAGTTGGAGGACAAAAAAGAAAGAGAGAGGGGAGAAAAAAAAAATCAGGACCAGATAAGATGGCTTCACTGCTAAATTTGACTGGATTTTAAAAGAATTAATGCCAATTCTTCTCAAAATATTCCCAAGTATTGAAATGAGGCAACCCTTTCAAACTCATCTTCCAAGGCCAGCAAATTACCAATACTAAAACTAGATAAGGATGTAACAATAACAAGCTAAGACCAATATCTCTTCTAAACATGCAAAATTTCCCCACAAATAATAGCAAATCAAATACAAACAGCACATCAAAAAGATTATACACCATAATCACGTGGGATTCATTCCATTGACACAAAAATAGTTCAACATACAAAAACAAATCATCACACAAAAAGAATGAAAGATAAAAACGTTATGAGCATCTCAATAAATTAAAAAAAGTATTTGACAAAAAAATCCCTTTATGACAAAACTCAAAAAATTAAGCACTGAAGGAATGTACTTCAACACATTAAGGGCTATGTGCCGTACTGCCAAACCCATGGGCTACATCATTCTAAAATGGGGAAAAGCTAAAATCACTTTTCTAAACAAGACAAAAGATGTCCACTTTCACCACAATATGTACTAAGTGTTAGCCAGATTGGCAAAACAGGTGAAAGAAATAAAGGAATTCAAATTGGAAAAGAGAAGTCATATTACTTGCAATTGCAGATGGCATGACTTTACGTATATAAAAAAATCTAAAGATTCTGACAAAAAAAAAAGAAATGAAGGCAATCATACCATAGCTACAAATAAATAAGTAAATTTAAAACGCTAGGAATAAATTTAATCAATAAAATGAGTGAACTCTACAATGAAAATTACAAAACACTGGTGAAAAATATTGAAGACACAAACACACACACACACACACACACACACACACACACACACAAACACACACAGCATCCCCATGGATCAGAAAAACTATGCTAAAATGCCCACACTATCCAAAGTGATCTATACATTCAAAGCAATTCCTATCAAAATACCAAATACATTCTGTACAGAAACAAAAAACACACTCCTAAAATTTCCAGGGAACTACAAAAGACTAGATTACACAAAAGCAAAAGAACAAAGCTGGAAGCATCATAACACCTGACTATAGGGCTGGGGATTTAGCTCGGTGGTGTGGCCGCCTGCCTTGAAAGCCATTAAGGTCCTGAGTTCAATCCCTGGTACCGAAAAACTAAACAAACAAGCAATAATACCTTACTTTAAAACATACAACTAATACAGGCATGGTGGCTCACATCTGCAATACCAGCTACTTGAAAGGCTATACAGCAGGATTAGTGAAACCAGGATTCTTCTCTTCCATGTTATGAGGAACTTCTCCCTCAGTATCTGATATTCTACTACTTCCTTCTCATTGCTCATCCAATAAATGATAACTGAGAATGGGAGAGTTCAAAAGGAAAACAGTGATCTGAAACAGGAATTAAGGGTGTTGTGAGATCTGTTTATAAAAGGCTGACTGTTCATCATTCTTATTATTTTATAACATTAATTTGCCAATTTGAAGACAAACCATGAATCAAATTTGAAACTCTTAATAAAATTCAAGAAAGCTATAGTAACTGAAACAGTGTGGTACTGACATAACATATATACTCACAAACAGACAAACACAAACCAAAGAAACAGAACAGAGATCCCAGAAACAAGCCCACATATTGATAGAAAACTTATTTCAGACAAATACAATAAGCATGTAGAGTGCAGAAAGGAAAATCTCTTTAATAAATGATGCTGGGAAAATGAGATATTTATATGCAAAAGAAACTGGACTCCTATCTCATCATATAAAAAATCAATTAAAATGGATCAAAATCTTAAATATGAAACCTGAAACTAAAAAACAAGAAAATACAGGAGAAAAACATTAAGATACTGGTCTGGGCAAAGATTTTTTTAGATTCCAATAGCACAGGCAATAAAATAAAATATTGGTAAATAGAATCACATCAAATTAAAAAGTATATGTACAACAAACAATAGAGTGACTAGATAACCTACACAGTGGGAAAAATAATTCTAAACTATTCATCTGACAAGGAATTAATATCCAGAGTATATATGTAACTCAAATGCAGCAAAACCAAAAACAATCCAGACAATCTAATTTAAAAATAAGCAAATGATCTGAATAGACATGTCTCAAGAGACTATACAGATAACCAAGTATATGAAAAAACATTCAATATCACAATTCATCAGGGAAATGCAAATCAAAGCACAATGAAATATAACATCATTCCAACTAAAACAGCTAGTATCAAATGACAAAAAAATAACAAATGCTGGCAAGGATATGGAGAAAAGAGGAACTCCCATATACTTGCTGGGAATGCAAATTAGTATAGTCATTACAGAAATCAGTATGGAGGTTCTTCAAAAAACTAGAAATAGACCTATCATATGAGTCAGCAACACCATTAATGGGTATATATCCAAAGGAACTGAAATCAATATATCAAAGAGACATCTGCACTTGCATGTTTATTGCAGCACTGCTCACAATAGCCAAGATATGGGAATCAATCAAGTTATTCAGGGATAGGTGGATGGCTAACAAAATTTAGTATATATACATAATGGAATATTAGTCACAAAAACAAATGAAATTGTCATTTGCAGCAATACAGATGGAACATGAGACTATTTTGTTAAGTAAAATAAACAAGGAACAGAAAGACAAACACTGCATGTTCTTACATTTAGAAGCTAAAAGACTGACCACAATGAAGTAGAGAATGTAACACTGGTGACCAGAGTCTGGAAAGGGCAAGGATAAGAAAGGCTAAAGAGAAGGTAAACAATGAATGCAGAGGAACATTTAATATGGTCTGGATAGGATGGGTACATTTAATATGGTCTCATTCTCTCTCATTAACAAAATGCAACTTTTTCTTGTGTTTTTCATATATAAAAATGTAACTCTTCTATAAACATGGGTTATCTTTAGCTGATAAATAGGGTTTAATAAAAAACTGTGCATTTGTGTGGCCCACATTTTCTTTTTTTTTGGTTGTTAATATTAAAAGTTTTAAAAGTTTTTCAATTACAATCTCAAAATTTCAAAAACTGAATATGTCTTAATTAAACTTCTAAAATTTTGTGCAAATTTGGGATTCTGTTTTTATACTACCACCCCAAAATATAGTCTAGAAATTTTATACTTTGTTTGCTGCTTCTTCTGACCAAGAAAGGCAGTGTAATTTTATCTGAAATCTCCTACTTGTTGGGTTTAATTGATTTTGTTAACATAATTCCTTGTTAGGAATGCTGTTTTGTGGGAAATATATATAAATAAATAAAACAAAGGAGTTTGAAAAAATGTTATCTGTATAGAGTAAATTTTTAAGGATATCGATGGGAAGGAAAATGACGACAGGAAAACAAATCTCAGGTAATTAATTTAGATAGATTCAGAATCTATAGAAGATTCTCTAGAATCCTGGTGGCTGAGTGGCAAGGAATACCAGAAATGAACCCAAGGTGTTGGTCCTATCTGCTAATGTGCTTTAAAATAATGACAGTCTAGGAAGAATAGAGTTAAGCCTGGTACAAATTTTAATTTGGCAGCTAGATGAAATCATGTCAACTCTGAAAAAATAGGAAATAGTGAAAGAGAAAAGGAATCCAAGGAGAATGAAAGGTAAGAAAAAAAAAAGGGAAGGGTGAAGGGGGTGAAGGTAGGGCAGGGGTATGGGAAAAAAACAAGAACCAAGATATATCACGTAAGGGTACAAAGATCCCAATGATAAATGTAACTGTATTGTTTGCTTTAAATGTACTAAACTTAATGAAAAAAAAAACTAGAAAAGAAAAAAACAGAACAAAAAGAAAAGTTAAGTGAAAAAAGAGAATGACAACCAAATCAAACTGAATTTTTACCTACATGTATTCAAATTTGTAACTCAAGTACTCACAAATGCGGCAGTGGCTTTAACAAATATCCACCAAAAACAGAGAAAGACAGCTGACTATTTCACTAGGTGGCTAAGACTCAAATTTGAAATGAGAACATGCACAGCAAAGTTCTTGCAAGCTCTCAATAATTTCTTTAAAATTTAAAAAGTTTATTATTTGTAATACAATTATTGCTGTCATGGGATGAATGTGAACCTTATTTCATTCATTTATTCAACCATAGTTATTGATCCATTATCTACTACGTGCCTATGATGGTTAATTTAAGGAGCCAACTTAACTAGATTAAGGAATACCGACAGCATTACTTCTGTGTATCTGTGACTATGTTTCCACGGGAGACTGTTGTAGGAGTCAATGGATTGGGCAAGAAAGATCTGCACTCCATATAGGTGAGCTCTATCTAACTTAATTGGCTAGATGAACAAAAAAAAAGGCAAAGAAAAGATGATTTCCTCTCTCCTAGAACTGGGGCATTTTCCTCTGCTATGGATATCAGAGCTCCAGGCCTTCCAGGTTTGGATTCGAAAACTTACATGAGTAGATACCCGGATTCTTAGGTCTTAACATATTCTCACCAGCTTAAACCACCAGTGGTATATGCATGACTGTCCCATCATGCAGCCTATACCACTGGTGAAATGGATCTAATCCCTTTTATCAGTGTTTCTACTTTAAAAAAATGCATAAAAAGCTGCCTAATGGGAAAGTCATGCATGTACCACCAGTAGTACAAGCCACCTACCTAAGCAGCAAGAAATAGGAATTACGGCCCTGTTGTGAACCAGTTAAACCTCAAACGGAGAATTACACCATCAACTTCTCTGGTTCTGAAATGTTCAGACTTAGAATTAACCTTACTACTAGCAGGATTTCCAGCTTGCAGATGGCCTGCTGTGAGACTTTGCAGCCCATAATCATGTGAGGCCAATTCCCCAAACAGCCTTTTTCAGATATCTCCATCTACATCTTTTTTGCTCCAACACTCTGAAGAACCCTGACTAATACAGTGCCCAATACCATACAAAGGTGGTAAGGATGTAATGGTGAACAAGGTAAACAAGGATCTTTTTCACATAAAGCTTACATGCCAGTCAGAGAAACAAAAATTAAATAAGCAAAATTAAAACAACTGCAAGCTATATAAGTACTAAGGGAGGCAAAAAAGCTAAGATACAGAAAAATGTTAATACCTTACTTAAAATACTTAAAATATCCCATTTTAAGTGAGGTAGTCAATAAAAACTCTTCTGGAGAAATCAAGGATTTGAAAGATTGGAAAGATTAAACAGAAGGAAAACTGTGTACAAAGAATTTAGGTAGAAAAAAAGCTGGTATATCAGAACTGAAAGAAAACTAGTGTTTCTGAATGGAACACAGTAAATAAACAGTTACAGAGGTAGAAGTCAGATAACATAGGCTATTATTAGAACGTTATCCTATAAACAATATTAAGCTTTTCAAGGATTTCAAATGATTTTAGAAGGATCTAATTTATAGTGTAAGTTTAAGCCAGACATTAACTGCTCAAAATCATGTAACAACTCAGTAAAATCCAAAGTTGTCAGAACAGATTTTTGCACTGATGCTCCAACTTCAGCACACATCATAATTGTCAGAAAAGTTTACCAAGATACAGATTTCTAGGCTTCATCACCAGAGATTCTGATTCAGTAGGTCTCCAGTAGGACAAAAGAATACATTTTTATAAAGTTTCCAGGTGTGCAAGTCCAGGTCCTCTGAGAAATAAATGGCAAATGTTCAAGAAATATATTAGGAGAAAATGTGACAGGAGACAGCAAGAGACACAACCACTAGACCCAGATAATACTCAGATCCCAAGTAAAGAAGGGAGAGATGGAGAGAAGATATATAAAGTATGTTCTTCTACAATGAGATTCTAATTAAAGTATATAACAAGGTATTGGAGAGCCCTCAAGTTTCCCAAGAACAGTCTTCAGACTATTCTTGCCATAACTAGGCAATGGCTTAAGAGTTGCCTGTGGAAAGCAGTTTCAGATCACACAGAGTGATGGACTGAATTTCAACATGCACTCACAAGGACTGTTATTTAATTATACACCCTGTATTTGGAAATCTTCAAGCTACATTCCCAGAGCTGTCAAACCAAGTAAACCTAATGTTGTTGATACTAGAAACCAAAGAATGAAAACCATACTTTGAGAACCATTGGCTCAAATGATCTCTATCCTCTCATCTAACCTTTCATCCAACTCTTCCTTTACTCCTTCCATTCCAGGCACCTTATGTTTTGTGAACATAATCACTGTAGTATGATTTAAGTACTGTAGTAGTTTTGGTGAAAATATATCTGACTACTCTTACAATCCACATAATTTCATGTACTTCACTAAGTTACCCCATAAAACCACCACACAGCATAGTATTATAAAGGTTTCCATACTGTTCCTATTCATTTCATTTACCTCCTTCAGATCTTTGCTTTATTTTGTCAATGAGACCTTTTCTGTTTACCTAAAATGGCCACAGTTCACGTCCCCATTCTACACTAATGATCCCACTGCTGCATCTTATTCTCTTCTACAGCAGCAATATCTTGTAGCAAATGAATTTATTTTATATGTATTGGTTATTTTGTGTCCCACTCGTAGAATTTAACCTCTATGGGGCATATAACGTTGATTCATTGTTTTGTTCAGGAATACATCCCAAGTGCTAAAGTTTGGATCTTGAATATCTTCCAGAGGTCCATGTGTTACAGGCTTGGTCCCTAGGATGGCACTACAGAGAGGTGGTAAAACCTTTAAGAGGTTAGAGCCCAGTAGGAAGCCTTTAATTCATTAGGAGCATAATATCAAAGAGGACTGTACAGTCCCAGTCAGTTCCTTTTTTTTTTCATTGCTTCCTGCCATGAACTGAGTAGCTCTATTCTACCATATGTTCCCACAATGATGCACTGTTTCCTCACAGGTCCAAAGCAATAAGGCCAACTTACCATGGACTAGAACTTCTAAATTATGAGCCAAAATAAATCTTTGCTCTTTGTAAGTTGATTAGCGCAGGTCATTTGTTACAGTAATGGAACACTAATACACAACTATCTAGAATAATAGTGCCTGGCACAGAGGAAGTACTCAAATATGAATAAATAACATGAATTTCTATAGTTCTAGGAAGTAGAGAAATAGAAAAGGTTTAAACAAAAATCACTATGAACCATTTATTTTTCATTGTAATAAAAATTTACTTTCAAAAGTTCTGGCAAAAAATTCACCACAGTTCCATTAAAATGAAGGTAAAAACATATAAACAATATATTTCAAATATTTTCCTCTAATTAGAATAGTAAATGAATTACAAATAGAAATTTTAAAAGATATTATCACATACTTACATTCCTGATACTAATGACACTTTGAACACATGCTGAGCAGTAGAAGATGGATTGCCTAAAGCCACATTAAGTGCTCTGTCGATACTGAATGCCATCTGAGAAAGATAACTTTCTGGCTGCTGTCCATAACCATCATATGGCACATAGAGGTAAGGAAAGATGCCATGTAGATGAAGACATGTCTTCTGACCTAAAATGTAACATATTATAAAGTTTAGACTTGAGACACATTTTAACAATACAAAACTCAAAATGCAAGTCATTTAAATATTGTAATAGTGACATAGCTTATCTAAAAGTAGAAGAAAACTGACCCATAGCTAAAGTCACCTGTAGTAACTATCTTTTACAACACATTTGGTAGCATTTTGTGAACGCAAGCACTGTAGTATGATTTAAAGACTGTAGTAGTTTTGGTGAAAATATATTTGACTACTCTTACAATCCAACTAATTTCATATATTTCACTAAGTTACCCCATAAATCCACCACAAAGCACAGTATTATAAAGCTTACAAAATTCACTGAAAATGTACCACATAAATCAATAAATGTCTTTCTTGGTATTAATGTTTTAAAACAAGAGATTTCCTTAAGACAAAGATAGCTCTCCAAAATAAAGAAAAGGGGTAAAAGGAGTTCCAATGTGGGGAATGTGGAGGTGGGGATGAAGGTAAAAATAAAGTTTTGCTATAAGAAAAAAATAAGAGACAAAACAAATTAAAACAAAACCCATATAGTTCAACTGTTATAAAGGACTTCGAGCCAGACAAAGGGAGACACAATGGGGAGGCTAATGGGGGACGAACATTCATACTTCTGAAAAAAATCAGTATGTCAGTATGTCAGTCAAGGTGCTGAAAAGGTAAAGGGTAATGACTTGCCAACAAACAATCTGGCACAGCCAGAATAAAGAAGACAATATGAGAGAGTACCCACAAAAGAAGCACCACAGAAACAGTAATATATTCATGAGCTTAAGTAACAGCAACAAAAGGCAAATGTACCATTACTCTCCTAAATTGGGCAGGGTTGCATGAGAATGGTTTCTGTCCTCAGAGCACTGTCCCTAGTTCCTCTTGTGGGCACAAGTCATTTGTCAATTCAATAGGGACAACACATTCATTTTCCCCATGCTATCATCCACTATCATTGTGCTGTTCCCACCAGTACAATCTGAAGACTTCTTCCTCATTCTGTTCACTGAGCTTTTTCTTTTAGGAGAAAGCAGTTATTTGTTTGATTACTATTTTGATTTATGATTTAGAATGATACCTCTATAAAATATATAGAAAATAGTTCTATATTCTGTTGATATTTTGGGTTTATACTCATGAGGAATAATATTAGCCTGTTTCATTTTTAAGGTACAATTACAAGCAGAATTACCAAATAAATCTGGAATAAATCTTACTTTATTATATAAAGTACAGTAACTCTGGAAAGATTAGATGGAATAAGGTCTGTAACCACTTAATTGCAATATTCTGATTTGAAATACCAACTGCCACATTTGTGAAGAATTACAAATTATGTAGATGTTATACAAATTTTGGTTTCTACTTTTAGAAGCAATTACACTCTTTAACTGCAAAGGAACAAAAACTATTTTCAGTTAAAAGCAGTTTTTGGCTATTACATTTTTTAATGAAATGGCATTATTTCCTAAATATTGCAATTTAAAAATTCTTCAGAGAAGGGGCCAGGAATTTGACTCAGTGGTTCTGCTGCCTGCCTTGCAATCACAAGGGCCCAAGTTTGATCCCCAGTACCACAAAAAATAAAAATTAAAAAATAAATAAATAAATAAAATTCTTCAGAGAAAATTCTAATTACAATATGTCTTAAGGAAATGTATTTATTACACTTATTGATGATTTACTTAAATGCTTTTTAAACATCTCATAAAGGTTATAAACATCATCCTTCTGGATATAAACCATAATTTGATTAAGAGCAACTAATATGCTAAACTACAAAAGGAGTGAGGTGAGGAAACAGAAAAGTATTTCCTCAAAGTGATAAATTCAAAATCAGTGATTTCAAAATTACTGGTATAACAGAACATTTTATAAGCAATTTTATAAGTTCCTCAGATAATAATTTTACGGTCAATATCTTAATGAAATTTTGGGTAAATTTTATGATAATTATAAAACTGGTTTCTAATATGTGGCAACATGTTCAGAAAGTTTATCTTAAAAAATAACTGTATACTGACTTCTCACATATCCTATGAACTAGGAGCCAGAAATCTTTCTATTCATAAACTTTGAAACTACAATAATTTGGGGAAATATGATTTTGGAAAAGGGAAGAAATTACTTATTTAGCAGGCACTAGGCTAAGTGCTTTACACATATTTATTTCTAAAATTTAGAATAACCATGCAAGTGTCACTGAGGTTAACTTAAAGTCACATGGCTTTTAAGTAATTGAATCAAGATTTGAAATAGATCAACAAAATGTAAAACAAATGCTCTTTCTATTTAACATTGGTTTAATGGGTTTTTTTTTAAAACTTAGTGTTAACTGTTTTTATTTTATAATTGCCTGTTTTCTTAACTGACTCTCCCATTTAATGGCAGTCTTTAAAGAGACTGAAACTGTATGCATTTGAATATCCCTAGGACTCAGCAAAATACACTGGATATATTTAATAAATATTTATCAAATGATTGAAAGAAAACTCAGCAAAATAGAGTAACTGCTGAAAGAAAAGGGAATGATGTGAAAACCTTCAAAGTATCTAAAGAAACAAATCCATGACAACAGGACTCTATTAGAATTAACAGACCTATCATGGAAAGTCTTCTGATTATTGCCCTTTTCTTTCCCTGAATGAAACTCATTTAAAGCTGTAGTGACTACATTAACACAGACATATCTTTTTCTGATTACGCTCCAGCTATGGATGGCTAAATGCCTTACCATCCCCTTCTTCAAAAATAACTTCTTGAAAAGCAACTATAACATGAATTCTTGGCATAATACTAATAGCTCTAATATAAGTAACATAGAAAAGAAAATTACAAAAAACAAACTCAACAGTTAAAGAGAAATGTGTAAAAATGAATACGAAAGTCAATTTCTTTTTGGCAACAGTATGTCTTTTATTGCTATAAAATTGGTAGTTCTGAAAAGCACTGCTCTATCTTGAGAAGCGGCAGAGCATTTCCATTCATCTCCCTCTATCAACTTAACCTTATATAAATGTGAGGTGTCACATAGTCAAATATCCCTTAGAAATGAAGTAGTCTGTTAGGTTTGGGTTCAATATGAGAAAACATCCTAAAATCAGTGGCTTTAGGATTAAAATTATCAGTTTTTCTCATAGAAATCTAGAATTGATATAGGAACCAGCTTTTTATAGTTAGCAGCCAAGTTAAGAAGCATGACTTTAGAGGGTTTTCCACTGTACCACCAGGAATTCTACATACAGGGTTCTTTCAATATTGTTTTTACAAAATTATTGAAAGTTAAGGTATTTAAAAACCTTCCAGTAAATTATTAATAAATTTATGATATTACTTATTTCTAGGTAATAAAAAGTCCCTATTTTCTCCTCCCCATCCAGCAGCTTAAGGTATAACTGACAAATAAAAATTATATATATTTACAGTGTACAACATGACATTCTAATATACTTATACATTAGGGGATGTTTAAATCAGGATAATTAACATCCATCACCTCATATACATTTCAGATCTAGATACAGCAATTTTTCAAGCATATATTATGAACTACACCACACAAGAGATGTCAGAATTTATTCAACGCAACAAACTTTGTATCCTATAACCAATATCGCCTCATCTTCTTCTTCCACTAAAATGTTCCCTTTTATTATCATATCAAATTGAATTTAGGCAGCAAGTCCAATATGAATAAAGTTCATCTGTGGTTTCAAAATTTTGCAATTTGACTGACACTGACTAAATCAGAAGCTGCAACAAAGTCATTTCACAAATGCGCCTCTGAAATTTGGACACAGTATATCTGTTAATTTTTCCTTTAGACATTAGGGCTAAACTGTGTGTAGTTACCTAGATATAGATATACAAAACCTATAACGAAAGTACGGGTTTCTTTAATAGCAAGTTATGTGGGTTCTCTGAATCTCATCTTACATGGAACCCAGAATGATATTAAACATTAAATCCTTTGTATCCTAACACCTCAAGTCATTTTTCAACATTTCGTCCTATAATTTAAGTGCCTAAATTTTGGTCCCTAACTTGAACATCTAAATATCTTGTTTGCCCATGTTATAAAATTATTTGTACTTTTGTAGATTCATTTCAGTAAACCAACTGAATGCACTAGTTTTCTAATTCAGAGGTCTGTCAACTTTTTCTGCAGAGTGGCAGAGAGTAAACATGTTAGGCTCTACAGGCAATGCTCTGATACAAAGTTGTATCTCTCCCTTTTTAAAATCTAAAAGCAGCCAGATACTAGATACTACTTAACTGAACATCCTTTTTTTTTTTTTCTATTTACAAAAATAGGCAACAGAAGGGACTTGGCCCATGGATAGCAATATGCCAATCAACGCTCTAAATGATTAGACTTCATCATCATCAGGAAAATATTGTTTTTTTAATAACTTCATTGGAATGTAAACTAGTACAATCATTATAGAAATTAGTATGGAGATTTTTCAAAAACCTAACACTAGAAATTCCATTTCATCCAGTTATTCCCTTTCTAGATATCTTCCTAAAAGAGCTAGAGATATATTATAGGGATTCAAGTATACCAATGTTTTCAGCAGCACAATTCATAATAGCTAAATCTGAAAAGCTTGTACGTCCATCAACAGACAAATGGATAAAGAAAATGTGGTATCTATATATTACAGAATACTACTTGGCTGTAAAGAAGAATAAATTCAAGATATTTGTGAGAAATTGGATAGACTCGGAAAATGTTAACAGAAATAAATCAGACACAAGCTTGAATAATTATCATATCTCTGTCCAGGGATTTAGCTCTGTGGTGCTGCAAACTGCCTCGCAAGCACAAATATATATAAATATATATAAACTCATTTAAGTAAGGCAAAGTGCAAATAAAGTGCAAAATAAAGAACTGACAGAAGAAAATAGGGAGACTGATCTTTTGCAAATATCTAAGAATAGAGGACAAGTGGAGGGAAGAAATAAAAAGATTTAAAATGTGTCATCTACATGCACCAAATACCCACAATGAATATAAATACATGTTATAAACATAAATTAAAAATAATAGCAATAATGATAAAATGAGGGAAGAAAATGTGGAGATGGAAGGAGAGAAGTTGGTAGGAGAGGAAGTACCTATTTCCTAAGGTAAATATGAGCTCCACATATTACAACTTGTACTAATAAAATTAAAATTAAAAACAAACTTGATTGGGGGGGGGCCAGGGATTTACCTCAGTGGTGCCAGCATCAAAGAAAGAAAGAAAGAAAGAAAGAAAGAAAGAAAGAAAGAAAAGAAAGAAAAGAAAGAAAATAAATAACTTAATTCATGACCACAATCAAGATCATGTTAGCTTACGAGTATCTTAGGAGATTAAGAAATTCTTATTTTGTGATTTTTAAATTCCAATACCCAAATCTCAAACTCAGTGTATAAAAGATTTTAAACCTCTACAGAGCAAAAATAAAAACAAACAAAAAATCTGTTTTTGAGTAGAAATATTTGTGTTCATAGAATTTTTCTCTATTTTCTTCTTGGAATACCTAAAATTTTACATTACCATTAACTTAATCTTTTCCCCTCCACTCTTTCTTTGCTTCTTTCTGAGGTCACTCTTTCTCCATTTCCACACAATCACAAATAGAACTAAATAAAATTCCTTGTAGTTAACAGTTAGAAAGCAAGTGTTAAAATCTCTCTCTTCATTGGGTCTACAACAGCCCTCAAAAGTTCATGTGTTGACAGCTTGGTCCCCAACTTGGCTCTAATGAAGGTGGTAGAACCTTTAAAAGGTGAAGCCTAGTGTAAGGTTTTAGGTCATTGGGTGGAATGCCTTTAAAAAGGAATGTGGGACCTGGATTTCTCTTGTTCGGAGGTTTTTTTTGTTTTTGTTTTTTTTTTGTACCGGGGATAAAACTCCAGACTTCGCACTTTTGAGGTAGGCAACAGCACCACTGAGCTAAATCCCCAGCCCTCTCCTATTCCTTTTTTATATCTAGGTCACTGAATGTGCTCTGCCTTGTACATATCCTACCCCTTCCCCCATCATAATATGGTGCTTTGTCACTGGCCCAAAAGATTAATAGAATGGAATTTCCAAAACTGTGACCTAAAACAAACATTCTCTATGTAAGTTGATCATCTCATATACTTGTTATAGTAATGGAAAGCAAACACATAAAGACAGACTCAATCTCCGAAACTAATTTTCAGAATTTATCCTAAAATAAAAACATAAGAATGCATATAAAAACAGACTGCCTATTTTTGTAAACAAAGTTTTTTTGGGATGTACCACACCCAACTTGGAGGCCCAGTGTTACATGATAGATCTCAAACTGTTCATGATTACAGTCCCTGACCTCAGGGATTGCACAGTCTACTTGGAAATAAAGATGAGTAAGCAAGCAATCATGGTATGCTCTGACAGGTGCTACAATAAGTACAAAATCCTATAATTACACCTGGAAATATAGCTCAGGTTTTTGAGAACCTAAGAAGAATGACACCAGAGGGAGTGATATTTGAACTAATATTTTAAATCTGAGTAGGAATTTAGATATACAAACTGAAAATGTTTTAGTTGGTTCAGCGGCTTTGAAAGCAAGAGATCATAACACGATCTGGGACCGGGAAAACTGTTGGTAGGACTGAACAAAGAAGTACAATGGAAAGGAAAAGTGTGTGTGTGTGTGTGTGTGTGTGTGTGAGAGAGAGAGAGAGAGAGAGAGAGAGAATATGAATGTAACTGAAAGGGAAGCAATACTTCCAAATTCATTCCTGGAAGCAAGTATTACTTTGATTCCCAAACCAGGGAAAGATCCAACTAAAAAGGAGAACTACAGGACAATCTCCTTAATGAAAATGGATGCTAAAATCCTTAATAAGACATTAGCAAACAAAATACAGAGGATCATCAAGATCACACATCCTGACCAAGTTGGATTTATTCAGGGATGCAAAGATGGTTCAACACATGTAAGTCAATAAATGTAATACACTATATTAACATAGTCAAGGACAAAAACCATATGATCCTCTTGATAGATGCAGAAAAAGCATTTGACAAAATTCAACACCCATTCATGATAAAAACCCTGCAAAAAATTGGAATAGATCTATATCTCAACTTAATAAAGGCTATCTATGAAAACCAACAGCCAACATCATATTAAATGGCCAAAAACTGAAACCTTTCATGTTAAAATCAGGAATAAGACAAGGATGCCCACTATCACCATTCCTCTTCAATATAGTTCTGGAAACATTAGCCACAGCAATTGAACAAAAGAAAGAAATTAAAGCAATAAAGATAGGAAAGGAAGAAGTTAAACTGTCATTATTTGCTGACGATATGATATTCTACATTGAAGACCCAAAAAATTCCACAAAAAGACTTCTAGACTTAACTGACACTTTTAGCAGAGTAGCTGGATACAAGGTCAACACTCAAAAATTAATAGCCTTCTTGTATGCAAATAACAGACTCACTGAGAGAGAAATTAGGGAAACAATTCCTTTTACAATAGCATCCAAAAAAATGAAGCATCTAGGAATCTAACAAAAGAAGCAAAAGACCTCTACACTGAAAACTACAGCACTCTGAAAAAAAGAGATCAAAGAGGATATAAGAAAATGGGAAGACATCCCCTGCTCCTGGGTAGGAAGAACCAACATAGTGAAAATGGATATACTACCAAAACTGCTATACAGATTCAATGCAATGCCAATTGAAATTCCAACACTATATTTCACAGAACTAGAAAAAATAATCCAAAAATTTATTTGAAACCAGAAGAGACCTAGAATACCAAAAGCCATCCTAGGCAACAGAGACATGGCAGTGGGTATAACAATTCCCAATCTGAAACTTTACTACAAAGCTACTGTGATAAAAACAGCAAAGAAACAGACCTGAGGATCAGTGGAACAGACTGGAAGATACAAAAACAACTCCAGATGTACTCAGCTACCTCATCTTTGACAAAGGAGCCAACCATGCTCAGTGGATGCAAGACAGTCTCTTTAATAAATGGTTTGAGAAACTGGATTTCAACCTGCCAAAGATTAAAACTAGACCCTTATCTTTCACCATGCACTAAACTAAAATCCAAGTGATTGAAGATCTAAATATTAAAAAAGAGTCACTAAATTTTCTGGAAGATAAATTAGGCAGAACTCTTGAAGACACTGGCATAGCAAAAGACTTTATGAACAAATCCTCAGTAGCACAGGAACTAGCAGAAAGAATCAACAACACAGAACTAAAACAACCTACAATGTGGGAAAAAATTTTTACCAGTGGCTCCTCAGACAAAGGACTATTATCTACAATATATAAAGAACTCAAAACAATCAGCCCGCCCCAAATATAAAGACCCAATTCAAAAATGGGCACCTGAAATGAACAGACATTTCTCAGACAAAGAAGTAAAAGCAGCAATGAAAAAATGTTCCACATCACTGGTCATTCGAGAGATGCCAATGAAAACAACACTGAGATTCCACCTCACCCCACAAATAATGGCTGCTATCAAGAAATCAACCAATAACAAATGTTGACGGGGTTGTGGGGAGAAAGGAACCCTTCTCCATTGCTAGTGGGAGTGCAGACTGGTGCAACCACTATGGAAATCAATATGGAGATACCTCAAAGAGCTGGGACTAGAGGTTCCATTTTTACCAAAGCATCCCTCTGCTGGGTATCTTTCCAAAAGAATTAAAAGAATCATACCACAGTGACATATGTGTACCTATGTTTGTAATAGCTAAAACTTGGAAACAGCCTATTTGCTCATCAGTTGGCAACTGAATAAAGATGTGGTTTTTCTATAAAATGGAATACTAGTCAGCCCTAAAGAATGAGAAATTAGAGTCATTCATAGAAACATGGATACATATTGAGGATATACTCCCAAGTGAAATAAGTCACACATGTATACATACCAAATAGTTTCTCTGGTGGGAAAAACTATAATGGTACATAAGATCCTAATGATATAAATGACAAAATGATATAAATGACAATATAAAATAAGAAAAGGGCTAAAGGCATAGGTGAAGTGGGGAGGGTAGGGGAAAGGTAATAAGAGAAAAGGAAAAAAAACATGAGAAAATGAAAAAAATGGAAATAAAGTGTTTGTAAATAGGAAAGGGAGGAGGGGATGAAGGGACAGCAGCGATAAGGGGAAAAAATGATAATCAAGACCTGTCATGTAAAGGTACAAGATCCCAATGATGAATGTAACTGTACTGTATACCTAAAATGTACCAATAAACTCGAGAAAAAAAAAAAGAAAATGAATGTGCATGTGTGTGCATAGACTCTGACTTGCATAGATTTGCATGTTAGGAAAGTACCCTAGATCCAATATAGAAACACTGGTCATAGAACAAATGTAGAACTTCCAAAAGCCCAATCCTCAGAAAACTGTCACCATATGATCTGCTTGAAGATTGCTGAAAAGATGCATTCTTAGAACTTGTCTTCAGGTCACTTTCTAGGAACAGATCTATATACAGAGTATTTGTTGAGAACATTCATTGGTAATTATTTAACACCACAGCTGCCTGAAGGCTGACTAAAAAGCTTAAAATCACAGACTAAGGAATGAAACATCCACAAGGGGCCTTTAAAAACATCTCTGATGTAGTCTAGGCAACTTAGAAGGCCATGGGTATGTGTGGGGATTTGTGCATGCATTATGTAGGAAAGCCCTGAGAAAGCCCTAATCTCTTACTTTTTGCCCCAACAAACACACAAAGAGCCCCCTCGTACAAATAGGGAGGAAACTACAGGTTCAAGGCATTTAAAGAAATCTCTGGTCAATATTTAAATCACTACTAAGCTGGCTGTGAAAATACTTCAAGAGAATTGAGACCATACAGAATTAGCCCTGCACAGTTACTGAAGAAATAAACAATAACAATAATAAGCAATACACACTCTGGGAGTAGGAAGGAATCTGAATTCCAGAATTGTTACATAATTTTAAATGTAGTCTTTAAAGAAAATATAACATAAACAGGAAAAAATGTTCGTAATGCTCAATATTCTTATAATATCCTAAAAACTGTCCTATAAATGGAGATGGGGAAGCATTCAAAAGAAACTACCTGAAGAATCCCACCAGATACTATTGGACTTACTGGACTTTAAACCAAATACAGTATTACTAATATTTCAAAGACCTAAAGGAATCATGTCTAAAGATTTAAAGGGATGTACTAGAAATCTGTTATTACCAAATGATCAAAAAAGAGCCAAATGGTAATTAAGGACTTAAAAATAACTGATACGAAAATGTCACAAGCGGAAGGAATCTAGGGTATGGTAGTGTGATAGATACCTTAACAAATATATACTCCACCCCTGGTTCTTGGCCCTTAAACCCTTGGAATGTCTTAAGGGGTGAGTATCTTTCTATTTTTGGTTTGTTTGTTTTACAGAGCTGGGGATCAAACCCCAAGGCTTCAAACATGCTTCTTTTCTTGTACATTAATGAGATGACTAAAGCTTAAGGGCTCCAGTATAGCCTAATGGGGACTGGTTGCCAAGGGAACCAATTATACTATATGCTATATATTGTAGGGTTCAAACTTTCAACCTGACCCTAATCTCCAGGAAAGCAAAAGTGACTGAAGGTTGAGTTGATCTCCAATAGCCAAGGATTTAACCAATTATGCCTATGTAAATTAAGCCTTTACAGAAGCCCAAAAGGACTGGGTTTGGAGAGCTTCTGAATTGCTGACCACATGGAAACTCCTGGAAGGCAACAGGCCCTAAGAGTGCACAGAAGCTTAGCGTCCCTTTCCCCATACCTTGTCTCGTGGTATCTCTTCAATCTTGCTGTTCATTTCTATTCTTTATACTATCCTTTTTAATAGATGAATAAACCTAAGTGGTTCCATGAATTCTATGAGCTGCTGCAGCAAATTAATTAAACTTGAAGAGGTGGTCATAAGAATCCCAATTCATTGTATCAGTCTGAAGCACAAGTCATCACCATGTGAAATAAGGAGTAGTCTCTTGGCCTAATTCATTAACTTGTAGGGTCTAATGCTACTGTGGGTAAATACTGTAAGAACTGAATTATAGGATATCCTCCATTATTCTGCCATATACCTCCATTATTCTGCCATTTGAACTATTTGTGAACTTGAAAATAGGGCAACCGAGATTCTCAAATCTGAGGAACAAAAATTTTAAAATACCAAGAATAACAAAAAAATGAACAGAGCCTCAAAGAACTTTGGGACACTACAAAGCATTCCAGCACATGTAGAATGTGAGTCCCAGCAGGAAAGAATGAAAGAGGTAGGAAGAGGGCTGGGGATTTAGCTTAGTGGTTCAGCCACCTGCTTCGCAAGCACAAGGGCCTGACTTAAATAGTAACAGACATTAAACAATAACAGGTAGAAATATTATACATTACTAGTAGAAATACTGACATTCTAGTGCTTTAAAGAATAGTCTGGTATTCCTCAAAAAACTAAACATAGTTATTTTATGACTACCAATTCTATTCCTAGGTATATGTAACAAAACAAATGAAAATATCTATCCACACAAAATTATGTACATGAATGTTCATGGCATCATTTATAATAGTCAAAAAACAGAAACATTCAAACGTACATCAACTAAAGAATGGATTAACATAATGCAAAATGCCTACACAATGGAATTTTATTCAGTTATAAAAAGTAAGAGTGTTGATATACGCTATAACATAGATAAACCTTGAAAATATGCTAAGTTGAAGAAGTCAAACACAAAATACCATGTACAATGGGTGTATTTGTGACGTGCAAATTTCAGTGACAGCAAAACTAACAGTTGTGCTAGATTTGAGATTAGAAACTAGTGCCCAAAATGCAACCCCAAACCCACTTATTTATCCCAAGTGCTAATACTGAAATTAAACATGAATACTGAGGTTTTAGTTTAGAAAAAACAATTCATATATTAACATCTGTTCTAAAAGAAAAACAACATGTCTTCCATAGGTTCACTACCTATGACTTAAGGGATTAGTGGTAAATGGGCAGTAACTACTACTGGATGCGTGAGGATTTTTTTAAGGTGATAAAAATATTCTAAAATTATTGTGCCAATAGTTATACAACAAAATAAATATAATCAAGATCATGCAATTGTGGAGATTGTAAAGATCACTGAATCATATGGTATGTGAGTGACAGATCAATAAGGTTATTAGATCATTTTTAATCCTCTATACTCTTTACTTTTTTGGAGGGCTCTTAGAGAAGACTTAATTTTGAATGTACATTAGATTCAAAGCATTCATTAAATTATTGAACTTAAATTATGAATAAATTGAGAACAATAATCAGCCACTAAAACCACCTATACTTTGTATTTCCTTTAACAATACTTTCAATATAGTATTTTTAAACCTTGAATTATATCATATTTTATCAATGTATAGAAGTGTTCCACTTATAGAAAATAATCATTATCAAAAATATAAATAGCTGGTTACTTGGGGGTCTGAATAAGGCAAAGTGATAAAACATCAAAATTCAGAACTTAAAGTTTTAGGCACAAACAATCCACCAAAACCTGACAAAAATAATGTAAACCACAACTGAGTGGAGGAACACCTTTAAAGTATTATAATTTTAAAAGTTCAAGATTTTGTCATTGCCCTGAAGTCTGCAGTATATATTTACAACTAATTAAATTTAATTTCAAAAAATACTATACTGTACTCCACAGAAAAGTGCAGAAAATCTATTACAGTATTCAAAATCCCACCCTTCCATGCCTTATAACATTTCTGTCATTCATTTCACTCATCAATATAATCACTGAATGCATTATTGGTATTATTTTAAACAGTTACAATAAGGAAATAAAAGGTTCTAATTTACCTTCACTCAATTCCTCTTCTAATGCTCTTCCTTTCTTTATGAAGATCCGTGTTTCTGAGCTATATCATTTTCCTTTTCTCTAGCAAATTTCTTTTAACATTTCTTGTAAGTAACATTTCTTACACACAGGCAAATGATCCTCCAATCAATGTTTATTTCTGAGAAAGTTTTTATTTCTCCTTCACTTTTGAAAAATAATTTGACAATACACAGAATTTTAGTTTGGTGCTTCTGCCAACACTATCATTTTATTCTACTCTTATCTGCATAGTTTGTTCAATGTAATTCTCAGCATTTTTGTACAGGAAAGTTGATGCTCCCCATCTCACACTGCCTTAGTCTAATATATTATTTTATATGTGGTTTCCTGCAGTCTGAGTATGATATACCTAGGTATAGATTTTTTAGTACACATGTTAATCCTGTTTGGTGTTCTCTGAGTTAACTCCATTTGCAGTTTATCAATTTTAGAAAATTCTCAGATATTACTCCAAATACATCTTTTGCTTTTCTTCTGATAAAACCAATGGTAGTGTTTTGTTACAGTGCTTTTGATTTCTAACATTTCCTTTATGATTCTCTGTTGGAATTTTAATCTTTATACTTACATGACCCCATCTGTTCTTATATATACCATCTGTTTGGGGAGGTGAGACAGGGACTCACTATGTAGTTGAGACTGACCTGGAATTCACTATGTAGCCCAGGCTCATCTCAAACTCACAGCCATTCTCCTGCCTCAACCTCCCAAGTGCTGGGATTACAGGCATGCACCACCAGGCCTGGTTTATACCATCTGCTTTTACTTATAATTGTTTCAAATTCCCAACCTAACATGACTCCAAAAACTCTGCTAGTTCTAGCTAGGAGTTAGGCTGCTGTGTTTACTATTTGCTGGAACTACAGGGGTTACTGGAGAAATTTTCCTCAAAACATCCTTTCATTTTCCATTGTCTTTGGAAACTTCAAAAACAATCAGTGTAAACCTTATAGTTCTTTCAAATGTAATCCTGTTATACAACAGATTGACACTAGGGCGGGGAGAAGTGTTCAATGATATAGTGCTGTGATTACATTTCAGTCTTTAAGTGGCTTGTGCTCTGTGGGCTGTGCCCTTAGTAAGCACTTCTCCCCCTTTCAAAGGGGGTAACCAGGAAGCTGGGCAGATAGTGAGGTAGTGCATGTCTTGCCAACCTGTAATGTCAGCACTTGGGAGGCTGAGGAAGAAGGATCACTCTGATTTCAAGGCCAGGACGGGCTACATAGTGAGTACAAGGCCAGGTTGGGGTATACAGCAAGACCCTGTCTCAAAAGTAAACAAACAAACAAACAACAAAAGCTAACCAGGAAAGCTAGAGGGGAGTGGAGTTTGCTGTTTCAACCTTTTCCCCAAATTGGTTAGTAATATTGAGTAAGTTTCTTTGTGGGAAATTGAAGAGCTGAATGCTCTGGCACATTTTAAGATAGTTACTGTTGTCCTCATCCTGCTAGAAGCTTGAAGGCATTTTTTTTTTCCCCTCCAACCTGAGAAGAGCTTGGGGTGAGTTGGGTGGGTGGGAGACTCATGAAAGGGTGGGACCAATCCTAATGCAGCTGCTGAGAGGTTTCAACTCTCAATCCATATTCCACTTCAAAAATTCATCACAGCTTTAAATTTTCCTACTACTTTCTGGCTTCACTGGTTTCTACTCCTGGGAAGCTGTGATTAATTCTCTGTATTTATTCCTCTAGTTTCTAGGGCACTTATTTACCCTGTGACTCAAATTTTGTGATGAAAATAACTGTTGACTTTGGGTATGTGCAATTTTTTTCCTCATGAAAACAGGAGTAACAATTTCCAATTTCTTTACAAGGCTATTTACAAAGGAATTCCTATTGTTTTGATATGTGCAATCCTTTCTTAAAACATTTTTATTTTCTGAAATAAGATGTTCTGGGCTCCTGTACTTTCTCTGCCCTAGATAAGGAATCAGTGATGAGTATTCCTTTTAGTGGAAAATGTTTAAAAATCTGGATGCTAAGTGTGCTCACTGTTATGGAATGTTGTTACTAATGACCTGTAAACTCACAGAAATAGGAAAATATATATTTACACAGACACCCATATATGTTTGCTTCTATCCTTCTCTTTTCATAAAAAATATCATGAGTTGGAAAACCTTACAACTCTGTATATCTCTGTCCAGTAGTGAGAAACCTGGCTCCCATTACCCTAAATATACATATTCAAAGAGTTCTTCCTCAGGCATTTTTGTTTTTATTTTGAGATAAGGTCTTGCAAGTTGCCCAGGCTGGCCTCAAACTTATGATCCTCCTGCCTTAGCCTCCCAGAAGATTAGAATAAGAGGTATATGCCACCATATCTAGCTTAATGATATCTTTTGATGAGAAGTCCCTAATTTTGATGATGTCACTTTCATTTTTTAAATAGTTTACTGTTCTTAAGCACTAAGTAATCACTTCCACTCTCCCTCTTACCCACACTTATATAAACATACTGTGGGTTTTGTTCTCTAGATTTATAGTTTGAATTTGTACGTATAGGTCTATGATACATATCTAATTTCTGTAAATGGGATTCAATATTGGTTGAGGATTACTTTTATACCTATAATATAGCTAGGAGTTTCAAAACAATTAATGTTAAATAATTTGCTTCTCAATGAATTGCGTATATTCCTTTATTTTTAAAAAGTCAGTTATTTATGTGAGGATCTAGTTGTGGGTTTTCTCTTCTGTTCCTCTATTTGCCTATCATTATACTAAATCTTCAGTCTTGATTACTACTAAGTCTTAGTAAGTTTCAAACCAGGTAATTAATTAAGTCCAACTTTACTCTCAGTTCATGAACTTAGTTCTCCTTGTGATTCTGGTAGCAAACCCAACTGGATGAGAACCAAATCAAATTTCCCCATGAGGTCAACAATGAATTTGATTTGGTTCTCCTCCAATTCTCTGACACCAGATTGTGGAAAGAATCAGTTTGTGAACTGAGGTTACCACTGTACTGTACTTTTCAAAAGTTTTCACTGTTCTAGGTCCTTTGCATTTCCACAAAAAAAAGGCAAAGTCAGTTTGTCAAAAAGTTATAAAAATACTTTGTAGTATGTTCTTTGTTTTGTTGTTGTTGTTGTTGTTTTGGTACTGGGGACTGAACTCGGGTCTTTGCACTTGCAAGGCAGGTCACCAAACTGCTGAGCTAAATCCCCGGCTGTAGTATGTACTTTGATTGGAACAAGTTTGATCTAGAAATTTGGGAAGAACTGCTAAAAAAATTTATATTTCCTCCACAAATAAACTATATTCATTTCTGTAGGTCTTTAATTTATTTCGGCAATGTCATGTAGTTTTTCAGTGTATACAATTTGGAAATGTTTGGTTAAATTGATCTGAGTGTTTTAGGTTCTTGCAGCTATCACAAATGTTATTTTTTTTAAATTGCACATTCTAATTTTTGCTAGTGCAGAAAAAATAAGATTCTATTTTTGAATAATAGTACTGCCTTCGATAAGCCTGCTAAATTCACTGCTAATTAGATCTGGTAGGACTTGTTTTTTTTAAGATTTCTTTAAGAGCTCCTATGTAGGGCCGGGGATTTAGCTCAGTGGTTCCACCGTGTGCCTAGCAAGCGCAAAGAATCGTGTTCGATCCCTGGTACCAAAAAAAAAAAAAAAAAAAAAAGAAGAGTTCCTATGTAGATGATTATCCTGTCTAAAAATGAACAGTTTTACTTCACCCTTTCTACTCTATATGCTTTTTATGTTGCCTTATTGCAATGGTTTGTACATCCAACACAATGGTGAAGAAAAGTAGTAAGAATAAGGGCCCATAATCTTTTCGAATAATTTTTTTTTCTATTTTTTGCCCATTTTCCTAAATCAGTGGTGGTGAACCTAGAGCTTGCAGGTTGTTTTTCTTTTAAGACAAAAGATGTTAGTGTTTGAGTTGGTTTTTTCTAAACTAAAACCTCAGTAATTCAGATTTAATTGCAGTGTTGTACTTACTGCACTTTGCAGTAAGTTAGTGGCTTCTGGGTTACAGTTTGGGTACTCAGTGTCTGCAAGGTTTGCCATCACTATCCTGCCTCATTACTTTTGGACCTGATTCTTTACACTTTGGATCTAATTTGTTCTTTTCCTAAGTGAAAACATAGAACAAATGGTTTTGAGACCTTTTCTAATATAGGCTTTTAATTGTAAATGTCCCTCTGTTGTTTAGCTGTATCATGTAAATTGACACATGCTCATTCTCATTCAGTTCAGAGTTATGTTCTAATTTTCCTGTACCCACAGATTATTTAAGGCTTCTGCTTAATTTCCAAATATTGGAACAGATATCTGTTTCTGATTTTTACTTTTATTTCATTGTGGTTATGAACGATACCTTGCATGGTCTCAATCCTATTACCTTTATCAAAACTTATTTTATGATCAGGTATAGTTTATCACAGCAAATGTTTCACGTGATCTTGAAAACAATGTGAAAAGTTACTAAGTGTACAGTTCTAAGTGTCAATTTGATTCAGTTGGTTGACAGTGTTGTTCCGAGAGTTCTGTATTCTAATCAATTTCCTAATTATGTCTCAGCAAATATGAAGTGTTAAACCTTGCAAGCACAAGGACCCAAGTTCAATCCCTGCTACCAAAAAAAAAAAAAAAAAAAAAAAATAGTGTTAAAGTTTTCAACCCTAACACTACATGTATGCTTTTCCCTTCAGTTCTCTCTTTCTCTCTCGATGTCAGATTTGCATCAAGTATTTGGAAACTCTTTTCTTTTCTTGATAATTTGAACTTTTATCATTTTGAAATGCTCCTCTTTTTCACAATTCTTACAATGAAGTATATCTGCCACATTTAATCACTCTAGTTTCTTATAATTTTTCCTTGAATGATATATATTTCTCCAGTTTTACTTTTAAATTGTATCCTTATATTACATGATTGTTATAAGGAGCATATAGTTGTGCTTTCCTTTCAAAACTTGAATAATTAGCTCACTTAAATCCAATGTACTTACTGATGCGGTTAGGCTTAGTGATATATCTTGATACAGTATTTGTTTTCTTCTACTTCTGTTTATTGTTTGCTCATTTTTTCCTTCTGGTCTGAAAAATTTTCAGACTCAATTTGAAATCTTATTCCATCAGTTATCTTAACTATGCCTTTTAGTAGCTGCTGTAGGATTTACAATCTACTTCCATTCTTCTTGTTTTGTGTTTCGTCCTCATAAAGCTTACTTCCATATAAGCTGCATAATGCACTGACATTATCTTTGCTTTAAATAATTCTCTTTTAAAGAAATAAAAAAGAAAAGTAAGTATTTTATATTTATCTACATACTTACCACTTCTGGAGTTCTTCATTACTTTGTGTAGTCTGAGTTTCTATATGCTGTAGTAGACTATCCTTTTCCATTACTCTGAAGAGCATCTTTAACATTCATCATTCAGGTCTGTTTATAATGAACTCTTATACCTTTTGCCCAAAAAAAATCTTTACTATTTTTCTTTCCCCCAGTGCCATGCTCAAACCTCAGGGACTTGTCTATGTGAGGCCAGTGTATATCGCTGCATTATATCAGCAGACCTTTACCTTTATCTTTAAAGTATACTTTAACTGGTTATAGAACTCTAACTTCATTTTTCTCTTTCAGAGAAGTCATTAGCAATTTTTATGATTACTGCTCTGTATGTAGTATGAGAGGTTTTTCTTGGCTGCTTTAAAGATCTTTATCATTGGCTGTCAATAATTTGACTATGTGTCCATGTGGTCATCATGTACAAGAAAGATCCCTGTTTAAGGGTCATACTTTTCTTATAGGTTTTAGCTATCCTGTTTTCAATTAAACTATTAAATAAATGTATACCTGTTTATAAAGTCCTCTAAGAGAATTTCATTATGTAAAATTTTATTTTTGGAAGCTTTTGTTTTTGTCTGGGTTTTTTTTTGTGTGTGTGTGTGTGCTAGGGATTGAACCCAGGGCTTAATAGATGCTAAGTGCATGCTCTACCACTGAGCTATACTCCCCACCCATCCTGGTCTGTTTTTAAGAACAAATTTTTCTCTGGTTATAAATTATATTTTCCTTCCAGGCATTGTGGAACATGCCTGTAATCCCAGCACTCTGGAGGCTGAGGCAAAAGAATCACCATGAATTAGAGGCCAGTCTGGGCTACACAGCGAGGTCAACCTAAACTACACAGCAAGACCTTGTCTCAAATAAGCCATGAAGCCATCCACCCATAAAACAATAAATATTTTCCTACTTCCTTACCCATCTAGTAATTTTTAAGCGAATGCTGGGTATTTCGGGTACTTGGCTAACTTTATTATCTTCCTTTCAAGAGGGACAGGTTTTATTTCAGCAGGCAATTATTTCAACCAATTTTCTTGGCCTAGCTGGGTTTCTACTCAATGTCTAAGTATTCGAGAAGATATGAATAAAAAATTTGCATTTTTATAGACTTCTGCAAATTCAGATAGTTGTTCTTATCCACATATAGTTTAGCATGCAGCAAAAGGCCTTAAATATTCCAAACCAAACTGAAATCATCATCATCCATGTTCCAGTCCTTGTGTAAAATACTGGCAGAGCAAACAAAGAACATAAAGCAATGACAACCAACCTCAAAATCTAACACACATATAGGCTTTCTGCTTATAAACCAGATTTACAACCTTACAGATCAGTACAGAAAGAATGTATTATGTACTGCTAGGTCAACTAATTACTGAGTTGGGGGAAAAGGTTACATTAGTATATCATACTGGCTAAGAAACTAATCTACATGAATTGAAATTGAAAGGTAAAAAGTATATTAAATTATTTTTTTAAAGCATCAGTTTAGAAGAGAAATTTTTAGAGGCATAAAGAGTAGAAAACTGACAGAAAACTGACTTTTTAAAATTAATGGCCACAAGTATAAACTAAGTTAAAAGAAAAACAGAAAGAAAAACAGTATTGTTACTGTTAGTCAACAGTAACAATAACAACAACAAAATCAGCATCTAGAATATTTACAGAGCTCCTAAAAAACGACCAAGAATATGATGGGGCCACTTCCACTATCCAAGAAAAAAGAATTATCAATAACACATGTAGACAGATAAACCTTACTGCTTACTGAAGACATGTGAGTTAAAATTGAGAAACTTTTAATTGTAAAAATTTTGCAATTTAATATTATCAAATGTTTGTAAGGAAATACTTAAATAAGATCTCTCATTTTGCTAACTAAAGTATAATTTCATAGTAACAATCTGATACCACTAAACACAGAAGTATATACTTCAGGGACCCAAAATTACACTGCAAGAGTAGACTCCACAGACACATACAAGAATGTTTACAGTAGCATTATCTTCTAATAGGAATATGTGAAGGTGAGCAACAAAACAGATGTCTATCAATTAAAGAATGAATAATAAATCACAGGAAAATTGTGCTGAATAAATAAGCACTAGAAGCTTCTCCCAGCTCTCTATTTTTATACATAGACTCAGATGCCTGTTAGCCAGGCATGATAGCTAATCCCAGCACTCAGGAGGCTGAGGCAGTCACCACAAGTTGAGGCCAGCCTAGGCTCCATAGTGAGTTCAAGGCCAGCTTGAACTACATAGTGAAAGCTTGCCTCAAAAAAAAAAAAGTTACATTCTTAACTTAGTAAGAGCAAGGACCTAACGCTCTTCTTAAACCTGCTGTTTCACTATACCAAAACACCACTTCGATAAGCTTAAAACCTCAGCTCCCCTGCCAGGCTCAGCCCTGCATGGCATGGCCAGCTAGTCCTCCCTCTTTGCACCTCCCCACAGAGCCACTGCCAATGCCAAGGTCAGTGCCAATGACCAGAGACTGATCACTTTCCACACCTCCTCCAGGCTAGCCACTTCTCCCACTCTGACACACACGGCCTTCTGGTTCCCCAGACCTCACCCTCCCACCTCACCTCTTGCCTCTGGGTTCCTAAGCGAGCCCTGCATGCCAGGGCTAGACAAGGGCCTCTGCTTTTCCCATCCCACCTGGTCTTTGGTGATTGCATCCCGGGCTTGGCCTCAAATACCCGACTAAGACAAATGTGATCAAAATGTTTAAATACATATTTTTCAAACTTGTTACAATAAAAGACACTGTTAAAAAAAAAACTTAAAAAACAACACTCCTGGGACATTTGTTTAACAAATAAAATCAGTGATTTGTAAAGAAGTACTATATTTCTAATTATAACAGATGCATTGAATTTTTAAATCATCATTATGATGCTGTATAATGAGTAACAGAAAAGAAAAAATATTAAAGGTCCACCAAATCAAATGCAAACATTTTAAAATCTAAGAATATCTGTTCAGTTAATGACTTTTCATCCAGAACCTATACTCTTTTGTAATCCTTACTTCTGGCAACAATGATTCCAAATCTAGGAATTTCTCAAATAATGAATGCCACCTATGCACTTACCTTGTAGCTTCTGTCTTATATAAGAATACATTCCTAATTGTAACATTTCTAAACAACTCTCAGCTTTCCAAGTCTCAAGTCTGTCAAATCCTACATTCGTAATCCTCTATTTAGAAAACATAAAGATAGTTCTTTTTCAAACTAAATTTTAAGTTCCACACAAATCACAATCAATTTAATTATTTTGAGCTAAGGATGACAATTTTTCTGTACTACCAAGGCTACTTTCTCCCCATGATGAAAATCTGTGGTGGCATTATTCAAGGTACCTTTAGTCAGCACCATAAGACTGAAGGCCCAAAAATAGGAGAGCCCTGATAATGAAACTGTCATTTGGCAGTAATATTCCACCCACTATGTCCACCACAACCCTTCCATCATATGTCCTAAGTCCCTGAGCACAATTTAGATGAATTCCCTGAAGTTAAGCAACTGGATGAATTTGATGTATTCAGTGGCTAGGAGGAACTCTATGGCTCCATTATATTTTATGTAAGCCTCACTGAAGCCTCCTTATATTTTCTAATAGGTTTCTATAGTCTTCAGGTATTCTAAAACATCACCTATCTCACAGGAACACACTGACTACATATAAAGTTTACCTCTGAAATGCTGAATATCTAAAGATGCTATATTAATTTTAAATCTTTCCACAGCAAATCAAGGGTGAGAAGTATAATGTTTGAGCTATGGTCCTAATTCTCCTAAAGACCAGATTTATGACATTAGAATTTAGTCTATAATAATAACATCAATAGGTAGATGAGGTCAAATGATTTATAATATTTAATTTACAAATCAAAATTTTGGGCTGTTTATAGCTATAAAATGCCAATTATTCTCATCAAAATGAACCAAAATTTTAAAATGTAATCAAAACAGGAAATAGAATAGTATAATAAAAACTTTACGACTGTCAGTCACTAGATCAAGGACAAAAACAGTGGTCTGATTATTAAACAGTCATGGCAAAGGCAGTTAGAATTTGGTTTCACCTTTAGGTTTTAGGTTCTGGAAAGTCCTATCAACTTTTCATCTAAAACAAAACACTTTAATATAGCTAAAGTAAGGTTCTGTTCCAAGTTTCCCCAACTCTAAGTTTAACAAAATTAAGACTCATTTGGAAAAAAGAAAAAATTACATGGTTGTAACATCATCTACTCATTTTTCTTCTTTGCCGTTAAAAATATTTACATATTAGGATAACATTTAAGGTTTCCTTTACTCAACTGACAAACACCTTTCATCATATGTCTTCCCTATAAGTGCAATGATCCAAGTGATAAAGATTCATGAGAGGTAAGGATTAACCCAAAGAATCAAGTAACTGACTACCTTATTACCTTTTCTTATCAACTTTAAGAAATTAGCTGATGATAAATGGGAACGGAAAAAGAACATGGCAAACTGCCTTGAGAGGGAAAGAAAATAGAAACTTTAAGGCTGAGTCAGTCTATGTGAAGAAGTATTAACCAAAATGCAAGAATGACTGTTAATCAAAATATGGGAAGCCAGGTGTGGTGGTGCACGCCTGTAATCCCAACACTTGGGAGGCTAAGGCAGGAGGATCGCTGTGAGTTCAAGACCAGCCTGGGCCACACAGTGAGTTCTAGGTCAGTCTCAACTACATAGTGAGACCCTGTCTCAAAAAAGCAAAAAAAAAGATATGGGAAATTGGCTGCATTAAGAAACAGCTAGCAGGGCCAGAAATTTAGCTCAGTGGTGCAACCGCCTGCCTCGCAAGCACAACGTACTAAGTTCGATCCCTGGTATCAAAAAAAAGAAAAAGAAAAGAAACATCTAGCAGACTAATAAATACATTTCTGGGTACAGCTGGGTGAGTCACAGAGGCTTGACTTTGGGTACTATATATGGTTCCTGGCCTCTTCCTCTCTGGCACTATTAATAATTATTTTAACGAAAATTAAGAACATCACAGGCAAACTAAGGTGAATGGTTACCTTATTTATACAAACTCCCAAATAAGAGGGGCTTCTACATTTGCTTCCTTGGATTCCTTCACTTCACTGGGAATCTTCTCCTGTAAAGCAGTGGGAAGACCTAGTATTTGATACTCAGTAGTGCCTGTGGCATCCCTTTAAAAGAGACAGGTACATATTAAAAATGAAAATAGGGCCAGAAATTTAGCTCAGTGGTTCCGCTATCTGCCTCACAAGCACAAGGTCCCAAATTTGATCCCTGGAACCAAAAAAATAAAAAAACAGAGAGAAAAGAAGTCTCTTTTTATAATAGAGACTTGAAGGATGAATAACTTTATGCAAATCTGTTAAGATTTCTCTTGAAGACAGAGGAACTATATATTGATTACTAACTTTGCAAGCCATTTACATTCAGATAGTATTTCCTGTACTTAAGCTGACTTTTTTTGGGGGGGTACCAGGGAGCAAACTCGGGTCCTTGCGCTTGCAAGGCAAGCAATGGAACCACTGAGCTAAATCTCCAGCCCAAGCTGAATTTTTATATTAAAAAATAAAGTTAATTTTCAACTATACCAAAATTTTTAAAAAACAAAAACTTTATGGTTTGCAAAAGATCAGCATTCATGGGTGGTTGTAATACTTGACCTTTAGCCTCTTGCCAACTACCATACCACGTGTTCTGAAAGACCAGTTAACTCAGAAGCCCTTGTATGATACTTAAAATCTTTCAAATGCTTGCTATTAGTAAGTGCACAATCTTACTAACACTAACCAGAAATTAATTAAGAGACAACAATCTTACAGATTTAAAGAAAAACAACTTTGTGTGTGTGTGTGTGTGTGTGTGTGTGTGTGTGTGTGTGTATATACACACACATACATACATACATACATACTTTTTTTTTGGTACTGGGGATTGAACTCGGGTCCTTGCGCTTGCAAGGCAGGCAATGGAACCACTGAGCTAAATCCCCGGCCCAACTTTGTATATTTAATTGGGGCCTGGAAAATTTTTTCTGTATCAGGACAAAAACAGTATTTTAGGCTTTGTGTATCAATGTTTCAACTACTCATCAAAGCATGAACACAGACACAAATAATAATATAATGAGCAGAGAGAACTATCATCTAATAAAATTTTACTAACAAAACAAGGCTGAGATGTAGCTCAGTGGCAGAGCATGTTTCTAGCATGTGCAAGGCCCTGGGTTTCCTGACTCCTCTTCATGAGTAAGGCTCCTCTGTATCCCTATATCAATGTTTGTAGATGAATCATTACTTAATAATCAAATAACAAGCAAGATGGTTGTGCTACATTGGTATAAACATCATTTACTGAATATTTGGAATCTTCTTAAAATAGAATTTATAGGCTATTTCTCACACACTAAGTCTTATTTTTAAATTTTAAGTTTTAATTGTATTATTAGTTATAAAGTACGCTTCTCTGTATTAAACTCTGCTCATCTAAGACTAATTCTAACTTTCTGGCTCTCTGGGACTATATGCATAAATAAGCAATGTAACTACATAATGCTGTATAAGGACAAGAGCTGTCAGGTCATGTTAAGCCAGAGTTAATAATACCATTGTAGGTGAGATTCAAAGGCAAATGGGAAGAACCCTGTGGATCAAACTTGTATGCAGAGAAAAGGATGCAAGAAGTGAGACCTGTTTGTATATTCACTGAAAACCAGAGATCAGAGATTTCTCTGAATTGTAGTAATAAACCTTTTTTTCAGAGGTATTTTGGGAAAAACTTTTGTTCTTTGTAACCACGTAATCCCTGACTAGAAAATACAACATGAAGCTTTGTTTTTTGTTTTTTGTTTTTGAGAAAGGGTAGTGTTATGTAGTTTGGGCTGGCCTCAAACTTTCCTTCTCCCCTCAGCCTCTCAAGTGCTGGGATTTCATGTGTGCACCACTATACCTGGAAAAACATGAAACATTTTTGAGACAATGTTGAGCTGAATCTTTTTCTAAAAATGAGTAGATAAGGGCTTCTAGTCTAGATATAATAATAGGAATGGATTTACACTCTGCCTGAAACTACAAACAAATTTAGAAAAATATATAAAACAATGGTTTTCAGACACTTTGTATGTAGGACACGTGTACTGCAGTAATCTGAGAGATGCAAGAAGTGAAAATAAAATAAGGTAAGGCCTTTTCCAACAGCTTCCTGCTTTCAGCGAAAAAACCCAGAGTAAAACTGGCAAGTTCTCTAAATTAGGGAAACAAAAGTTGGAAGGCCAAGCTTGTCAGAACTTACCAGAGCACGAGATAGGAGAGAACTTCACAGAGAGTGAGTATGACATAATCTGCAGAGGGTCTCCCTCAAATACCAGTACATACTTGTAAACATCCACCCAAAGCAGGAAAAGCAGCAACTAAATAAAAGTAAAGCTGGGCACTGAGACCAGATGTCATGCCTGACTCGCTATGCAATCTCACATGACCTGTCATCTACTGTAATTGGGTGAAGTATATTATTGTTTATTACCATGAGTTTTGAGGACTATGGCACAGCTATTCACTCTGTCTGTGCATTGTATTGTATCTTGGACACCCACCAGTCTGAAAATACTACCAACCACCCATATAAAACATGCTTCCTAGCAGAATGGACTTTGTGATAAGAGTCCTCCAGGTTCTCAGGCATCTGGCCTTTTCATTTATTTGGCTTCCTTGCTTCAATACCTTTTCTCTCCACCTAACTGGCCTGCAGTGCAGCTAGCTGCTGGACTTGGGTCAGGAAACAAAAGGAGCAGAGAGAACAATCTCAGGTGACTTACACTGTGGCAGGAATAATTTAAGAAAGTAGACAAAGGAAGAAAGGAGGGAGGAGAAAAAGGCGGGCAGACAGATTTCACAAGACAGGTAGAAAAATTATGTCTCAGTAATGGGGAAAAATTAGCCCTGAAGTTTACTTTGTTCTCACCTACCAAAGCATAGTAAGGCTTTTAATAAGCCTTAAAAGTATAAGATGCTTCCAAATAATTTAGCAATGTCCCAGAATACAGCTAAATAAATTTCTAGAAATACCAAAGTATCTACTTTATGAGATGCACGCACAGTAGACCCTTGAGTTACTTGGTTTACCCAAGGACTCAAAAACTCCCCTACAATCTTTAGAGGGGTGCTAGCTACTGGCCTTAAAGCCTTTGTCACACCAGAGGACAACTGCACCTTGCTACAGTATGTAGATTACCTTTTAGCAGCCCCAACCTGCAAAGTCTGCTATCAAGGAACTAGACCTCCATCATCTACTTTAAAAGGCTGGTAAGGTGTCCAAGAAAAAAGGCACAAATTTGCCAACAAGAGCTCAGATATCTGGGCTTCATAGTGAAACAAGGGGAGTGACAACTGGGTACTGAACAGAAACAGGCTGTCTGTGCCCTCCCAATCCCAACCACTCAAAACTAAATGAGAGTTTTTAGATAGCAGGATTTTGTCATATCTGGATCCCAAATTTCTCATTTGTGACTAAACACCTATAAAAAGACACTAAAGTGGAGAAAAGGAGTTTCTCCTCTGGAAAGTTGACTGTTCTAGAAAGAACATTTAAACAAATCAAAAAGGCCCTAACTCAGGCCCCAGCCTTAGGACTGCCACATACAGCCAAGTCTTTCTTCCTTTATGTTCAAGAATGAAAAAAGGAATTGCCGTAAGAGTCCTAACTCTGGTCATGGGATCCTGGCATCACCTGGTAGCATACCTGTCAAAACAATTAAACTCTGTGGCCTGAGAATGGTCTCCATGCTTTAGGGCACTTACTGCCACAGGAGGGTGACAAGCTGACTTTGAGACAATAACCAACCATTTGAGTACCACAGTCAATTATAACCTTAATGGACCAGAGAGGGCGCCATTGGT
Organism: Fukomys damarensis; assembly: GCF_012274545.1. Taxonomy (NCBI): domain Eukaryota; kingdom Metazoa; phylum Chordata; class Mammalia; order Rodentia; family Bathyergidae; genus Fukomys; species Fukomys damarensis. The sequence continues at coordinate 69,670,401 of NW_022900926.1, forward strand.
TATCAAATCCAAGGATCACAAGGAGCTCCTATGTGAAAATCCTCACATAACTCTAAAAACTGTAAACACTCTTAACCCGGCTCCCAGTCAAGGCAAAAATCCCATTTCATGACTGTGTGGAAACTGCGGATAAAGTATTCTTGAGCTATTCAGAGCATCCCCTCAGAGACCCATATGTTAAATACTTCACAGATAAAAGCAGTTCTTACTAGAAGAGGTCCAATGGGCAGGATATGCAGTGGTGACACTGGACTTTGTGATGGAGGTTCCTCCTCCACCTGCTTGAATCTCAGCCCAGAAGGCAAAGCTGATAGCTTTGACAAGGGCTCTTGTGATAACAAAAGACAAAAAAGCTAACATCTATACAGATTCCAAATATGCCTTTCCTATGTTGCATGTTCATAGAACTATATATAAGAAGGCTCTGAACTGCTAGGAAAAAAGAAATACAAAAAGGAAATTTTACAGCTTCTAGATAGTTGTATGGGCCCCTGAAAAGGTGGCTGTTATACCTAGGGGAATCCAACAGATTAAAATATTAAAGGCCGGGCGGGGGGAGAGGAAAAGAGAGAAGCAAAGCAGGCTGCTACATCAACCCCAAAAATTGGAAGAGGGTCCCTGGTAATGCACATCATCCCAAAGACTCCTCTTGCAGAGACCCCAAATTACTCTACAAATAAAAAAGCCTGGTTTGCCCAGGAATCTAGAAATAATAAAATCATATCAAGAGAAGATGGTAAAAATTCTCTACACTAATCATCCCTAAAATGATGGGTTTATAAGACAATTCCATCAAGGGTCTTACATAGGGAAAACGGTACCAGAGATGCTAGTAGGCTGTCATTTGTATATGTTGCAGCTCACTGCCATCACCCAAGCTGTTTGTGAGCAATGCCTAACCTGTACTCAAAACCCAAGGCAAGGGCCCACTCAGCCTCCAAGTATTCAAGAAATTGGGGTGACCCCTTGTAAAAACTTGCTTATAGACTTCACTGAACTGCTTTGAGTGGGAAAGCTATCAGTATATGTTGGTGCTTTCTGCACCTTTTCAGGATAGACTGAAGCCTTCCCTACCCAGACAGAAAAAGACACAAAAAGTGACAAAGATATTAAGGGACATCATCCCAATATTCAGACTGCCCTTAACTTTGGATTAAGACAATGGACCAGCACTCATAGCCAAGAGGGTCCAGACTCACATAGATGTTAAAAATAAAATAAAAACTGCATACAGCTTACCAGCCACAGAGAGCTCAAGAAAAGTAGCACAAAATCGCTTCTTGGCCTTTTGACTAAGGTCAAGTGAAGAAAAGTAGCGCACATAAACTGGACACTCAAACAATTGTTAAAAAATAATACTGTCAAAAAAACACACTTGAAATGAGATCAGGTTCTGCCCGTGTTCATCCTCCGAGCCAGGTGCACCCCCACCAAAAAAACTGGATATTTCCCCCATGAGATATTGTTCAGCCAGTTACCACCAATCATAGGTCAAATCAAAGGTGATCTCTGCAAACCACAGAAACTGCATTTGCTAAAAAGGCACTAAAAATAGCCACATAAGGTATGCGTGGCTGGGTACAAGAGAAAATGCCCATAAGCCTAACAGACCCAACATACTGCTTTCAAGCCCAGGGACTTTGTTTGGGTCAAAAAATAAAATCATCCTGTAATTGTGTCCACTCTCAGTGCTGTTAAGTTGCAAGAACTATCCCTTGGATCTACCAGAGTTAGCTAAAACTGGCAGCCCAAGACAAGTAAATCAGCCAACAGGATCCAGACCATCCAAACTGGCTGATCGTACAGTGAAACCAATCTGTCACCAGAAAGAGCAGCCCTGCTCTACATTCCAGAAGCTGGCCAGTCCACACATGGCCAAAGTTTGAGGATCAACAAAGAGGTACAACAGCATAAGTCTCTTTCCTTCTTAATGTAATTCTCTCTGCCCCTGCTAGGAGAGAAATCCTAGAAGGATGCTACCCCTGCATCTACACCACATGAGCATCATAACAAGAACCCTACTATGCAATACTTATTATAAATGTGCAAAGATACTCTGGGGAATTGTACTCATAATCAAACCACCTACTCAATTTGTAAGTAAGAAACAGCCTGCCTTATGTTTGTATGACCCCAAGTTTCTACTGCAAAACAAATGGCTTAAGATCTATGCTGGGAAAGAAAACCATAGGTGATGGTGGCCTCTTATACAAAACTAAGGTCCCTCCACCAAATCATAAAGGAGCAATTTCTTTATACTCTGATGCATGCTAAGCAACACATCTAAGCCCATCTACAACCTCATATAGAGGTCTATCATGAGAAAGGTATTATAGAGATAGTCCTATATTCTTATGTACACCTCAAAAAAAGACCAGCTGTTAGCACTGCTATCATGACAAGACTCTGAATGGGTAACCTCGGCTGCTGTCCCAGTCAACAAGAGCACATCCCAAGCATTGGGGCAAGAGGTTACAAACCTTACAAAATTACTTACCAAACCAAACTGTCAGACAAGAACCTGTAATCCTATAAATTTCACCATTCTACGGGTAGATATGCCTATATGGGCTGAAGGTTATGCTATGACGTTAACATTTTGCTATATAGGATCAAACCCAAACACCTATATATATTTTACAAAAAAAGATTCGACCCAATGTCTCCAACTCTTTGATTCATTCTATAAACATATTCACAAGAGTTACCTAAATCCCCCTCCCTTGGCCAGAAACCTACTCACTCAATTGGCTAAAAACATAACCCAAAACCTCAATGTCTCCTCTTGTTATGTCTGTAGGGGAACTAACATGAGAGACCAATGGCCATAAAAAGCAAAAAATTAATGCCAGAAGACAACCTCATCCTATCTATATCTTCCCCCAACTTCACATTCATAAACCCAAGTATTTAAAAATCTCTATTATTGATGTTCTGCAGCACTCACTGGGGAAAGGCCTTTACAGACTCAGCAGGAGAACTAACTTCTCTGGGGCAATGATACTATAATGAGACTCTACGAAAAACTTTGTGGTGGGGAAAACAAAATAGTTCTCAATTATCCCAACCCAATCCATTCTCTTCTTTTCCCCTTTTAAACCACTCTTGGTACCAATTAGAGGACCCCAATAACTTAAAGTCACCCTCCAGTCTCTATTGGGCCAGTGCACTGTGGGTTCACAGACAACTACCAGGTAAATGGTCAGGGTCTTATATTCTGGGACAATTAGACTTCATTCCAATCCCAGACATGGACAAATTCTAGGGTACCCTGTCTGAAAACTGCAGTAAAAAAATCAAAAGGGACATAAAACATTTTAAAAATGACAAGTGGCCCCCAGAGAAAACTATCCAATATTACAGCCCAGCTACCTGGGCAAAAGATAAAATTGGGGACACCACACTTCTATTTACACACTTAATCACATCGTAAGACTACAGGCCACACTTGAGCTCATTACCAGTGATACCATAAAGGCCTTAAATCTGCTTGCCCAACAAGCCCCACAAGTAAAAAATACAATTTATCAAAATAAACTGGCCTTAGACTATCTCCTAGACCAGAAAAGAGAGATACGCAAAAAGATCTAACAAGCTGCTGCCTAGAGACTGATGACAATAAGAAGGTCATCAAAAACATTATTATACAAGTACCATGTGCTAACCAATTGTGCCCGGGGATTCGGCTCAGTGGCACTGTGCTTGCCTTGCAACCTCAAGGTCCCGAGTATGATTCCTGGTACCAAAAAAAAAAAAAAAAAAACAACAACTATTATTGCCAGGATTCACAAATTAGTCCATGTCTAAATTCAAAAGGAGATGGTGTCCAGGTTCTCTTTTTGGAGGGGGTTCTCATCTTTTAGAAAATTCAAGACCTTGATAATAATAGATTTGGCTATCTTAAGAGTTTGTCTCATTCTCCCTTGCCTCTCTCTTACCCCTGCTTGTCAAAAACAGTCAGTCGACCACAGAGACCCTGGTAGACAGACACACTACCACTCCACTAATGGCTCTGACCAAGTACCAACCTCTGCCTCCCCGCATAAGAGGGTAAATGATTATGATGATGCTGCTCTCTATTAAATTCATTTACAAAAGGGCTCAAAGGGGTCTAAAGCAATCTAAGCAATTCCTCCTTAGAATTCTCCCTCCCAATGGCTGATGTTCTTTGTTCTATTACAAATAAAATTAATAAGTTTGTCCCTGCAAGTATAGTTTCACAATCTCCTGTTCTCTTAAGATCTTGTTTTTACCCCACTGAGGCCACCAAGATAAGCTAGTGACTTAGCAGAAAGTGTCACAGCTTGACTAGCTGCCTTTGTTCTGCTTTTGTCCACAAGTTTCCTACCATTAGACAGACCAATTCCCTTCCACAACATAACTACAGCTCTTCCTTTTTTCTAGGCTCAGCCTTTGGACACAAGTCCACTGAGCTAGTGCACATAAATAAATCCTCATTTTACCCTTTTTATTTTTTGATCTCTTAAATTCTGCACCAATAGTACCGTAAAATATACATAACACAAAATTTTTCATTTTAACCTTTTTGGGCATTCAATTCAGTAGCATTCAGTACATTCACACTGTTGTGTGACTATAAATACCTCCAGAACTTTTCTACCACCTCAGACTATGTATGCATTAAAACAAGAAATACCCAATTCCTCCTCCATCCAACCCCTAGTAAACAATATATCTTTATGAATCTGACTACTCTAGGTATCTTACCAAGTGGAATTATACATCTGCCATTCCTTCACAAGTTTTTCTAATTTTTATTGCATAGCAAGGCACCAAGCACTGAGGAAACAAAGACTGGCAGGCAGCATATGCATGTGTCTTTAAGAAACTCACACAAAATAAAGGAAACCAAACAAACAAACAAAAACCCCAAGCAAACCAAAACACTCTTTTTAAAAAAAGTCATGTGATAACTGCTTTACCAGAAGTAAAAAACAGAATGGTGGCACTAACGTGTGATTGTCAGTAAAGGCTTCACAATGGAGATGGTATCTCAGGACAGTCCTGAAGTGTTAAGAATTCACCAAATGGACGAGACGAGATTATTTTACTAGTAGGAAGAGCATTCATTCATTCATTCATTCAGACATTTAATGGAGGATACTCTGCACACCTACAACAGCCAAGATCTCTGCCTTTCTTTAGTCAGCAGCATATGCAAAGCCTTGAGATACACAATGACCAAGAGCAAGCAGTTCATACTGAAACCCAAGTACATAGGGGAGAAAGCAGAAGATGGGGCTGAAAAGGTTGCCAGGAGCCAGATCATGAAAAAACTTTGTGTTATCCAGAGTCTTTCTATTGCAAGTTAGTTTTTACTGCGAGCACTTCAGAATATAATGAATAAGAATCACCTATGACACCTGCTAAAACCTAAAAGTTTTTAATTTCCTATATCTGGGGTTGACCCTAGGAATTATATTTTTAATGAGAATACTATGTGTTTCTTAAGACAGGTAGATTCATGAACTACATCTTGGGAAATATTTCTAGAATATAGGAGGCTAATGGCCTAAAAGCAAGAGAAAAATGTCAATAGATTATATGTTTATTAATGCTCTCCTAATTATAAAGTAATAAATAGCTTTGTTTTTTTAAAATAGACAATATCACATCCACCACCAAAAGATTTCACTTTCTGGTGCTATTATTTTTGCTCATACGTTTGCATTAAATGCATTTTTAAAAGGATACTTTAAAAGTACATACTATTTTAAAGCCCGCTCATGACTTAAGTCATCAAAGGGAATATCTGCCCCCTTCTATTTGTTCTAAGATTTGAAAAAACTATAGCAGACCATAAACAGTATATAGATGCAAACACTCTTCATTTTTGAACATTAGGCTATTGGTATTTTTTCACTTATTTTCCTTTATTATACCATTGTCATTTTGTCAACATATGGATGAAACACAGATTTTAAAAAGATTGCTTTACTGACAATATGTGTTTAATTTGAATAGAGATAAAATTAGAAGCTAGAAAGCTATTATGATGGTCAAAGCAAAAATAATGAGATCTTGGGCTGTGAGTATAGCTTAGCAGCAGGATGTCTGCCTAGCAGACACTAGACCCTACGTTCAATGTCCAGCACTACAAACAAATCTCAAAGTAGTAACAATGGAGGAGGATAGAGAATGGATTTAAAAGTACATAATCTACACATAAGAGATTGTCATCTGTTTAAGATTATGTACAAAAGAAGTAATTCATCTTCTTCAGTAAATATTCTAAGTCCTATAATATATCAAAGAATAATTAGTGAGAAAAGTATACTAGTACAGGAAAACACTATGTATTTTCACACTTTTTTTTGTACAGACATATGGGGGTGTAGAATCAAGGTTCCAAATATATTTAGAGTCTTTTTCAGTGCTAGGGACCAAATCCAGAGCCTCTTCCATGCTAGGCAAGCACTCTTCCATGGAGGAAGAATCTTCAGCCCCAAGAATCTTCCCTTTTACCAAAGAAAAATCAATTCTCCATTCCTATTCTATGACTGCAAAAGCAAAGCCAAAAAAAAATAGTTGATGAAGCCTGACCCTGCCTTCAAGTGTACACTGGATATGTACCTGGAATTTAACACACTAAACAAGATCATACTTCCTCCAATTTTTAAGAAGAATCTGTATATACTGGGCTTTCTGCCAACGAAGTAAATATTTCATGCGTTTGGCTCTTGGTCTTTTTATGTGGCTATTCTCTAATACCAACCTGAAACCATTCCAATTTAAAAATTTACCAGCTACTAAAACATGGGTCAAACAAAACATTTTCCTCTCTGTGAAAAGGCATAATGTATTACAATAAGGAATCCTAGAACATAAAGCTGAGGCCACAAAAAACTGCATATAATGCACAAGTTCCCTCAAACAACTTTTTCCCCAGACATTAAAGAGCACTCCATAATATTAAGCTTCAGATTTCAACTGTAAAGTTTATGACTAACTTTTAGGCACTTGAATCAGACTTATTCAAAGATTTAATCTGATATAATTTAATTGGTATAAATTAAAAAACAGAAGCACATCTTCTTTTCCTTTCAGATAATATTACTTTTTAACTATTGTATACAGGCTGAGCATCCCTAATCTGAAAAATCGAAATTTGACAATTGTCAATGATTCTAAGACATTATGTACTACTAAGAAAGAAAAAATACTGCCAATTAAATGTAGTACACAGATTTAATACCTCCCACCTGCTGAGATATAAAGTGGAGGTAGGGGATATGATTTTTACAATCAAAGAAATACAGAATAAACCTTCCCCCAAGTTTTCACTTAAGTATTTAAGGTACACAACCCTATTTATCTTAAGGCATGGCTGACTTTAACAGAAACCAGTCTTCTACTAAAAACCTCAGACATCTAAGGTTGTGTTCTCTTATTCAATTCTTCACTTTCCTTATCTACTCTAAAAATAAGTGTCAACATAAACGATGGAACCCAGCTCTCTCCATCCTAGGATATTACATCAGTTTTCATAAAAATAAATAAATTAGCTTTCATCATTGATTACATCACCTAAAGTCCTAAGGACCTTTACAATCTAGAGGTTTTCATATAAAGCTCTGATGAAACACAGTATCTCAGGTTACCCAGGAATTTCTGGCTCCCAGATGTCAGAGAATTGTACAGTGGGAATAGGAAGAAAACAAACTTCAACTCAGTAGAGGTACTCTGGATGAATGTTTTCATCTGAGTAGGCCGTGCACAATCATTAACACTATGTATCAGAGAGGACAATTCTATCAACTTACAAGAGAAAATAAAGATGATAAAGTGGCCTTGGCATTCCCTACCTACTTGGAAACACTTCTTATTTATAAGTGGAAAACATGGGGTGGAATCTATACAACATTCAAGCAAGATAAACTAAATCATCTTAAAAATACCAAAGCCAGGCATGTTGGCACAGGTCTTTAATCTGAGCACTGAGGCAGAAGAACTGCATGTTCGAGGCCAGTCTGGGCTACAGAACAAGTCTGAGGTCCTCCTGGACAATGTAGGGAGACCCTGACTCAAAAAAATAAAACAGACACTGTGATTATTTATGATAGGAAGCACAAAATATAGAAAGCATCTGCCATCTTTTCTCCATAAGATACAAGAAAATAAGGTTTCTGTGAAATATCAAGATAAATTTAAAAAGCAAGGAAGGAATAAAAGATAAACTTATGAGCAGACATACTAATGAAGCTCTACAAAAAGAGGAATGAAAAAATTAAAGCCACATTGAAAGTGAAAAAGAATAAAATCAGTACTACAGAAAACTATACCAGGTATATTGGTACATTTAAAGGAAACAATAGTTACATTTATCATTGGGATCTTGTTCCTTTACATGTATGTCTTGGTTCTCATTTTTTTCCCCATACCACTGCCCTCCTTTCACCCACTTTGCCCATATAAAAAAAAAAGTTGAAATAAGAATGCAAAACAACAAAGTTAATAATAAAACAAGTAAAAAAAGTTGAATCAATCCACAAGCAATAGATATTATCTTTAAAAAGAAATCAGGCATGGAGAGGTACTCCTATACTCTGTTAATTGGGAAGCTGAGGCTAGCCCAGGAAAATCAGTGACTGAGATCCTGTCTCAAAATAAAACTGAAAAAAGGTCTAAGATGTAGCTCAACAGTAGAGCACTTGTCTGACACACTTAAAGTCCTGGGCTTAATCCCCAGTACTGGAGGTGGGGGGAACAACAAAAAACAAAACATGACAACAGAAAATGGAAGCAATGGTCAAAGATAGAAAAACTAGAGATTAAAAAATAGAAAGTATCTGTATCAGCAAAATAATTTTCTTGTCCCCATCAAAATTAAAAGATGCCAGAAAAATAGAGAATTTTAAAGGAAAAAAGCCTGTGACACAAGAATATTGTTTTGAGCCATGTTCATACAACAGCCACTTTAGATACTCAAGGGTTCAGAAAAGTACCTCACATATATAATTCCTAAAAAACGGTGCCTGAAAATATTATTTGAGACAACCAAATATTAATCAAAATTGAAAATCAATATGGGTAAGAAACAGGATTCAATATTAAAGTATCTCTTTAATTGCTATTCAAGTGCCATCTATGAAGTAGCTTTTACCGATCTGTAATATGACAAATTTAAAACTTGAAAGTTAGAATTTAAAAACTTACCACAATTTGACAGCGCTATTCTATAACTGTTAAATATGGTAATTTAAAAAACATAGCTTGCCTTTTTCTCATTTCCTTTTCTCTAGTAATTCATCTAATGTTATTTAAAAATATCAGAAAAAAAAATCAATCCTTCACAACAGAAGCACTATCAAAGACAACTATCATGAAGTTTTATGTCCCAAGTAACACATCAAAATACACAAAGTTAAAACAATTAGAGATGTAAGACAAAAATGAACAAAATAAAAGTGGGAAACAAATTAATTTCACACACAGCTTAGATAAAAATACATAGTTAGAAAACAAAGAATTGTCACATTTAAGTTTTCAGTTAAAAGATGTCCCATCAGCTTAATATCAGCTTTTCAGTAAGGAAAACTACTGTAATAAATCTACACATTGCGAGATATAGTGATACTTCAGTTTTTTTGGGTTTTTTTCAATACTGAGGATTGAACCTAGGGCCTCATGCATGCTAGGCAAACACTCTAGCACTGAGCTCCAACCCCAGCTCTTTTCTATTTTTTAAGACATCTGGCTAAATTGCTTAGTTTAGACTTGAACTTTCAATCCTCCTGCCTTAGCCTTCTTTACAACTGGGATTACAGATATATCCTACCACAGGTGACAAAAAGTTACATTAAAAAAAAAGATTAATCAAGGAAACAATAGTATGGCAAAAATTTGGTATCAAATAAATGGAAAATTTTCCATTTTAGTGAAATAGTTATAAAAATATGACCTCTATAACTGAAAAATTAAAAGCTATGTAAAGCATAGGAAAACTTGGTTTTTAACCATATCAAGAATTCACGTTAAGAACTCCTAGTTGGTTTTAGGGTATTTTTGTTGCTGCTGGGTAAAATTACATATGAAAAAAGGGTGTGGCAATTTTCAAAATGTTTAAAACTACAATGAATTATTCAAAACATGGGTTTGTCCAGGCTTGCAGTTTTTAAGCCATATATATAT
>NW_022900926.1:69681218-69694427 GCF_012274545.1 Fukomys damarensis
TCAAAGTGAAAAAGCTAATTATTTCATAATGCACAGGAAATGATACCTCAGCCATCTTCTTTCTAGCACCCCACAATCTTATAAAAAATTGGGGACATTAGGTAGCAGATAGTACTACCACTTTCTCCAAAAAAAACAATATGCAGTTTTCTTCTCTGTAATTCTTTTATATAATTCATTAGGTTGAAAATTAACCCAACCCAGTCTCATATATATCCATGTGGTTGACTGGTTAAGGCTTGTTGAACAGACATAAGATAGTACATTACTGCTTAAACCACTACTCCTATTTCATGTAGTGTTAAAAATACCATATATATACACACACTGAAATACATTAAGACACAAGGCAACATTAATAATTTATTCTAATTGATACAAAGTATTTTCTACCTGTTATACGAGCTAATACTCTAAAATAGTCGTCCAAAGGATGATCCTACTTCTTGGGTAGAAACAAACTAGAAGAGGAAAAAATAAAAATAAGACTCTTTTGAAACTCTGCTTTTTAAGCCATACAATTTTATAAGGTAAATTCTAAATAAGACAGGATAAGTCCATGTCTCTTCCTTCCATTCTCAGGCTTAGAAATTAAGTACAACTTCATAGAAATATAATTCTAGAGCTTTGAGATATAAAAATTTTTATAAAGTGAAAAACTGTTTAAATAAAAGGAATCTCACATAAGAACAAAGTGAATATATATTTTTAACTCAATTGATTGAACCCAATTTTCTTAATATATAAAGAGCAAGACTCTCAGAAATAGAAGTAAAAGATAAACAGAATAAAAAAAGAAATAAAAATCCCTCTTAAGCATACAGAAATACCACTCCTAATAAAAGAACAAATTAAAACATTAAGATTTATACTTTCATCTCAGATTAATACTAATTTTAAAAAATTGAGAACATAATCTTAAACACATGAAGTCTTATATTTCTGGTGGGAATAAAGATTAAAATCACTTCTGTATTATAGTTTTTATCATAAGAAGAATTCCTTGTAAAATTTTTTTTTTCAATTTTCTATTTATGTTATTTTCCTTTAAAAGAAAAACCTGTGAACTAAAAATCCACTATAGGTCCTTTTCTTTTGTAACATTTAAGCAATCATGCAGCTGTTCTTTCAGGTGAGTGTGTGTTCTTCCTCCACTCCTGGCAGACCCAGTGCAATCAGCTACCGTTCCTGTATCTCAGGGGAAAGGCACAATTTTATCTGTGCAGCTTTCTTCTTGGGGCCAAATTAGCTGATCTCTTTTGATGAGGAGACTCATCATAAAAATAAAACATTTGTCAAAATTTCATTTTTCTGTCGTATGTGTGTGGAGCAACGTCTCTTAATGTAAACCAAAAAAATCAGCAAACAGCCTGTGCAGTATCTGTGTGGCTCTCCTCACATTCTACTGATAAACTCTGAAAACTGCCAAATGCATTTTGGTCTGGTGATCATCCCCCCAATAAAGCTGTAATTTATCTGCTTTTACAGAATTGTGTTCACATAATGAAGCAGACATTGAGTAACTTGGATAATGATGATGAACCCAAGAGTCTTGTTCCACATGTTGCTTGGCTTATTGTACCTTATTGTGGCGCACAGTATCTGTTGAGTGAATGGGACCAAGAAACAATGTGAAAGAATGATGAGAATAGAATAAAACTGTAACAGAAATTAACTGAATTTAATTTATCTGAATCACTGAGGAAACATTTACATAAACACTAGTAGCTGGAGGTGTAACTCAATGGTAGACAGCAGGCCTAGCATTGGAGAGGCCAGGATTCAATTCCCAGAGCTATAAGAAGTAGGTGTGGGAAACTATTTAATCAAGAGAGGGGCAAATATCACACTGACAAATGCTTCCTGAAAAATGAGTCAGCCAGCAACAGTAATGTAATTAATAGATTATTGTAATAACAGCCCCTTAATTAAACACACACTTTAGAAACTTCTCCATACCAACACTAGGTTTGGCCTGTGCCCTGCTCTGGCCCATAGAACAGAAAACATATGGATCTCACTTGCTGCTTCCCCTGCAAATCCTGGTACTACCTCCAGGTGAAGGAGCTACCACTAACCTACTGGAGAGAGCCTTCTATCTTCCAGCCAACAGCCAGCACCAATTTCAGACATACCAATAAAAATACCCTAGAGACCAACTACCTTGTAGCTGACCTATCAGTTGAATACAGCCATCCAAACAAAACAAAACTGTCTACGGCCATACCACCCTGAATGTGCCCGATCTCTTCTAAACAAAACGAGACAGAAACGGTAGCCCTATAAATACTTAACATCCAGACCAGAATCACAGGTTAACAAACAGCTACTGCTTTATAGCACTAAGCTTTGTTATACAGTAAGCATTAAGTGGGGAAAGAAAAAACCAGAGCTCAAAGAAAATTTTTGCTTTATCTGCTCTGTTTCTTAAATTTCACTTATGAGAATACAGTTGGTTCCTTGGTATCTGTACAAGACTGGTTCCAGGACCTTTCCATGACTCATTTCCTCAAGTGTAAAATGGAGATAATAGCACCAACTTTACAGAGCTGTAAGGAAGATTAAATCACTTAGAATATGGCACATAGTAAGGACTCAATAAATGGTCTACACCCTCTATTAGTAAAATGATATAAAGTTAAGGTATTTAAGTAATACCATATATGACTTATATTTTTAAAATCCTAAACTTTCTCAACCAAGGTGTGATATACATCAAAATTAACCTGAAAATTTTTCTTACTTCTTAAAAAAAGATAATGTTATTAACAAAATAATCTGGGAATATATATATATAAAAATATAAGAAAATGTTTGAAGCTTTAAATAATAATGAATCATTTGGCCTATACTGTATTTCACAATCCTAAATAGGTTTAAAAACCAAAGGATTCCACTACTGTGTTATAAATTTACAAAGGAAAAAAGAGGGGAGTAACAAATCCCTATTTTATTACCTTTACACACGCAAATATGCACATTTGGCACACATACTTTCAACATGTTCTACCATCACTTTTTTAAAAAGCACTGATGTCTTTGGAAAATAAGGCTCTTTTCAGGAAAAATACATTTAACCTAATTTGCAGCACTAGATCAGGCCTAGGTACTTCCCTGTCTATATGCATCAATAGTTTAAAAAATTTAGGCCTACGTGGGGATAAACGATTTTTTAAAGTGTTTTAAACAGGCATTCACCTATGAATCACTGACCAACTGTAAAAATTCATTTCAATTCAATTCAAGCATTTTAAAAGTACTTAGTACATATGAGGAAAACATGGCAAATTCTAGAGATAAAAAGGTTATGTTACAATATGAGCCAAACATTTCCTGTTTACCTTGTTCAATCATAATTCTAAAGTAGAAATCATTAAAACTCATTTTGTAGAAGAGGTAATTAAAAAAGCACAAAGAAGTAAAATAACTTGCCTGGGTCTCTCTGCAATATAATGCAAAGGGATGGAGAAGCATTAAAGGGTGGAGAGGGAGATACACGAGGGTAATGTCATGTGACTATTCCTACAGACAAACAATACTTAATTATTAAGTCCTTTTAATAGCAATGTTGAAAGGGGCAATGGATTAGAAAACCAAGGAGATAATATTTTGGGAGTGGGCAATGGAGTACAGGGCTTTAAAGAGATCAGTATTTGAGTTGTTATTTTATGGATGAATAGGATTTACCAATTTCAATGCCAAGGATCAACCCACCCCCCTCATCCCCAATATATTAACCAAAATAAATTACTTACTTGAAATTGAGAAAAACAATTTTGAGAGAAATCTTCCTCAGATATATTATTCCATAGTTTTAAAACAAATAATATGATGACAGTTTAATTTTTAGGTTGCTTTTATGTGGCTTGTCTTGGTTTTTATTCTGAAATGAAATTTAGATTAGTCATTTTCTTGTTCTGAGAAACTAAGAGTATGCCAACATGTTTTAACTTTACATTCTTTCACATATCAACATGTATTCTTACAAAGCTTCACTTCACATCTCAAACAAAACCTAATTTTTAAATTACTTTGAAGTGTAAATATATAAATGCAAAATAAGATTTTAAAAAATTTGTTATAGTTCCTTGTAATAAATGGAAGAAAAATTGAAAATTTTTGTATACTGTTATATAGCAGACATGGCATTTTTGAGATAACACATTTCCTTTTATTTAAATTGTTATATAGTAAATGCTGTCTAAGTCCAGAGTAAACTATCTGCCCCAAAGAAACTGACCTCAATTCCTTAATATTTTCCAAAACTATCATCTAAGAAGAAATTAGAACTGGCCTCCTCAAATAATGTATATATATGCATTTTCCATTGACAATTACTATCTGTTTTTCTCAGAATTTAATAATAGCTTATTTTCAATTTCTACTGCAGAAAACAGTCCAGTCTTCTAAAAGTAATTAAGGAACAAGTTTTTCTCAGAATTTACATTGCTAATAGCTTATTTTCAATTTCTACTGCAGAAAACAGTCCAGTCTTCTAAAAGTAATTAAGGAACAAAGTACTTTTCATTTTTAAAAAGAAATATTCAAAAATCCACAGAACTAGACCACAAATTATCCAGAAAATTCAAAAGAAATGGAAAAAAAATTCTCTAAAAAGTTAGACTAGGGCCAGGGATTTAGCTCAGTAGTTCTGGCTCCTGCCTCGCAAGCGCAAGGGCCTGAGTTCAATTCCCCGTACAAAAAAAAAAAGTTAGACTATTGGGCTGGGATTTAGCTCACTGAATCGCTGCGCCTGCCTTGCAAGTGCAAGGTCCTGAGTTTGATCCCTGGTATGGGAAAACAACAACAACAACAAAAGTTAGAGACTATCATTAAGAGAATCTTAGTTTTATTCATAATTTGTTTTGTTTTCAATATTACAGCCACATCATGTTTGGACAGTGGATATCTAATTGCCTAACACACCCACTCCTGTCTTATCTATATTCACATAAAAATTACAATATAATTTTATACAAAGTCAGCACTACCTTAACTCATTATTTCCTCTTATTGAGTATCACTATGGCATTAAATGAGTAAATTTTGGAATTTGTCATCATCGTTGTTGTTGTTGTTTCAGTTTAGCTGCTAAATTGCCCAATCCTCCTGCCTTAGTCTCCCAGAGTACTGGGATTACAGATGTAAATGCCCAGCTCACTCAATACATTTTTAAGTTTTTTCTTTTAAAAATCGAGAAGCAAGGGCAACATCCTCTGAAATCTACCCTCTTAAATCCAACCTACATAAGTGTAAATCATTTTTTCACTCAGTTTATTTTTAACTGAATTCTAATCCAATCAAAAGCAAAATGAGAAAAAACAGCAAAGAAACCTGAAAGGTCTAATATATTTCTTAAAACTGGCATACAGTTTTAGTATTAATTTTTGTTGACATCTGTCTTAAATTCTTACTATATCTAACATTACCCTTTAAAGAATAAGGGGACAACCATCACAAAATTACCCTTACTATAATCTATTCACAAGAGTCTAACCATTATGAGATACAATAGGCCTGTGAAGATTTTTAAACTATGTGAAGCTCTTTTAATAATCTCTCCAAGATTCTACTATTTTCCTCTTTCAATTACCAATCAATATTCACTCAGAAAAAAAAGGGGTGCTGGTGTGAAGTAGAGAACAGTGACAGTTAGGATCTCCAGTTTAACATATCCTCTCACCACTCAATTACTGGAAAGTGGAGAAATTCTTGAGCACACCTACCTAAAATATGGTTTTCTTTAACATCGTGGACATTATATAATGCTGAAATTCATAATAATATGAATTTTAAACCAAAACTTCTTCATATGAAGAACAATATTTCAAAATGATGATAGTTTATTTTTGCAGAACACAGGTATACTAACAGGCAAGCCTAATATACGCAGCAAGCTAAAATGGTTCAAGCACACATGACAAGTATGATCCAACAGAAGTGAACACAGAGACACAAGCATAGATCTGGCCCCTCCCCCAGGGCCACCTTCTCTGCTTCTTTGATCTCATCATCAATGAGAGAGTTGTACCTTGCACTGGGTTACATGTTCTTCAGGCACCCTGAATACAAACTCCAATAGCTGGTCTACAATCTCTCTTTTATCAGTGGCAATTACACTCTCTGTAATTGTCTGCTAAAGTAGATTCTAATTACTAAAGCAACTCCACTACTGCACTTAAAATATCAAAAGGTGCAGTAACTACTGGTTGTTACTCATCACTCTGTTTATGGGACTCCAAAGAAGCCTTATTTTAGCATTCATTCCACAAGGGCCACCTTTCCATGAGCCATGTAACTAACATCAACTGAAAGCTCTGAATTAGAAGACCTCTAGCAAACATAAAATTACACACAGTAATCACTGAATAACTGTTAACAACTATGCTGGCCCTTTAATTTAGTTCTTCCTTTCCCATAAGCACAACATAACTCAAAAATACTAAGTCTTAATACTATATACATATACATATACATATACATATACATATAGGCGTATAAACGTAGGTTACCAAACACTACTTGGCATGTACTACTAAAAAATGTTAGTCCACTTTTGTCCTGTAGATAAACCATTTTTATTAACTTGAGGCAGTAACTGTGACCAAATGCTCATATATCCTTCCAGAGATAACTACACACACACACACACACACACACACACACACACACAATCACATCACATTCTGTATTTTTTTTATCTAAACCACACAAATGGCAGCATATTGGATGGAGTACAAGTATAATGAAATCTTTCATCTAATTTTTCTCATCTCTCACACATGAACCACAGCAATACATAGTCTTTCACATTTAACACATGTAAAATATTTTTACAGAATAAATATTACAGAATAAATATTTTTACAGAATAAAATCCTAGAATGGGATTTCTAGTATAAAATAAGTGTACACTGAATTCTGAAAACTTTGAAACTGCTTTCTAAAGAACATGAACACTTTATATTCCTATTGGCAATATATGAAGACATTCATTCTCCTTCCTCTTACACTCTCTGTGTTTTACTATGTAACCAATCTCTGCTGATTTGACAGGTGAGAATAGTATGTTGTAGAATGAATCAACATTTTTATCATTAATAAGATTATATACATCTTTTCATATGAATTCTCTTTGCTCACTTTTCTATTGGATTACTAACGAGAAGCAGCCTGTGTATTAGGGTGAAAGTAATCTTTTGCAGAAAGTTTACAAGTTTTGCTAGAATGTTTACCTTTTTACTTGATTTTCCTCATACAGAATTTTATTTTTATGTCTTCAAATTCAGCAAGCTACCTTCAACTGATTTTCATACTCTGAAAAGCTTTCAACATTCCTGGAGCACATGAAAAATAATTATTCTATTTTTTTTTTGTTTCACATTTAAATCTTTGACTACTCTGGAAGATAACTACTTCATTTTTCCATAACAGCAACTAGCTATCCCAACATTAATTGAATAATTCTTCTTTTCTCTATGGCTAAAAGTGGCATCCACATTCACACAGTAAGTTCTCATATATACTACACTTGAGTTAATTTCTGGCCCTTACACTATTTCATTGCTGTCATGTGTAAGAACTACGTTGTTCTAAAAATTTTTTTTAATTAAGCCATATTACATATAAATTGATACAATAAAGTCAGAAATTACCAGATTGCTTTAATACAACAATCATTTTACAGTTCTTAAACTGAATTTATATAATCAATATCAATATTATCATCAATGCAATCATGAATTTGACTGATATTTATTCTGGAAGACATAATGAACCTCATGTGTTTCCTATATTTCTGAACCATATCTAGAAAATTGGTTTTTCCTTAACTTGTAGTACAGGGAGTTTTTTCTTTCTTTTTTACAAATTATAAAGTCAATATATGTTCTCTGTAGAAAGTTGAATACAAAACACACCTACAGAGAACCAGTCTTTATAGTTTGACATATCTTTCTGCACTTTTATTAAGTGATTATTTTATAAACTGATTTTTTTCAACATAATATACTGACAGCATTTCCCCATGTTATTATACTCTTCATTTTTTATTTTGTTTTGTTTTTCTGAGACAGGATCTCACTACGTTGTTAGCTTGGGCTCACTCTTGATTCTCCTGTTTCAGCCTCCCAAATAGTGGGATTATAGGCATGAGCCACTATGCCCAACTGTCCCATGTTATTATATATGCTAAAACATGACTTTAATGATGAATAATATTTTACTACAGGAATATGCCCAATTTCTGTAATCACTTTTCAACTGTTGAATAGGTTGTTTTCTGTGATAACTATCATGTGATGATTAATTATTCCAACAAATGCTTGACTTCCAAGCCTTGTGGTATGCATTAACTTTAATATTGAGTAAAACGAACACATTACCGGCATTTCTGGAAGTTACAATCTATTGAGAAAAACCAGACATTAAATCTCCCAACACTTACATAAAATTATAACTGTAGAAAATGTTATGGTGAAGTTCATGGAGCTCTGAGAGTCTATGATAAGGAAGACTTCCCCGAGGAAAGATTAATTGAAGTTCAGGTAAAGGAAAGGAAAAACATTCTCAGCAGAGGGAAAAGCAGATACAAAGCCCTCATTGTGGGAGGGAACATGTCAAGAAAAAGGGACTGAAATAATGCCAATATGGCTGAAACACAAAGAGGAAGGTAAGAAGAATATGACTCAAACCATGACTGGACAGAAAGTTAAGGGTCAGACTATACAAGATCTTGAGATAGGGAGATGCCACCACATAAGACATGGAATTTTGTTTGTATCCTAAACACAATGGAAACTATTGAAGCATATCAAGTAGTACTGTGACTTAATCTGGTTTGCATTTTGAAAAGATCTCTCAGATTATAGTGTAAAAATCAGATTAGAAGGGGACAGGGTAGACTGGGATAAACCAAGATTATGAGGCCACTGTAGTAAACTCTTTCAAATATACTAATAGCTTAGACTAGAGTGGTGATGGATAATGAAGATGGATTAAAGAAATAATCACTCTTGATAAAAAATTTAAATCATAGATTTTTAATCCCTAATACTAGGATTATTGGGCCAAAAGGGAGCACATCCAGGGCTTTGATATACATTGCCAAGCTGCACTGTCAGAGAGCAGTTTTCTCCATTTATGAATGGTAATCAATTGTATCTGTTCCTCTATTAGATTTTTTAAATTCTTTAAAAATTCCTTAATCCATACTTCATGAAGCCTTCCCTGACTCCCTTTTGTGCCTACCAAGTCATGGAACATGTTCTTCTTTGAGCCCTCACTGTAGCATACATATTTCTATTGCAGTCCAATTTTTTGTGCTCAATTTATGTTTACAAGTCTCATTTTGACTATATTGTGAGTTTCTGGAGGGACATACACAGTATGTTCTCTCATGTGTTCACTGTTCACTGTTCACTGAATGAACTAAATCATACCTTACCTGATTATACTGTGCCCACAGATAAGAGGGCTCTTGAAGTTGTCCAGGCTGGGGTTGAACTTGTGATCTTGCCTCAGTCTCTCCAAGTGTATAAATTATAATTTTAATCAAACATAATTTAAAAGGCCAACAATAACTGCTACTCAGGACTGCAAAACTTACTTTAAAAAGTGATTAATTCTGTTCATGACAGTCATTAAATCTCTAGGACTCCTGAAAACCTGTATTATAATTAAGTAGGCATTGTGTGATCTTAAAATATTTTTAAATGGTTTAGCAAAAACAAAAGCATCCACAAACCTGTAATGTAATGAGTTACATTAGACAAATTTTTATAATTTGAATTGATAAATGCTATAGTTTTCAAAACTACTCAAAAAATGTAATAATCTACTGATTTACAAAAAATTGAGGTTATTTTGGTAGAGTATGGTTATCTTTATAGAATATGGTATTCAAATAAATACTACATATGCAATTTGTCAGATTTTCTAAACTCTTAGGTTAAACAGCTTGATTTCATATTTAACAGTTAGCATCTACAACAGTCTACCAAAATACTGAGTTGAAAGAAGACTTATAAGGAGAGGATAACAGAATTCTTCAAAATAACTGTAAAGACAAGCAGCTCCCTCTATAGTCTGTTTGGCCTACTTTGTTTAATTACTTGCTTTGTGAACATCTCACACTCTTCTATTTACTCCTACTCTGCATCTCAGCAGGAAAGCTCTTTAAAAGTTTAATTCTGTTTAACCTAGTGCTGAGAAAACTGAGAGCTGTCTAAACTCAGTTTGAAGGGAGTTAACACTAAACAACTAAGCAAAAGTTGAGAAGTGAAAATTGGACAATGTACTAATTCCAGACGAGTTCAGGTGCCTATGATGAAGACACAGGACTTAATGTGAAGTGATTCCCAGAGCAATCGCACCCATATTCAAATCTAACTGAAAGAACATTGTCTTTTTTTTTTTTTTTTTTTTTTTTTTTTTTGGTACTGGAGCTTGAACTCAGGTCCTTGCACTTGCAAGGCAGGCCACCGAACCGCTGAGCTAAATCCCCCGCCCTACACTGTCTTATACTTTATTCATAATCTTGCTTCTTTCCACTGAAACAAGTTACTAAAATGTCCTTATAAAAGAAAAAAAGTAACCATTTTTCTGCAAAGACACTGCTCCACACATAGATCATAAAAACGTTCAAGACATTTTAAAAATGAACCAAAGCAGGGTTTTTGTTTTTTGAAAAATAAATTCATTACTCACATATAGAAAATTTAAGTAATTCTCTTGGGAATCAATATCCTCAGTCAGCAAGGGATTAAATCAGTCAGCTAAGATCTATCACTCAAAACGGGGGTGAAGGGAGGGCAGGGGTATGGGGAAAAAATAAGAACCAAGGCATATCATGTAAAGGTACAAGAAGATCCCAATGATAAATGTAACCATAAATAAATAAAAATTTTTAAATTTTAAAATATCTTTTCAAATTTCATACCTAAAATATGGACACTTGAAAGCCTAAGTCACTTGATTTATTATTACATTACTCAAATTATGTCCCCCAAACACAGGACAACCACAAGTTAACTGGACTGTTTCCTAAAGCAGAAAAATATCTCATCAATAGGAAAACTAGTAAAAATGTATTAATCCAATCAGTTCAGAATTTATTATACAGTTCTGAAATAGCCACTTTGACAGAATTTCTTTTGTTGACATATTTCAGGACCTTCAAGCAAATTCAATTTAAAAACATCTTCTCTCTAAACCAAGGTAAAGAATTAATAAATATTTCCAAAAGTAACTCCTATATATAAAAGATCTATATTTATGGCATTTTATGTAGCATAGGTTGTCACGTGACAAATTTTCAATAACTTAGTTATTAGTAAAGATATAAACAACATTTGTACTTTCAAATACTACAAAGGTCTTCATTAAAAATTCTAGCATTCAGACTTTTACCTAACCTAGTTTACCCTTCTTTTATTTGATGGCTTGGTTTGGTTTTCTTTGAGGAGAAAATTCAAAAGTAGACCTTTCTTCAGATTTTGCTTATATTAGACACTAATTTCATGAAGAATATCTGACATGCTAAAAATACTGGTCTGTTTTATGAAAACGGTAAATCTTAAATGTTATGTATGACTTCAATTTTTTTCTTGTTGAGGAAACAAAATATTGGTTGTGAAGTTGTGACTTATCTAGCAAATTCAATTTAGTGATCTTAACAAACTGAAGTTTGGTATTCTCTGTACAAAGATTTCTTTCAATGTATGCACAAAGAGTCTTACGTTTTTATTCATTTACACTACACATTTCAAGTTACATTTAAAAAAAAGTTTGGATTTTTCCCCCCAAGGAGAGAGACTAGTAGGATGTCCAGGAAGAAGAAACATTTCTCACAGCATAGTTCATAGCTATGTTGCATAACAATTACTGCTGAAAACAACTGAGAATCACTCAGGAGTACATATTTAATAACTTGTGTGAAGGAGAAAAAAAAAAACTTGAAAAGGAACCCAAAGCATATGCATTTTAATACACAGAAATGACACAATATAGCCTATAAGTATATTTGAAATTTGGAAATCTAGCTAATACCACTAATCTCATCCTACCCCTCTCTGCATCGGAAGTGAGAACAATATATGATGCTTAAATTCCAATTAGAAACAAAGAGCACCGGTCTACAGAAAATCTATCCTTAAAACACATTAATGCATCTGTCTGCATCCCAGTGTCAAGTGTTGCACTTTGTTAATAGCACTCAAACTTCCATCTTTTAAGGATAATCGCATCAAAATCTTTCACAAATTTAAAAAAGAAAATTTACCTAATTTCACATTGACATTTCTAACAAAGAGAATTTACATAAAAGATAACTGCTTGGGATGAGTGCTTGTGTCTGGGGAAGTGCCGCTATCTTCTTGGTAGTCCACACAAACTGACTACTGTAATAACAAAATGAATGGTGATGAGAGTAAGGAGCATCAAGTGGGAAATACTATCTAAAATCCTATAGGGCAATACATATCTAAAGTACGAGCGTTCTTTCCCAAAAAAAAAAGCTTCATTATTCTACGTAAGCAGTTCAAAACACGAAAAGACCAAAACAATTCAAAAAGGCACCTTGTAAATCTGGTTACTATCCTACTAACATTATCATAAACCCCCCGAGTGCTTCTGAGAACGTAGCGTCTGCCATTGCTGTCTCCCCCACCTCATTCGTTCTTAAAAACAAACCAACCAACCAGTATTTGAAATGCAACCCTACAACTCAGCCTAGGGACATTTTAAAACGTCTAAGCTGCCGAGTTGGGCTGTGGCTCCTAATAAATTCACCCCATTAGGTATGCAGTCTCACGTTGGGCAGCATAAACACGCATTTCCCACTTCCCAGGGTACACATTTCCGCAAAGCATTCGCCCCTGAGGATGCCGACCTGTCCCCTGGGGCATTAAACTAAGCAGTCAAGACCTACACTCACAGCAAAGCCACAGGGTCACCAACAAGAAAGATAGTCTGGCCCCCGGCGCCACACTCTCCAGCTTACTCTTTCTCCGGAAGGGGCAGAGGAGAACCGCGGCAAGAAAAGGCGACTAGGAGCGAACGAGCAGAGCTGACACTTTCCCTTTGCTCTCCAGGATACCTCTAGAAAGGGGCACTAGGGCAGGGGATGTCCAGGGTCCCATCGGCGACCCGTCCGCGGGGACACAGCGCGGCCACCCGGCCCGCCACCCGGGACGACCACGGTGCCCGCAC
>NW_022900926.1:69695748-69791206 GCF_012274545.1 Fukomys damarensis
CCGCCCAGAAAAGGTCCGCCCCGGCGCTCCCCTTCCCCAGCGTGCCTCGCGGCCGCCGCGCCCCCTTCTCAACGCTGCGGCATTGCCTGCGCTGGGCCACTTAATGAGATTTATTCACGCTCAGCTCTGCCCAGCTTGGCCAGGGGCTGGCAGATTCAGTGCACAGGGATTTCCCACCACCGTGTTTTTCTCCCGCCCCCCCGCCTTCCCTCTCGCCCTCGTTATCTTCTTCCTTGGCTCCCCAGTCGGACCCGCAGGCTGCGCCCGGACACGCGCAAGTGCATGTAAGGGCTTGTCTGTTCCCAGTGACCTCCTCTTCGGCTCCCCCAGCCGAATGGGGACCGAGAGCCTTTAAAAGGAAATTTTGGCCAAAGAAAAAGGTCCGTGGAAGTCAGTGAGTTAGACGTGGACTCCAGTGTTACTCATTGACACGTTGTGCAAGATTTTAATCCCTGATGGCGTAAAAGCAAAAAGGGGTGGGGAAGGACCCTTAGACAAAACAACTTTATTCGAAACTCTAGAAGGGATGAAGCGGTGCAGTTAGGAAATTTTTGAAAGTGGGGGCCGTAATATGCAGCTAGGTTGGCTGTTCAGTAGGAACTGATGGGTTTTGTCTTGGTCTCTAATACTGGGCGTGATCTTGGACAAATAATTTGATTTCTTTGGTCCCTCATTGTTCTCATGTAAAACGAGAGCGTTTGCTCTTAAAAACTAATCCTTAAGAATTTCTTCCAACAAAAAGATTTTAAGCAGTAGGAGGCAGAAACCGTGGTTTCAAGTTGAAAATTTGCAGCTGAATTAGGACTCTTGCTAATCATTTTTAATCAATCCAAAATAGAAGTCATACTTTTTTCACGCTTTTATTATTGTACAGGTATATTTTATTGCTTTCTATGTTGCCAAATATTTGAAGCGGTAAGAGCTTATATACAACCATTATGGATCTTCGAATAAGGAAATCAAAAGACTTGAAAGGGACAGGTCACTGAAAAGCTGCCTTTAAATTCCATAACATATAAATGCTAATAAGAACTTAAGCTCGCAGGAATTTGAGACTGATTACCACAGTAAATTAGCCTACAGTTCTTAACGGCAAAGCATTGTTATAAACACAGGTGACCAGATTTACTAATCTGATCTAATGTACTAGAATAGCCCAATAGTTTTAAAAGGCAAAATCTTCAGTTGCAGTTTAAGAAAGCTGTAGAAGTGATTTTAAAATAAGACCACCATTTTCTAGGCCCTGTGTTGAAGCCCTGGCATCAAAAATGACAGATAATCTCCCATGCCTTTTCTGGTAAAATAAATGTTTTGTATAGGCTGAGTCTCATGTTCTCTGGCACCCAGACTGTTCCTTAAAATTTAGTATTTTGGCCCTTACAAAATTATATTTCAGGAGTACGACCTGGAGAAATCTACATTATTAGCAACTCTACTGCCGACCAACCTCATGCTTTTTAAGCAATATAAAATTGAGAAGTCCTGTACTATAATCTAGTTAAGTGCACCCACAATATTTAAATTACACTATTCCTAACTGAAAAAAGGTATCAAATTAATAGATTAGCTGTTTCTAGAAAGTTTCATCTCCCCTGTACCTACCCCCACCCTTCAATCTTCTTCCATCAGTACTGTGGATTGAACCCAGGAACCCTAAAATACCTTCTATGCCCTCACATAGAAGATATTTTTGTTTTGTTTTTTGTTTTTGAAACAAGGTCTTGCTATATTGTTCAGGGGGCCTCAAACTTGGCAATTCTCCTGCCTCAGCCTTCGAAGAACCTGAGTCCCCTTACCTCTTGGATCAGCGTTATTTACTTTAAGAAAAAGCAGTTGCAACCACAATTCAAATCATTCTAGAACTCCAAGGAAAGAATGTTCACTCTTGAAGAAAAACATTTGCATCATGAAATTAGGAATGTAATTGCATGTAATTTAAGTCATTGCTCAAATTGAAAATCTGACAACAGTTCCTTAATTAACCACTGTCAGATGTGTTTTATAAATATACTCATTGTGAAGAAGTCCTAAAATTTTGAGTCAGAATGAGAATTTTAAACTTTCATTTACTAGCTAAATTAGTTTATCAGATCACTTTATTTTTTCAGTTTATTTCTTTGTATGTGAAGTGGATAGTAATTCCTGTTTTAATTTCTCAGGGATGTAATAAGGCTCAAAATTATGTAATGAGACCATAATATTGACGGAAGTTCACATCTAGAAATCTAACTTAGTCTAAAAACAGTAAAAAGAACACCCGGAATTGCCTTTTCTATGTATAATATGAGATGTGCCAAAATTGGACTTTATACTTTTATTTTTTTTTTGATTGAACTCGGGTCCTTGCGCTTGCAAGGCAGGCCACGGAACCGCTGAGCTAAATCCCCAGCCCTTCTACTTAATATTTTTAAAGCAACTTTTTTATTGTTGTTTAGAGTGGCTATTTGCCACGTGTTTTTAAATAAGAAACTAAAACAGGCATGGTCCCTATCCTCGCTGTTTACAGTTTAGCGTCATAAAATGTACATTAATTGTGTCAATTGACATTTTGTCATCTTTTAGTTTGTGACCAGTATCCATCATCTCATGTCTTTATTAAAAGGCTGCTTGGTCCTATGCACTTACACTGTGCAACATCAATTAACATTCACCCGTTAGCAATTTAGGCAAAGGCTGCCACAGTTTTGAGGCAGATACTATAAGATGGCTTATTCAAAACACATCCAACCCTCATCTAGCTTGCTTTTCTATATGTTAGAAGCTTCTGGCAGCAGAGGGATTCAGACTTCCTTGCATGTGGAATACTGACGTGAGATTAATAGTGTAATACTGAAATGTTTAATAGCTGGGGTAGGAAGGACCCAATTTCTAACATTAGCTGCTAATTTGTGGTATTCCCAAGCTACCAAAGCACCTTCGCCATGAGTTAGTTGGAAAGGATGCTAATAATCAGGAGTTGGCTTAGCATATAGCCTAGTTTCCAGCAATCAAACGTGCCCATTTAAGATGTGTTTGTGCATATATTTGCAACATGATGCTTTTGCTGCACTCAGGAAGATGGGGCGTTCTGTCAGATAGCATGGTGGAGGTACCTTGTTCTTTTGGTAGCTAGGCAGGAATTCTCACACCTGTTTCTGGAGTCATAGATGCTGACTGGCCATTGGTGTACAATAGCCCTGATGTAGAATGGGTATTCTTCCTGGTTCAGGTTTTATGGATGTTGTTTCTAGCTATGTGTTGTCCAAACCTGGTTCTCTAGCTCTCTTGAAAGATCAGTGAACTAAATAATATCCATTAATCCTTTCTACTTAACCTAGCGCAGTAATGGTCAGCTACATAACTTATGGGCTTCTGAACAAAATGACAGTGTTGGGCCCCTTATTAAAAAGGAGGGGAAAAGTATCACTATCTGTGCTAAAATAATTATTTTTCTTTTCTATTTTTTCTCTTGTGTTTTTTAATTTGCCTTTTAATGTCCTGCTGTTTCAAAAACTTAAATGTTTAAATTATTTAGATGAATTTAACTCTTCATCTTTATTTTCAGTGCCATTTCACTCTAGTGTGGAAACACTAAAATTACATAATTGGCATTTCTTAGTTTATACATGTATATTTATCTGGTACTATCTGAACAGTGTAAACTGCACAAAGCTAACTCAATTTTCTTTTCATTCTTGAGAAGCACACATTCTTTACCTTCTGTTTACTGAAAAGTAAGGAACTAAAAGGAAAGAACTCTGAGTTGCTCTACCCTTCTCTTTCTGTGTTATCTTCAGTGTAAAAGATAGGCTAATACCACATGAGTATTGTAACACATGAGTAAGAAAGGATATAACAGAATTCTTTGGTCCTGTGTATTTTGTAGGATGCTATTCTCTTTCTGCACTGGAAGCAAGTTCTGGTTTGAATGGCAAATGGCTCTTGAAACTATCAGCAGTTACAGTGAACTCAGGCATAAATATAATATGCTTGTTGTGTGACTTTCTTTGTGACTTTCTGAGTTCCTACTCTTTCTAGATCTACCAGAGTCCTGTCTTCCTGAGGCATCATGAAGACTGTGCAAATGGAGTGGTAAAAACAAAAGGACACGTAATCTCAATTTGCTTGTGTGTTCTGTTGTACCATTGGAGTTCACTTACAAAACATATATTCAAACAAAAAAGTTTTGAGATAGTGACTGCAGAGCATTAAATGAAGCCCTGGGTCGTGTGATACTGTATGGGTCTCATGCCCATGAAGTCAATCCTAAACTCTGCATTTCTCAAGAGGCCATCTGGCCTGTCATGTAAAGGTACAAGATCCTAATAATGAATGTAACTGTACTGTATACCTAAAATGTACCAATAAACTCAATGAGGAAAAAAAATAAATAGGAGCCCATAAATATAATACAGGTGCCCATAAACATATAATTATTGTGTGTTTATAAAATTTGTTTTTAAAATACCATGTTAAGTACCACATTTAAAAAAAAAAAAGCCATCTGGCATTTTGGGTGAAACAGTTCTACATTGTGCAGGTCATGTAATATCCCCTACCCTGGGTTCTATCTGTGACAATCAGAAATTCCCTGTGTGTTTTTAAGTGCCACCCCCACAAATGTTGCTCTTCACTGAGCTACAGTGGATGCTTTGTCTTGCAGCTATGAACCATATCTACTGCAATCCAAGAAAGGTCATTTTTTGTTAGTGATTCTCAAGCAGAAAAAAATACAACTGAATTGACTTTAAAATATTTCAAGTTCTCATACCTAGAAGAGCAGGAATTATGGTGACTTTTTTCCTTATTATCAGAAAAATAATGCCACCTATATTGATGATTGAAATATGCTATTTTTTAAATACTGCTACAGCCTTGCTTACTAAGTGGATAGAGAAATATACAACAGAGTTTACTTCAAAATACATCTGGTATCAGGTGTGCTGTGAGAGTATAGGAGAAGTAGCATTTGAGTTTTTTTCTACACAGAGTCACATATAAATGATAGTTGACTCCAGATGGCAATTTCTGATAGTTTTTTTTAAGTCAATAGCTACTGTACAGAACAGAAAACCATGTTATCTTTATCATTTGGCAGAAAAGGAAAAGTCCTTAGGCCATTATGAAAAAAATTACCATTATGAACTATGATACTCATTAGCTTTTGAATTTAGTTTCATTACATCTCTATTTTTTTTTCATTTAGTTTTTTACTTAAGAACTTTAACATTGCCGAGTATAGTGGTGCAAACCTGTGAGCCCAGCACTCTGGGAAGCTGAGGCAGGAAGACTGCACATTTGGGTCCACCCAGGGCAACTTAATGACTGAGCCAAGACCCTATCTCAAATGAAAAGGACTGGAGATACAGCTCAGTGGGAAGGCCCTGGGTTCAATCCCCAGTACTTAAAAAATAATAATAACATATTTCAGGTGAAATCTGAATCAGAGGTCATTCTATTTCCTTTAAACTATAAAGCCATGTAGGGATTTAGAGCTCTAGTTCTGTAATTCTTCATGGTCCCTTTGCTAACTGAACCTTAATTTCTTTGAACCTCAGTTTTTTCTTCAGTAAAACAGGAACTTAAATTAGATTCTAAGTAATTTCACCAAAAGCCAATTCATTAAAAAGTAAGTTTACAAGTATACATTTATTAAGTATATTCAGTATGAATATTCCCTAAAACAAGTATTTGGTAAATAGCACACTAATTCTTTAGGAAATTAGCGTAGCAAATTGGGCTGCGCTTCATCCCTATTAGGGATGATAAAGATTAAATTAAATACAGCAATGCCCAAAAAAATACTTAGTAAAGTTATTCAGTAAACCTCAGCTAAGATACCCCTTCAGGTTCCACTTGTTCTCTCTCCAGAGTATTCCGTTTTTTATCCACAGCATTGCTCTTTTGAAGGCTGTCACTACCTTTAGGTGTATCACTGTGATAGGCACTTGACTGTTCTCTTGCTTATTCCCCTCCGGTCTTATTTTCCTCATTACTATAAGCATGATCTGCCTACCACTTATCTACAGTAGAAAAACAATTTTCATGGTATACAGGCCTCGTGATTTGGCCTAGATACTCAACAATGCCTCTTTCTCCTTTTTCCGTTCACCTGCTAGCAGCACTAGAGTGCTTATACCAGGAGTTCCTTAAATGTGCTATTCTTTGCCTTGCCTTCCTTCCTTGTCTTCCCCTTGTGTCCTAGCGTTGTTTTTATTGTTTTGTTTTGTTTTTGTTTTGTTTTGTTTTTTGGTTCTTTGGGTGGTTTTGGTACTGGATATTGAATCCAAGGGCTCATACATGCTGGGCTTGTACATCCCTGACTTTTATTTTTTATGACAGCCTTGCTAAATTGCTCAGACTGACCTTGGATTTGTGATCCTACTCCTTCAGCCCCCTGAGTAGTTAAAATTACAGGTATGGGCGACCACGCCCAGCTCTCTTGACACAATGTTTACCTTCCAAATTTTAGCTAAAATGCCACTTACCGTGATTTCCTTGATTTCACTAAGCAGATGTAGATCTTATTTCTAGACTTCTGCTGCTCTTTTTGTACATACTTTTATTCTAATGGTTACACTACTATAATTGTTTTTTAGTTTATAATTCTAATAGAATGTTATTTCCTTGAAGGAGAGGCTCATCTCTCCTCATCTGTGATATACTAGCTCCACGTATAATGCCTAAGTATAAGTTCTTGACATTTGCTAAGTTTAAAAATCTGTTTTCTACCTTTTCTATTGCCTTTACAGATCAGTAAGGCAAGGCCAAAAAATAACACTAACCTTAGATCTATTGCTTTTAATTTATGCTGTAGAAAACCTTGTAACAGATACATAGTAGACCTTTCTATTGTAGGAAACACCTGTCTTCACAGTGTTTTTCATTCATCTCTAATCTAGGCAATAGGTGGTAAGACATTGTGACATAACAAGCTGTAGATTTTCTTTATTCAACCAATTGCTTCTTTTACTTATTTTTCACTCTTTGTATCAGGCCTTTTTTAACCTCACAGAACTAACTACTGCTATCGGAGTGAGTGCCTGATCTATTTAGTCCAGTGATTCTCAACCAAGAGTGATTTTGCCCCCTCAGTGGACATCTAGTAAAATGCCTGCTGACATTTTTGATTGTCACATCCTAAGAAGTGGCCACTGGCATCTAGTAGGTGAGAGGTCAGAGATGTAGCTAAGTATTTTACAAGGCCTACAACAGCCCCTGTAACACAAAGAATCACCTAGTCCAAAGTGTCAGTTATGTAGAAGTTGATCTAGTCTAAAGGAAGTTTTTACTCAGGCATTCATCAAGTCTCTTGCCTTTATGAAACAATAATGGAAAAGAAACTTTTTCCGAAAGGGATTTGGAAGCCCTAAGTAAGTATAACAAACATTGCAGGCAATTGCTGTCAACTTTCCTCAGTCCCAAAAGCCTTTATGTGGGTTTGCCCATTTTATCCATAGCACTTGCTTGGGGATTAAGATGGGCAGATAATTCATTGCTCAATTAATAAAATATTTCTTGGCCCAAAGACTGGGTTTCATTTTTCTCTTTTTAAAACCAAAGAGATCAAATTAATTATGTGGTCAGATGAATTTCCTAAACAAGGATCTATTCTCTGCTTTTTTAACCAGTTAATCTACTCAATTATTAGGAGAAACAAAACTTCCAAAACAACTTTCCCACTTCTGTAAATTAGTAGTAATAATGTAAAGAGGTGGTTGAGCCTATAAAAGGTGATGTTCTAGGAAGAAAACATAAAGATTTCAGAACAGAGTAATGTTAGAACTGATACCCATGCTCTCTAGATCTTCATTTAAATTACATAACCACAATTGATACTGGAGCAGTTCCGATGAATTTTAGATCGGAAGAGACCAAGTACAGTAAAATAGCTTCTGCTCCCAATTTAAATAATTAAGATTCAAAAATCTCCAAAGCAATGTCTTTTTGGAGCAGCATTATCTCAGGGTGGTTTCCCCTGGCCCCAAAGTCCCCACTGCACTTTTATATTCACAGTTTAAATCAGAATCTAGGAAAACTTCCACTAATAATCTTTGTTATTGACATGGAACTCCTCTGTGTTTTGATCCTCATGCTACATCCTTATTCTACAGACCAGGAAGGACTATTCCCAGATGTATAACTATAGATCAACCCTTATTTTCTCAATAAAATGTATTTTTCCAACTTTAAAATTTTAAATGCATAGCACAGAAAACCACAAAGTTTGGAATATTCATTCCTACCCAACAGCAGTCAGATAAACAGTCCAGCTTTTTCTAGGAGATATATAGATATATAGATATGTAGATATGTAGATATACATCTATATATATAACAGATATAATATCCTAGTTTTTTCACTGTGCGTTATATCAGAGGCATTATATGCAAATTAAAACTTCATATATATCAATTAAAAAACTTCATATATATTAATGACTGTGGGATTCATTGTACTGTTATATTAACCATTCATTTCCCACTGTTGGACAACAACAGAATGGTTCAGATTTTACATTATTATAAATATTATACTGAGAACTTTCCTCTGAAAATGTCCCATTTAGATGCAATCCTTAATGTTTTGAGGATCCTTACTTTATAGCTCATTACTTAACAAGAACCCCAGTTACTGGTACATGCCACATTTCTTCTCTGCAGAAGAAAGGACTGTTTCTGATAGTTTTTTCTGCCTAGTTTGTTCTTCTCATCTCTTTTTGTCCAGATAACTCAATTTTCAAATTTCAACTCAAAGGTCATTTCTTCACAGAATCCTTCTCAAACTCTCTATATTTGATTTGGGTTCCTAAAAAAATCTCTTGGTACTGTTTCCTCTCTCCCTATCAAATACCTTTGGTTGTAATCATCTTTATTTGTGTATTATTTGATTAATTTCTGCTTCTTTAGACTGGAATACTACAATCATTAGCTGGATATAAAGCGAACGTATGTTTTAATTTGGAGACTGAGTTATATGATCCCATATATATCACTGCAATAAGATACATTAAAGCTTGAGATTGAAATACAGATAGTCAAAAGATTTGCCAGGCATTATACTAAATGCTAGGAATATAGAAGTGAAATTTAGTCTTTATGAGGATGACAGGCTAGTGCAGAGGTCTACAAACTTCCTGTTAAGGAATATATAGTGGATATTTAGGCTGCTCAACTTTCCCTTGTAATGCAAAAGCATTCATAGGCAGTACATAAATAAGAATGTGGCTGTGTTTGAATAAAACTTTATTTAAAATCACGCTGCAGGCCCGCTAGACTCATGGCATCATTTACTGACCCCAGTTCTAATGAACAAGGCAGCCATTAAATAGAGTATTCAAAACAACAAGACCTGGATTTAGCTCAGTGGTGCTGCAAGGTACCGAGTTCGCTCTCGGTACCGGAAAGAAAAAACAAAATAATGATTACTTCAAAGTAAAAGGACAAGATGCATGCAGTTACATTTCAGAATCACCTAATCTAGTCTAGGGAAAGGAATAAAGCTCTTTCCAGAGACTTCTTTAGGGAAAATGACTTGTACAAGAAGAGGAATCATCTGGATAAAAGCAGAGGCAAGATAGGTTTGGTCCCCACACCTGTAATCTTAGCATTCTTCATTGCTGAGGCAGGATGATTCAAAGTTCAGGCCCAGCTTGGACAATTTAGGGACTTAGTGGGACCCTGTCTCAGAAACAAAGAAGGGGTAGGGAGAGAGAAAGAAAGGTGGATGTAACAGTACAGAGACTGCGTTCAATCCCTGGTGTCTCTTCCTCTTTCATACAAACACACACATGGATGTACACTCAGGGCAGCAGGCTAAGTGAGGACCAAACACATGAAAAAACATGAAAGAAATTCTTCAGCTTGATGGCTAATAAGGAACAAAAGATAAACTTGTGTAGGCATACCATACAGGGTGAAAATACAGCCTCAGAGCATTGAGGATTTTTCAGAACCTACTATTTCCTTAAGGAAGAGGTGTCAGCAAAAGAGACTTGAGACAGAGCCATCAGTGAGATGTAGCAGTAGCAGGAAGTTTAAGATCTTGCAGGTACTCTAGCTTCTTCCATTTGACTCAGAAATGTATGGATGTGTAGAATATGTAAATTGAAAAATACTAGCCTAAAAGTTAATGAGATCCTCAGACAACTAAATTTCTGAAATATTAGATAAATATCGAAGAATAGAGCTGAGGGAAGAGTGGGACTGATATTGTAGAGAAAGAGCTAGTAAAGGAACCATAAGTAACAGGTAGGAACACATTGCTGGTACATAAAGGTCAAATAATCTGACCAGGTGTGGTGCATGCCTGTAATCCCAGCACTCTGAAGGCTGAGGCAGAAGAATCTCAGGTGGAAACCCAGGCTGGGCAATTTAGTGAGACCCTATGCATTTGAGTTTTGCCAGTATTTTAAAATTATAAATGAAGTTACTATAATGGTTAGTATACACATTATTGTGTGGACACGTTTTCCTTGTTCTTGGATAAATACCACGGATTAGAATTACTAGGTTTTATGAAAAATACAACTTTAACTTTATTGGTACATATACTTATCTTTGTTCTTTTTAGTTAGCTTTCTTCTCCCTTCACCTCTTTATCCCCTTCCCATTGGTGAAAAGTCTACCTCCCTTTTTCCTATATTTAGCTTTTATTTTGCATTTTATACTTTGGGTTTCTCATCTAACAGAAACCATGTTAATCTGTGTCTTATTTTGCTTAGCATTATTGTCTCAGTAAATTTTTATAAACTGTATTTGTATGTGATTTTTTTAAAAAGAGACATAGCTGTGCATTCAAGCATCATGTAATTGACCAATAAGTGAGAAATTTGACATTAAGAGCTGTATTTGGCCTTTTTTCTTTCCTTGCACAGTACCAAACACAAAGTTGGTATTGCAGAAATTTCTCCCTGCCTTCTGCGTTGCACCATTTTGTGAACAACCGAGTCTGTGTAGCCACTTCTGTATGACTTGAACAAAACTTGTGTCTGAGCAGATACTAATAATTCTGAAGCCAGTAGTAACAGCAGTTTTTAGCATGTTGAAGGTGAAGTTTCTTTGTGTAAAGTCCACCTTGTCAAGAAATAGCATGCCACTCTGATCTTTGAAGATTACTTAAAAACAAACCAACTTTGTCTTTGTTTTTCCACAGTAAAGTTGAGGGAGATAGCGGGAAACTACCCAGTGGTCTCACCAGATGTTTTAAAATTAGAACTGAGATAACTGAGTTGTAATTTATTTTCACAAATTTACAAAAGCAAGAATTGAGATTTTTCTCTGCAGATAAATTAGCAGATAATTTCATTCTCCATTTGTATTTAGCAGAGAAAACAACCTCAGATGATATTGTGAAGTAGAGGTTCTTGCCATATCTGAAACGTAGAACAAAGATTAGTTCTATGAATGAAGGAAAACATTACTCTACTCCCTTTGCTAAGCTACTACTTACTTCACATTTGTATAAACTGTTTACACTGAAAGGTTATACAGAAAGAAGAAACCCCATTCTGGGATGTCTGTTCTCCTACCCTAAGCATATCCAATCTTTCAAAGCTTGACTTATTAAAGACTTTGGCACTTGGCTTACAGTCTTCTTTCTTTACATTAACTTTTGCACTCATCTTGAGAGAATTCATCACTCAAGTAGCCCATCCAATGCTGTTGGAAAGGAAATAGCACACATTGTAATGTATCCATTCCTACCAATTGAACTTCAAATTCTACATTCCAGAGTATTATAAATTCTCCTTTTTGCACCCCAAATTAACAGTTCCTTGACATGCTCGTCTCCAGTGATCTCTGCTTTCAGTATTCACTTTCATTGTCACACCCTGGATCTTACTATACGTTTAGTCTGTTTCACCTATAGCTTCATAAATGTATACTTCACATTCTCTGGCCAGAATTACATCCTAGCTCTCCCAGTCGGTTTCCTCCAGTTCAACCATTCTTAGTTCTCTGACATCTCATCTCAAGTGTTCTTCCCCGTTCTATTGTCAGTTTGTCACCCTTCTCTGGTTTTTCTGATTTAGGACCTGCAGTCTGCAGACTGCTCTTATTTTCTCCCTAGCAACATTTTCCTTCCTTCACTTCCTTTCTTCTCCTGCTGCATTCTGTGTTAAATTATGATACTACTTTCTTGCCAGGAGCCACAACTCTGTTTCTTGTTATTCTACTATCAACTTACCTATCAAAAGCCCAGATCCAACTGAGTGCCTGCACCAAGATTGCAGAGTCTACCCCGGTTTTTTGTGTTTTGTTATTGTTTGTTTTGTTTTTAAAGACTATAGTTCAGATTGGCAGTTTAACACTAAATTTTGGATCACAAACCTCAGCTAGATCACTCTTTGGGAAGGGATGGTTATACCTTTTAATGTTTTAGCCTCTACCGTCCCAACCTCATACTCTATATGCCTCTTGCCCTAGATCAGGTTATAAATTCTCCTTTGCATGCCCCAAATTATTAATAGGCTGAAACATTTTTGTTTCTCTCTCTCTGACTCTCTTACTTAGCTTTTGTGCTTACTTTCCTGGCTCATTTTACCATTGAGGGTTTAGTTTATCTGATGATGTATTTCTAATATTTTAAATTGATATTTGATCAGTCAAAAAGATGTTCAGACATTATGTGATGAAATAGTAACTGGAGGAAAAGCACTCCTAAGGTTAGCGACTCTATTCAGAGAGACCTTTATAATTCTAAGTATTCTCTATTTATAATTTCGGACTAGGAGTCTTAGGCACAGGTCCTTTGAGTCGTTTTATTCTTGCCTTTCCCAGCTTCCTTCCCCAAAACAACTTTCTTTTTTCCTAGACTAGCAGGGAAAGCAGTACTACTTAGGTGAGGATTCTTGGAGTACTGTTGTATTATAGGTTGTTTATTCAGTAGCAGTGTAGCACACTGGTTAAGAGCTTAGGCTCTGCAGCTGAATTTCCTTACTGACTTGCTCTGTGACTTTGGGTACTTTCTGCTTCATTTACCCTATCTGCATAGTACAAAGATGATAATACAAATATATACCTTATAATTCTGTAGTGAGAGTCAAATTATGCATATTAAATACCTTAAGCTAGTAAGTACTCTATAACTATAAGCTATTATTCCATAATTTAGATAGAGTTTCTCCACTTCCTAAAATATATTTATTAATAAGAAAGTAATGATGGGGCTGGGAATTTAGCTCAGTGGCACTGCACCTGCTTCGCAAGTGCAAGGTCCTGAATTCGATCCCCAGTAACCCCCCACCAAAAAAGGAGAGTAATGATTAAAGCTATTAAGGTTACATCAATTGGATGGAAGAAGCAAACTCTTAGAATAGCTAGAGATTGAAGGAATTATTTAGGCATTGGGTCTTAAACAGTAATATGCATCATAATCACTTATGAAGTGTTGTAAAAGTGCAGTTACCTAGGCCTTCTCACATCTACCAACTCAGACTGTCCACAGGCAAATCCATTGCAGTCAAGAACTACTGAAGTAATTCAAATCTTTAGATTTTATGATAAGAAAATTAAGACTAAGTAAATGACTTGTTAAGACCTGGCGAGGTAAGATCTCTTCATAGATCTAAGTCACTTCCTTGATGAGTGTGATATTCCTATTTTATGTGTGTTTATGTTGCTTGCCTAATATATTAATTTTTAAAGAAACTAATAATATTGGAGTTTTTCTGTTACCATCAGGAAAATAATAAATGCTTTAAAACTTGACTTTCAGTCTTACAGTACTTTATCATACTTGCAATACTTCAGCTTTGAATTCAAAACAACAAAATTTATTTTACAATTAAGTGCTGAGGACTATTGCACATTTACAACAGGATTCAAAGTGAACTTTGCTATTTTTCATTTGAACATTAGTCTTTGCCATAATGCCTACTGCTAATTAGTGCAGGAAAACATTGTGTGTGGCAGAGAGCTGTTCAACCCTACCTCACAAATTGACAGGCAAACAAATGTTTTATAAGGGAAGATAGCTGTAGTTGTTTTGTAGCTTTAGAGCTTTCAAAAATAAAATACGCACTTCTTATAATTAGGTGGAATCTTTTGCTGTTTTACATTTGCAAGGGTTTATTTTTTAAACCTATGTAAAATATTATTCAAATTTTCTATGAATAGTTATGCAGAAAAACTGTTAGCTGTTAAATACAATATTATTACAGCTTCAGTGATTGGTAGATGAAAAGACTAAAGACTAGCAAAAAAGTAATGAGTTTCATATTTGATATTGGGTGCTATGGTATTATCTACATTTTTCCTTATCTATAATATAAAGAAATAAAAATACATTAGAATTTATACATGCACTTGTTCAAATATATGAAACAAACTAGATGACAGCAGAAGCAACAAGACAGTTCAAATTAAACCTACCCCTAAAGCAAATTCTACTTCTCTGTATTTGCTGTTATATTTTGTGTTTATTTGCTAGAGATGATAAATGGCTGCCAGTTTAATTTTTAATTCTTAGGCAGTTCCATTTTACCAACAAGGCACATACTTTGGCAAATGCATCACAGGCCTCCCAAAAAGTCCAGCATCCCAGATGTCTATCAACCTGTTATTCAGCTACTGTTGCCTCTATTCTGTTTCTGCTTGATACTTCATTTGAGATTCAGTCTTTTAAATCTTTTTTTTTTTTTTTTTTGTACTGGGGATCGAACTCAGGACTTTGTACTTGCAAAGCAGGTGACAGAACCACTGAGCTAAATCCCCGACCCAGTCTTTTGAATCTTTTCTCTTGTTTTTGTTTTGTTTTTTGGTATCGGGGATTGAACTCAGGTCTTTGTGCTTGCGAGGCAGACGGCAGAACCACTGAGCCAAATCCCCAGTCCTGAATCTTTTCTTTTGAAGCTTGTCCTTGGCTTCTTGGCATTAGAATCTCTGCTTCACCTAATTTTCTTTGGTTTTGACTCACTCTCTAGTTCCAAGCTGCCAAAATGTAATTTCAACAGGTCAGAAAATTCCTGGGATAGGCACTAGTTAGCTACCTCAAGGACTCACCCCAAATACAAGTACTATATTATAAACATCCACTTGTGCATTGGTACAAAAGGTTTTACTTATCACTCACTATGTGTAAAGTACTATAGAAGCTTCTGGATGATAAAGAAGATTAATCAGCTACAGAAAGCTCCTTAAGGCTCTTAAAATTTGATAGGAAAAATAATGCAAGCACATAATTTAAGAGAATATGTGTTTAGTTATGGGAAAGTTATATATACAAACAGGATAGTAATTATCAAAAGCTTCAAACAGATCCTTAACCACGGAGTTGCAGAGCATGGAATGCAAAGAGATGTCAGTAAGAACGAGGAGTGGTGGGTCATGGATTTCAAAAGATTGAGAATAACTGGGAGAGTGGTACACAGCTGTAATCCTTGCCACTTGGGAGGCTGAGGCAGGAAAACCATACGTTTGAGGCCAACCTGGTCAATAGGAGGACTCAAAAAAAAAAAAAATTGAGGACACTTACAGAAGGCATCCTAAGTAAGCTTTGAAAGTAGGGTAAGGGAAACACCATGAAGGAAAGATATTAAGACAAAGTCTAGAAAAATTTATTAAAATTAGCTCATGTTAGGCTTTGAATACTGAAGTGTTTAGAATTGGTGAGTGCAAAGATTTTGAACAGGAAATAATTGTCTTGATTTAGTAGTGATGTACAGGAAGGACTTGGTGGTGGGGAGCCAGGCAGGCAAATATACTAGACCAGAATGCAAGGGCAGGATCTGAAAATGGAGACTGTTCATTTCATTAAGTACTTGGTATGTGTGAGGCACTGTTTGGGGTGAGAGATGCAGTTAAGGACTCAGTTTTTGTACCATGAGTTGGGTTTTGGTTTTGGTTTTTCTAGACCTGGGATCAAACTCAGGACCTTGCATTTTCAAGGCAGGCACAACGCCACTGAGCTAAATCCCCGGCCCCTGACTCAGTTCTTGAAAGGGAGTTTTCAGTCCAGTGAGAGGCCTCAATCTCTTAAATTCTCATAGAGTGGCCTCTGCAGTTCTGGTACTCCACTTCTGATCTCTGCCTGATTTATAATAAGGCATTAGGTCCTCATTTTCCAATGGTAGTATTCCCTCCACTCTAAAACTACTTTGGCATTTTGAGTCAGCTATGGCAAAAGTATCCTAATGAATGTATATAAAGAAAAGCAATTATTTACTGAAAATGAGATGTCAGTAATACTATACCAGTCAGCCAAAAAAAGGAAACATGTATCTTAAAGAAATAACTGAAGATAATGTGGAGAGTAAATTGGAGGTTATATTAGGGGCACAAAACTAGTTAAGAGGCTGCTGTAATAATCTACCTGCTTCATTATGAGGGCCTGAACTTAGACAATATGAAAGGAAGAGAAGCCCTTCATAGCTACTTCCACCGTAGGCCTCTGTGTCACTCAGGTGGTACAACTAACAGATGGATAGGTGGCTCTCATCTGGAATTCGCTCAAAGACCTCAAAAACATGTGCTTGACTTATTTTTTAGATTTAGAAGCAATGTGCCTACTGTCAAGTCTCTTTTCTGGTTTCTTTTTTCGTAAAACATGATTTTCAGGCTTTACCTTCATTCTGTGAACTCCTTGATAAATTCTTGATTTTCCTTTATTTAGCCCAAATTAGTTCCCAGGGCTTAGAGTCAAAAGACCCTAATTGACACTGTGTATGGAATTTGAGGCAGCTGTGGAAAACCAAATGGAGACTGTCCAGTATTTGGAAATACAGAACAAGAGATGGGATTCTGAAAGCATGGTTACTGGTGCAGCATCAGTGTTACCTGAGAGCTTGTAAGAAATTCAGATTCTCTACGCCCACTCAGATTTGATGAATATAAATCTCTGGGAGTGGACACCAAACAATCTGAATATTAATAATATTAAGAATAATAACTCTGATTCATGGTTTGAGAACCAACTGAGCTAAAGCTTAAAAGAGAGATTAGGGGGTGAGATAAAAATGTATGAGTTAGCTATATAATAATTACTGTTGGGGGAATGAATGTGCTCCCTGAAGAATGGAAGCAGAAGATGAGCTCCTGAAGTAGAAGAATGGTGCATCTCAAAAAAGGAAGGAGAAACTTAGTGGTGTGAAGTAATCTAGCGTCAGGTAGATGAGAAAGTTGACAAAGCTATAGAATGGGATTTCTTGTCAGTTAAAAGAGAATTGGTACAAGTCAGGCACAGTGACACGTGACTGTAGTGGCAGCTACTCTGGAGGCTGAGACAGGAGAGTTGAGCCAAAGAAATACAGAGCAGCCTGGGCAGCGTAGTAAGATCTTGAAGAGAGGTGGGTAGGGAATGAAGGGAGGGAGAGAAAGAAACAATGGCAAACAAGAATAAGTAGCTGAATAGCCGGGGATTTAGCTCAGTGGCACCGCACTTGCCTTGCAAGTGCAAGGTCCAGAGTTCAATCTCCAGCACTGCAAAAAAAAAAATTAAGAATAAGTGTCAAGAAATTAAGGAAAAAAAATAAAGGATAATTTTTGTAGTAGTTTGAGAATGCAAGAAAGTAAGTTGGAATAATAAAATTAGTTTTCTGCCGGGCATGGTGGTGCACACCTGTAATCCCAGCACTCGGGAGGCTGAGGCAGGAGGATCGCTGTGAGTTCAAGACCAGTCTGGACTACATAGTTCCAGGTCAGTCTCAACTAGAAGTAAGACCTTGTCTCAAAACATTAAAAAAAAAATAGTTTTCTTAGGTAAATGCAATTACGTTTTGCTATGTAACATACACTAAAACATAGTGGCTTAAGACAATAATAACTATTATAGCTCCCAAATCTGAAGGTTGGCTCATCTCAGCTGGGCTTGCTTATGCATCTACAAACCTACTGGGAATTTAGTACTAGGCTGGACTGTTTCCCTTATCTATCATCTTCCTCC
The DNA here is from genome assembly GCF_012274545.1 of Fukomys damarensis. NCBI lineage: Eukaryota > Metazoa > Chordata > Mammalia > Rodentia > Bathyergidae > Fukomys > Fukomys damarensis. The sequence continues at coordinate 69,713,612 of NW_022900926.1, forward strand.
TGGGACTGTGTCTTGGTTGGGCATATTTTTCTGATAGAAATAGGAGAGGTATTTCAGAGGACAAACAAACACACAAGCCTCTTGAGATCCAGACTCCAAAGACACACTGGCATTTCTGCTTTGTTTTATTGACGAACGTTATTTATATGGCTGAGCCCATATTCAGGTGGTAGGGGAAACAGAATTCACCTCTTTAGAAAAGTTGCAGAGTGACATGCCAAAGGGTTGGGTTCTTGAAAAAGTAGGACCCCAGTCTCTCTGTCGTCCTGTCTCTGTTGTCCGTGGTTTGCTGCACCGTGTGCTCCTGCCATGTTGTGTCATCCTTGCCAGAGGAGCAAAGCACTGGGGCCACCCAGTCGTGGACTGTTTCTTCCATAACCAGAATAACCTTTTTCTCTTCAGGTAATTGCTTCAGGTATTTCATTGTACTGATGGAAAGCTGACAAAATCAGTCAGAGACTTAGCTTTTAGAAAAGACGATGAATGCTCTGAGAATGCAAAAAATTTATTTAATGTAACATTAAAATACTGGATACTGGATTAAATTTGAATTTCTAGTAAACCATGAATATTTTTCTATGATTAAGTATGACCCAGGCAATATTTGTTAAGTTCTCAGTATGGTTGCTATTTTTTTTTATCATCTTAAATACCATTTAAGTACTTCTATAATGTAATATTTGGAACATAACTTACACTAAAATATTCTTTATTATTTGAAATTCAGGTTCATCTGTGCATCCTGTATTTTATCTGGCAGCCCTACTTTGCATGGATTTTAAATAAATTCATGATAAAGTGATCTAAAAAGGCTTAGGCAGTGCATTTGGGGATTTAGTCTTAAAAAATTTTTGGAACAGTAGCAATGGATGCTATCAAGTGTCAATGAAAGGATTGCTGAGCAGTACTGAAGGCCCAGTTAAAAACAGGCAGCAGGACTTTCTTGCATTAAATGTAATGTTTCATTGCCAGGGAGACAATTTATAATAGAGACTGCTGTTACAGGGACCACTTTTATTTGACTTCCGGAGAGCTCTGGGCAAGAGACTTAGGCACAAGTGAAGTAACAAGTCCAGGCTGTTCAGCAAAGCAGGAATAGGGAGGGACCAAGAGTCTAGCATTCACAATGAGTCAGGCAGATGGAAGTTCACAAAGTAACTCAGAATTTACAGGCTTGAAGGAATAATTCTGTATCATAATGGAGTTAAAATCCAATTTCATATTACAGAACTGCAGCTAAATTAAAAGCAAGAACTCTGGAGACAAAGTTCCCAGTTTTGAATTCTGGTTGTGTGAACCTGGTCAAGTAATTTAACTTTCCTGTGCCTTAGCTCTTTAATTGTAAGGTTGGAATAATAATGGTTCTCACCTCACGTACATTGAACAAGTGAAGTAAAAGAACTCGATACCTAGAACAATATGCATGGCACATATTAAGCCATTAAATGTTTGCTATTTTTAATTATTTTAAATACCAGTTAAATGTATCTATATTAATAAATATAAGTGCCTTACAGAATATTATTTTAAAGAAAACATGACAAGCATACATTATATAGTTTCTTCGTTAGCCAGCAGATGCTGTGTTTACTAAATTATCTATTGAAATTGAAGCTCATACAACCTTTTATCTTTTAAGGTTGTTTTCTTTACTGTTATTATAAAAAAAATAATTATGTTCAAGTCATATCTGTCTTATTTCCCCCTAGGTGACCATGCCTTGGGATTTTCATAGTTTGAATAACTCCTATGGGCTCTGCCACCCAGCAAGCTAAAGAAGACAAGATTCCTCCCAGGGGGCGGGAGGGGGCGTGTGTATTATGGGAATGCGAGCAGCTTGTTTTCATGAGATCTGTACCTTGACTTGGCCTTTTGTTAGGAGCCACAATGATGGTTATGTTATTTTTAGATATTGTTTCTTCCATTTAACACAGATTTTTAAGTTATTTGAATATAAAGATTTTTTAAAAGTGAATGTTTTATGTGGACACTTTGCTTAGACAAAGAAAATTTAGAACTACTTAAAAGTAATTACTTATATTTTCCTTTTAAAAAGTAAATGAAACCATTAATTGATGTTGTTATCTGGAAAGAAAATGAAGACCAAGAAAATGGCTTTGCTGTTAATGTTTTAAAATAAGGTGATATTATTCTCTGTTTGAATGGAGCCTTCTAAGGAATTACCACAGTCTCTTACACAATTGACTTAAATGCATTCTTTATCTTTAAAAGGAAGCAGAGTAGGATCATTGAGTAAATCACATGTGTTCAGAGTCTTGTCTAGTGTAATCATATACTATACAAACACATTCTGTAGTCAGGAGGGTAAGAAGATGTTTGAAACAAGACTTGCCCTTGAGGAGACCTTTTTTTGTTTAAAGAATACTGTAGTCAAAGACCACACAGTAGAAGATAACAGAAAAATATCTTGTATGCCTTCCCCCACCTTCATACTTTCTCATTCTCCTTTGTTCTCTAAGGACATCTGTTGCAATGATTATTCTGTACAACTCATGGGTACAAAACAGAAGGCATATCATATTTCACTTATTATTTTGTCTACTGTAATTATTGCTCTTATATCATGCCATTGTGGGTTTTTAAAAATATTTTGTTTGTAAAAGATATGAAAGTATGTTACAGGAAATTTATTGCTTAACCATACATATCTAAGAGTAAATGTTTTAACTCTGAATTTAATAAAATTATACCTTAGGAAGCCTGTGGACTTTTATTATGCTACATTTAGGATAAATTCATTTTTAAAGATTTTTTAAAGCGTATTTAATTTTTTATATTCATTGCAGTGGGCTTTTAGAAACTTTAAAATGAAGGTAATAAGTGATCAGATATTTGACTTGAAAAATTGATGAGATTATACTTTGAGTTCATGCTTCTAAAAGTGTTAATTGGTAGTTAAATCATTAAGTACCAGAGTTAAAATAAAACCTAAAATAATCTCTTCAGAGACTTATAAAAATCTTTCATTTGTATTCATTTTAGTAAGGAGATTATAAATCTCATACCTAAATATTCAAAGGATAGTCTTAATTATAAGTATCAATTAATGCATTATTTCAGATGTTTTCAACATTTTGATAACTGGTTTACTGTCTGTTAGGGATGCAATTCAAATTTAAATTTTTAGTAGGTGTCTTACATTGTCACCCAGTTCTGTTGTAGATTGATTCTGTGGGAATTTTGAAATTTATTTTGAAGAGTCTTTTAAGCCTTTTTTATTATGAAAAATTTCAAACATATACAAAGGTAAAACAAATAGTATAATAAAATTCCCAAAGGTATGTTTGAGCTTCTAATGATGTGTTAGTACAGATACTATGAATGTTTGTGCAACAGATGTTTAGGAACTCAAAAAAATGTTTGCTACCTAATGCACATTTGAAAGATTTATGTAAATCAAAAATTTTAAAATATCTAACCATTTTCCAACCTGTCAGATTGTATTTCAAAAGTTTGCTGGTGGTCAGCCTACTTTTGGACTTACAAATGTGTTTCTATGATGATGGGTCCTTTGCTTTTTCAGCAAAAGCAGCATGAACTCACAGAAGTTGATGGGAAATAAGAGTGTAATCTGTACATACCATTCTGAATTGTTCCTCTGTTAGGGGGAGTTGGGAAGGCAAGATCTCCTGTAACAAGAATAACATCTGTGACTGGTGCTTGTCTCTCTCATCAGAAGTAGCAGGAACTTGGAGAAGAAAATGGAGGGGGAGTATGAGTACTGTTTTAAAATTATCACTTTCTCTGCTGGCTTAATTTGTTTTTGTATAATTCCTTTAAAATGGAACAAAAAGGAAACATCCCTTTATAAAATAGTCTATGCTGTATTCAAAGTTTATAATTTGCAGACTTTTTAAAAAGTGGATTTCTGATTATTTTGAGTAAGTTTCTGACATAGGTGAAAATCACATTTACTGGGTGAGACATGTCTACAACAGCAAAAGATTCCTGACTGTCAAAACATAAAATTGGAATATAAACATAGGTACCAAACTGCCAGTAAGCTAGAGCTGTGTTGGAATATGTTTATAATGAACCTATAAGCAGTACAACCTTTTAGAGTATCCTGAAATGACAGGTGAAAGCAGAAAGATGGGATCCACTGCTTCTGGCAGGCCGGCCCATGCTTTAACTCTTCCAATTTGACCATAAATTCCTACTCTCCCAAAATGCTTCTCTAAGCAAGACTTTGGAGGCATAAAACTGTTTTAATGAATTTTTCTTCAATATGGGTGTTTCTTTTATTTATTTTATTTTATTTTATGTTGGTACCTGGGATCAAATGCTTGGCAGCACAACTGAGCTAAATCCCCGACCCTCTGTGCAATATAGGTGTAAATATAAAATACTAAAGGCTAGAAAACAAGTATTTTATGGATGGAACAAAAAGGAGAGATTCAAGAAAAGTAGAGCAGATGAAAACAAGGACATTCAAATTAGGAACCCTAAATATTACACTATTCTGTGACCCTGAGAAAGTTATTTAAAACCTCCCGGGATAACCCAGAAATACGGTCAAAATAAATCAGCCCTGTTCCTTCTAGCTCCAAAAAAGTTCCATACTATGAACAGCCATACTAGATCCTTTAAGTCTTCAAATGCTAGTGTGCTGTGTTGATTATCTGCCAGCTAACAGAGCTTCCAATCGTATACACTCTCCAGAGAATATGTATGCTTTTGAGTGATTTAACAGCAAGTTTCCAAAGCTAGCTGCCTTATTTCCCAAAGGGAGTTATGTCAGTACCCTTATATCCAGAGAATCAGGCATACTTTGAATTGACTCGATTTTGTACAGCATGGTGTACAGCAGTTTCCCCCACAGATCCATGCACCTGTTAGACAAAGAGCAGCCTACTATGTGTCAGGTACTATGCTAAATAATGCTTTACATTTGCTACTGTTTTCATCCTAACAATAACTCTGAGAATGGGAGTGTTGGCCTCGTTTTACAGATGAGAAAATTTCCCAAGTAGTAATGGAGCTAGCAGATGGTGAAACTGGATTCAAACCTGCTAGGAGAATGAAATCACAGGTCTCATAATTGAACTTACCCACCACCGTAGCTACAGAAAGAAAACCACAAAGCCTTTACTACAGTTAGCTTGATGCTCACCAGCAATTTAGTGCAACTCTGGCTTCTCTGCCTGTGGGACCTGGTCCCTGCAGTGATTAAAGTTAGCTTATATCCCCAAGATCTCAATTCCAAATCATGTTCCACACACTCCCAACCCCACCTGGTTCTTCTGAAGTTGTGGGAAGCTGAGAGAGGGAGATCCTCGTCTCGCATTCTACTTCAAAGGCATGACCTAAAGATCCCTTCTCACCTCCTAAAGACTCCACTGCTTCCCAATAGCACCACAGGCTAGGCACCAAGCCTTTAACGGAAAGGCTTCAAGATCCAAACTATGATAGCCCCCAGAGAGGCAACTCCAGAGCTGGACACTAAAAAACTGTTCCAGTGGCACCCTTGAGCAGGAAGCCCCTCCTATTACTAGTGGGGCTGGGAGTGCCAGAGGACAATTTCCTCGGCCATCATGAGGCAAGCAGCTTACTCCAACATGTGTGCTTGCTACAGGCTGGAAGATAATGGACAGACCTCTAGATACAGGTATATACATATAGCTATATAAATGTATCTATATACTTTTTAATAATAACTAAAAGCTGGCTAAAACTCTGGGTTTTCTATGTACAAGAACCTTATGAACATTTTGGAGGATTTATCAGAAACTTCTTTCTTTTTATACCTAAACTACAATATTCCACCCCTGATCTCTGAAAGGCTTATGTCCATGTCATTGTGCAAAATGTATTCATTCAGTCCATCCCTAACGACCATGTAGAAGAGCTGTCAAAGTTTTAACAGTTTTAGCACTGCTGAAAAGTCCCAAGTCCAAAGTTTCCTTTGATATTCAAGGCAAATCATATTGTGAGCCCCTGTAAAAATAAAAAAGTGTAATACAATGTCACAAGGTAAAGATTCCCTTTCCAAAAGGGTAGAGTGGGGGAATACATAGAAATCAAGCCAAAGCAAGACCAAAGCCCTGCAGGGTGAACATTCAATCCTGTAGCTGTTTGCCCAATACCAGGTTAGGTTGTGGTGAGATACATGCTCCAAAGAGCTTGGGCCACCCCGGCACCTGTGTCCTTACTAATTGAAGGCCACATGCTGCTCTCTTGGACTAGCTCCACTCACTGCCTACAGCTTCCCTCAGCAGATATTCACATTCCTGGCACCTGCAACTATCTGAGGACTCCACGGCACCCTTCAGCTTCATTATCACAGCTTCAAGCAGTGCCATCTCGTGGGCTTCTTGGCAGGAACTGTGACCCTGTCACACAGTTTTTTCCCCCGGGCTCTCGGGCCTTTTTCTAAAATCTCTGTGGAAGCCTCCATGACCCTATAACTTGCATTCTGCTTGCCTAAACACGTAGAAAACACCAAGGTCTGCTGCCAGAGGGAGCAGAAGCTGGGTCTCCTTGGACCATGACTACAGTAGCCTCTGAGTGCTTGGATGCCTGAATTCTCGGAAACACTTCCTTAGGTGGCCCTGTATGAGCAGGGCCTCTTCTCAAATGATTAGTAGTTTTACCTCGAGGCTACAACAGGTGGAGTCTTCCTTATTTCTGAGATGCCCACTGCCATATTTCCTCCATGTACATTTGTTATGTACTATAGAGAAGTTTCTTCAGTGGACATGCACAGACTCCTGGATCTTGTAATCATGGGTAGGACCTAATTTGAACATTTTGTATTACTCACTTTCAGCCAGTATTTTTCAAATTACCTATCTAGATCTGAAAAGGGTCAGTCTTATCTAAAAATGGCTGCCTGGACTTTGCCTGACAGAGAAAAATTGCTCAAAACCAAAATTTGCGCTAAGCAGAATAAACAATTCTAAGTATTGTAATGGTTTTCCTTGTCTTTAAGAGTAATCAGAACAACATTTTTAAACACTTAACTGTTTCCTAGAACCAGTGAATTCGTTTGGTTAATTTCGCTTCATTCATACCCCAAAATAAAGTACATTGTTTTGAAAATTCACAATGATTTTGAAACATCTCATTTCCATACATGAAAAATTATTATGGAAAGTTGTAAGAACCACCCTACAAGCTGAATTCAAATCTGACCAAGGGGTGACAAGGAAAAAAAAATAAAGTGACACAGAAACAAGTTAAAAGCTGGGGGCTGCCGAGGGGCTCATATCTGCCTTCAACATAGAGCCCCAAATGACTCGTACACTTTGACTTTATTCACTCAGACGAGCATGAGCAATTAGAGTTCAACAGGATTCATCTGTCTCCCACCCTCCGTGGCACTTCTCCAAGTTAACAACTTCACCTCAGGTGGTTTTACATTTCCTTGCAGCATGTTTGTATGACTTCTTTCTCCTTGTGCTCACCTAGGAGGCCAGGTAGGCCTCATGCTTCCTATCTGGTCTCCAACATTGTCCCCTTTTTGTTTCATAAGGATAGCAGTTTGAATATTAATCACTGTTGTTTATCCCTAGGTGAAGTATATAAGCGTCAATAAGGACTGTACCTCCACCCGCAGTCATAGTGTAACCATACTGGATCTTTTTAAGGGCCTAGCCCTGACTTTTTTTTTTTTTTTTTTTTTTTTTTTTTTTTTTTTTTTTTTTTTTTTTTTTTGAGACAGGATCTCACTATGTAGTTGAGGCTGACCTGGAACTCATTGTGTAGCCCAGGCTGGTCTTGAACTCACAGCGATTCTCCTGCCTCAGCCTCGCAAGTGCTGGGATTACAGGTGTGTGCCACCATGCCCAACTATGTGACTACTTATACTATGACTAACTTAACTGTCCCTCTTTCTGGAGAGGAACCTCTTACTTGCCAAGAGGGGGTAATGGGCACAGACTGAAGTGGGGCATAATTGTGATTGGCAGTCAGAGATACCCTCCAAAGGATCTATTCAAGGGCCCTCAATAGATGCCAGGTGTTCTCATCTCATGTAGGCACTGACCATGAGCATCATGACTTTTTGCATCTTGAGTCAGTTGACTGAGGGAAGGCTTTCACTGTTGAAAGCAGAGTTGGGTAAAACACCCAAGTTTGCCTTTCCATTTTTCTGTGTTTCAACAGTAGAAAAAATATAAAATGATAGTATACTTATTACCACATCAGAGGCTTTATAGATTTATAATTTTGATCTTTAGTGCAGTTGGACAATTTGTACCCTTATCTGTTTGATATAATTTTACTAGAAGATAATCTGTAAGCTATGGACAATACTTTTCTAAGCTTTCCATGTGAGATGGTTATTAGAAAGCTTTATAGTCTTTTAAAAAACATTTCTAATATTTTGGGTTCTTACAATAAGCATTCTATAACATTAATTTCCTCATAGTTTTCACTTCAATGAAATCTTGGGGTAAATGGGAAATATACATAATAAGTTCATTTAAATTTATAATGCACTGATTCTTTTTTGAATGTAGTCTTGTAATAAGGAAGAAATTCAAAATAGAGAACCTTATTTCTGCGAGCATACAAGGAAATACAGACCTGCCAGAATTCCACTCATTTAGCTGTACATTTCCAAGGCATATCCACCCTGACTAAGAGGCAAGATGTGGTTTCTTCTTAGAGTAACATATGCATAATAAAGATGGACAGATATTAATAATTACTTCTTCAGGTGTACATAGATTTAGTAACAGAATGTCAGAGAGCCGTTGCAAATGTATGCTGGGTTGAAAAAGCCAATCATGGCCAATCTATTCCATTTATTCTCCTAATCCTTTGCTGTATACTTTCTCTTTCTCTCACCAGACTCCCTCCCCATCTTCTTTTTCTATCTTTGCTTTTTATTTCCCAGAGAAATAGGAGTAATCAGAAATGAAATGTCACAGATCACCACACCACCACCAACACAGCGTCACCTACCTTATCTATGGCTGTGTTCCCTGTTCCTTCCTGTTCCTATGAATGAAATCCTTGTTCTTCCTAGTTCTGCATCCTTGCAACTTGTGCATCTGGTTCCATCACTTCCCCTACTCCAAGATAGTAGGGATTCAACAATTTTCTTTTCTCCTGCATCATCGTTCTCACTTTCTCTACTGGATCATCCCATTTGATTGAACTACAAACACCTTGGTAGAAGCAACTATGAAGCAAAAATGAGTTTTCTGTGGAGCAAGCTTCCTGTTTTGGTTTGCTTTGGTTTGCCAGCTTCTACTCTCCTTTAATCTATTCTTATCATGATTCCGTAAATTCCAAGAAGATCTTGTCTCCTCCCTTTTCTGAACCATCCAGAATCTTCACATATACTGAGTATAAAAGTTAAAAGTCCTTCCAAAACTCCTATTTGATCTTCTCTGCCCTCTCCTTTTCATATCTCTAATTTAATATCCTATTCCTCTTCTGTGGCTCTTGAATCAGCCTCGCTGGCTTTTCTGTTTTTGTTTGAACAGGAAGGCATACTGCCACCACTTGCCCAGATTTTCACATGGCTTGTTTCCTTTCTTTCAAATATCACCTTATCAATGAAGCCTTTCCTGCCAACTCTTTAAAATTTTAGCTCTCAGGCTGGGGCTATAGCTCAGTGGTACAGAACTTAGCTAGTATGTGTGAATTCTAACCCAGCACTGAAAAAAAGAAAAAAAATATGTAACTCCTTCCACCTCTCCTGTTCTATTTTTCTTCATTAACTGGTGTGAAATACTATACCTAATTTTAGTTGTTGTTTATAGTTTGTCTCCCCCCATGCTTTCTACCCCAAGTAAGATCCAGGAGTGGCTGGAATCGTCCTCCATATATACATATACATATACATACACACACACACACACACACACACACATATATATTGCATATTACTGGTATATTTCTGGAGCATAAGTACTCTATAAATATTACTGAAAAAGTGAGTCAACCTTTATAAGAATCTAACTGGAAAATGATCCAAAAGCATTGGTTGTGCAGATTGAATTTGTTTTCATTCTGCCAATTCTGTTTTACACACATAAATTCAGTACAGTTTTCACTTCAGTTGAGTCTCTAGGTATCCCTGTGCCTAGGAACTGAACTCTACTCTTGTACAGTTTAAGAGAAATATACTCTGAAAAAAGTATGTGTCGTAATACTTCTTGTACTTTCGTACTTTGAATAGCTTGCTACTGAAGACTTTTTTTTAAAATTCAATTTAGACATTCAGATTTATTCTTTAGTGGTCTCTATTCAAAGATGATCTAATAAAAATTTCCACCTTAACAACTTTCATTATATTACACAAATTTTGATATGTTGTGCTATCATTCTTATTTAGTTCAAAATATTTTTCTGTGACTTCTCTTATAATTTCATTTTTAACCTGAGTAACTGTAGCTTAATTTCCAAATATTGTAGAATTTCCCAGGCATATTTGTAATTGTTTTCCCCTTAGTTCTACAGTCACTAAGTCTCTTCGCTTTTTGTTTGATTTGTCTCTCCTCTCCCACTGCCATGGTTCAGGTTGTATAATTTCTATTGCTCACTTTTTGGGGGAGTGGGGTTGGTTTTTGTATTTGTTTTCGTTTTTGCAGTTCTAGGAACTAAACCCAGGCCCTTTCATGTGCAAGGCAATTCTGTTGCTTAATTGGCTATTGTAAACCAATCCAGTAAAATTTTTATTTCTGGTAATGTATTTTTCAGGTCTAGAAATTTTAAGTAATTATTTTGGTTGTTCTTTTGCTACCTATTCCTACCTGTTGCTACCTTTTACCTAGTAAAAGAATTTGTTTCCAAATTGTTATTTTTCCATTACATTATAAATATATTTATAAGAGCTGTTTTAAAGTCTTCTTCTATTTATTCCATCTCTATTCATTTTGATTTTATTGTGGTTATTCTTATGTGTTTCTACTTCTTTATATGTCTAATAATTTTTATTAGTGCTAGACACTGTGATTACCACACTGTTGTGAGCTCACAGTTTCTTATCTTCCTTCCAGGAGTGTTCAGAGTGTTCTGTTCTAATTTACTTGAAGATCACTTGATCCTTTCAATCTTGTTTTTATGCTTTGTTAAGATATTTCTAGAGTAGAAGGGAAAAAAAATTTAAAGGGCCAGATACTAAGTACTTTAGACACTACAGGCATTATCCTCTTGTGTACATTTGCTTTTTTAAAAAAAAATCCTTTAAAAAATGTAAAAATATCTTTCTTTGTAAGCCATACAAAACAAGGCAGTGGGTTGGTTTAGCCTGGGATCAGGTGAGGTTGCCAACCACTGCTGTAAAAATTTCTGTATTGTAAGGCTTCTTCAGCTATATTTTATAGTATGACCTTTCTGAACATCTATTAAATGTTCCCCTGTCAAGTCAGGGACTCTGAGATTTTTCACCCTGTGCGTAAGCAAGCAAATGAGGTTGCCACACTTTCATAGATGCTGGCAGAAGACATGAGAATCCTAGGTGAGAAACAAGGAACTCAGTACAGTAATTCATTCAGGCAGCAATGACTTCATCTTATTAGTTTCCCTTATTCCCCATGCCCCATGGGAGCAATGTAGAGGGGGTCAGGTGAATGTTACATGTAAATCTCTCACATAAGAGGACCCTGACCTTGGGAAGCCTCTAGTTTTATAAAGTGGTCGCTAATAAGTATGCCAAATATTGCCCTGGAAAGCCATTGTTTTTGTTATCCTGATCAGGAAACAAATCTGTCCTATTCTGCAGAATGACACTACACTTTCCCAAGGCTATTGGTTATATGAACACCTTTAGAAAGATAGTCCCAAACAAATGCATTCATGAGACATGTATTAATGCCACAGAGGATTGCCTCTTAGGATTTACATGGTCAAGAAGTTTTCTACTGGTTGTGGCTCATGTTTGCCACTCTAGGAGAGTAGTTCTTTCCCAGACCAGAAAATTATTCTTTTCTCTGGAGTTGTTCTTTTTCTACCATTATGGACTCCCATTTTGTGCATGTGCATCTTAGTATTCAAAGACTCATGATGACTTTTATGCCCTCCCCTGGAGCTCTCTTCATGCCTTTTTCTTCTCCGGTACTCCACTTTTCAGGTTACAGTCCTTTTTATCAGTTTCCATTTCTCTGTCTAAAGTTCAACAAAACCACTCTGCTATGCCTGGGATCTCCAGGCAGGAAGCTTGGGCAGTTGTGGGTCTTAGCTCTTTTGTTTCCTTTCTCTCTGGGATCTGAGCCTTTACTCACTGTTGTTCATCTTCTCAAAATAGTTGTTTATATATTGTGTCTATTTTTGTCATTTTTATAGCCAGAGAATTAGTCCCAGATCAGTTACTCCATCACTGCTTTGTTTTTTACCATCAACTTTATATGTTTTGAAATTTTTATTTGCACACCCAGATTGAGTGGGAGGCATTTTATTGCTTTCTTATGCTATCTCCAAGTTTGATGAATATTTCCATGTGCCTTTGTTCTTATTTCATACACTGGTCCAGACCCAGTTCTTAAAATGACTTTAGAGAGCTCTTATGTCTTATCTATATTGGAAATATGGCAAATCCAGTACTGCAGCAAGCTTCATGTGTCAGTTTAGTTGTGGTGGTGATGTTTTTCTTTTGTCCTTTTGCCCTCCTAAGTCTGCAACTTCCCACAAATACATAGCCCCAGGTAGTGTATCAGCAGCAATTTTTTTCAGTCTTCTTTCATGGGACTAGGGTGAATCTGGTGACCAACTGTTGCTGTTTGCTTGCAATTTAAGGGTTTCTTGGGACTCGGAATTTTCAGTGCTACAATAGGGAGAGTCCTGGGAAAACCAGGATGGTTGGTCAAGTTAGATCTGCCACATTTTCAGGCTTTCAGTGACAGTATTGGCTTTGATCTTCTTCTGGGTACAGCATTTCATCCCCCATATTCCACAAGAGCTAAATTTTCCACTGTCACTAGCTGCAAGATCCAGACCTTGATTGATAGACTGCAGTTCTAGTCAACCTCACGGCTTTGCATTTCTGTTGTGTTTCTAATCCATAGGATGGGGATTTTTTTTTCTCCCTCAGCAGTGTTCTTTTAATTTTCTCTTTTTAAATTGTATCTGTCATTACCACGTGTTTAGAGCATATAGGATCAGTTGAAGCATGAATTAGCTGTGCCATCCTGACTGGAAATTCTGATTCTTTTTCAATTCGTTAATTGTTTTGGTTTGGAAAATAATGTAATTTAATAAAGAACTTTATTCAAAAACATATCCAGCCCTCCCTGTCATTTTGAGGGACCCCAAATCACAGAAATTTAAATGACATGTAGTCATTTTCCATAGAATGGTTCCATTTTTTCTCTGAAGGTATTATAACTGAGCACTTCCCAGCTGCGTTCCCTCCTGTATCTTCTGGTTGATAAGAACAGCCTTCCCATCCTCCCCGTCTACTTCAGGCTAACTCTCCTTTCTTACTCCTTCATTCTTGAAGGGGCAGAAGGAGCAAAGGGAACAAAGCAATGGTTTCTAGCCTCGGTAAAGATGAGAAAATGAGCCGGGGATTTAGCTCAGTGGTTCCACCACCTGCCTTGCAAGTGCAAGGCCCTGAGTTCGATCCCTAGTACAAAAAAATAAAAAAGATGAGATGAGGATCTTTTTTCTTTTCTTTTTTGTTTTTTTCTCCAAACCCTCAATCTTTTGGGGAGAATATGTGGATATATGTGGATTTTCAGAATCTTTGCAATAACTTTAGAACTTTTCCACAGAGTTACTGCCCCAGAATTTGGGCATGAGGAACAAGAAAAGCCTCTCTACTTTCCTGTCTGTTTGCCTCAAACTATGTTCTGTCTATATTCTTTTAGATGTGAAGATTTTTAAAAAACAATTTTCAGTCTATTGCTTTTCTGTTTAGTTGCCAATAACAATCCAATTAACTGTCTTGCAGATTTACATTGTGATTTACAGCAAGCATTTTAAATCACTCTGAATTAAAGAGTGATTGAAGATAGGGATTTTCATGCTTTAAACCTGAATATCTAACTGTCACACAAACCATATTCCTGTTACATTACAAAAGTTGTGAAGTAACAGAAATACTTAATGCAGCATACTTCACATTAACCATCTTAGTTCTACCTAGAAATATACAGTGCTTTCCCTTCACTTAGCATTGGTCTTCTGTTTTAATTGAAATGATGGAAATTTATATGTGGCCAGTTCTCATTGAGACATTCTAAAACTGCTCTTTTATGGTATTATCCTCTGTAAGAGCCAACCTGTTTTTAACAAAAATAACCATTCACATGAAATAATGAAGCATTTTCTGGGAGGTAATTTAATAAGGAGCAAATATGGAGAAATGACTTCCTTATTGTTTTGCTAGGCAGATGAGTTAGAAAAATGCCTTGATGGGAGTATCCTAAAGTAACTCCACAGGTATCTGTTTTGTGATTCTTCACTTGAGATGTAGAAAAGTTACAAAATGAAATAGAGAGCTATCATTTAGCAATTAGCATACTTTGCTCATTTAACTAGGATTGAATACTTCAGCAGCAAGTTATGCACTAAAGTTAGACATTGGGCTGGGTCCAATAACTGTACAAGTTACAGTCCTTTAGAAACTGTAGTGTGCTGGTTCAAATCAGGACACTGCAATGTGAGACTGTAAATCACTTATGCCACAGTCTTATGAGGCCATTATACCATGGCTTTCTCCATTGCAAATCTGTAGAATCACCAAAGCTAAAGTTTCCTCTTCTTAATGTTTGAACTTTGTTTTATTTTGTTTTCTTTCATATATGCTCTTTCAAAATGATATTTAATTTTCTAATTCCCTGGCCCCCATAGCCCCTACATAAAATTCATGTATACATTAGAAAGCAACTATTGGGTGAGCACTGTGAACAGTGTAGTAGAACATACAGATTTTAGAACATTAATGGGAAAAGTAATGTGATGCAGTGGAGAGAGAATGGGTCTTGGAATCAGACAGACCGACCTGTATTAAATCCCACCTTCCCTATGCAACTTTATATACACTCCCCAGTTTTAGTGTATGTACTGCCAAAGCAAGCACTATATATACTCTCTGTATAATCTTTATTTTCTCCCTCTGTATAATCTTGACAAAATCACTTAATTTCTATGGGTTGTAGCTTTCTTATATAGCTTTAAGAAAAAAAGAAAAGCATAAAATATTACATTCTGAGAAAATGTTACTCAACCCCACCTTTCCTTCCAAAGACTTAAATACGAGGATAGGCAGATCCCCCCCCTCCACCAGGGATCAAGCTCAGGTCCTTGTGTGTGTTTGCGAGACAGGCACTGGAACCACTGAGCTAAATCCCTGGCCCTAGGCAGATTTCTATTAACTGAGTGTTTACTATATCACCGCCATGCATTGAGCTTCTCATTATCTCATTTAGTCCTAATACACACAGGAAGTACTGAGGTTTATCCAGTCCTTGTGGACCCTTTTAGGCTTTTCTTGCCTAAAGTTGCATAGCTAGGAAGTGACAGAACCAGACTAAAGCATAGTGCTCCTTCTTACTTTCTTTTATTTTAACTGGGGATCGAACTCGGGACCTTGCACTTGCAAGGTACCAAAAATAATAATACTAATAATATTGAAAACAGTAAATTCTAATTAAGTTTCCAGTATTCTACTCTATATAATAAAGGATTAATTAATACAAAATATTTTTCTTCTAAAACCGCAAAAGAAAGTGGTGTCCACAATGAAGTATTAATATATGAAGACCTAGAACATACATCCTAGCCTTTCTCCTAAGCAAATACCACTCCTGCCTGAGCCCATTTTACTTAGGTAGAGAAAAGAACCAGTTTCCCTGTCTGGAAGACACGGAGTACAGAAATATCAGAATACTTCTTCCAGTCATTGAACTAAGTCCCCAAAAGCAAAACCTTGGACCAGGGAATACTAGAAAAAGAAACTGTAAACTCCATCTACTTCCTCTCAGAGCCCTCACACAAGGCGGAAAAAATGAAGAGCTCAAAGTGCACAAAGAAATGGTATTTGAACCAATTTAGTTGAGTGTCAAAGGACCATGTTCCTTAGCTCACATGTGGTTTAAATCCAAAGTACTTAAAACAAACAAACAAACCAGATTCAGGTTAGAAAGCACAGCCATAGGGCCAGTAATTTTAGTGTATCAACAGAGCCTACGCCTTCAAGACACTTAAAATTTAGTGACTGGCCTGGGGGGTTACAAAGATGAGATCATGAGAATTTCCGGAGAACTCACAGTTACGTTCTAAGCTGAAAATACTAAAATAAAAAAAATATTAAATGGAGACTCAGTCACAACTGGCTAGAGTTATCAAGAAAATGTGGATTTTTGAGAGGGACCTTAAAAGATAGGGTAGGATTTGCAGAGTGAAGATAAGTGAAGGCATTTGGGAGAGTTCATTCAGCACCAACTGAGGCATCAAGCAGGAATGAGGGAAACCTGAAACAAAAATAAAAAATTTAGTGACTGGGGCCTGGGGGGTTACAAAGATGAGATCATGAGAATTTCCGGAGAACTCACAGTTACGTTCTAAGCTGAAAATACTAAAATAAAAAAAATATTAAATGGAGACTCAGTCACAACTGGCTAGAGTTATCAAGAAAATGTGGATTTTTGAGAGGGACCTTAAAAGATAGGGTAGGATTTGCAGAGTGAAGATAAGTGAAGGCATTTGGGAGAGTTCATTCAGCACCAACTGAGGCATCAAGCAGGAATGAGGGAAACCTGAAACAATGAAAAGACATCACCTTTGGGACAGACAGATTTGGGAAAGTAATGGGATATACTTGACAAATAGAGATCAGAGTATGAATATAAATAGACTTCGTGCTGAAGGCCAGCATTATTGTTGTTAGTTGAATTGCTTAGTGAAATGATCTCTAAATATGCCTATAAGAAACATAAACTCAGCACAACAAAGTGTTTTGTATTTAGCAGCATGTTTGTTACCCTTAAGGCTTCTCACACCACAGCAGCATACTCTGTGGACCACTGCTCCTTCCTGATTCTCCATTCAGAGTTGTGGCTGCTCATTTGAGCTGGGAGATCATGCAACTGTTAGCCCTAGGTCTTCACCCAGGTACTAGCCTGAGGCCTTGGAGTACACTTAAGTGGCTCAAAGTGGCTGACTGAAGTCAGCAGGAGAGTGCCACTGCCCTGGGAAGGCAGACAGCCTGATAAATGGCTTAGATTTTTTTTTTAATGAATGAAATATGCATTCTCTGTCTGCCTTTTATAAACAGTAATAAGGAAGAGCTCTGTAGAATTCTGAGAACTGCCTGCTACCTTGAGGTAGGAGAAAACAGCTTTGCATTCTCACAGATCTTTATGTGAATTTTGAACTTTGTGTGACTTTAGGCAAATTGCTAATTCTTTATGAACCAATTTTTATTTCTTAATCTACAAAACAACTCAATACGCATACAATTACTTTTAACTTTCTTCCTCCCCTTTTGCAATTTTTCATAGTCCCTAACATTTTTAAAAGAACACCTTTTTCTGTTCATAAATGCTCTCTGCTCTCAAGGAGCTGAAAATTCCTCTCTAGCATGCCTTTGGATCCTGAAGAAAATGCAGGAGGGAATGGAGTTAGCCTGCTGCTGCTAACCTCCTCCAGCAACATGCATTTGTTTCTGCAGGGTAGGATTTCTCTTCCACCAGAGCCAGTAAGGATAGTACACAATTCAACAGGGCTCTGAGTTCTTGGAAATTATCTCAGCGTGGATGGGTCAACTACCCTCATTTGCACTTAGTTAAGACAAGTAAAATGAGTTAAATTCATTAATTATATATATGGCCTCCAAGCGTATAAACATCAAAATTACATATAACAAAGCATTTTATGACTTCACAAACAGGCAAGACCATAAACTATCATATTACTAAACTGTTACCATTTCTAATGTTTAAGATCCCAGCTAAAAGTTTATCCTTAGAAGTTGCCTTAGAAATTGCAATGTATTTGGGAATACTCATGGTGCCTGCAGCTAAGAAATGCATGGGATATGCTGGTTAGTATTTTTCCTCTTTTTGAATTTAAAAAATTACCATCCCATGAGAACGGGATGAGCTTTGTGAAGATTATATTGCAGTCGTTAAGAAATTGAAGGTACATTGTTCTTAACCCCCAGCCCCTTTGCCTTTTGTTTCTAAACACATTTGCCCATTTCTGAAGCAGAGGAAGCCTTAGGGCAGCTGGAGTATCTTCCCTGCCATCTGCTGCCCTGCTTTGCAAACTTTGTCCCCATCCTCTACTCCCAGTTGTCCTGTTCTTTTCAAAATTACCCACAGCTCTCTTTTGCCTAGTGCCCAAACTGGGTTCCTTCTCTGCCCAAAGAGTGATTTAAGGGGATTTTGCCTGATATTCTCTGGCTCTTAGAATTCTTTCCGGTAAAAAGATCATAGAGGAAATATTTATATGTTATGAAAAACCAATGCGTTGGGGGACAATTTATCAACTACTGTAAGTCTGCTTGCTGCCTCCTCAAGCTTTGCTTCTTTTTTGGTGCTGCTCTCTACCGTATAGTACAATATAAATCTACACTTTTACATTTACACATAGAGCCCAGATGAATATGCTTCTGTGAGAGAAAGCCCTCCACGGGATTTCTTTGAAAGCAACGATTTATGCACATCCTATGCGCACCAAACAACTATCCCAAAGACAGTTCCTGCAACTTCCCAGAATGCTTAGGGACTGGCCAAGCCACTTCCAATTTATTAGTACACAATAAACTATCAAAACTAGTACTTTTAAAAAAATATATAGTGAGCATATGCTTCTCTTTAAGACAATATGGGAGATAGTGAAGATAAGTTCTTTTACATAATATATTAAAGGAATTTATTTTTCATGCTATTGAGGGAAGAGACAACTCATTTTGTGTTTCTTTTATTGTTTGATTTTTGAACATTTAGGAAATGGGGTTGTGTCCTTTTTCTCTTTTTGAAAATAACATTCTGTTGTTTTAAAACCTATATATTTTAGGCTTTAGGTAATATATTACCCAAATACTAATTTAAAACCAAGTATTATTTAATATACTTGATTTATTATACAATGCATGCACCAAGCAGAGAAAGCAGGTAAAAAGAAAATTATAGGCTTTATTTTAGTATTTTGGCAACAGAGTACTCTGCCTTACAAAACAATATAAATCATCTTTTACCACTGCTCTCCAAAAATAATTTGGAGTTTACAAAATTTAAACTGCACCTGCCAGAAGTGCCAATAATATCCTCAGTTTTCCCTGGCTGTACTCTCCTATCATTCCCTCCAAATCTTTAGACAAATGGAATCTATATTTCAGCAGTACAGTTTCCATAATAAAAAAACAAAAGTAAAAGAAAGGAAAGTTAGAATTTATTAAATTTCTCCAGGTATGTGAGATGATCAATGTTTGTTTAGCATTCATGGCATATAAGTACACAGGCAAAATACACCTCAAATAAGGCAATGTGCCAAACTGGATATGTGGGTGTGGTGTGTATACAAGCCAGTTGTATACATAAGTACTGCAGTTGTATACATAAGTAGTAGCAGCAAATATATTACTGTGTGAAAAGGAAAGCCATCAAATTTCCTTTTTAGAAGCATGGTCTACAATAAATATATATTTCTTTAGAAATTTTTTAAAAGGCTAGCAAACTAGAATTGAGCATACATACTTCATCTGGAATGGATAAGAAACTAGAACAATTAGATGTCAGTTGGCCTGGGCCAACTGTGAAAATAGAAAACAACACAAACTCTGCAATCCAAATCTTTTTAGAGGCATGAGTCCTAGTGATGTCATTCTGCCATTGTTTTAAATACTTGTGGTGTAAGGATACTTTTACTTAGTAACACAATAAGTTCTTGTAACAATATAAGTTCTTGTTATTTAGGGGAAAAAATACATACTTTGCATTTATATGTCAGTTTGGTTCTTATTCTTCTTCTCCATCCTACACAGCATTAATTTAATCCCTCCAACAATTCTTCAAATATTTGAAGACAATTATCCTGCCTTATAACTGTCCTATAACGGAGCCACATCAACGTGTCTCCTAGGCTAAATGGATCCAGGGTCTTGATCCATTCATGCCACTCAGCAACTGGAAGAGCTTCATGCCTAGATGGATTGGTTGTGGTGTTTCTCAGATTATAGGCCTGTGCCTAGTTGAGCTCTGTTGATGGGTTACTGCTGAAGATTCTGGGGCTGGAGAAAGGAATTCTTAAGCTTAGAGCCCCAGCAAAAAACGCTAAGTCTTAATTAAGGTTGGTGGGAGCAAGGGCAGGGACTGTGATGTTTTACCTGCACCAAAAAAATAAAAACAAAAACTTTTTTATTTAAGTCATTGACATTCATCTGAGCATGTGGTTCTGGATTCAAATCTTGAGCTCCATTCAACTACTGGTTCTTCCACAGACCTGTTACATGTCCTTGGGCAGTCCTCCTCACTGAACCACAGGTCACTCTGATACACATTGGCGCATACGGCTTTTCTACCTAGAAAGGTGCCCTCTCTGCCTCTGGCCTCAGCCTAGATGCCGCTGTTCCAGGAAACCACCTCTGACACCAAGCATTCCCACCCCACACTGGCACCATCTTCTGTGGCATTCGGTGCTCACCTCTCTTGTAGCCCTTACCTCATTGTATTTTAATCACCTGTTTGTTTGTCTCTGCTGTACTAAGTTCTTTAAGGCTAGGGACTCAGTCTTGGTCTCTAGCACTTAACTCAATGCGTCACGTATAGCATGTCAAGAAATATTTGTTGAAAAAACAAGAATAAAGGAAAGTGAAGAAGAGGGGAAAAGATAAAACGAGAAACTCTTTGAGTACTGGGTCTTGAATCCGAGGCCTTCACACTGAGCTACATTCCTAGTCCCCTCCCTTTTTTATTTTTCATTTTTATTTAAATTTTGGCACAGGGTCTCACTAAGTCCCTAAGTTACCCAGGCTGACTGGGCTGGAACTTGGTGGTCCTCCTGCTTCGTGACGCCCTTCCACAAAAGCTTCTCAGGGCTAACTGACAGGCCATGCAAAAGAATCCCAGATATTTAGTTATAGTATAAACGTTTTATTGAAAGGACATAAGGGCCACATTGGTGAATTCAGAGCAACATTTTCAGCAGTAAACCTGCAGACCAAACTCTACCAATCTGAGGTTACATATTTTAGAAACTTGGACCAAAAGGGCCAGGGATTTAACTCAGTGGTTCCACCGCCTGCCTTGCAAGCGCAAGGGCCTGAGTTCAATCCCAGTACCAAAAACAAAAACAAAAACAAAAACAAACAAACAAAAAAGAAACTTGGAGCAAGAAAAGATAAATCATACAATATTCTCACATTGAATCTTGTCTTAAGGCTATCTTATATTTCCAACTTCACAGTTTTTGTTAATATCACTTTTATCCTAGTTACCTAGTTTTAAAATATGGGCCAGATTATCTTTAGTATTTTTTGCATATTATACTTAATCCTCACAAACACCTTATAAATGGATATTATTCTATCCATTTTATAAGTGAAAAAAGCAGCGTTAGCTAGTTTAAAACATAGCTAGAATATATGCTTCAGAAAAACAAGAACCATTGTCAATTTTATTCTTTGATATAGCCAAAGTGCCTAAAACAGTGCCTGGTCCATATGGGTATTCAATAAGTATTTATTGAATGAAGGAAAGGTCATTAAAAACCATGTGTGATGTGGGGTTTGAAACCAGGTCTGTCTTAACCACTACATACTTGCCCATGCTTCAGCTTTTACTTTCCTTCTCTTTCCTTCCTTCTCTTATTATTTCCTTCTTCCAAATCGGTTACAGTTGTTGTTCCTTCTGTGATGGCAGCTTCTCACTCCCATGCAGGCCCTCTCACTGATGAGCGCAGGAGAAACTGCTGACATCCCAATAGCTTTAAGCCAGGGTGGCGCTTGCAAAAATCTATCGTGGACGCTAACCCTTTAATTCAGAAGTTGTTGGCTCAAGACGCACAAATTGGTCTAATGCTTGGGAAACTGCTTACAGGGGCAAAGAGAAAAGAGAAAATGAAAGTGGCTTCCTGCCCTTGATAAATACTGCGTCTTGCTCTGCATTTATTCGTTACTTGACCTTGGGACAGGGAATTTATTCTTTCAGAGCCTTGGTTTTACCTCAGTTATGCATCTAGACATTAGGGATAATCACGTCCACCTTGCAGGATCATTGTGAGGAATAAATTAGATGGAATATGTAAAGGCCCTAGTGTAATGCTTAGAACACGGTTGACATTCAGGAAATTTTATCTTCCAGTTTATATCTTGTCTCTTAAAACATGTCCAAGTCTAGAGCAACTCTTTAAAAAGATCGCCACAGAATGTTTGTGTAACTGAGGGTTGGATTGCCCAGTGATAACCCACAGTATTATCCTTGGGTATCCAATGCATTCAAATTCTGGAAATTGTATGCCATACATACTTCAAAAGCTTCCCTGGCCCTTTATAGTGTTTATATTTGTGGTAGTTAGGTGATGGTGGAGTGTCGATGTGACTGGTTTTGGGTCTGCCCATGGGGATCTGTGGAGTACACTTCTGTGTGTCTGGGTGAGTCATGGAGGCTGGCTTTGTGATCTATATTTGGTCTCTCCTTTCTCTCTGCCACTGTTCCTCTGCTCTGCTTCCCAGCTGCCATGAGCTAAGTTGCTTTGATCTACCATGCTCTTCCACCATGATATTTCTGTGTTGGAGCCAGCCATAGGCTGAATCCCCCTAAAATATGAGCTAAATTAAGCCTTTCCTTGTTTAAGTTGTGCGTGTCAGGTGTGGTGTCCAGCAATCAGAAAGCTAATACAGAAAAGTGATTCCAGTACAAATGTTCCTCTTTTAATGGATCAAGTTCCATTCTCATAAGTTGCTAAATGAGGAATTGTGTATAGGATGTACATTATAATATTCAGAACAAACAAGAGGTCAAAGGAAACTCTAACCTGATGACTTTGCTTTCATTTGCCTAATTCTTCCATGCAGCACTCCAATGTATAACAGAACATAAAACTATAGTATTGTCCCAGACAGTACAATCATAAAAAATTACAGTATATATAAACAAGGCATACCATATAAAGAGACACTGAGTCTCTACAAACAAGATGTACAGAACTGTAACAAAAGAATAAATAAAGACAGGTTGTAAGTCTGAGGGGCAGACTGTAAGTCTGAAGAGCAGTTAAACAGGTAGGTAGTTAAACAAGGAATGTCTGTAGTGAGGTTGTTGCTATGATTATATCTGACCATGTGGTTCAGAAGTCTTTGAACTAGATTACAGGAATAGTTTGGAAAGGTGTGGAGATGCAGGATAGAGAAGCCTAGGATACTGTTAACAGAGTTTAATGGTGATTCTGATTAGAGCTCAGAAGACAAGAGTACTGATGGAAACGTGGACAGTAACAGCTAGTCTCAGGGAGTTTCAGTTGGAAGCAAAGACTTCATTGGCAGTTGGACTAGAGACCATGTGTATTACACTGTGGCAGATAAATGTGTCTGCGTTTTGCCCGTGTCGTAAGACTTTTCAGGAGACTGATATTAAGGGTGGTGGATTAACTAAAGTGTAGAGAAAATGTCAAGACAGTCCAACATTCAGGCCATGTCATGGGCACTACTAGCTGCTTTTAGCCAGACTTACAGTAAGAGTTGTGAGCAAAAAGTGGGGCAGAAAAATTTGAAAAACTCAAATTTTATCCTCAAAGGAACCATATTTAAAGTTGGAGCCAAATGAGATATGGTTGCTGAAGAGATTAGCACCATTAAGAAAAGCCAGGCACTTTTGTTCAGAGACAAGAAGAAAGATGCCTTGCAAGGATCTCAGAGATCAGGGAAACCCACATACCACAGGCTCAGAAAGGGCATGGCAGAGAAAAGCTGCTCACCTCAGGGCAGCCGGAAAGCACCGGGGGAAGGGAATTGAAAGAGCTCTGACCTTCCCCTTGTTTTCGTTCCATCTGGGCCCTCATTCTGCTGGATGGTGCTGCCTATGTTCAGGGTGAACCCATACTGCATGCTGTTTCATATACTAACTGTCTCTGAAAACACCCTCACAGACACATCCAGAGCTGTGCCTAATATTTCTGACAATCAAGAAGGAGTACTAAAAAATATGAGAGGGAATGAAATAGAGTGATACCTTAGCTGTTAAATGGCTTTAACTTTCCACTGCTTAAATAGAAAAGTTTTTTAAAAATGTGCTCAGTGTTTCATAACTTTACTCAATAGTGAAACCAAAACTCTGACTTGAAACAACCTGTATCTGCCAAGAGTGAATCACGATCGCACCTCACTGTGGACACAAAGGGGTGACACTTCTAAGCACCACTGTTACCCAGACAACATATAGTACTTGTGTTAGTGTGCTAAAATATTCATTATTGTGTTTTTTGTGCTTTGTGTAAAATATAATCATGATGCCAAAGAAAGTTAGTGACACCAGCAGTAAAGCTAAGAGAAAAACTGTGAGAATCATGATAATTAAAGAAATCATTGTAAACCTTGTTAAAGTCCTGGAAAAATGAATTGGTAAGTCTAATTTTTGAGCCTCAGAAGCAATTATTTGGTTTTCTGTTATTTCTTATGGGAAAAATATGTCAGCTCTTGAACTTCTTAGTGATCAAAAGCAAACTTGGAACAAATTGAGTTTGACAACCAACGTATCACTGTATTTACCTATTAGAGAGGATACTCAGGGCAAGTCACATGATAAGGTGTATCTGGAGTAAGATGTGAAGGACGTGAGATGTGTGAGAGGAGACAGGCGAGCCTTACTAGAGCAAGGTAGGAAAAGACCTAGAGTTTCTAAGGAACAGCTAGGAAGGAGGCCAGAGTGTCAAAGCTGAGGGAGGAAGGGAAAGTGGCTGGAGATCAAGTCAAGACAAATAAAGCCTTATAGAACATGTTAAGAACTTAGGTTCAAGAACAGAACCCACCAGAGAGTTTTGAGCAAAGAAGTGATATATAACCATTTTTTATTGAATGCTTATTCTATTGGGTTCTAATTTTAAATGGTGTATTTGTAGCCTTCACAATAACCATCTAAGGTAGGAACTACTGTATTATACTCATTTTACAGCTGAGGAAACAGAGGACCTCAACAGAGGCTTAGGAAATTACCACACAGATTATTTAGGAAGAACATAATCCAGGCAAATTCTTACTATGTCATTGTTCTGTTTCCCCAAACGCTCAAATGCTTCAAATGCTTTAGAGATTGAGACCAAGTATTTGGGGTTCTTTCTTTTTTTCTCTTCTTTGTTTTCTTCTCCCTCCTCTTCTTCCTCTTCCCCTTCTCCTCTTCCTCCTCCTCCTCTTCCTCTTCCTTCTCCTTCTTTCTTTTTTGGTATCTGTATTTCCAGAGTACATTTACAGTACAATGATGTCATTGTTATTCGTAAATATGGAACTTCTTCACTTAAACTGATGAAAATTCCCAGTATTTTGCTTTATGATTTCATTTTTTTTAAAAGCCTCCAATTTAGCATATTGATTTGTATGTCTTTAATTATGCAGACAGCTATTTCTTTCTTGCTTTTAATGTAGAGGCTGATTGGGAACATTTTTATCACTTATACTTTTACCCTAGGGTTATCTAAATCACAACTATATGAGTTAGCATCTATAATTTATCATTTCCCATGTTATTAGACAAAGTTCTCTTTAAAGCATTCCACAGCAAGGTGAACACAAGTCAGGCTTGCAAAAGTTTAGAAAAACTAATTGCAAGATTCATTAAAGAATAATGAAAGTTGATTCTTATAGCATACAATATCAGGGCTGCCCAGTTTAACACATAAAATTATTCCAAGTCATTTTCAGAGGAAACTAAACTTAACAGCACCTAATTTTCATCATCCTTTCAGGAATACCAAGAAAAACACCTAAAGTACTCTAAAAGCAAAAGCATTAATTTGTTTGCTTTGGATTTTATTAATCTGAAGGCTGAAACAAAAGATGTTTTAAAGTATGGGAAACCCTGATTCATTCTGTCCCGTGACTTTAGCAATCTACTGCTGTAGCCAAGAGTCTTGGGCTTCTGTGATCAACTGCCTTTTGCATGCTCATTTTCCAGGGAAAGCCTCTTGGGAGTTTTTACTTTTGAGTAGTATCTACCATAACTTCTGTCCTCTAAGAGAGTGGCAGTAACAGAGTTTACTAATGAGATCATCGAGGGAAGAACTTTTGCTGGAAGAATCATTCGCTACATTCTAATTTTAGAATTTTAGTGTAGCGAAGTACTTAGCTGCACCTTCAGCTACATGCACACACACACACCTCTGAAACATTCACACTTGAAGGACTAGACTACAAATAGGACAAAATAATAAAGTCTCCTACCCGAATGTCATTTTGTGAAATAAGTGACATGCTCGTGTTCCCACATTCAAGTCTTTGTGGCATTTGGCATAAGGAAAAGAGTCAATCTAGTTTTCATAAATTCTCTTTGATTTTTTTTTTTCTCTTCTAACTCCTCACAACCAAAAGAACTTAGAACTCCAAGTTCAAGACCTTAGAAACCTTGTTATTGAGGTACGTGAAGTAAAAATAAGAGACTTCGGTAATAAGTTTTATGTGGTAGCTATTTTGTATTGAAATAACTACAGACATCAAAATGATAAAGGCGTTTTGAGAGGAAATGGTTTCAAGGGCATATCCCGTGGATAGGAAAACCACAGCAAAATATTTCAATTAGAAATAGTGCTACACTTTGCTGGAAGGATCAGAGAGTCAAACACTTGGCCTTGAGCTGCCTCTCACCTCCACCCCTGCTGAGCCTAAGAACAAATCATCCCTCTCTGTGTGAACTCAACAGGTGCCACCAGGCCTTGCCAATCCTCTGCAGAGAAGAACCAGGGATGCCAGCCAGCATCAGAGCCAGAAGGAAGTAGCAAAAGAGCCAGGGGGCTTTCTATAGAGCCCTGGTGCCAGCTTTCTGTCTGCAAAGGAAAATTCACTAAGCTCACCAGTGCCAAGCTGACATATTTTAAAGTGCCCAAAAGAAGTCTCAGAGGGTGTTTTGTTGCTGCTAGAAGGAAGGTGGCTCATTGCTATTAGAAGATTAAGCTCTCATTTCTCAGATTCTGTTTTCCTTAAATTCAGTAGCAATTAATTCATGACACTCGTTCAAGACAATATGCTGTCTTTTAAAGCTGTCAATTTAAAGATTATTGCTGTGATATCTTAGTACTGTATATTGTGATTAATTGCCAGTTACTAACATTTTTGAAGGAATATTTTTTAAATGTTCCTTAGATGACTTGTGTGTATGACATTAGTTGGGAAACTGGGATTATGAAGTGGGTTTCCCCAAACAACTGAATTTGATCAAGATGGCATGCACTCTTCATCTTTTTAATAGAGTATTTTGCTCTTTTGACAGCACCTAAAACCCACCTGTCCCGCAAGGACTAGCTAAATTCTTGGTTCCCAACCAGTCTTTCTTAACAATTTAAGGTTTCACTGAGATCTTCCCTTTGGTAACACCTACAGCTGTTACAGCATCTGGATATATTAGCACTCATGTTCAGGCACTAACTTCACATTAACAGCCACATGCATTACTTCTTCAACTCTTCCTGCAGTGCCTAGCACGGTGCTGATGACATAGGGAAGCCTAATGGTAGAGGGGAAAGGAATCAACTTAGAATCTTTTCATTTTTATGTCCAATTATCATGTGTAGGACTGCAGATGACACAAGTCATGTGAGGAATATTTTTAAAAACATTTCTTTAAAAATGCTAGTAATTAGCAATTAATTACAATATAAAGTCCCATGACATCATAGCTGCAAGCTTTAAATTGATTATGAAGACGTCAGTGTAGTCTTGTATACCAGTGTCATATTAAGTGCCTCTGAATTATCATTATTTCTTTTGTTTCTCTACTGTCTGCTCCTTAGTGATCCAGAACATCCAGAGTAAACTGTAAGTTAGACCACTCTAGAAAAGGCTTATCAAGTCATGTGTGGACCTCAGTGTTCTATGCTACCCACAGAAACAACTCTTTTGAATGCATTCATTAAGGAATTACTCATGAGTATGAAAAGAGGGAAGCTATGAAACAGAAAAGAAATATAGGAGAGAATGAGAGGAAAAGAGATGGGAAAGAGGCAAAACCTAGCAATCTTATTCTCTGCTGTAATATGTATTTCCTTTTTTACATGAGAAAACATATATGCCTTGCAACCCAGTATATCCTTACAAGTGGATTTAATGGGTAATTACTTCCACTTCTTAATAATGTTTGCCCTTTAGGGAATTGTATGCCGAAATAACTGCCTTTCCAATTTGAATTAGAAACAATCTGAGAGGCAATTACTTTATGGGGAGAGTAAATGCAAAAACCTGGTGACACTGGTGCATTGTTTTGTGGCGTTAAGAAATGACGATTCAGCCGGGCGTGGTGGTGCACGCCTGTAATCCCAGCACTCATGAGGCTGAGGCAGGAGGATCACTGTGAGTTCAAGACCAGCCTCAGGTACATAGTGAGTTCCAGGTCAGTCTCAACTACATAGTGAGACCCTGTCTCAAAAAACAAACAAACAAAAAATGATGACTCAAAATGAGGCTAGCTTTTCTCTTATGTGATCCTGCCTTCAGCGGTTCCATGAGATCTTGCATTTTAAAGGTTGTGTTTCCCACTGGCAGGAACTGAAGCAGTTTATTATGTGCATCTGTCACGTGGTCTGTTTCATCAACCAAATGGAACTGGGAGAATAAGTCGCCCTAACAAGATCCTTCAGTACACTCTTAAAAACTACTTACAGATGTACTCTTCCTCTGTGGGGATACAATGATTTCCTTGTACTGTGCCACATGATACAGGAAATGCATTATCCCCATCCAAATTCAGGCATACCAGGAAGAAGCATGTGAAAAGAAAGCCGCTCACAAAAGCACACAAGCTTTTGCAAAAGTCCTTAGAGGGGCTCATACACCAATTCGTGATAGCAGCAGATAAAATCAGAGGCCTCTGAAGCTCAGCTCATTTCAGATGCTAATGTCCACACCAGGAAAGGAAACCACATCAGCATTCAGCATCGACACAAACCCTGCTAATGCTTTTTATTTGTGATTGTCACTGAGTCCCATCAGCAGAGTGCCAGATCTCCATTTTTGTTGGAACTTTGGCTACTTCATGTGCTTTCACCCACAGGCAATTTATGCTTTCAAACTGTGTCAGGCGGTCTTGCATCAGGCGCCACTGTGTTCACAGTCGGATCAAGGAAAGGGAGTGTTTTCGTACCTGAGTCCAGAATTAGAGTCACCTGCCATTGTTAAATCTTCCCACTTTCACTGCTGTCATCAGTTTATCATCCATTCAGTCAACCACAAATATTATTGGATACCTACCATGTGACAGAGGTTGTTGCAGGCACTGGAAACATAGCAGTGAGTAGAGTGCTACCATTATTGAAATGAAAATTTAGAGATCAGTAGGAGAAGATAGGGAATAGATATGTAACATGTCTGAGAATCTGTTGGTCAGGATAGGCTAGGTTGTCCTGTGGCAGTAAACAGCTCCATATCTCTGTAGCCTAAAATAACAAAATTTCTTTCTCACACTCCACGTTCACTGCAGATCAACTGTGGGCTTTTTTTTGTGCCTTCAACCTGGGACCCAGGCTGAGTGGAGAACCACCACCTGGAGCACATCCTGTCCTCTGTGGGCAAGGGAGAAGACAGAGTGGTGAACTGCACACTGCCACTTAAATCTTTTGCCTGAATGTGCCATGTGACACCTTCACTCACACTTCACTGCCTAAAGCAAGTCACATGACCACACCCAAATTCAAAAAGTGAGAAAGTGCAGTCATGGTAATGTGTTAAAAAAAAAATCAGACACAGTGGTGGACAGAACTCCAGATGTTGATGATCACTGACGAAAAAAAGGCAAAGTAAAGGGTGTCTGGATAGACATAGATGATCAGAAAAGATCTCTCTAACAGTGACCTTTGAGGAGAGGTCCTCAGAGAGGACCAGGTTGAAGGCACATTTGGTTGGGGTCGGGGCAAACTTCCTGCAAAGGAGACAGCAAAAGCATAGTATACCTGGCATGTATATAGAAAAGCAAGGAAGCTAAAAGTGGCCAGCATGAAGTAAGCAAGGAGAAAGCTGTAGAAAATAAAATGAGAGAGGTTACAGTCTGGGGACACCAAGTATGGCTTTATTGTAAGGGATGTGGCTATTGCAAGTTTTTGTTTTAACATGTGGTCATTTAGGGTTTTCAACAGTGCTTGCCACTTCTGAGTAGGAAATATAAGGGCATCAAGAGTTGAAGCAGGGAGTAGTGAAAAGGCTTTTTCAAGAATCCAAGGTAAGGTAAAGGGAAATCGTGGTCAGACGCTAGACACACTGTCATTTGAAGGTAGATAAACAGAATTTGACAATGTACTGAATAGCAGTGTTTATGAGAAATGATTTAAGGGTAACTTCAAACATTTCTTAATAATCTAATGATCCTTGAATATACATATGAGCTACTTTCTGTGGGCTTTTAGAATCTTCAAATTTGGCAGTATCGTGATAGCATATAACCTCTTCCCCAAATGATTAGGAAGTCGGACAGGAAAGTAGGCCTGTGAGTGCTGGGGAGTAAGCTTGACTCGTGCACCACCTAAGGGAGTCCCCCCATATTGGCCTCAGATTTCAACTCTTTTAGGGTTTGTGATCTGAATTAATTTATAAACCTAAGGAATGAGTGTCACAATTCCAAGAAAAACAGAAGCTTGTGACTGGGTCATCCCTACCTCACTCCACTCTTCCATTCCTTGTGAACTTCAGCTATCACTACCAGGAAACCTAGCTCTTACTGTGCGAGGCCAGTCCTTCGTGCAGGTGTATGGTATAATGATGTTGCCTCCGGTTCACTCGGAAATATGTTGAGTAGAAATTTGAATAAATACAATAAAATGACACTGTGCTGTCCTCTTCTCTCCTCACCTCATCTCTTGCGCCATGATCCTCCCCATCACTGAAACCCACTAAATGGTGACTAGAACTCCTTCCTACTCGGCCTTCTCTTATATCTTCTCAAGCATAGCCGAACATAGGTTGAATGTTAGTTGTTAATTACCGCTGAGGAATAAATAAAGATCAATGCTATTTTTAAAAACTACATACTCAATAACATTCATTCATTTTACTCAACATACTCAATACCTATTTTTTGCTTGCAGCGCTGAAGGTTGAACCCTAGAGCATCATGCATGCTTTATAAGCACTCTATCACTCAGCTACATTCCCAGAGCCTTTTTCCTTTTCTTTTTTTTTTTTTTATCACCCACAGGCAATTTATGCTTTCAAACTGTGTCAGGCGGTCTTGCATCAGGCGCCACTGTGTTCACAGTCGGATCAAGGAAAGGGAGTGTTTTCGTACCTGAGTCCAGAATTAGAGTCACCTGCCATTGTTAAATCTTCCCACTTTCACTGCTGTCATCAGTTTATCATCCATTCAGTCAACCACAAATATTATTGGATACCTACCATGTGACAGAGGTTGTTGCAGGCACTGGAAACATAGCAGTGAGTAGAGTGCTACCATTATTGAAATGAAAATTTAGAGATCAGTAGGAGAAGATAGGGAATAGATATGTAACATGTCTGAGAATCTGTTGGTCAGGATAGGCTAGGTTGTCCTGTGGCAGTAAACAGCTCCATATCTCTGTAGCCTAAAATAACAAAATTTCTTTCTCACACTCCACGTTCACTGCAGATCAACTGTGGGCTTTTTTTTGTGCCTTCAACCTGGGACCCAGGCTGAGTGGAGAACCACCACCTGGAGCACATCCTGTCCTCTGTGGGCAAGGGAGAAGACAGAGTGGTGAACTGCACACTGCCACTTAAATCTTTTGCCTGAATGTGCCATGTGACACCTTCACTCACACTTCACTGCCTAAAGCAAGTCACATGACCACACCCAAATTCAAAAAGTGAGAAAGTGCAGTCATGGTAATGTGTTAAAAAAAAAATCAGACACAGTGGTGGACAGAACTCCAGATGTTGATGATCACTGACGAAAAAAAGGCAAAGTAAAGGGTGTCTGGATAGACATAGATGATCAGAAAAGATCTCTCTAACAGTGACCTTTGAGGAGAGGTCCTCAGAGAGGACCAGGTTGAAGGCACATTTGGTTGGGGTCGGGGCAAACTTCCTGCAAAGGAGACAGCAAAAGCATAGTATACCTGGCATGTATATAGAAAAGCAAGGAAGCTAAAAGTGGCCAGCATGAAGTAAGCAAGGAGAAAGCTGTAGAAAATAAAATGAGAGAGGTTACAGTCTGGGGACACCAAGTATGGCTTTATTGTAAGGGATGTGGCTATTGCAAGTTTTTGTTTTAACATGTGGTCATTTAGGGTTTTCAACAGTGCTTGCCACTTCTGAGTAGGAAATATAAGGGCATCAAGAGTTGAAGCAGGGAGTAGTGAAAAGGCTTTTTCAAGAATCCAAGGTAAGGTAAAGGGAAATCGTGGTCAGACGCTAGACACACTGTCATTTGAAGGTAGATAAACAGAATTTGACAATGTACTGAATAGCAGTGTTTATGAGAAATGATTTAAGGGTAACTTCAAACATTTCTTAATAATCTAATGATCCTTGAATATACATATGAGCTACTTTCTGTGGGCTTTTAGAATCTTCAAATTTGGCAGTATCGTGATAGCATATAACCTCTTCCCCAAATGATTAGGAAGTCGGACAGGAAAGTAGGCCTGTGAGTGCTGGGGAGTAAGCTTGACTCGTGCACCACCTAAGGGAGTCCCCCCATATTGGCCTCAGATTTCAACTCTTTTAGGGTTTGTGATCTGAATTAATTTATAAACCTAAGGAATGAGTGTCACAATTCCAAGAAAAACAGAAGCTTGTGACTGGGTCATCCCTACCTCACTCCACTCTTCCATTCCTTGTGAACTTCAGCTATCACTACCAGGAAACCTAGCTCTTACTGTGCGAGGCCAGTCCTTCGTGCAGGTGTATGGTATAATGATGTTGCCTCCGGTTCACTCGGAAATATGTTGAGTAGAAATTTGAATAAATACAATAAAATGACACTGTGCTGTCCTCTTCTCTCCTCACCTCATCTCTTGCGCCATGATCCTCCCCATCACTGAAACCCACTAAATGGTGACTAGAACTCCTTCCTACTCGGCCTTCTCTTATATCTTCTCAAGCATAGCCGAACATAGGTTGAATGTTAGTTGTTAATTACCGCTGAGGAATAAATAAAGATCAATGCTATTTTTAAAAACTACATACTCAATAACATTCATTCATTTTACTCAACATACTCAATACCTATTTTTTGCTTGCAGCGCTGAAGGTTGAACCCTAGAGCATCATGCATGCTTCATAAGCACTCTATCACTCAGCTACATTCCCAGAGCCTTTTTCCTTTTCTTTTTTTTTTTTTTAATATAAACAAGATCTCACTGTGTTGTTCAAGGTAGCCTCAAAGCCACTAAATAGCCCAGGATGGCCTTGAGCTCATGGTGATCCTCCTACCTCAGCCTCCCAAGTGCTAGGATTGCAGTTGTATTCCACCATGCCTGGCTCCTAGAGCTCTTTTAAAAGAGTTTTATTTTGAGCCTTACCAAGTTGCCCAGGCTAACCTTGAGCTTAGCATCCTGCTGCCTCAGCCTCTCAAGTAATTGGGATTATAGGTATGTGCTTCTATGCCCAGCCAATCAACAAATATTCTTGAGCTTCTATATTGTGCCAGGGACTATTCTAGGCATGGAGACCTAGCCAAAAATAGGACATATAAGTAATGCATATTAAATACTTGGAAAATGTGGAAAAATATAAATAAAAAGTAAGACTTCTAATTATTCACTGACTACTACACATTTTTTCCTAAGCATGCATATTCTTCCTTCCTGCTTTTTTAAAAATATAGTTTATAAATTTGGACTTATAATATATATTGCTTTATTTTAAGTTGTTTTATTATAAGAATAAATAATAGTAAATGTTCACTATTTGTTGACTGAATGAAATTTAATTATAGAAATTTAACAATTACAGAGAATCAAAGAGTTTTAAACTAAAATCCACCATTACAGTCACTGCTAAGAGATAATACTGCTGTTAGATATGGTTTTGAATAATCAGCATATTATTGCAACATTTTTTTACAATAGTGATTCACTTTTAAAATGACAGCTCTCTCTTCTTCCTAATTACAAGAGCAACATGCCATTGTGCGCAATTCGGAAATACTGAAAGGTACTGTAGCTATTAATATTTTGGGCATTTTCTCTGAGCACTAATAGGTTAGTTAAAAATGTAGGGAAGTTATTTGGTCTCTCTGAACTTCATATATCTTATCAGTAAAATGAAACTAATAATACATAGTAGGAACTGGTGTGAAATTTAAATGAGATAAAATATACAAATTTCTTAGTCCAGTATCTGACAAATAATGAGTGTTTAATGTGGGAGTTCTTATGATTTGGGATAATGTTTCTACAGTTTGCCATACTTTACACATGAATTTTTGTCCTTCTTTTTAAAACTTCACATTGTATCATTACTATTTTTCCAAAACATTTTAATGGCTACATAACATTTCTCTTTTTTTTCCCCCTTGTTGAGTTTATTGGTACATTTTAGGTATACAGTACAATTACATTCATCATCGGGATCTGGTACCTTTACATGACAGGTCTTGGTTCTCAGTTTTTCCCCTTGTCCCTGCCCTCCCTTCACCCCTCCTCCCTCCTCCTTTACAAAAACTTCATTTCCATTTCTTCATTTTCTCATACAACATTTCTCAATACGAATGTCCTACAGTTCTCTTAATTATATCACCTACCTTTCTCCCTCTCTCCCTCCCTCTCTCTCTGTAATGGAGAATGAATCCAGGGCCTTCACACTGAACCACATCCTCAGCCCTTTTGTAATTTTTTTACTTTTGAGATAGGGTCTCACTAAGTCACTAAATTGCCCAGGCTGGCTTGAACTTTTTCTTTTTTTTTTTTTTTTTTTTAGGATCCAACCTTGCCCTTGCCAGGCAGGCGCTGTGCCTCTGAGCTTAAACCCCAGTCCTGGCTTGAACTTCTGCTCCTCCTGCTTCAGCTTCCTAGGGTGTGGGGATTACAGGTGTGCACCCCTGTGTCTGGTGGACCCTCCTTTTTTAATTTGTAAAATTTGAGACAATCTTAACTTCTCAGAAAATTTGTCAGAAAAGTACAAAGATCTTTTCATCTCCTTAGCCATTTGAAAGAAAATTGCCAAGCCAGGCATGGTGGCACACACCTGTAAACCCAGCACTCAGGAGGCTGAGGGAAGAGGATGTCTGTGAGTTCAAGACAGCCTGGGCTACATAGTGAGTTCCAGGTCAGTCTCAAATACATAGACCCTGTCTCAAAAAAAAAAAAAAAAAAAAGCAGAAAGAAAATTGCCAATTTGATTTCCTCATAAATAGTTTGTGCACATTTTTTTTTCCACAGAGTCGTTCTCCTACATAACTCCAGTAAAAACAGCAAAACTGGGAAATTAACGTTGATATATTCAGGTCTAATACTCAGATCCCAGTCAAATTTATCCACTGCCAATAATGTACTATAAAGTAAAGAAAAGGATTCCAGTTCAGAAACATGTATTGTAATCATGTGCCTTATTTCCTTAGTCTCTTTTACTATGGAACAGTTCCTCAGTCTTCCTTGACTTTCATATCCTAACTACTTTTGAAGACTGTGCCTCATTTGTAGAATGTCCCTCACTTTGTGTTTGTCTAATATATTCTCATGATTAGCATGTATGTCTACAGTGTCACAGAAGCTGCAATGTTTTCTTCTTATCGTATCCTACTCTGGCACTTCTGCTTTGGCTGAAACAACGACAATAGGCCATTTTCCAGACACTTCCCTCAGCCCACATAGGCTCAAATATCCTACATCAAGCACCTCTCTGTGGGGAAACCCTCTTCCGCCTCCCTGGAATCCACACCTCACACCAGTCTGTCCCTTTGAAAGAATGCTCCTTTACCCTGGGTTGCATCTTTGTCCTCAGCACACATCGGAAGGCACCCAGTACCCTGCCCCATCCTCAGTCCTCCTTAATTCTGACACCCTGAACCAGGGTTGCCCTCTCTGCAGTGATGCCCTTCTGGTCCTGCTGCGGATTGACAGCTACTCTAGGCCTCTCTCCATATGAATGCCCTCCTCACCCATTTTTCTGATATTCTAATTCTCTTTTTGTTTGTTTTGTTTTTGCTTTTTTAGTTTTTTTGAGACAGGGTCTCACTATGTAGTTGAGACTTACCTGGAACTCACTATGTAGTCCAGGCTGGTCTTGAACTCACAGCGATCCTCCTGCCTCAACTTCCCAAGTGCTGGGATTACAGGTGTACAACACCACGCCCGGCCTAATTCTTTTTTTTTTAAGTGCTCAGCACTAAACACAGCTCTCAAGTGCTCCATCAGTGAGCCACATACCCAGCCCTTTTATTTTTTTATTTTAAGGTAAAGTCCTGCTAAATTGCCTAGGCTGGCCTTACACTTGTCATCCTCCTGCCCCAGACTCCCACGTAGCTCTGATTACAGGTGTGTGCTGCCATATTTGACTGTTGGTATTCTAATCCTTGAAAGAGATGTACCAATTTCCTCTTGAGAGAAATCTGTAGATAAGTTTTTAATATCCATCAGTAACAATGTTGCATTTTCACTTACGTTATGATCTAAAGAAATACGTGTATGATGTACATTTATCTGACTCACTTGAAATGTTCCTTGTATAGCCACATACTTTGGGGTCCTTCTTTGTGTTAAAATTGGGTTGGCACTACCTGAACCCTCACACAGATGATATTTAACTTTTAATGTGTTGGTAGTCATTATGTTTCCGTGTCCTAATAAAAACCATTTTGTACTGTTTGATAAAAATCATATTGAAATTATCTAACTATTTTTAAAGCTAAAACTGCAGCTTTTCAGTGAGATAAGATGGAGTTTAGTCTTTTAATTTCTGTAATAAATGGATCTTGCTTTTCCATCATAAAAACAACCATGCTACTTTATCACAGGGTAAGCAGAAAAGAACAAGGCCGATATAATATGTAAATGATGCAAATGATGCATTCGTGCGAAGACCATATGAGTCATGGTGCCCACAGTAGTTTGAATAGAGACACATAGCAAAGCAGCTGAGTCATTACTGGGCTGACAGTAGCAGAGACTAAAGTCAGAAGAAGCAGCTCACTTATTCAGGTGAGTCTGTATTTTTGTGACATACCAGCTCGCAGACATTCTCCACAGAGAGCTTTCTACTAAAAGCTTTGGAAGAAAAATCATCAACATTATAGACTGGAAAACATCATCGATTAAGTTTTAAAGTCGACTATGCCGATCCAAATAATGAACTGATGGTTTCAAATAAGTAACCTGATGCAAGGCAAAACTGTGGATCACTGTGGATCAAATGACTGTCCAGCGTGCTCAAAATCAAGGGTGAAAGTCAACAATTGAATCATAAAAGGCATAAAAAAGTATCCTTTTCATACTATGGTTTTATAATGACATGTATAAATTAAATTCTATATTGGCTGTTTCTTTACAGTAAAATGTTCTCCTTTTGCCTTGAGCCATTGTTTTTATTTCAATTTATTTTATTTAATCTGTAAATGTATAAACCCCAGGCTTTTGTACTGAGCTACATCCCTAGCCTTTTTTTTTTTTTCCCTAAGACAGGATCAGTAAATTGGTCAGGCTGGGCTTGAATTTGCAGTCCTCCTGCCTCAGCCCCCCAGAGTGTTGAGATTACAGATGTGTGACACCACGTCCTGCTTTGATTTTTTTCTTCTAGTTTTAAAAATTATGGTAAAAATTTAAAATTTATCTTTCCAACCATTTTTAAAATATATCATTTGGTAGTGTTAAGTAAATTCACAGTTTTGCATAATGCATCTCCAGAACTTTTTCCCTTTGTGTTCCTGTAGATTTTAGTGAGCTACAAGCATAAAGTATTTATACCTAATTATATATTTTTAAATATTTAAGAAACAATATAGTGAAAATTAAGTCAACATGGTCTTTCAAGAGAATTTTCTTTCCTTGATAAAAGAGAAAAAGAGGCTTGAGATACACTGACCAATGCAGTAATTCTCTTTCATTTTAGATGAAAGATGCTTGTGCAGACAGTTCTGGTTTTTTCTCCATGTCAGCCTACTGAGCAGGCTGTACTGGAGATGACAGAGAGGCTTCATTTCTTGGAAAAGTAGAACCAGAGGAGCAGGGTTCCCAGTCTGAATTCAAATGTTCCTTTTTTAATAATAGGTATAATGTGAGCACAATACTGCCTTTCAAATTTCTTTTCAAAATACTTTCCAATCCATTCTTCTATTTTTAAGGCCCTATTATGAATCTCTAACGTAACTTTTCTTTAAAGTCAAGCGTCATTGCCAAGTTGTGATATGTTATACTGTGAATCATTCATTCTAGCCAGTGCTGCTGGGAGACTTGCTCCTTAGCAAAATGTTAGAGGGAAAAAGCTGTCACCTGAAGCTAGGATTATTCTGTGGATCTCTGTTGGCCTCTCTTAGACCTCACAAAGAAGATAAACTACGTGGAAGTTTTAAGCTTGAAAGTTCATATTATTAATCTCTTGGAAGGCTTCATTTTTTAAATGAAAGATTTTAAAAAATGAAAATAAGATTTGCTATTTGACTTTTTTTTGAAAAAAAAATATTCAGTCCCCATGAATGTTTTTAAACTATAGAATAGAAAGCAAGTTAAAAAGGCAAGAGAAGAAGAAATAATTTTCAGTATTTATATGTCAGGCACTGTTGTAGACTCTTTCTATCCTTCATCCTATCTCTTCTGACAATCTCTCTGGTAGGTGGTTCTGTTTCCTCATCTTATTGGCTGGCACTGAAAGGCAAAATAACTTGCTTAAGGTCACATGACTTGTAAATGAACTGAAATTCAAACCCTGTTTGACCGATTAAAAGCTGCATTTTGTGAGTGAGAAACATGTGAAAACAGATCATAGATTCAGTTTGAGCAGTGTTTTCCATCCCAGATTTTGTCTGGGGAACTTGGGAAACACCAATATTTATTCTCAGAGAGAGTTCCTTTGACCATTCCTGCAAATTATCATTTTCTGCTTTCTTTTTTAGTTATTTGTGTATTTAGCTGACGGGCTCAGCTTCAAACATTTCCCATACTCCTACTAAGCAGAGTGCAAAAATCCATTTGCTCTATCCCAGCTGATCTCAGCACCAGCCAGGTTTCTGCCTTCCCAGCTGTGAAGGCTGCAGTGTAAATAGCACATCCTCACTTTCCTATCTGCTGCAGTGTTGTCTGGCTTTTTTTTTTTTTTTTTTTATCCTTTTTCCCTTTTTAAATCTCGAGACAGTCTCACTAAGTCATGAAGTTACCAGAGTTGGGCTTGAAATCTCAGAGTTCTGGATTAACAGGTGTGCCATGCATCACATCTGGCTTGGCCCTTCTTGATGGGAGAACCCAGCTTTTTAGACAAGTCTGAAGGATCCCTAGGGACTGCACTGTCTGTCACTTATTGGTTTAATATGTGCATTCTGCAGTACTTTTACATGCTTTCCCCATTTCTTACA
Organism: Fukomys damarensis; assembly: GCF_012274545.1. Classification (NCBI taxonomy): domain Eukaryota; kingdom Metazoa; phylum Chordata; class Mammalia; order Rodentia; family Bathyergidae; genus Fukomys; species Fukomys damarensis. The sequence goes on from NW_022900926.1 coordinate 69,753,136, forward strand.
TCCCTTCTGTCTCTTAATTTCTCCTCTCATTTACATGGTGACTTATAGGAACTTTGAATATAATAATCTAAAAGGTATGTTGTGGGAAGGATGAGTGAGCAGACTTCCTGTTTAATGGGACAAATCTGCAGCCACCTGCTTCTTTGAAGGTCTGGGCTAAATCTTGAAACTGAGCTAAGGCTTGGGTTTTAGTGAGAGTCAAAGAGGCCACCTGTCTCACTTCTTTAGCATTTACTGTGCGCTGTCTGGGTGCTCAGTGATCTTTTCCAATGAAGATGTTGTACCTCTCCACCTAGATTTTAAATGCCAAGAATGCGTGTCACTCCTCTTTATGCCAAGTGTATTTCCTCGCAAATAGTAGGCATCTAATAAGTAGCTGAAGATTGGTTGCTGATGTGTTAGTTGCTGAGGGTGCTGCTGAACTCTCTCTAAATTAGAAATGGAGAGGGCCAGGGATTTAGCTCAGTGGTTCAGCAGAACCACTTATGCCTCACAAGCATAAGGTCCCGAGTTCGATCCCTGGTACCAAAAAAGAAAGAAAGAAATGGTGGTATGATGGGACCAGACCTCCCAGGCTCACACTGAGGTGTCAAGAGACTTTCTGTTTCATGTGTCATTTCAAAGAATAATGATATACTGGTACCCAAAGCCCAGGTTTAGAATCTTGAATTTTAAAAACCCAAATGTGAAAAGGCCCACCCTGCTCACTTTGGAACCCCAGTCTTAGTCAGAAGTGGACTTGTTAGCTGCCGGTTAGACACAGTATGAAATGCCCCAAATACCCCGTTGGCTGATTCTGCCTTGGTGCCTGCAGGACCTAAATCTTGGGCTTTTCCTATACACTGAGGGCCCAACAAAGCTGTGTAGGGGAGACTGAGCCAAGCCCTGGTTGAGGGTGGGAGGGCTGAGCATATCCAGTGTTGTGTGCAACTGGAATGAGTGAATTGGCCTCGCATTAGGGAAATTGTCTTAGCTACATTTTTTTTTTCTGAATGGATGCACATTGAAATAATACTCTTTTTTATTAATTTTTTTCAGCTTTAATTGAGTTTATTGGTACATTTTAGGGATACAGTACAGTTACATTCACTGTTGGGATCTTGTACCTCTACAGGACAGGTCTTGGTTCTCATTTTTTCCCCTTGTCCCTGCCCTCCCTTCACCCCCTCTCCCCCTCCCCATTTACAAACACTTTGTTTCCATCTTTTCATTATCCCACATTTTTTTCTTTTCCCTTATTACCCTTCCCCTACACATCCCACCTTTTTAGCTCCTTTCTTCCCATTTCTCAATGTCAGTAATCTTATTAGGATCTTCTGTATTATTGCAGATTATTCACACCAGAGAAACTGTTTGGTATTTACACATGTGTGGCTTATTTATTTCACTTAGGAGTATATCTTCAATATGTATCCATTTTCCTATGAATGAATCTATTTTCTCATTCTTTATGGCTGAGTAATATTCCATTTTATAGAAAAACCACAACTTCTTTATCCAGTTTCCAACGGATGGGCAAATGGGCTGTTTCCAAGATTTAACTATTACAAACTGTGCCGCTATAAACATGGGTGCACATACTTCTCTGTGATATGATTCTTTTAGTTCTTTTGGAAAGATACCCAGCAGAGCAATGGCTGGGTCAAATGGAACCTCCAGTCCAAGCTCTTTGAGGTATCTCTATATTGATTTCCACAGTGGTTGCACCAGTCTGCACTCCCACCAGCAATGGAGAAGGGTTTCTTTCTCCCCACAGCCCCACCAATACTTGTTATTGTGTGATTTCTTGATAGCAGCCATTCTTTGTGGGGTGAGGTGGAGTCTCAGTGTTGTTTTCATCTGCATCTCTCGAATGACCAGTGATGTGGAACATTTTTTCTTATATTTACTTGCTGCTTTTACTTCTTTGTCTGAGAAATATCTGTTCATTTTGGATGCCCATTTTTGAATCAGGTCTTTATATTTGGGGGGACTGATTGTTTTGAGTTCTTTATATATTCTTGATAATAGTCCTTTGTCTGAGGAACAGCTAGTAAAATTTTTTTCCCCACATTGTAGGTTGTCTCTTAGTTTTGCTGATGGTTTCTTTTGAAATACAGAAGCTTTTTAATAAGATGAGGTCCCAGTTGTTGATTCTGTCTGCTAGTTCCCGTGCTGCTGAGGATTTGTTCATAAAGTCTTTTCCTATGCCAATGTCTTCCAGAGTTCTGCCTAACTTACCTTCCAGCAAGTTTAATGTTTCTGTTTTAATATTTAGATCTTTAATCCATTTGGATTTTAATTTAGTTTAGCTACTTTTCTTTTATTGCTGAGACAAAAACCCAACACTCAGAAGTTAAAGGAGGAAACGTTCATTTAGCTCAGAGTTTGTAGAGGTTTCAATTCAGAGTCAGCTGTCTCTAAAGCAGGTGGCATGGCAGAGGAGAAATAGTCCATGACAAGCAGGCAGGAGATAGGGAAGCAGCAAGCAGCAGTTAGCAGCCTGCCTCTCTCTTCCTTCCCAGACTGCCAGCTTTTTGGGTGTGGCAACCATATCCAGGGCTGGCCTTCCCATTATCCACACCCAGAACTACGCTAAACCAATCAATGGACTGATTTAGCAACACATTCTTAATCCCAGTATCACACCTTTAATCGCAGCATGATACACCCTAGATGCAGCCCAACACCCTTCACGAGCCTGGAGGGGAACGTCTGGTCAGAAGCCATAACAGAAGCCTTGTCAATGAAGTGTGTGACTACTTTCTTAAACAAAACGTAGACCACCTAATGTAACCTTTTCCAGATGACTAAGGACTTTATTTTAAAAACAAGTCAGTTGCTGTGAGAACTGTGATGTAATCAGGGACTTTTGAGGGGTGTTTATTGCTTAGTACATGAATTAAGTCATTGAAACTGGCTGTTTTGATTTGATCTATGTGAAAATTAGATTGCTTTTTCAAATATTACTTGGTAATTTTTATAAGTTTATTGGTTTGTTTTTCAGGTTCTTAAAAATATTTTCACGACAAAACCACCTTATCAAAATGTCAGATGTCATTTCCTTCAGGAAGCAAGTCTCAAGTCCTTCTTCCCTGTAATCCTTGCAACTTCTGACCTATGTAGTGTTTAGGAAAATAGGCAACTGCACTTGTTAGAACTGTGCATAAAGTAAGAGTGGGATCTGAGTGAAATTCTTAGGGCTGAGTTAAGAATAAGAGCAGGCACTGACCTTTATTCTCAGCCCCCTTTTTATTTCATTATTTTATCTTGATAGGGTCTTGTTGAATTGCCCGGACTGACCTCACACTTTCCATCCTCCTGCCTCAACCTCTGGAGTAATGAGGGTGCTTAAATCCTGTGATACTATTTTGCTGGCAGGTTTGGCACCTGTGATCCTCCCCATCTTTACACCAGAGCTTGAATCCATTCTTCAGGCGGCCATCCTTTTCTTATTATGGTCAAGGTAAGGTGACAAGCGGAGGGGTTGCCAGGGCACCCTCCGGAGGGTAGGGCTGGATGAGCGGGGCATGGTGAGAGGAAGGTAGGAACCTAGGCAGAGCAGGGTAGAGGCCAGTGTTGCTGACCATAGCCTGCTGCTTGGCAGTTTCACATCAAGCTGACTGGCTCTGGATGCAGAAGTTCTCCTTGGGTCAGTTGTTTTCCACAGTCGTGATTAGAAACCATCCGTGTTCTAGGAGTGCATAGAGAATGAGCATCTTGTTTTGAAATCTATTTGAAGCCAGAGTGGATGTTTCTTTTTAGCCACAAGTAAAAAGCAACACAAATATGATCATTCTACTTTATCGTTACTTTGGCATTACAAAAATTAAAAATAAATCTTCACTTTTCATTTGTAGGTTGAGGGGATTTTATAAAGTCTCTGCATTTTGTGTACATTTCAGACATGAGACTCAATCAGCCCTGAACCCATTGGAGAGGGATTTCAGACTCAGGGAAACAGCAGCTCTCTCCAGTTTCTGAGGAATGGAATTTTGTAGATAGCAACAGACTGAAAGACAGAATCAGTTAATCCTTGAACTCAAGGAAATCTTGGCCCATATCCTGGATGATACAGGACGCTGAAAACTGATCAGGTCCCAACTTCACCTAAACACATTTCTCCTCTCCTCAGAATCAGTGGCTTTTGACCATGGCTGTTTATCAGCTGGGCCTCACTGTTGTACCTCAGCGAATGCAGAAGCAAACAGCTTTCTGTGGAGGACATGGTGGAAGGTGGCAAAGGCCAGGCAGGTACATGTGGCTCAGCTGCCGCTCAGCAATGGGGCTGGCAGCTAAGCCAAACTCAGCCCTTTCAAAAGCAGCCTTTTGATAACACTGATTACATTTCCCCCACTGGAGCCTAGGGCTGATTGAGCAACAGCCAACTTCTCTGGGTAACAAAGAGGAGGGGAAAGTAATCCAAACACAGGTTTTATTATAAAAACCAGGGAGTGAGAGAACTATGTTTATTCTGTAAGATAACACACCTGCTTGGTGCTTGGGAGGCTCATTTCCATCAGTTGCCATGGCAAACTCGTTATACTTGAAGGCCATGTGGCTTTGTTTCCTTTTGAGATATGGTCCTTGTCCTACCTTTTCTAACAACTCCAACACAATGACACGGAACCTATCAACAGCATAATTGATTTCTCCTCCCCTCTACCAACAGTTCACATTTGTTCAGCACAGGACCGAGTCTGCCTTCTCCTTTGAACTCCTTGCTAACCATAAAGGCGTGCTTCAGAGAGCCATCCTCATTAACATTCCAGGTCCCGCTTCCCTTTCAGCAATAAACAAGCCCCGCATCAATGGCCTCCTTCCTTCCAGTTTTACAAATGAATGGCTCAGTTCCATGTTTTGCTGCAGACCCAGGTGCCCAGGCATATAATGCAGGACTAAGAATCACACAGGAGGGACTAAAAATAGAACAGCAGTTTTGGACACATAGCAGAGCAACTACTTCATCTCAACTTGCTTTGCGCACTAAGCCTAATGGGACCCATCAGGCAGGAGTTCTCTCATGCTTGCTCTCTCCCTCCTCTCCCCAGCTGCCTTCTACCCATCAGTGCCTTCCCTGGGAAGGGAACACAGGGAGGTCACGCAGAGGGCAAGAAATGTGTGCCCTCCTAGTTTTAGTTTACAAGTCCTGAGAGATCTGGGGGTTGCAAGTCCTTCTTCCTTAGGAGCGTTTCTAGAAAAGAACGGGCAAGCCCAGTGTGTGGCCACCTTTGCCTAGGAACACTCTGAACCGAGACTTGTTCAGTAAAAGCTCAAATAGGACTTCCTAATCACCCAAATAAATCTGACCTAGACCTGTATGCACAGGTTCCTGGAGTAGTTAAGCAGAAAAATTCAATTATACGAACTGTTCCTCTTATAGTTCCCACCTGCGTGGCTTGAGGCTAAGAAACAGAGAACAAATACAGGTTGGAGTGTGGGTTGTGTGGCGTGCAGGGAGAGTCTATGAATGCCACCTACCTTCCACCAAATATCCTGTGACTCCGTCTGAAAGCATTTCCAACAGAAAATGCAAATGTCAGCGTGAGTTAGGAACATGCTACCCTGGGTGGGTATGAGGTCTCCCAGAATGCCAGCTGTGCTGCCTGAACAGCTGAACTGCTCTGTGTTGATGTTTCTGCCGGTCAAAGTGTCCTTCCTGAAGCCACCCCCTACCCAAAAGAGAGCTAACAGGACCCCATATTCCCCTATCTCCATACCTATTATTCCAACAAGTGCTACTTTGTAGAGTCTGAAGTGAGAGAGAGAGAGAGAGAGAGAGAGAGAAAGATGAACATCATGGCATTTAAAACTAAAACCCTAGTAGGCATGGTGGCAGATGCCTATAGTCCCAACTATGTGAGGGAATCATTTGAGTTCAGGAGTTTGAGGTCAGACAGGGTAACACAATAAGAACTTGTCTCAAAATAAACTAAATAAATACAAATAAATAAAATAAAACAAAATCCCCTTTCATTGTTGATGCTTTGGAGATTGGCCAGACAAAACTAAAAGAAACTGATCTAATAACACATTTGTCCATGAGCTCCAGGAAGATGTCAGGACCTTTTAAGTTTCACATAATACCAGTTCAAAATGTACCACACTACTTCAGGAAAAGCTATGCTCCATGTAATCACAGCAATAATTAATCCCCAAAGAATTTGTCACAGAGCAAGTTGCAACAGGATCATTTAATCCTCCAGCCACCAGAGGACAGGTAGGAAGCACGTCTTCCCTCAGACCTCCCATGTTCATGAGGCTTTGTGTCCCTCAGGGAAACACTGGGTCATTTGTCAAGCAAATCTCCCATCAAAACTCAGAAAAGCTTTTCACGTTCACCAAGCAATATCTACAGTCTGGAAACCAGAGCACCTGGGTCCTAGCCCTTGGGTGGACTTTGACAAATCACAGTTTCTTTGGTCTTGTCTTCTTCTCATATAAAATAAAGCTGCAGAGTGTATGATTTTTAGGTTTCTTCCAGACTGGAAATTCCATGACAGAAATAAATAATCTGAAAATTTAATTATTTTGGTTCTTTCTTCCTTGTAATTTGTTGCTTATTTGGTCAGTGGCCTCATATTGAACTACTTATCTTAAAAAACTGTACATAATTCTCCAGAATAAGAGGCATTGCTTCTTTGTGGTATTTTCCCACAGTATAACTTTCCTTCTTTTCATTTGCTACTAGGAAGTGGGTCTAGCTGATTCTTCTTGGTTCACTAAGAAGAAACAGAAAGATCTTGTGTTTCAAGAGACTCTTTCTGGATCATTTCCCAATGATCATAGTACTGTGCAATCCATTTGGCAAAGGTGATGGTGACAAAGGGGTGTTTGGCAAAGTGGATGAGGTGGTTGCCGAAGTGGCTGGGGTTAACACAAATGCTTTTGGCAAAACATCATGAAACAAGGATGGAATGTTTAAAATGGGGAACTTGCATCCCTTGCTGAGATGACTCTCAGAAAAACTCAGTCTTTAAAGAGGTGATTTATTTAGTAGGAAACAAAGAAAAAGGGTATCAACACCAATAATTTTTTTGAGCACTGAGCTGAGAAATAGCTAGTATAATACCTCAATTGTAGCCATGTGTCTTTGACCAGTAGTGAAGTTAAATTAAACCAACAGGCAGGTAGTTTCTGAAACCAGCCTCTAAAATTAAAAATTACATTAAAAATTCTAAATTAGCCACTAAATATTTGACAAGAACCTAAGGTTACATTCCACACCTTCTCACCCTCAAAATAAATTTAGCTCTGAATAAAGCCTTGGAGTGGAGTTATTTTTACTAAGTCAACCATACCCACTTCCACCCCCCAAATATCTACAGATGAATCTATGAGGACCGTAATGGCGTCTAAATAAACCAAGTGTTAATCTGAGTGTCTGTGCTCTAGAAGAGTTGTTAAAATTCCTTTGATGTCGGTAGTCATCAGATTTCACAGAAACTTTACAGGCCAAGCTGTCATCACTTCGCCAGGTGGTTGTGTGTGTGTGTGTGTGTGTGTGTGTGTGTGTGTGTGTGTGTGTATTTTTTTTTTCTGCCACTGCTACCAGCTGTATTACTTCAATAATTATTGGTGGAACAGTAGGGACCTTTCTCTTAACCACCTGGAGTAGGAGGTGTTGAAAGAACTAGTGAGTGAGAGCTCAGAACAGGTCTCAGAAGAGAGGAGAACAACACATTACTAAGTCTTTTCAGACTACAAATAATTCAGAGTAAGAATGCTAATGTCATTTATTGTGTGTAGAATCCTTAATAATGGTGTCACCTTGGACCAAAGAAATAAAAAGAGAGGAGACTTGGAAGTTTGTGTTTGGGGTGTTTTCTGGGAATTTTGAGTTGACCAAGCAAATCAGTTCTACCAGGTTTCAAATTCTACAGAATGAAGAGATTCTTGTCACAAAGTCTGACAAATAAGTATTTAAGCTATGCAAATTTTTCTTTTCTGTTCCTATTTTTTAAAAAAACATTCACCTTACCTAACAGACCTCTGAGTTACAAAGTAAATGACACTAGTATTCTTTAGAATTTCATTAGCAACCTTTCTTATTAATAATTGACAAATATTTATCGTTTAGGCATGATGACATTAAGAGTTAAACTGTCTCACAGCAAAATTGAGCCTGGTTTAAGAGATTAGGTAGACAAGCAAGGGGAAACAGTAACTCAATTTTCATATTGATTTGCTATCTTGGACTAGAAGGCCATCCAACCTTGCTCCACCATTTATTTAGATTTTATATTTATATATAGGTATTTATATGTATTTTTATTTTGAAGATCAGATAACCTATACATATATATACATACATATACATACATATATATATGTATATATATTTCCAAAATTATTAACTGAGGGCATTGTTGAAGTTTAAAAACTTTAAGAATATACTCACTGTGTACAGTTTTTATGTTTCTGTCTATCAGTTAAAAATAAATTTAATCCCAGAAAAGAAAATATAAATCTTTCACCCGAGAGACATATTTATAATAATAAAAAATCACTCCTCAAAAGAATCTTTAGAATTTAGATCCCAGACTTCTGGGGTCATTAGAGATTTCTCGTTCACGTGATTTTATAAATGAGCCTCCTCTGTGTCAGGAAAGAGAATGGTCTTGCCAAAGGCCACACCAGTGGTTAATGGGAGGACTGAAACTAGAACACAGGTCCCCTAAACCACAACTCTAGCCTACATCCTTGTACATCCCCTGTCAATTCATACACATTCTGAAAGATTTGTACATATATAGCCAGACTCTGAGAACCATACTCACGCTGTTCTGATTTTTGTATTTTTGTGGTGCTGGGCCTCATACATGCTAAGCTCTATACCACTGAGCTGCACTCTCAGTCCAGTAACACTATTTAGAATCACGGTTGTGTGCAGTACAGAATGGTTTTGTTAAAAATCTCTACTACAAGAATAAAGCTTTCGTAATTATGTTAAAAGGGGTGTTCAATATCTGGCTTTAATCCTTTAATACAGAGAAGTCTGTTACACTTATCTATATTGTATCTAAGCAGCTTTGTTGATGTCCTGGGAAGCAGCTGCCCATATCATTATAAATTAATACATGTTTATCTCCTTTGAGATAAGTGAAACACACTCTTATGAAACAGTAAACATTTTATTATTTGTACATGAAGCAGTTTGGTCAGAGGACACGCAAACATCTGGCTAACTCATAAAAGTAGCCTGTAGCAACAGGAGTGTTTGTGGTCACTTAACGTTTGTTGCTGTATCTCTGACTCACATTGTGTGCTCACTAAGCATCAAGAGGCCCACAATGGACATCAGGCTCTTCAGAGAACATGCTGGACATTGGCACTTTCAGTAGATTTTTACAAAGCAGGCAATGTAGAGCAGCCTGTCGGCGGGGTGGGGGCAACTATGCTGCAGAAGAGATATTCTGGGGCCTGAGGGCCCCTCGGGGAGGAACTAAGAAACAGCCAAGAGTATGGCTGACCAGATTCAACTAGAAGAATGCTGTTAGATCAGGTCCCAAGTGTGGCATGGCCACAGTGATCTGAAACCGGCTGGTATCACAGGGGAACCACCTGAAGGGTAGGCAGAGGCCCCCGGGGAGGAGCCACGTATTCTTCCTCTCTGAGCAGCCGCAACAGGATATTTTTTTTATTCTTGGGCCAGCTGTAAACGTGAGTGTTCTGCAGCCAGGTGGGCACATGCTCCTGCGGGAGAATGGAATGACAGGAGCAAAGGTCATTCAAGAAAAACCTGGATTCCAGATCCCAGGCTCAGTTCCCAAACATCTCTGGCTTTCCCTTCATGGGCGTTTCCCACCAAATTACCCTGGGAGTTGCGTTGTTTTGCTTTTGGAAGGGTTTTGCATGTGAAACGCTCTTGGCTTCGGGTGCAAGCTGTAGATCTCATTATGGAAACCATATGTGCACAACATTTTCTGTCAGTCTCCCAGGCTACCTGCCCTTGGCATTTCAATGTGCTTTTCACCACCCTCACATAAAAGGGGTAGGACAGAGGTCACCCAGAGTGATGTGAATTCCCCTGTGACTTCTGGAGATGGATGCCCAGCCTGTGGGCTTAATCTAATTCATTATCCTTTCACTCTGGCCTGTAGTTGAAGGAATCCTTAAGACCTCACTTATGAGGTAAAGGCAGGAATTGCGAGCCTAGGACCTGGGGGGCTCAGTTTTTGACTGTTCTTCTGTACTGGATGCCAGGCAGATAAGTAAAATGGGTACTGTGTTCAAGAGTAATATGTATCATGGAGTAAAATAAACCAGAGAAGGGAGAAGGGAGTGCTGAGGCAAGGGTGAAAGGTTTGCAGTTTTAAAAGAGATGCTTAGAAAAAGTACACTGAGAAAATGAGCAAAGACCTAAAGGAGCAAAGAGAGACAGCTTTGTGTTTATTCTATTCAGGCAGATACTTAGCAGGTGCAAAGGCCCTGTGGTTGGAGTATGCCAGGCCTGTTCATAAGCAACAAGGACAGTGTGGCTACAGCAGAGGGAGTGAGAGTGAATAAGCGAGGTCTGGAAGTAGAGGAGTCTGTGTTATATATAGGGCTTTGTAAAATTTTACTTTGAGATAGATTCTTTGGGGTCTGTAGGAGTTTAGAAGCAGTACCTGGTATAGGTCAGGCATCATGCCAAGAATGGAAGATACCCACTGAAAAAGACACAGTAACTGTCTTAAGAAGTTTAAAATCTTTACATGGTGGCAAAATGTGCATGAACTTTTTTTCCAGGCAGTGCTATACCAATGAGGCTCATGGTGGGAGCAGTCTGTCCTCAGTAAGGATGAAGAGGATTTAAAAACCAACTAGAAGTTGGTGGGTTTTTTTACATCATCATGCCCTATTAATTCTAAATAATTATTTCCAGCACCTCCACCTACATACCACTGACAGGAAATACTACAGCTAAGAGTGCTGAAGAGAGGGACCATGAAATGGACTGGTGTTGGGGGAAGGGAGGTCTCAAGGCAAGCTAGAGACACAAGGATCAGCAAGAGTTCACTAGGCAGACAGAGGGAACAGGGAGGACAGAAGCACAGGGCCATGAAAAGACGTGGCATGCTGAAATGGTCCAGCATGACCCAAGTGTAGGGCACAGAGTGAAAGAAAGAAGACTAACGAGTAGCCAGTTTTCTTTTCAGGGGCCTCTTCTGTCATGCTAAGAAACGCAGATGTGATTTTGTAGATAGTGGGAAAAATGCCACTAAATTTTTAAGCTGGAGAGAAGCAGATCAGATCATCTTCTAGATGTTCTTTGTGGATGACAGAGCAGCAGATGTCTAGTATAGGTCACAGTGGGGACAAGGAGATCGGTAAGGTGACTCACCCGTAAATGAGGGCAGTGAAACCGTGGGTAGGGGAGTGGGGGAAAAGGTGTACTGTCATTACAGCCTTATGTGTCCCATTCACATAAACTCGACCCTCTCACATCCTTATCCAGCACTGAGGTCTTATGCAGTCCTGACATCTAGGGATTCTCCAAGGTGAAGCTCTGGGTCTGAGTTCAGGTTGCTGTGTCTGATTCTCAATGTGTTTGCTTCACCGATGCTTTCCCTTTGCCAGGCCTAGAATACACCCTCCACTGCCCTCGGTTACTAAGCCTGTCTTCATATCTTCACACGGACCACAGCAGAGCTCACATTAAGTGACTGAAAATTTAATTCTTATATTCTGCAGCTTTGAGAACTGAACTACATGCAACAAGATACTTACGGGGAACAAGCAGAAATCATTTCCATAGCTTGACTCTTATGTGCAAGCAATAAGAAGTATAAATAAACAGTCTCTTATTTTGTGAGTTAAAACACAAGCTACTCCTTTGTGTGTCATGTCTGTCTGAACAATTAGAGAGCCAGGATCCTACCAGACAACACTTCCAAACCTTTCTGATTCATGCTGCTGGACTGAGTGATAAAGCTTGTTGGTTATTCTGGTAACAATGTGACCTCTAAGGATTGACAAAGAGTTGACAAGCTTTCTCTTCTTAAAACCCCACATAGCAAACAAATGGAAGACTGAATTGTAAGGCTTTTTGTTTGTTTGTCTGTTTACCTTGTTGGCATTTGGAAAGAGCACAGGGATGAATCTGAAATTCATGCTTCCTTGTTTTATGAACTCAATCTGCATCTGAAACCAAACAAATATGAAGGTTTAATTTCAGGGAAGATGAGTTGGTGGTATTCACAACAATGCAGACCTGCATACTATCTGATTGCCTTATTTGAGAGCCCACATACTTAAACTTCAAGCTCTTCTCATTACACACCATTCCTTTCACTCATTTATCAATCATTTCTCAAAAGTCACATTCTGTGCTAGACCCTGGGTTTTCAGGATTAGGATGTGCTCCTGCATGTGCCTGTGCCAGCTTGCATCAGTTTACAGGAGCCAGTTGTGTGCACATCTTCCCAATTTTGTGTGCAGTGACTGCATATTATATTAGTAGCTTGCAACTTCCCATGGTGAGCGTATTTAATTTACAAATCCAGATATTTTTTGAGAGCCAGTTTAGCAAGGCAGCACTGATACTATCCCTGCTTCCTAAAGCCAGTAGTCTAGAGAGCAGACAGAAAATTACCAACCAGAGGGCAACGTGAAAAGTAGGAACAATGGGGGCTGTCTATTCTGCATCAGAGGTTCTGAAGAACAGTCACAAAGAAGGAGTCATTTTGGTGTGGAAAGATTTTGGTGAGGTAGGGAGAATGGGGGGACAACCTCAGCAGAGGACAGAAGGGGAGAAATCCAGAAATGTGGAAGGGTGTCGCTGTCGATGGGACAGCTAGCAATCCACTGCGGCTTGGAAGACAGCAGGGAGACCAGGTTGGGAGGACAGTTTCACAGAGCCCCGTCACCCAGGCCCGAGGTGTCTCCAATATCAGTTCAATTCATTCTCATGCTGTGGTGGCCTGAGAAGATTTAGCTGCCAAGAGCTCTATCAAAATGAGAATTTTCAATAGCAGGGGAGTTAGAGTCTTCCAAATCCTGAGACAAGCACAAAGCTTTCAGTCATTTGATAACAGTGAGATGAGGAATTACATGTTCCCGACCATTCCATCTTACTGATTTTTATAACCAAGAAGTTTTCCTAGTGCATAGTTATAAAAAACAGAAGTAAAGGAAGTGACAATGGTGACTACTGGTTATTGACATCACCATAAAAACCCCTTTTGATCACCCACTCTCATATACTAACACACACAATTACACAATACAAATCTGCCACAAAGTATTTTCTCAGAACTACCTCCCTTTAAAAATCAGAAGACAACACCAAAAACATACTTTAAAATGTCTCAAGTACTGCACAACTCGAAGTCCTGACCACAACAGCACAGTGAACACAGGAAAGGAAGGGCAGGGGTCTGCAAGCCAAAAGTAAAAGATTGGTTTCCTTTCTGACCGCTAGAATGCTGCAGAGTGAAGCCTGGCTTGTTCAGTCTGTTGAGGGACTCGCCGGTGACGGTTCGTTTTGACTAGCTCTTATACGTCCAGATACTGGCTTTCTGTGAAGTGTTTGCTCTGCAGTGCAGTTGCTCATGAGTGCCTCTTCACGCTTTCTGTCATGGTCAAGTTCTTATCGTACCAGGCTTTCGGATGCCTGGAGGGGACCAGGAAGTCAGCCAGGTGGGCAGGAGATTATCTGGCCTATTCAAACCTTTCTGTGATGAGGAAATGTCCAAGGCATTGGTGCCCAAGAAACCGAGGTTGGAGACAATGTGTTTACAGTTGGCACAGTCAGCCAAGTTGAGGTGGAGATTTGTGTTGCCGTCTGGCTTTGCCACACATCAGCAGGCTGGACAGTTTTCCTCAAGAACTGACAGGGACCTGGAGCAATTTCCTCACACTAGCTGTGGGCTCCTGGCACTGGCAGGTTCTTAGAAATGCAGACAGGACATCCATCAGGTGTCTTGGGGACACATAGATGTGACACAGTCAAGGGATGGCGGCACCTGGAGCCAGCCGTTATCTTTTAGGTCAGTTTACTTCTAGGGATCAGATCAGGTAACACTGGAATAGGAGAGAGATCTCCTTCTTTTCTCTTGGCCTTGCTTTTAACCTCACCATCTTCCCTCAGCTTTTGCTTTGAGTTGAGAGCTCAAATGGGTGATCCACACTTGGTGGATGAAGAGACAGAGACCTGAAGACTCAAATAGGGGCACCCACTGGCCCACCCATCTGCCCTTTTTCTGTGCTCCTGAACCATGGGACAGACCTGGGGTTTGCCTTCACTTCCTCTGAGGTAAGATCGCCTGTCCTGAGACTGCCTGAGTGCTTCCTGCATTGTGCCACCCCCTAATTCCCTCTGGGCCATGTCTGCTTTCTGCCCTACCTGCCCTTCTTAGTCAGTGATCCTTTATGCTCACACTAGGCACCTCCCCCTTTGTGTGGTGTTTCAATGGATCTTACACATTTTAATTCAGTAGATTTTCAAGCCTTTAAAATCTCAGAACCCTTGGTAAACAAGCTTGAGACATACAAACCCGCCCTGGTTGAGATGGAGTCCCAGAGCCAGCTCCTGCTCCAGGGACATGTGGAGCAGTTTACAAGTCACAAGTGTAGTCTGGCTTCCTGGTCAAGCTGAAGCCATCTCCATAGCATCTCTAAAACCATGGAGAGGAGAAAGATTGCTGTGCCATAGTCAGTTCCAAAGTTGGGTGATATGTCCACACAGAATGTTCTCAGGTACTGAGCAAGGAAAATTTCTTCCCATTTGTCTTACTGGTTTAAATTTGACCAGGCCTAATAGTGCAGGTGGGACAGTGGAATATTCTCCATCCTCTGGTAAGCACCTGGGATGTGTCAGATACTTCACAAATACACCTCATTTCATCTTCACAATGCTGTGCTAGGGCCCACTTTGTGAACAAGGAGACAGATGGGCCACATTTACATTAGGAAGTCAAATCTGAACCAAGCCTCTGAAAAGGCAGGGCACAGTGGAATACACGTTCAAGGGAATGCAACCGACATTCATTTTCTCCCTCACCCCACACCAGGGATCAAACTCCAGACCTTGCTGCAGCGCCACTGAACTAAATCCCCAGTCCATCCCCTCGCTTGACAGCTGGGAGGCCTGGGATTCTTTACCCAGCACCTGGAGACTTCAGTGGCCTCCAGCGAAGAACTGACCTGTCCTGCAGACAACACCTGTCCCTGAGGGCCAGGGAGGCCCTGTGGTCTCCTCACCACTCACCATTCGATGGATGTACTTAGTATGTAAACCGTGCTCATCCTCATCCAGCTGCGACTCAGCGCCTTCCACATCCTGTTTGTATTTGGGGCTGATTGCTATGATTATCATCACTGTTTTCTGTTAATGAGAGGGAGAAAAGCATGTTTATAGAAGTGGGAAGTGCGGTCCATTTGGTGACGGCTGGCTGGAAACTGGCCAGCAGGACGATGAGCATTCCCTGACCGGCTGGAGGATGGAGGGCCAGGCTCCCCCTCTGTGGAAAGCAGAAGCCAGTGGCTCCACCGGGGCACACTCTGGTCTCCACTCTTTTCTGCCTCTCTGCCCAGCTCCTTTCAAACGTGCTAGCAAATGGCTCAGGGAGGAGCTCTCCTAAGCACACTTTTGCCCACCATTTTCTACAACCATCTCTAATAAATGTCTGACAGCCTGAATCACTAAGGGGGAAAAGGCACTGCAGGCTCAAGGATGAAAAGATTCTCCTCCCTCCCTGCAGCAGGATCTGAGCCGTCACTTGCAGCACTCCCCACCGACCGCCCAGCTTCCCGCGTCTGCATTAGTGCAGTCAGTAGGCGGAGATCCTTCCGCACAAAGCAAACAGGCTGCAGACAAAAGGAAAAGCTGCAAAACCCCAGCCTGCTGAGACTTCCCCCACAACTCCCGCGCAAAGAAACTGCTGCGGACACAGACACACTGGCAACAATCAATTTCTATCTTGTTAAAGCACAGAGTGTCTCAGTGACTGATACAGATTCTGTCAGTAGAAAACAAATCACGGGCCGAGCGGTGAGTGGGCGCCTTGGGGGTGGCATGCTGTGCCGCCAGAGAGGGTGCCTGGGGAACCTCTTCCACCCAGTCCTGCAAAAACACTTGGGGTGGCCTCAGATTCAATTGAATTCTGCTGCTCCCTCTCCACTCGCCGCCTTCATTTCCTCCTTTCCTATGCTGCTCTAGAAATTGTTTGCTCTGATTGTTATCAACCACCTGTGTCTGGTTTGACCGTTATTTCCTTCCTGGGCATGTCCAGGAGGGCGACCCCATCTTTCCTTTCCAAGTCTCTGCACAGCTTCCAACAATAAAGTCTTTGTTCAGACTTTCTCGGCTCTGCGTGGATATATCAAGGCTTCTTCCATAGCCTAACCTCACAAGATAATCGTCTTTCTTGCCAACAAATATTCTCAGAATTTTGGAATATACTTACATCCCGAAGGTAGCGCTCCATCCACTTAATGATATCAATGCCTCGGATTCTATCCTCAAATATATCGATCTGCAAGAGAAAGATGTGGGAGTGGGCTCTGACTGAGACACTTTTCTCTGGATGCAGAGGCTGAGAAAATGCAGAGGCTACGTACACTTACAACTCGAAAAGTTACTAGTGTTTTCTGCAAGGAAAAGCATATAAATCCAAAAAGCAAAGCAGAATTTTCACAAAATATTGCCTATTTCAACATTAGTAGGCATTGAAGTCTTTAATACCTATAATTAGAATGTAGTGGTTCACATTCAATGGATCTGTGGCTATATAAAAATGTTTTTAAAAGCCTGAGGGGCACAGTATACTACTGAACTGGATGTGAGCCAGGTGCATTATATTTATAGATATGTGAAATTTGAAAGTCTGAAAAGCCAACATAATTCTGCGGTTCTGGATGTGTGACATACAAGTACTGAGACACAACTGTGGTGCTTTACTTGCATTATTCGGGTCAGTATTATGTTATTGTGTCCACTTTCAGTCCATACATTTCAAAAGGACTGTAGGAAGCGTGAAGCAGAGGCAAGGAACAGTAGCCAAAATAATAACTGAGATAGTAGTGAAAAGGCTTATGATGGAAGTCAAGGTGAACTCTTGGGCAGTGATAAGGTTCATATTTAGTAGCAGTCTTCAAGTCTTTGAATGGGTATTCAAAGAAAACTCTAACAGTATTTTCTGTTTTCTAGAGGACCAAATAGGGGGCCTTTTTTAGGCTCAGACTTGTGGTAGTGAGGAGTGTGTGTCCGTGTGTGTATGTACAAGGTACTGAATGGAAGAGAGATTATATACTGGGTGACTCAGAGAGAGGGTCCTTGAGTTGGGATTATTTGATTCAGCCATACGGCTCTCAGATTAATTGTCCTAAATGTTACTTTGCCACTTAAGACTACTCAAGACAAGTCCTAGCCATCATCAAGCTTGCTACCTTTTCTCCTGGTGTGATCTGGCAACTTCACCACTCCCCTTATTGGCCTCCCCTACGTGCTAAAAGCACAATCCAAACTCCCTGCCCTGTTAATCCCTCCTATACATTAACCTCCTCCTCCTTCCTTCATCAAACTCTCCCCCACTACGACGACTAGTGTACCATGAACACATTAGAACATTCTCTCACTGACGAAATGTCTCGGAGCTTTGTAATAGTCCCTCTTTTAGGTTTGCCTCAAATGCCCCATGCAGTGCCCCACCCCTCTTGATGTATCCATGGGGAAGAGAGGACCCTGATGCATCAGTACTAACTTAGCTGTCCAAGATGCGGCTCTGTGATTCCACCTCCAGGCTTCATAGGATGAGGGTCAAGGACAGATTTAAATTCTACCTAAATAGCCCCTGATTGTTAAGGTCAAAAAAAAGTAGGGCTGGGGATTTAGCTCAGTGTTTCCACTGCCTGCCTTGCAAACGCCAAGGTCCTGAGTTCAATCCCTGGTGCAACACACACACACACACAAAGCAGAGATCTTCTCCAGTGGCAATCAGTATATTTAAAAGAGATGAAAAGTAGGATCTCTGTGGAAATGTTGACCTTGTGTCTTATGCATTGATTTGATGTCACCATTACCATCATAGTGTTTTACTCCAGAAATGAGAAAGTGAAATTGTAGATTCCATGTAGTCACGCAGTTAGGTTGTATACATTACAGGCATTTTTTAAACTTTTTTACATTCTAATTTTTAAAAATCTATTGCAGAATAAGGAAAACTTCAAATAAAAATGTTAAACGGTGCTCAGTGCCCTCGTTTTCCTCTTATTTTTGCTCCTCTTTATTCTTCACCATTTCTATTCGTCCACCACGAATTTTTCACTACTTAATATAATTCACGCTCAGTAAATACCTAGAAGAGACCTCTGGGAGGGAAGAGAAGTGATCTCTGTGTTTGAGGAAAGCCAGCCCTCTGAGGAGCGTCCTGTGGTATTTTATTTACCTAAAGAAAAACTTACATGGCTTTAACCTGTGTGTTTGGGGGAACGGGAGGAATTATGCATTTGGGATTGCTTGGGCCAAGATCACAGTGGACCTGTAGGGCTGGGTTAGGTCTGTGTCCCCTAGATCAAGGTGTGGAAAGGCAACTTTGGGCGGTGGGGGACACAGGTTCCCAGGGTCCTACTTCAAACCTCAAATCCAGCGCAGAACAAAAGGAGCCTGTTAAACAAGCAGGTGAGTGGGGAGGTCTGCAGCTTCCTGCACCACAGGGAGCACAGCTAGTGAGAAGGGACAAAGGTACCAAATACAGTGAGAGTCTGGCTTTTCCTTCAGGCCAGGGGCCAGCTGTCTTTTTGGTCAGCATTAGCACCATTTGAGCTGTTGGGAGGTACTCAGGATCATAACAAAAAGCATATGGCGGAAGAATACTACATTTAGTTCAGAACCACATAAATATCAACTACCCTTCGTCTTATGTTTTTTCTTGCCACTGTATTGTAGCTGTTCAGTTTTCTCTTTGGACAAAATACTCACTGCAGTTTGGAAGCCATTCACCAACAAAAAGTTCACGAATTTCACCACCTCCATAGCTGTGTCCATAGAATAAGTGATAAAGACTTTTCCTAAGAGAAAAATTTCACATTTATTAGAAACTATTTGGATTAGTCTATTCTCCACAAAACTTCTAAATCATACGTAAGGTCTTTTGTCCATCTGGAGATGTATGGGAAACCTTGGGGTAAGGTGGTCCACTGCCTGCAGGGGTGGGGACTGCTGTCTTCAGGGCACAACTCTTCAGGCCAAAGGGCTCTGGCCTGTCCCAGGGAGTGCAGACTGCTCAGGGTGAAAGGAAGTCAGAGCGACAGGTAGTGGGGGTTGGGGGGGCAATGACAGGAGACAATCCTCAGTGGTGTGAAAAACCACATGAATTATTAACAACTACTAAAAATTCACTGCCTAGAACCTGTGGTCCTTATGTTCAAGTCACAGATTGGTTTTTGTTTTCATTTTGTTTTTTCAGAGACATTTGACTTGGTGCCCAAGGAAAATATTCTCACAGCAGGCCACGAAGTCACACTTACTGAAAGGCCACCCAGAGGTGTCCTCTTTTGATCTCATGATACTCTTGCTGCCCTGAACTGTTGCCCAACAAGTGGGGGAAGAGCCAGAAAGCAATTTCTTGCCCCCCTGCTTCCACCCATCTACCCACTTTTGCAGAAAGGACAGAAAGTTGAAGTAGAGTAACAAACAGCTCAGAAATATTGGTAAAACTTCAGTAGCTTCAGAAAGACAGGAGCTTCAAGGAGAGACACTGCCTCAGGGCAGACCAACATCACAGACTCCTCTCTCATCTGTCCGCCAGCTTAGAGCCCCAGACAGTGCTACCGGGGCAAGCTTGCCCCAGTCAGGACGAGAAGTGGTATTTTCTGAGGCTGTAGTCTTTGGGGAAATTATCTGGCTAGCATTTTTTTTTTTTTGGGTACCGGGTCTTGAACTCGGGTCCTTGCGCTTGCAAGGCAGGCCACCAAACCGATGAGCTAAATCCCCGGCCCGCTGGCTAGCATTTTAATGTGAGAGATGAATGATCTCTATATGTTGGCTTTTAGCATGAAATGGACCAGGTAAATCTGAAGGATCTTCCTGGGGCAGAGGGTAGAGAAGAAAGAGGGCTGAAGAAAAAATGAGTTTGGATATATTCATCTATGCTTAGACCTCTGTTTTTTTAAAACACATCTCTCAAACAGTAGTGTGTATAAGGGCCATATTAATTCATTTAAGCAGCCAGGCATATTGATGGCACTCAATTTATTTTCTTCTCAATACTACTATTCACCCAAACTAACACTACCATTCACTTAAGCTTCCTTCCTATAGAGGAAAGTTTACGTGACCCTTCTAGATTATGATAAGCTAGATATGCGCTACAGACTGACATCAGAACTTTTCTATTCATAACAGAAAATATAAAAATAAATTGCATAAGATTTAAGATGTTTAGAAGTACAATTTTTAAATGAAAACAATAATGGATCTTTTTTTTTCTTTTATACTGGGGATGGAACTGAAGTTGGGACCTTATGCTTGCGTGAGGCAGGCAGTGGAACCACTGAGCTAAATCCCCGGCCCTGGATCATTTTTCATAGAAATCTTTCAGAGTTGTAAATGGTGGAAGAGCACAGATCACCCAAAAAGAATTAGCAAATTCAAAGGGCTTCATGTCAAGCTGGTGCAGAGTTTCCCAGATTTGGAAAGACATTATTAGAATCACCTGAGCTTCTCTAGGAAGCAGAATGGATAATAAATTCACAAATAGTGGCTGTTTTCTTAAGATTTCTGGAACTAACTATCCTGACTGACCTTATTCTGAGAACATTTTGGTGATATTTCAACATTTCTGTTTTTGGCAGCAAAATATGGAAAAAGAATCATCACCTGACACTTAGTTGAATGTTTCTTTAAATAAAAGGCTTAGTTTGCATTTGGTTGTGAAGCAGTATGGAGAATGTGAGACTGTTTTTTTTCCAAACAAGATTGCTCATTCCTACAGGAAATGACCTCGTTCTTGATAGCTGTTGCTAATTTATGGTGAGACACCAGGTTTCTGCCCAGTGCCACAGGGACATCCATCCAATCAATTTACCCAGGGACAAGTCCATTCAAGGGCATCATTTAGAAGAGGAAAAAGGCATTCGGGTTATTTGTTGTAGCAGTATGTGTTGAAGAAAAATCTAGTGGTAAGCAGTTTGCGAGCATTGCTGGTGCTGTCAGAATCACTAAAAACAGTCCCCCAAAATTCTGGTTACTTTTCAAGCAAAAGCAAGAAAGTAAATCTTCTTTTATTGTGTATATGAGAAATATGTGAGGTTATGGATGAATGTTCAAGAAGTGTTCTCAAAGTACAAAACCTGACAAGAAGAAGAAGGAAAAACTGTGTTGCCAACTTACGCAATTCTTCTGGCAAATTACTTATTTTCAGAGTTCCTCGTGCTAAGGGGTTACTAGGGGGTCTAGGCACAGCAACTAGGGACGTAGCCTGGGGAGCCTGTGGTCTCAACTCTGCGGCATGTTCTGAGGACTGCTCTGGAGCTCCAGTCCCATTAAGTGCCTGGTGATGCAGCTGGTCCCTGGAAAAGAAGACATACAAAGTAAATTTTCATTTTTCTACAAACAAATATCTCGGGGAGGACAGAACGTCTGAAAATCATGGGAAGATACAGTGAACAGTCTCTTTCCTCTGCCTCCATTTCCTATCTGACAGAGAAGAAAGAGGGATGTTCCATGAAGTTTCTGTCAACAAGCAATTCAGCTGGCTGCCATATGTAAGTTCTTGTTTTAGGGGTCGAAGAAGGAAAAAGGATTTGATTTCTGTATTCAAGAACTGTCTAATTGGAAAAATAAGTCCCATTCACAGGGCAGGCAAGGTCACCAACAAACAAAGTAGAATGATGAGTAACATAAGCTGATGTGCAGGCATTCAGATTGAAAATATGTGACTTTTAGCTCACGATAGATAAAATTTAATCATGTGTCAAAAAGTTAAAAAAGGATATGTATGTTTAAAAGTATTTAGGTTGTTAATATATGAATGAAAATCTGATTTAGATGAAATTTTAAAAGAAATTTCTGTCACACTGAGACGTGATATCTTTGTTAGTATTTTGTCAGTATTCCCATGAGCACAATCAGATGCACTTGTGTGAAGTTTGGAAGGAAGAAGCAAATGAAAATCATACTTCTGATACTTCTCACGTGGCAAGCAATCATGAGGTGCTAAATTTTCCTCAGAAGCATCCCAGTATCCCATGAACAGATTCCCAAACATCAAGGGCAAGGCATGGCATCCATCTTTTGCCATTATGGATCTGGCAGGCACAGAGTAGATCCACCAGCTGCAGGGGAGGTGAGAGTGTCAGCTCTCTGATCCCCCACTTTCCTGAGTGCGCCAGAGGAGGCAGCCTCTTTGTTGATCCTACCCTGTGGGCTTCTTCTAGGATCTTCCCTGAAGCCCAGGGAAGAGGTTGCTCCTCCAACCTCCAGTAGTTCTGTAAGCACCCAATTCTCTGTATTGAAACCCTTTCTGGGGCTGGGGATTTAGCTCAGTGGTGCTGCCACCTGCCTCACAAGTGCAAGATCCTGAGTTCAATCCCCAGTACCAACCAACCAGCCAACCAACAAACAGAAAAATGAAAAGCTTTCTGGCTAAAACAGCTAGAATTGTTAATGCTTTCTGTAACTGAGTCCTAACTGGTAGGGAGACTAAAATTGTAACTGTAATGTTTAATTTCATAAAAAACAAATCTGAATCAAATGTGGCCATATGTTAATATTTTTAAAATCTGGGCAGTGGGAACATAGATTGGATGCTTGTAACTTGTATGCTTGACATTTGTTTCCATACTGAAAATTTTTTTAATGCTTTGATTACAGATCTACGTATATGCCCATTTTTTGTAGATTATTCCTTATGCTTTCATGTTTTTACTCAAGGATAGTAAAAGATTCTTAAGGTCCTATGTAATGATTTAAAATAATATCTAAATTATACTATATATCTAAAATATGAATCTTTAATTTTTTATTAGTATAGATAAAATAATTCTTATAAAATACACTTTCATCTAATGGAAATCCAATTCCTTATTGTTTTGCATTAAACCCTTTTAAATCCAAAGTTGCTTAATTGTTATAAAAGATGATCTCTCACTTGTTAAAGAAATGTGAAAGCTGATAATATTCAAAAACATCCACGTAAAAACTGTATCATGGAAATTAATGAAAGAGTAAACTTTCTCTTTCAAATTATTAATAAGAGGTGAATTAACTTCTTTACCTGAACTCATTTTTCATTCATTAAAATGACAAAATAAATCAAAGAGACCGCAGCAGGTTTAAATTGATACTATAAAACCAATTATTCTGCACTATCTTTGCAACTCTTTTGTAAATCTAAAGTTATTTCAAAATAAGCTTATTTTTACAATTGTAATTGCTTCTCTTATTCAGCACCGAACTTATTTCATAATTCAAAAGGATGTTTAAATTTTGTTTCTTTGTTTTCTTGGAATTTGAAATATTTCCTCCATAAAAGTGATTATCCTGCTGTAAAAAATCACATTTTCCTTAATTCTATTATTGAGAATTTATGTATTTTTGTTTGGAAAAACAAAGGATCATCTGGAAAGAAAATATCAGAGCTTGTGGACTTTAAGGTAAAGGGGAAAGCAGGCATGTACCTTATTTACCATGTTAAAATGGGCTTTAAAAAAACTAATTACTACTGTTTAATGGTCAATTAAATCTGTGATAGTGGCTGGAAGTGGCTGGGATTATGGAATTGTAGATGTTTTTAGAAAAACTTGTGAAGGAAAATGAATCCAACTGTTTCATGTGAAGATGATGAGCCCTTTCTATCATGCCTTCCTGTGTCATAGCAGAAACATGTGAAGATTGAAAAGTAAAATAATCAAAATTATCAATAATCAAATAATCAAAATAAAAAAGCTAATTAGTAATTTCTGAACACTCCACTTTAATAGTCTCTTTGCATCTCATTCTGTACTATATACTCAGAATAGTTTTGCTTTCAGTGACCTGTGAAAGTTGTACTTGAGCAAGAGTAAACATTTTACCTGCTTGCTTTCTAATTGTGTCATAAATTAGTGAACTCCATTTATATGAATCCTTATACATTAGATTCATAAATTAAGAAAAAAGAAAAACTTCAAGAAGAGTCAAAAGAGCAATAAGGTGGAGAGGATGGTATGGTTGGGTGTAGTCTGAGTGTTTCTCAGGGGTTTATGTGCTGGGAGTCTGGTCCACATTGTGGCAGTGTCGGGAGGTCCTGTGCTGCCATGTGACCTCTGAGGAGGGGCCTATAGGAAAAAAAATTAGGTCATGAGGGTACTGCCTTTGGGAGGAATTGAGGCAGTTAATTCTCACAAAGAGAGCTGTATAAAAGTTTAAAATGAAAAAGCTGGATGTAATCCCTATAATCTCAGCCATTCAGGAGGCTGAGACAGAGGCTTGTGAGTTCAAGGCCAGCCTGGGCAATTTAGTGAGATCCTGTCTTACAATAAAAATGAACAGCCTAGTGCATACTTGGTCCCTTTCTGGCCTTTTGACTAGCCATGTGTCTCTCCTTCTTGCTCATACTCTTACTACAATGCTACTAAACTGAACATAGGGAGGTGTGCAGTTTGGACTTACCACCTGCAAAACTGTGAGCTAAATAAATGTCTTTCCTTTAAAAAGTACCCAGCTTCAGGTATTTTATTATAGCAAGGAAAGACTCTAATACAAAGAAACAGGATTGTTTTTCTGAAAGAAGCACAGGAGAGATTCAATAACAGTACTCAACATCTGTGGATTTTTTATCAAAAGATAAAATAACAGGTTATTTTTAATTGCTATTGAGGAGTAATTAAATTTAAAAATTTCAAGTAAGAAATCAATTTTTAAATTTTTATTAAATTTTATTTTATTTTATCCTATTCCCTCTTCAAGCCCCATGTATAGAAGCTGTTTCGATTTTTTCTTTCTGGTTTTGCTTTTTTTCTTGTGCCTTCTTTTCCCCCCTCCCTTCACCCTTGTTCCCCTTCCCATTTGAACACTTTCTTCCCAAGAAATAATAGTTTTAACCAGGAAGAAACTAAAATATAAAGTATTTTCTAAAAGTGGAAACCAGGGCTGGGGATTTAGTTCAGTGGTGCCTCTGCCTGCCTCGCAAGCACAAGGTCCTGGGTTCAATCCCTGCTATCAAGAAGAAAAAAAAAAGTGGAAATCAGTCATAGTAAAAATAAAAATCAATTTTGTAGACTAAACATTCAGATGATCTGAAAGTAAAAGGAGATGTGACTTACAGAACATCTTCAAAGCTTTTCCTTGAAGAGAATTTTGACTAGTCACTAGTGGCTTTACAGGCTAGTAAAGAGATGCTTGTCAACCAGCTTCCGTTTCCTTCTGACCTGGAAAGTTATAGTGGGTGTTCCACTGTGTGACTGTCACTTACCTGGGAGCAAACCCACAGAGAATTTTGATACATCTTGGTTTCACTGGCACAATTCTTCCTCATGTTAGAAATGTATGAAGGTTGGCCCTGTCATACTCACTTGTACCTCAGAAGTCCTGGAAAGGAACCATCTCTCCCTGCAGGCCTCTCTTCTTGGTTCTGTGGGCTGGGATAATTCTGCACGCCCTTCTGCACCGGGTGCAGGCCTCTCACAGTTGCTCCAGGGAGGGGCTGCCCAGGCAGAGTGGGCCGGACCACCTGCTGGTAGGCTACTCCAGGGTAATCATGGCCATCTGAAGGTGAAGACAAGGACAACAGGGAAGATTCACAAGTTTCTTTGTGTGAAAGGAGAGGAAAGCTCACTGAAAATCTTTGTCTGATACCAATGGAAGGGTCCAGATATTAGTTACACACTCCATGATATTTGCCATATTTCTATACTACTACTTACTTGATAGTTTTCATGAAATTGATTCACTTGTTTTCTAAATAAAAACACCTATGAAGCCATGGTTTTGGTATTCTACTTAAACAGCTCAAAGAACTTTTAAAAAACGACACAGATTCCTATTTTAATAATATACTTAGGATAAGCCAAGCATGAAGAGCCTCTCTCACACTGCCATTCCTACCATAATTTCCCAAATATCTAGAACTCAAGACTAGGAGAAATTTCCCTATGATAGATATGGAATTGCTATTTTTGCCTTTTTTCTCCCCAGGGCAGGGGTGGGGGCATGTACACACACACACACACACACACACACACACACACACACACACACTCAGAGCCATTCCCTCCTATGAAGAAATAAATGAATGAAAACTTGTCTCATCCCTGTGGGAAACAGCCAACCAGTTGGCAATACTCTTTGACTTCCATAGTCTCTCTTCCTAAAGCCTATGTGCCCTCAGTGACAGGGCAGTTGAAGAGAGCAGGGATTCAAGCAAAGCCAGGGCTGGCAGGGACTTATGTGAATGTGTAGCCTGTGAGAAAGTTGGGCCCAGCCAGCCCCAGGAGCACCAGGGTCCCAAAGGAAGAAAGGCAGCTTTGGCTGACCAGGTGAGAGAAATGAAGGAAGTTGCAGCAGAAGAACGCAGGGAACCTAGGAAGGGAGAGAGGAGGGCCCTGAGGGAACTGCCCAGGCCCAAAGGGGTGAAAACTGGGAATGCTGAGAAGCTCAAGGGGGCTGGAGACACCCGGGCGGGGAGACCTGTGCAGCGGATTAGGAGGACCTTCTAGTGACCTTCTAGGGGTGGAGGTGTACCATGTAGGCTGATTTTCCCCTCCTCCTTAGGGCAGGCAGATTACTAGGATGGGTGAGGTTGGGGTCTAGATGGCCAGTTGGAGTTCAGAGCTCTGTGGTGACAGGTGAGAAACAGTGATCAAAGAGGAATGACTGGTTAGGACAAGAAAGATCCCTGTGTGTATGTGTGTGTGTGTGTGTGTGTGTGTGTGTGTGTGTGTGTGACATTTTACATATAAATTCTTCTTCTGATTATAAAAGTAATAATCCTATTTGCCTACCAGGCAGGTGGGATACATGAGGGGAAGCACAATGAAATAAAACTGGCAAATAAGCAAGAAAGTAGTGGGTCAGGAAATTTGGAACCAGAATAGAGGGCGAGAATGGAGCGGAGAATTTTATTCTTAGTTTGGTAAAGAGCCAGGAGCTATCAGTGTGTGTGCTCTCTAGTGTGGCTGCCTCCAGCTTCCCGCTGCCTGGACCCAAGGAAACTTGGTTTGCTGACCCTTGGTTAGGTCAGTCTCTCATCCTGCTCATATTCGCTGTAGTCAATGCATTTTCTGCTTTGTCCCTGAAGTCAGCTGGGTCCTTCCTGCTGTACTTCCTCTCGCAAAAATGACCATGCCCCTCTGACCCAGGTTGTCTCCTGGCTCTGACCCATAAACCTTGCCCTGCTATTGTGTAGGCCTGGTCATAACAAGTAGAAGGGGGTTTAAAGAAGGGTAGGAGGAGAAAGGAATATGTCCAGGCCTGTCCCAGTGGCTGGCTGCCGAAGGAGGCAGATTCAGAGGGGAGTCCCAAGAGCAAGGAGACAGGCACAGAGAACTGTATGGTCTTGGTCAAGATATACCGCAGAGGCTTTATTTTTCCCTCCTTCTTAGGGGAGGCAGGTTACTGTGAGGGGTAGAGATGAGGTCAATATTGCCTGTTGGAGTTCAGAGCAAAGAGCAGATCATAACCACTCCCTCAGCTATAAAGAACATTGCCAACAGGTCACCAAGGAGAGACCATCCTGCTTTTACATTAGCCTTACATGAGTGGGCCATTTAGAAACCAGCTGTAAATCTAACCCTCCAGAGAACTGTTGCAATTAAGATCCACCCTGCATGACCAGGTTCCCTTAATTTTTTTCTCCACCTAGTTGTCTGTCACCAGCTCACCAACCCCCAGTTTGATCTTGAACATCCAAGCTGGTCCCAACTGCTGGGTTTACCACCTTCTCTACCCACAGCGCTTTTGCCCTAGATTTTCACAGACCAACTTCTTTAGGGTTCAGCTCACCTACAGATGGATCTGTTCCTAGAGGCCTACCCTTTCACCCAGTTACCTTCTTCCATCCCCTATTTTATTTTCCTCATCACTCTGTTTTGTTTTTGAGACAAGTTCTCTCTAGGTAGTTCAGGCTGGCCTAGAATTCGCAATGATTCTCCTGCCTCCACCTCTTGAGTGCTGGCATTACGGGCACAATCCGCCATGCCAGTTTTTTTCCTCTTTGCTCCTATCAGGGGTTGGTGTAAGGAGCACTTGCTGTGTCCCCAAGCACAGCACTGCCACACAGGCAAGGCTCAGTAAAAGAATGAAGCCCACTTGTGGTTGACCTACATGTGGAAGAGAAGCCATTTCAGACCACACAGCCCGCTTACTGGGTCTTGGGTCTTCTGGCTTCTCTGCATCTTGTCTGCTGTAGTTTTTCTTTTTTAATCAACGCCTCCCTCCAGAAGCAAGAAGGCAGAGAAGGTCCGAAAGGAGAAATTGCCTGTGAGCTTGAAAGCTTTTCCAAGGGAGTAGCTGAAAGTAACTCAAGTGAAGTTTTTAATGCTTGGAGCCATTTTTGCTTCCCATATCTATTTATGAGGGGCTAATAACATTTTATTTGCTTAAAGGGACTACTAAGCAATAATCATAGGGTTTGTTTCTTTTCCAGAAAGCGGATGTTAGTGCTGTTAATCAAAAGCCTTTGAATCAAGGTCATATGATTTCTAACAGATTATTTCCCGCACAACATGTTTTTGTCTCATAGCAACAAATCATATCATCAAAATCACTAAGGCATGTGGGCTAAGTGTTTGATTAGCTGTAACTGTCATTTCTGAAATGGCCACCTGTAGTAAAATCAAAAAGTTATACCAGCTTATGTGAGCAGATGAAAATAATGCACTTCATTGATTTTGTTTTTTTTTTTTTTTTGGTACCGGGGATTGAACTCAGGACCTTGCCCCCTTGCAAGGCAGACGGCAGAACCACTGAGCTAAATTGCTGGCCCTATACCTCATTGATTTTTAAAATTAGGATACTCATGATATAATCCACGCTATCCTTTCAAAGAAATAGTAAATAAATATTTTAAAATCTTAAATATGAAATATTAATACAAAGAAATATCAAATATCAGAGGTTCAACCAAGATAAGAGCCCTCCCTTTTTGCTGTACTGGTGGTGAAATGCAGAGCCTGACACACTAAGCCAAGTGCTCTAAGACTGAGCTACAACCCCATCCCTTTTTATTTTGTTTTGAGACAGGATCTCAAAAAGTTGCTCAGGCTAGTCTTAAACCTGTGATCCTTCTGCCTAAGTCTCCTAAGTATCGATTAGCTGGGATTACAAGCACGCACTGCTATAGCAGAAGCTTTCCCTTTTGTAAATGGAACTTGACTGGTTTTGTCTGGAAATTTGGCTGGTTGTGTGCAAAAGTTGCTAAGTAAAAGGTATACTCACTATACAGTAACTACCTTTTTATTTTCATTGTTGTGTTCCATTATCCTGGGCAAGCCTTGCTACACAGTAGGGTACTATACAGAGTAATGGTTAACATGTATTGATTGTTGCTATATTCTAAATACTGTTCTAGGTTCCTTATTCGGGCTCATAAATCCTTTTCTGTTATCCTAAAATGTAGCTGAACTCAGAATGAAATCCAAATTCCTCTAGTCCTCTAGCATGTCGCTGTCTTATTGCTCCCCTTGCCCCAGCCTTGCAGCCTTGCTCTTGACACCTTAACACCGTCAAGCTCCTTGCTCCTCTGACCCTCTCATCCTTTAGGTTCAGCTTAATTTTCTCTTCAAAAAGTCATTCTTTGTCCAGCCTATTTTTTGTTTTATTTTTTGAGACAGAGCCTTTCTTTATAGTCCAGGCTGGCCTTGAACTCACAATGTGGCCTAGCCTGGCCCCAACTCACAGAGATCTGATTGCCTCAACCTCCTGAGTGCTGGGATTAAAGGCATGTGACACCGTGCCTGGCTAGCCTGTCTATTATCTGTTCCAATACCTGGGCTTTTTCTTTATAGCGTATATAATTGTCATTTCATGTGTTAATTTCTACTTCTTTTCTGTCATCCCGGTAGACTATGAAAAAACAAGGACTATGTAGTTGTGTTTACCACTGTGTGTGCTGTGGCTCGAAATGATCTGGCAAATGTTTGTTGAATAAATTGATAAATGAAAGGACAGGTTATGCTTCCAAATTCCATTTTCCTCCATTCTTTCTTCCTTTTCAATAAAAGGTGGCTGTTCTGAAGTTTCATTCACAGACTTTATCCATGATTACAGGTGACTCCTTTCCCCAGGAAGTAGAGAACAGATTTCTTTTTATTCATTCAACAAATATTTATAGAATCTCTATGGTTAGGCACTTGGTGAACAAAGATAAACAGAAGACAGTTTTGAATAGTTCAAAATAAATGGGGAGAGAATGCGTGAGAAATCTGTGTATCTGTGAGTATCTGTTTTTAAACACAAGCCCACACAGCATGTGAGAAGGGTGAGGCATATAAGTCAGTAGCCACCTTCTTGAGAATCACTGCTCACAAATACCTTCCCACAGACTTGTCCACAGTGCCTAAAATTCCAGTAGGAGAGTTCACCCTGTAGGAGAAGGCAGGTGGGTGACGTGACAGATGAGTTGTTAGCATGGTGACTCCTCAGTTCTGAGGTGATGTAAATAATGCAACAAAAATGAAAATCTTGCATGGTCCTAAATGGGAGCGCAGGACTGTATGTTATTTGTTAATCCCATGATACTTCTTGGCCTGAGTACACAGGGCTTTTCATGTTACTGGGTTTTTACCCCTTGGAATTTGTAAATCAAATCCTAAATGAGGTTTTCCATTTATCAATACAAACATTCAACATTTTTCTTCCTTATTAAGAATGGTATTAAAAGAGTTTATGAGGGAGAAAATAAAATCCTATTTTTCAAGTTGTCAAAAAACATCAAGATAAAATGCAATCAGGTTAGCCAGGAAACAAAATGGCCAACATAAACTATTAGAGGAACTCCCACAGCTGTAAGCAGCTGTGGCTCCTGCAAGGCAACTCCTTCTTTATTATTTCTTCTATTTGGCTTATTTTTTCCTTACTTTAATTGCGCATGTATTCTAGCATGTAAATAATCACATTTTTGGTTCTTGGGAACTGTGGTCCCATAGCTTTGTTTTATTGTGTCCCTGGTAGAAAAAGCAAAATAAAGGCTTAGTTCCTTCTTTTTTTCCCCAAAAATATTTGCATTGTGGGTTTTTATTCGATTGCATGGCCATGTACTCTACTCTGGTGACCTTTGGTAGGAGGATTTTGAGGCAGCAGAGACTGACTTCTCCTGGGGGGTGGGATGAGGACAAAACAAGTTATTCCGTTTCTCATTTTCATCTTTGAAAACTTTTTTTCAACATGAAATAAATGGCCAGGAATCATTTTTGCTTTAACTTGCAAAAAGCTAAGCTATGATATTTCATGGTGATCATTATTTATTTATATATTCATTAACAGGCAAGGAAGTAATAAAGCCTAGAAGAACCAGGTAGCCATGGTTTCCAACTGCACAAGCATCCCTCAGGTGAACAGCTCTTTTGAAGTGGTTTTGTTGGCAATTAAGTGCAGTTATAGCCCTGACATGAAACTAAGCATTTGTACACCTGCCCTGAATGCTTAAAATCGGTGCCAGCAAGAGGAATCTGGAAGTAGAGGTGCACTTTGCAGGAATGGGCCTCAGGGTCCATTTAAAAATAATATAAATAAGAGCTGCTAGCATTGAGGGCTTACAAGCAGCCAGCCACCTTCCCAGCCTTTAATATATTATCTCATTTAATCCTCAGAGCAACCTTCCCAGGAGTCATTGCAGCTGGGTCCTCATTAATATTCTGTGACTGCACAGCCCTACAGCAAGCCATAAACATTGTGCAACTTGACCTCTTCCCTGTGGTTGGATGCTCGGGGAGCCAGGGCCAAGGTACACACAGTGTCAACTAGGACAAGCTCATCTGTTACCTGCTCGCTCTTTCCCAAACTTTTCTTTTAATGGCAATAAAAATTTTAACAACGATATGTAAAGTTAGAAGGAAAATACCCTTGTCCCGTTCAATTCTTGCTCTCCTCCACCCCCATCACTTTTAACAGCACAATCCTGGACATTTAATATAATCTGTTTCTATATATCTATATATCTCTGTATATATTTTAATAAACATGTGGGATCAGCACTGCATTCTTTTAAAATCTTTTTTTATGCCAGAATGTATTTTATTCTTTGCAACAGGAGCCTAGTAGATTATTGTATAAATAAGTCATACATTACAGGTGCTCCTTGATATAGGATGAAGCTATGTCCCAACAAACCCATTGTACATTGAAAATATCAAGTCAAAAATGCACTTAATGCATCTAACCTACAAAACACGACAGCCTAGTGACACGAAGCATTGTAGAGCAGGGTTGTTTACCCTCATGATCCTGTGGCTGACTGGGAGCTGCGGCTCACTCCGGTTACTACTGAACGAACTGCTATTCATTGCACACCATTGTAAAGTCAAAACAAACCAAAACAAAACATCTCAAGTTAGAGTCTATTGTACGTATCCGGCCCTTCCCAAAAGGTGCTATAGTTATTTGCATTTTCACTCCACTATAGCAATCCTTTAATAAAGCCCTTGCCCACATATTTTTGTATGCTTGTTTAATGTTTCTACACGGATGGATACATTTGAGATCGTTAGCTGGAGAGGGGGACATGGAGATTTTTGATAAGTAGTGAAACTGTCTTCCAGAAAGGTTCATCAGTTTATATCCCAGCCAAGAGTAGATGAAGAGTATTCATTTTCTTCTAACTCTACTAATACAAAGTATTGTCTGAGGTTTTTATCTTTGCACCTGTATTCAAGGAAGAGTTGTCTGTAAAATTTATGTGTCTTAGATCTACTGATGTTGAGCTTTGTTTCATGTGCACATTATCTATGTGTATAACTTCTGTGAATTATTCCCATCCTCTGTCCAACTTCTCTCCTGTCTGCCTTTCATCACCTCTCTGTACTCCTAAAACCCAAACATTCCCCTTCTAATCCCTTTCAATGAAAGGAAAAAAAATAACAAGAGGAAGGTGAACATATGAGAGAAAGCAGTCCTGAGGTATTAGAGGCACACTGTGTTCCCAGCTGGGCACATTCCCCTGTTAGAGACGCCCGAGGGGCAGTGCTTACCTCTACACACCTGATTGCTAATGGCACCATTTCAGGCTTCAACAGGAAAAGTACTGTCCAGTGGGAAGATCTTCCTGGGACCCTCATTATTATACTGAGTTAGTGCTTACTTTGCCTACCACAGACAGGTTTTCTCTTGTTTATAAAGGCAACCGCTTGGGACCTGTGTCAAAAGGCCTGTGAGTAACTATTCACACTTCTGCTATTCATCTAAGGAGTTAACCAGAAATGTAGATTAAAAAAATTATTGGGCCGGGGATTTAGCTCAGTGGCACTGGGTCTGCCTTGCTAACTCAAGGTCCTGAGTTCAATCCCCAGGACCCTGCCCCCCTCAAAAAATATCATGCATGATGTTTGTCATAGCATTGTTTATTGGGTCAGGAAACTAGAGACAATTGGAAATGTCCAACAACAGAGAATAGATTAATAACAGCTTAGTGCATCTATCAGATGAAATACAACGCAGTATTTTAGAATAATGCTGAAAAAGCACACTCAATGTCATTGGAAGTTGTTTTAATTTTACATTAACTATATATGAAAAGGGAAAAACCACTAGAATATGTCAAAATATTAAAAAAATTATATTTGGGTGATAGAAATATGAATGTTTTTTGTTTTCTTTTTTTGAACTATTGGGCATATTTCAATAAGGAAGGGATGAGACATTACTTCTATGGTCAGGAAAATTGTCTTTAAATATAAATAATACAATGTTAAAGACTACTTTACAGTATTACGCTCACAAATCATTCCCTTTTAATCTAGAAATCACTTAGAAATAAATATAGCCCTGGCCTTGCTACCAGTCAGTTCTCTGTGACTCATACTTGAGGAATCTACCACCACACCCATCCCATTATGGGGCACTCAGAACAAGCAGTGTACCCATGCCCCACCTATTTTCCTGCCAAGTCTAAGGCAGGGAAGAGGCATGAAGAAAAGGAAGAATCCAGAAGCCCAAGAATTAGACTGAGGAGTCTTCCAGGAATCATTTGGGTCATCTCTATGCCATTAGGCAGGTTTCTGTTCAACTAACCTTCACACAGGAATCTATTTCATCCTTAAACTTTCCTAAAGAAGCAGGTTTCAAGCAAGACAGGCTTTGGCCTAATGAGAAGAATCCTTGGAAGGCTGCTTGCACACCTCTATCAGAAGAAGCAGAATGTCCCCCTGCACTGTGCTCTAGCTGTGCTGGTCTTGCGACATGGGGCATTGATGTGAGGTCTTGTTTCCCCAGTCACCCAGCCCAGAATGACCAGAGGCCAAAAAAAAAAACACTTACATGGTACCTGGTGATCAGGCCTTCCAGGGCAATGGTAGTGATAGTTCCATGGAGAAGGATGGGGAGGTAGCATTTGTGCACATGCTGGATACCTCTGCGGTTCAAACTGCAGGAACTCTCTAGACCTGAGTGTGCCAGGGAGGTCTGGAGGGTAACATACAGAGGTGAGGGGCAGAGGCCTTTCCAGCTGCCTGATGCCCAGGACATCCTGAGGCTGGGAATCATATCCCGTGTCTATCGTTGGCAGGTCTGGGGCTGCTCGGTTCCTGTGAGGCTGTGGCTGTGGCACCGTCTCTTGGCCACTGCCTGAGGAGTCTGCTGAAGCATTAGGTAAACTTTGGTCTGATTTGTGTGAGTCATGGCCAGTGTCAGGAGAAGCTGCTGAAAGCTGAGATCCCAGCCATGGATTATGTTTTTCCATAAATGAAAACCGATGCTCTAGGGGGAAGGCTGCAACCACAGGCTCAGACTCGGGCTGGCTGGCAGCAGAGGAGCCAAAGGGAAAATCTTTGCCAGGGTCTGAGTGCCTCCTGAAGAAACTGTCTTCACTCTCCTCCAGGACTTTAGTGCGCAGGCAGGTGACCTGCTGAGACACAGGTCGCTGGTGATTTGCAAGTTTCAGGGGAGGGTGAACCTGAGAAAAGTCTCCTGAGGCACAGTGAGGGGGGTTGGGTGCAGACAAGCTGTTGGGTGCCATGTTTCTTATAATTGGAGCAGGTGGTTCTGATTCCTCTTCCAGAGAACATTCTGGGAATGGCTTCAGCAACTGACTCGGGTATGGTTCTGATTCATCAACCTCCACAGGAATGCTTCGGCTCATTCTAGTTTCTGGAACAAGAAAAAATATGCCAGAGCCTCAGAAGACAGATCAATCCCTTGAGCCCCCATCTTATTTTTTTATTTTCTGGTAGTGGGGATCCACCACAGCACCTTGAGCTTGCGAGGCAGGCAGGGTGCCCCTACACTAAATCCCCAGCCTGAGCCCCTGTTTTACGACCCTAAGGAATCTTATTCAGGGTGTGGTTTCAGTTAACAGTAGTATGACACCACTGTGCTTGCGGGGCCGGTTACATAAAGTTGTTAGTTCATCCTCCATGCAAAGGCATTAATGCTTATTAAAACATTTTATCTAGAAGGCAGTCAAAGAAAGATGACCGGAAGTCAGCCCGTAGTAGAATCATTCACCAGCAAGGGGCAAACGTGGGTGCCAATCAACTGCCAAGTACAGAGGAAAGAGAAATTATTGTATGTGGACTGCTGCATGAGTTTTTGAAATACAAGAAGAATAAAGCTTAGTAACTGATGTGGAATGATCTCCGAGATATATTGTCAGATGTCAAAAACAAAAAAAAATCTGGGTTGCAGAACAGTGTGTACACCTTGCTGTTATTTTGTGTAACAAAAGTAAGGAGAGGGAAAAGTGTGTGTGTTTCTGTGGGCTTATCTGTTCCTTTATACCTAAAACATGTGAAGGGTACCAGGACATTGGTACGTAGGATATCTTTGAGGATGGATGGTGGGGGGGCAGAAGGGAGTTTTACCCTTTGAATTTTAAAAATGTTGCTTCTCTGACTATTGCTTAATTAAAAAAGTAAATTCAAGTTTTTTTTTTTAAATACAGAAAGAAAGCACAAGTTTAAAAGGCATTGTAAAAAGGTTATAGTGACATTTTCCACAGAATAACTTTAAGGTTATTTGGAGGACTTAATCCCCTCTGGGCATTATGCCTGCAGCAAGGGTAGCCAGAGCCATCTCGTTTGGTATATAATTGCATGGGCGAGACTTGTGAAACTAGCCACTAGCCCACAGAGCACTGAGCCCACAGCCCAAACAATACTCTTCTTATCTATGCAGTGGAACTCTTAACGAACCTAACATAATGAGAACGAAAACTTTCCTCTTTTTATCATTAAATGGGTTAACTGATACCTGGCTTAAAGAGACAGGGGGAGGCCAGAGAGAAGGTGGCAGGGGTACGGTGGGATCCTGGAGGTTTGCAGAAGGCTGCACAGCAGGTATAGTAAAAGACCAAGTGCATGAGAAAGAAAAGAAAAACCCTAAGGTTTATTCTAAGCAAGGCCTTTGTACATAGCGTACTTCAAATACTAGAAAGAGAAAAGGAATTGTGGGTGGATTTTTAAATTTTTACTTTGGATCCAGGCAGCATTTCAACCACAAGCAGTGGTTACCGAGGGCTTACTGTGCCTGGAGTCACAAAGCACATAAATTATTGTTCTAAGACAGCTTTTGAGCATGAATTCCCTTTCTCTTGCATCCTGTACCCAATCCAACTCCAGCAAGACAGAATGCATTTTGAAATGCTTCTCCTTTTGCAGAGGCGGGCCAGCAGTTTGCTGCCAGCTCTTTTCTCCTTCTTTTTGCAGTGCTGGGGATCCAACCCAGAGCCTCACGCATGAGAGGCGAGTGCTCTACCACCAAGCTACACTCCTAGGTCGTATCGGGTGTATCTTAACTACCTATAAGAAGCCAGACTTTCTCCCTCTCTGAGGTAGATAAGTGGCTGCCACAAGTTCAAGACTGGCAGGGGCAGCATAGTGAGGCCTTCTCTCAAAAACAAAAATTAACTGCCTATATAAAGATACTTTGCCTCTCCCTACCAGATGAACACTCTTTAACGCTTCTCATTCCATTCGGTATCAAACTTGACTCTTGCTGCCCAACAACCTAGCACTGTCTACGGGCACCACATGAAACGCTACCTCCTAACTCGTGGTTGGCCTCCGTTTTCCGGGTCTGTCCTTTCCCTGTTGGCTCTCCAGAGGATGTGTGTCCTTTTCCTCCTCGGTGGCTCTGCAGAAAAGAGACCTCAGTGCCTCAACTGAGTAGACTTTGTAAAAATGAGTAAGAACCGAGCAACCATAGATATTTTTATTTTTTACTATTTAAAAATGTCCACCGTTGTTTTCCTTTCTTCCTTACAACTCGTCTACAGCTGTGAAACCGGATATGCCTTACAACATGCTCTTCAGCTGGTCAGGAAACAAACATTTTCTCCGGGGCTGGCTGAGCGTGCTGTATAATCTCCTGTCTGTCTCTGGGAGCCCCAGCTGAGCGGGAGGGCAGAACAGTGTGGAAAGGGGGCTGGGAGCAGCTAACGAGGACCGGTCCTGCGATTCATTGCATTGCTCACACTTCAGGTACAACTGTTTGCATTCTCCCTGGGTTTTCAGATGTGAATACCTGAGAAGTGCTTCCAAAGCGAAGCGCAAATTTTTCTTTTCCACCTGAGGGGCTTGCAGGGGCTCGGCGGAAGCTAATGTGAACGGTGACAAGTGCAGGAATCTCATATAATTGGAATCTGAGCTCCATCTCTGGTTACTTTTAAATGGTCTGAAAAGGAACGGGTGGCCCTTTCTGGCAGGCCAATGAACACTTTTTCAGTAAAACTATAGTCACTACAAAGTCAAAATAGGCCCTGATGTTTCAAATATATTACTATCAAATACTCAAGTAACAAATAATCGAGGCTACTATGTGTTCAACTGTGTGCTGTCCATCCTCCTTCTGAAGCAGAGGCTCAATTAAAATCATTTTACTTTTATGTCTACTACAACACTCAAGAGGTACGAAAAACTACTTTCACTAAATCTGATCACAAATATTTCTAAAGGCATAGAAAATATTCCCACTTTCAAACAGCTTGTGATTCAGCTTAGGGGCCTTTGTATATCTTTTTTTTTTTTTTTTTGGGTACTG
>NW_022900926.1:69791904-69809731 GCF_012274545.1 Fukomys damarensis
TCCTTGCGCTTGCAAAGCAGGCCACCGAACCGCTGAGCTAAATCCCCGGCCCAGGGCCTTTGTATTTCTTAAAATACCCTTCCCTGACATGTCTACATAGCTCTTTTCCTTTCTCCTTCAGGTCTTTCCTCAGCTGCGTTTCTTGGGGGGGCGTCTCCATGGCACCCTCTCCAAATGCTTGCTCTCTCTTCGCTTATTTCCTAACAGTTACCACCATATAATATACTACTCACATGTGCATTATAAACACAAATATTTAATATATTCCCTGTTTGCTTACTACTCTTCCTCCTTTCCAGATCATAAATCTCAGGAAAGCATAAGATTTGACTGTTCTGCTGACAGCAACACTCTCAGCATCTATAAATGGCACCTGGCATGAGTAGGTACTAGATAGAGATTTGTTGAATGAATGAACGATTGATGCCTATTTCAGAACACAGAAGCTCTGTGTAGGTGGAAGGATCACCGAAAGGCAGAATGTCAGGCTCCCTGGGAGAGAGCAGGTGGTACCTGGTGTGCCAAGTCCCCAGGGTTCTTAAAATTAAACTACATGGATGACCTTTCCCCTCTTTCTTCCTCTCACAAATATTTATGAAATGCCTGCCAAGCACCAAGCCCATCAAGCAGTCTGGGTCATACCTAAGAGGTCTTGCCCATGCTCACAGAATAAAAGTGATTCCACCAGCTAGTATGCAGGGACACCTACTCTTCAGCTCCATGCAAGGAGAGTTGGTCTGTCTGCACATCCACAGAACTTTGTCTACAACATAGGAGAGCAAGGCCCACCTACCACTACCACATGCCTCCGGCCCCTGCAGAACTAGTGAGCCGCCCCTACTAACCCTTCCCAGGCAGGCACAGAGCACATCAGAGGGCCACAGGAAAATGAGTGGGTTTTGTCCAAGATGCACTTGTATCTTTAGTAAAACATTTAAAAAATACTACACTTAAGAAAACACACACACACACACACACACACACACACACACACACACACACACACAAAGTAGTATCTCTCCACTACCTCTTTTCCCTGTTTTCTCCAAGGCCTTTTCCATATGCTGCCCACTTGTTTGTCACCCTGGTGTGCTCCAGTCCCTGACAGAGGGCCAGTGGGGCCTGCCTCGAATGAGGTAGCAAAGCCCCTTTTCCAGCCCTGACCTGGGTAGAAAGCACTGAGCCTGTGGCAATAGGGCACCTGCCCACTAGGATGTAGGAGCCCAGCACCCACAGCACCTGGACAGTCTTGAGCTCCTCTGAGTCAGGAGTTGGTGAGAAGTTGAGTTCTGTCGGGCTAGAGGACAATGGCCATGACAGCCAACTGTGGCAACAGAGACATGGCAAGGGGGTATTACATTCCCCAACTTGAAACTATACTACAAAGCCACTGTGATAAAAACAGCTTGGTACTGGCAAAGAAACAGACCCGCGGATCAGTGGAATGGATTCAGAAGATGCAGAAACAACTCCAGATGTACTCAGCTACCTCATCTTTGACAAAGGAGCCACCCATCCTCACTGGAGGAAAGATAGCCTCTTTAATAAATGGTGTTGGAAAAACTGGATTTCAACCCACCAAAGATTAGAACTAGACCCATGTTTTTCACCATGCACCAAACTAAAATCCAAGTGGATTAAAGATCTAAATATTAAAACAGAAACACTAAACTTGCTGGAAGATAAATTAAGTAGAACTCTCGAAGACATTAGCATAGGAAAAGACTTAATGAACAAAACCTCAGTAGCATGGGAGTTAGTACAAAAAAATCAACTGGGATCTCATCTTTTTAAAAAGCTTCTGCACTGCCAGAGAAATCACCAGCAGAGCTAAGAGACAACCTGCAATGTGGTAAAAAAACATTTACCAGCTATTCCTCAAACAAAGGTCTACTATCTAGAATATATAAAGAAGTAAAAAAGATCAGATCCCCCCAAATATAGAGACCTAATTCAAAGATGGGCATCTGAAATGAACAGACATTTCTCAGAAAAACAAGTAAAAGCAGCAAATAAACATATGAAAAAATGTTCGACATCACTGGTCATTCAAGAGATGCAGATGAAAACAACACTGAGATTCCACCTCACCCCACAAAGAATGGCTGCTATCAAGAAATCAACCAAGAACAAATGCTGGCGGGGTTGTGGGGAGAAAGGAATCCTTCTCCATTGTTGGTGGGAGTGCAGACTGGTGCAACCACTGTGGAAATTAATATGGAGATACCTCAAACAACTAAGATTAGAAGTCCCATTTGATCCAGCTATTCCTCTGCTGGGTATCTTCCCAAAAGAATTAAAAGAATCTTACCACAGCGATGTATGCCCACCCATGTTTATAGCAGCACACTTTGTAATAGCTAAAATTTGGAAACAGCCCAATTGTCTATCAACTGGAGACTGCAAAAAGAAGATGTGCTTTTTTAAAAAAATAAAATGGAGTACTACTCAGCCATAAAGAATGAGAAACTAGAGATATTTACAAGTAAGTGGATACACATTGAGACCATACTCTTAAGTGAAATTAATTAAGTGAAATAATAAATTTACATGTGTAAATGCTGAAGTTTCTCTGGTGTGAAACAAGTGTAAATAAGGATCAAAATGTATAATTGATATTGTGTCATAGGAAGAAAAGATCTAAAAGAGTAGAGGAAGTGGGAGGGGTAGGGGAAAGGTAAAAAGGGAGAAGAAAAAATATGTGAAAAGGGAAAAAACATGGAAACAAAGTCTTTGTAAACAGGGAAGGGTGGAGGGCTGGGGAATGGGGAAAAATAAGAACCAAGATAAGTTATGTAAAGGTACAAGATCCCAATGATGAATGTAACTGTGTCGTATACCTAAATTGTACCAATAAATTTAATTTAAAAAAAACATTGGCAGTAGATAGGGAGCAGGAGGACAAGAAGAACCCGGGAACAATGCCGGCTCACAGTGCCTCTGAGGCGCCTCCTGGTGCAGATGCTTGAGCACTGTAAGGACCAAATTTTCAGGTCAAGGTGGGCTCCCTCTGCGCTCCTTGCCCAGAATAGAGCTGCAAAAATTCCATTCTGTATAATTCGATTCTGTATGACAGTCTTCCTGTGTTTCTGTTCCTCTTTTTAGGCAGCTTTGTCTTAAGCTTCCACCCTGTGTTTCTGTTCCTCTTTGTATTCTCCAAAGACGAATTCTCCCTTCTTAAGATAATTTGATTTAGCCAACATTAGTCATAGCTGACATAGGTAGCCACCTGCTGATATCATCGCTTACACATGTAGTCTTTGTTAATTAGTTTAATCAGATGTTCTTTAAAAAAAGGAATTGATTCTCTGAACGTACGTATTAGTAATTTTCCAGTAAGTGCCCTCCCAGTACCCCTCAAATATCCAATAGTAAGAGAGAGCTAAAAATAGGACCTATAAAAAGGAAGAGTCTCCCTAACCCTATATAATCCTGCTTCAAAGATGGATCTGGGCTCTCGGCCTGAAGCCGCTGTGACGGTGACACCTGAGGGTCCAGGCTCGAGCTTGCAATAAACTCCTCTTGTAATTGCATCGGACGTGACTCCTTGGTGGTCTTTGGGGACTTCGTGACTTGGGCATAACAGCACCACACTTAAGCCCATGAGTTTCCCTCCTGCATTGCCAAGGAGAGTGAAATCTATACGGTTTGGTGAAGCTACGGTTTTGGAGGTGGTAATTTCACTTCTTAGAATTCCTGCACGGAGGTTAAGTCTACAATATGTGATATGAAGAAGCTGTGAAGAGAGTCATTATAGCAATGTTCATGAAGCAAAGACTAGAAACAACCCACATGACCAAAACAATGGATTTGAAAACGATAGTATATCTAGACAATGGACACCCTGCATCTTTTAAAAAAGAAAGAGGAAGAACTGTGCAAGCTGAAGCGGAAGCAGCACCAATATTTATTTTAAATTTTAAAAAAGGGCAGGATGGTGAGTTGAGCATGTCACTCTTAGTGTGATGCAAGATATATGCATATGTCATCACTTAGAAATTAGGGACAGAACAGAAAAAAAAAAAAAAAAAAAGAAATTAGGAGCAGTACTTGACGCTGGGAAGGGAACAAGATGACTGGACTGGGCCAGGAGGGAGAGGTGCTTTTCAGAGCAGTTTATACCTTTCCAGTTTTGCGCCCAGTGCCTATACATCTTTATTAAAAATGAAGAGCTCCACTATTGATCCTGGTGTTCACAAAGACTAAGAAATGATGTGGATGAGGAATGCGTGAAATACCCCAGGAGACAGTGAACTTGTGCCTTAGGATACAAAAACCATTTGGCTGAGGATAAGGACCTTTTCCATGGGGTGGTTAGGGTCCAGCCCCTACCCCACAAACTATGACCAGACGCCAGTGCCCCAGACTGGTTTACAGTCCTTCTGATCTGACCCTAAAGATGGTAGATGTTCTCTGTAATCGCACTGCCGACTGGCTCGAGAGCGATGGTTTCAGCTCTTGGATTCTGACCACTATTCTGACTAAATTCTTTCTTCAGTTTCTCTATCTTTCCCCAAGTCTCTAGCTTTGGCTTCCTTTTCACCTCCTCAAACTGGAGACCTTTCTCCCAGTTCCTTTACCCTGCCCCACCCCCAGCAGCCTAGCTCTGCACATGAGATCTTACCCAACGTCAGCAGTTCTGACATCCTCTGTGGTAACGTTCCCCTGGTGTCACACTCAGGATTTCCCATACTCCCACCCCATTTGGTCTGCACCTAGCTCGGTCATCTTCTGTGAACTGCCTCCAAGGCTGCTCGTGTCTTTTCTTAGCATCCTTTACCTCCTCTAGCATGTTCTGCTTTCCATTCTTAGGGCCTCAAAACAGACTCGGTCCTCACAATACCACCTTTCTGCTCTCATGGTTCATCAAGAAGCTTCTTTTTCTCCTATGAGGCTGTCTCCCTTTCTGTAGGTTCACTGATATTCAGCCTCACCTGTTAACAGTCCTCTCTCAGAGCACACTTTTACAGACCTAATGTCCACGCGTTCACAGTCAACTGTGGCTCCTGCTTTCCACACAGCCTTACCTTGAATCAACACCTATTTCTTCAGTGTGAGAAAACACACAGCACTTAAATACATAGGCTCAGAATTTAGATCCCTTCGGGTTCTTTCCTTTACCAGCTGCACTGGTAGATGTATGGCCTTGACAACATTATTTAACTTCTCTGGGCCTCACTTTTCTCATATGCAAAAAGGGGAAAATAGCAATACTTGCTCTCCTAGGGGTATTATGAGGATAAAAGAAGTTTAAATGGTGCCGAATGTTCTTAATCCTGCTCTTAAAATCCATATCATGCTCTTTAAAACCAAGGGCTATTTTATTATGTTTACTGCAGAGAGTGGTTTGGCTTTGTCACCTGGTTTTATACCCAGCCGTTAATAATCTCCTATGAACCACCTGTGTGAAGACCACATCCTTTTAACCAGCAAGTTGCTATGGGAATTCTTTCCAGCACATTTAATTCACATCATTTTATTTGGTTATTAA
The DNA here is from genome assembly GCF_012274545.1 of Fukomys damarensis. Lineage (NCBI taxonomy): Eukaryota > Metazoa > Chordata > Mammalia > Rodentia > Bathyergidae > Fukomys > Fukomys damarensis. Next base: position 69,797,396 of record NW_022900926.1, read on the forward strand.
AACAAGACTGTGCTACAGGCAGGGTGAGAGGTACATACTGTTTTGCCATTCCTATTTTACAGAGGCTTAGACACAGTAGCTATTCCAAAGTGGCACAACCAGTAACTGATGGAGGTAGATCTAGCCTACACCTCCTAGCTCTTTCAACTAAACCACACACATTGCCAGTTGGCAAACTTTCCCTATCAAAGGCCGAACACTAAATAGTTTATGCTTTATGGGCCAGAGCCTGTCACTATCTCATATTCTTCTTCCTTACTGTTGTTGTTGTTTCTCCTCCTCCTCTTCCTTTCTTCCTCTTTCTCTGCCTCTTCCCTTTCTCCTCCTCCTCCTCCTCTCTTCTCCTCCTTCTTTTTCTTCACAAGACTTTTTAAATGTAAAAATGAGGGCTGGGATGTAGCTTCATGGTACAGCATTTGCCTAGCATGCTCACTGCGTTTGAGCTGTAGTACTGCAAAATAAGTGAGCAAATAGATGAAATCCTAAAGTGGTTCTCAGATCATGGACTACCTTTGCCTCTAGGGTTGTAGTTTATCAACCACTGCAATAAACTATGCTGATATTTCAAAATGCAAACCTAATGAAATGGATCTACTTAAGAAATGCCCTTTGTGAGCAATCATGTTAATATTTGTTGAATGGTTTCTGTGTGTGAAATATCAACCCACGTGTTAAACAAACATTAAATGATCTAATACAGTGGCCCTAGCTGATAAGTACTACTGTTGGCCTCATTTTATAGATGGGGAAACTGAGACACAGGGAGGTTAAGTAGCTTTCTCAAGATGACAAGGTTATAGATAGCATAGCTGGGATTCAAATCCAAGCAATCCAGCCCCAGAGCCTGTGCACTGAATTGCTTATATCCTAGCTGGGAGGACAGACAAGTACAGCTATTTGGGAGAGAGAAAGGGTCTGAGGGAAGCACAGAACTCCTAGCACCTTCTGGAATAAGCATATTTCAGAACAATTCACCTTGACACCGAGGGGTGTGGCACAGGTCACCTGTGTTCTATAAAGCATTGCCAGGCTGGAAAACTTCCTTCACGCTATTATAACAGAGGATACGGTGACACTGCAGAGGCATCTTGATTCGAAGCACTTGATTGGATCTCATTAAATTTTAATCATAAACTGAATTCAAAATAAATTGAAAACTTGTTGACAGAGCACAAACAAAAGGTGATGATAAATGGTGATGTATTTGGAGAGGGGATATCTTCCAGGGACGCCTCTGAAGCAAGGACGGCTGGGACATAATGAAGGTGATCCGTCCCTGCAAGAAGACAGATAGCAGAGGCAGGAATAGGGGAAGGCCAGGAGCGAGCAGCCTGAGTAATTAATAAACCACATTAACAGCTCCCAGATAATCAAGGCTGGATGTTTACCAACTGGTTGTATTTTTTTTTTCCTAGTATTTTTGGGTGGACCAATAATAGGGCTGAAGACTCCTATAAATTCACAGCATTACTATTTCAGGTGGGTAGAACAAATAAAAACATAAACTTACAGGTACAAGGCTCCTCAGATCCAATTTGGATCAGACACTTTCAATTTTAGATTTCAAGGTCTTATTTAATTCCCTGGGATTAACTTCTTTTAATGTGCCTTAAAGCCACGAATTTAAAAACTAAAACCTGTATACTCATTAATGTTTTCTGCTCACAGCCCAAATGCATGCAAACTTTCCATAATATTGGTCCACTTAGTGGAAATTGTTGTTGTACTAGGCATTGAACCCAGGATCTTGGACATACTAGGAAAGCATTGTATCACTGAGCTACATCCCTGACCCTTTTTATTTTAAAATTTTATTTTGAGATAGGGTCTCACTAAGTCGCCCAGGCTGGCCTCAAACTTGAAGTCCTCCTGCCTCAGCTTCCTGAGTAGTTGAGATGACAGGCATGTTCCACCCCACCCAGAAGGTTGCTTTTGAGTGAACCTCTTGGCTCAGATTTACACCTCTGTGAACAAATAGTACTACGTTTACTTGTAGAATGTCCTGGTCTGGGGATTTCCTCCATTAGGTTGTGAAAGGATTTGAAGTAATAGGAACCCTAGAGACAAAGGACCACTGACTGGCCCCTGGACATAACCCCGCATAGAAGTCCCATGTGAGGGCTGCGCACCGGGTGGCAGAGCTTACCCAGCCGGAGGAACTGGGACTCCTCCAAGCTGCTTGGGGAGGGGGAGATGGACAAGTGGGAACAGACTGACTGCCACGTTGGAAGCTGGTAAAAAAACACGTAAGAGAACAACTGCAAACCAGCCTGTGTTCTTCTGTTGTCATTGTATTTTTTTTTTCTTTCAAATAAGATAGCTTCCCTAAGCACACATTTATGATCCTCAATTTAGTCCTTCCCACAGACTAAAGGAAGGAAGGGATGGAAAAGCAGAGAGCAGTGTGGAAAAGAGAGAAGTGAGGGAAGTGGAGTTTTCATTTGCCGTATATTGGTGTAGGAGACTTATTTGACTTGTAGTTTGTATGGGTTATGGGTATGAGAAGCATTAGTTGAAAGAGGGGAAAATCTGAATCCAGGCAAAAGGTCCGACCATGATGGGGTAAGCCCCGTGACCAGGAAGAGTGTGGGCAGACAGCTCAGAGTAGGAAGAAAGTTCAGGGACATGAGTGAGACCTACTGACCCTGGGAGAGGAAAAGGAAAAAAACACAGAACCCTGGACACAGGACAGCAAGGTAGCACAGGACAGCCAAGTTTCTTTCCTCACCAAGGACCTGCCAAGGCCCAAGCAGGCCCCGTCCTTGGCGTGCTGGGGGGCCCACAGGCAAGGGCTCCAGTCAGTTCCATCCCTGCCCACCTGCTTGATTTCAGCTGCCTCACCAGGGAGCCAAGTCAAATCGCCACAGCTCCAAGCGTGACTGCATGCCTGCAAGACCACGCTACGTCATCGTGTACAGTTAGTTCCCTTTCTCCAGGAAGGTCTGTGCGCACCTCTGTGTGCACGTGTGCACATGGGCAGAGAGAACTGAGCAGCCAGGCCTCTGAGTACGCGGGTGTTCCGGGAGGCTGGCTGGGCGTGAGACATGAATGTCGGAGGGAGAAGGACAGCCTGGGTTTCACCAACCAAAAATAGCTTGGTGACAAGGCACTGGGAAGAAACCGGAGAGACCCAGGGGACACTGTCTTGATTCCAGCCCTCATTTAGATGCTTTCTCACAGAAGGCCTGCTGGATTGTTTTGATAAGAAAATGTGATCAAATATTAGGGGTCGTTTAGTTAGATCTGAAAGGAATTTAAAGTTTAATGTGCTTCGTCTGTGCTCTTGTTTTTTGCTGCAGCAGTTGCCTGCAATTGATATATGTACACTTTAAAAATTGCCTGCAGCAGAAAAATGATTTGAATTCACGATATATCTGAGATTTCCATTCTGTGATGTGTAAAACATTGATCTAATTTAGACAAACTACCTCACCATCATCTATCTTGCTGAGTGCCTGTTAAAAAAAATGCCTGCAAATATGATTCTCCTCTTTTAATTTTCAGAACATTTGAAAGTCACTAACTCCTCAGTCCTGGTACAAGCAGGCTGTAACATTTTCTGTCTGCATTTTTGAAAATGAGATCGGAGTTAGGAAGCTTTCCCTCCAACATTGTGATATATTAACCAGACCCTGCTCCTCGTTAACCCATCCCTGGAAAAGAGCAGAGTGGTGGCATTCTCCTCCTGACACCAGCATGGAAGGACTGGAAGTGGCAGCCCGACATTAAGAGACTGTGGTGGGTGGGGCCTCGACCACGGACCCAAGGCTGGCAACAGCCAGCCTGATTTCAGATAATGATGCATTGTTATTTGAAAGTAAAATTAGGAATTCACCACAAGTGAAACGCCCAGAAATTACTGCGTTCTTATCCCAGAGGACTAAACAGAAACATCTAAAAATGCGACAAGGACGCTACGAGGCCTTTGATAGTCCACAGCAGTTCAGCAAGACCAAAATCCCTGAGTCAGCCCATCCCAGTCAGCCAGAGCCTGTTGGAACCGTACTGACAGAGAGAAATTGCCCTAAATAAACAATAACACATTTTTAAAAGGCAGTGGTTTGGAAAAGGTTAAAGATTCCGTGTATCTGCCATCTATCTAACAATGAGTCTGATCATCGTCATACCCTGACATGGCGAGAGGTTGTTTCACTGTTTCCTGTCCCCTCCCATTAAAGGCCCCACACACTGACTGTCCCATTGGGAGATGTTTCGCGCTCCAGCTAAGTCAGTCTCTGATTTCTGGCACTGAGCGTGCCTGCCTGCAGCTCTCCAGCCTCCTTTGACTCTGTGAGCAAATGCATGGGATGGGCAATGCTTCCTGGGAAACCCAAACGGGACACAAACCAAGTCAAGAAATCCTCCATTTCCTCATATCTGGCTAGAACCAATAATAAGACCCCAGCTCTTAGCAGCCCTCTGCAGAACCAGCTTCTACCAACAGCTCAGCCTGACTGCTGCTTTACCTTTGGCCTAGAGAGCAGATGAGGGAAACAGAAATCAAAGAGGCTGTTGTGGGAAGAAGCTGGGGCATCTACGAGGCATCCTGTATGTGACTTGCAGTATGTGCTCTTTGCTAGTAGGGGAGATTCTGGCACCCAGAAAAGTATTAAGAAACAAAGTCTTTTTTCTCCAGGGCCCCACCAACTAGAAGTAGAAGGTAAAATTTATATAGGTAATAACCAGTAAGCAAAACAAGCCTTCTAAGACCACCCATTAAGGTTATCCCTCTGCCTCTGCCCAGCCGTGTTTGGTCAGAAAGGAATTTAAACATAATCATGCTAGTAAACACATACACACACACACACACACTATACGGATGAAGAAATCCAGGCCCAGGGGAGCTAAAGTGAATTGTGTAAGAGATGGAACCACACAAAGTACAGTGAGAAATTCGATCCAAGCTTCCTGTCTTCTTTTTAAATTATTTGGCCTATTTTCTCCCATTTTGAAAAAGAAAAATCTACCTATTTGAAGATAGCACCTTGAACCTGGACATCACAAGAGGCCTGTTCAGCTTGTCATACCAAGTACAACATTTTTCCACTGGCGTCCCCACAATGCTCTATCCAGGGTCCACAAAAGTCTGAGGAGAACAGGACTGCAGAGAAAACAGGGAAGGCTCACAACCAGTCCAGAGCTCAGTGGGCTGTCCTGACAAGAATGTGTGGATTTTCTTTCCCTTTGCATGAGACTAGGATAGAGAAAATTTGGGAGCTGACCTTTCCATTCTACCACTGACATGTCCCGGGGCTGAAAACTTACTTGGAGGGTCCCTCCTTGGAGCAGTGGAGTTTCAAGCCTTGATCAAAACTTGAGGGGCCAGCAAATACCCGAAAGGTTCCCAAGCAGCTTGGAATCACGGCAGTGTGTGGGCTTCCTCTCTTCCAAGAGTTAAATCTTGGTTTGCTGGCCCAAAACACTAATCCAGCAACACATTCTTGCTTCAGAAACTTACTATCATTTTCTCAGCCCGAGTCTGTCCCCATACAAACAAGAGTGAAGAGAGAGGGTAGGGCTGAGGAAATTAGGGGCAGAATATTTCAGCAAAGAGAAAATAGTGTTTTGGAAAGTGGGTCAGTGGTTAAGAAATCAGACAGGGCGGGATCACTCACCTTAAACCCACCAGGGACAGATAGATAGACAGGGGTCGGGGGTGGTCGTGCTTTCTGAGTCTCTCCTGTCTCCACCTCGGGTTGCTCTCCACCTCCTTTGCCCTGTCCAGGGCCAGGTAAGTTGTAGAACAGGCTCTGAAGCAGGAAGTGGAAGTTGTATGCAAATCTCTGCGGAGGCTAGGGAGCCTGTGCTCAGAAATCTCCCTGTGGGCAGTGAATCAACAGCTAAGTCACTTTATTTCTTAAAACAGAAACCTCCTTCATTCACTAGAAAGAGCCAGGGACCAATTAGGCTGCATTTTTGTTTTCACCACCCAGCTAGGAAACTGCGCGGAGGAGTGCCTGGGACCCCCCAGTGACTGCAGTGCCCACGCTGCTGGGAAAGAAACTGAACTTGGTGTGAAGTCTGCTTACTCATCAGCCGCTTCAAACAAGGAAACCCGGCAGATAGTGGGGAAGAATAGGGAGCAACTTCCTTTCTCCAGCAGCTGTTAAAACCTCAGCATCTGCTGCCCTTAACCAGAGGGGGCCTACTGCCCAGACCCCTCCACCCTAACCCCACCCCCACAGAGTTCTCTCTGGCTTCCTATTTCATGACCTCAAGTTTATTTCCTTTCATTCCTTTCCCATTGTTTAATCAGTAGCCTACACAATTTACAGCACAAAGCTGGTGCTGGAGGAGGGATACCACAGCAATGTGTGTGTTTATAAACACACTGAGACTCTGAGGACAGCAGGGGGTGATGGGAGCCTTGGTGGCAGCAGCTTTGAATTCAGACCGTCTGGGTGTGCACTCAGCCATACCACTGGCTGGCTGGGCTCCTGATATTGGGCCTCTGCTGCTGGACTTGTCTGCTGGTTAAGAGGTGTGATGGGCAGCCCACACAGCTGGCTGTCTCCCCACCCTCACATAGGGGACAGACCCTAGAGCACCCATCCTGACTGTGCCAGTTGCTGCTCAAGCACGGTACTTGAAGCTGGTTGTTCGACATTCTATAAGCAAAGGAAATGTGGGTGGTTTTTAAAATAGCATAATGCAAGTAATAAACATTTTGGCATATCTTTCTACCGGAATACTATATAGTTGTGAAAAATCATAATATGTATACTTATTTCTACATATTAACTTGGAGAAATGGCTCTGAGCTATTACTTAGTAAATGTTATCTTGTATTTGCCAATATATACGATACACTTGATCTTAGCCAAAAGGCTGAGAAGCTTTGCCAATATATATGATGGATACACAAAAATTTGCATGTACAGTATGTGGATTTATGTTTGGTTGCCAATAGCACCCAGCACGCAGCACACTGCCTGGGACATTGTATGCAATTACTATATACCTGTCAAATGGTCCATTCAGAAATGTCTCGAAAGGGCTGGGTTTTAGCTCAGCAGTTCCGCAGCCTGCCTTGCAAGCTCAAGGTCCCAAGTGTGATCCCACTACCAAAAAAATAAAGAAAAGAAAAAGAAAGAAATGTCTGGAAGGATGCATGTCAGACTGCTTAGTGGTGGTCACTTTAAGGAAAGAGATTTGAGGGAAACATAGTAGAAGGTTTTATGTTCTATATACACATGGGCTATTTGATTGCTTTTTTCCATGAGCATGAGTAATTTTTGATTAAAAAGAAGAAAGTATTTTTTAAATTTAAAAAAGTACTTACTACCTTGGCCTTGAACTTTATGCTTCAAAACTATTATTAGAATAACCTTTTAAGTGTAGGGGAAAACAGCATTCTTTGAGAGATACGTGGTACCAGGATAATCTGAAAAAGCTATTGGTGTTAGGAAGTGAGAACAGAAGAGGAAAGAAGGATGGCATAGGCGGGAAAGAAGAGGGAAAACAAGGGAGGGGAAGAGGGAAATGCTTTTCATTCCTCTTAGATGTCCTTAAACGAATTGGGAAAGCCTTGAAGGTTCCAGGTCAAATACAACCTGTAGAACTCTCTCTCTCTCTTGTCTGCTGGGGAGAGGAACAAGGGAAGATTTTCTCCCATCTCTCTACAACTGTTTCTGGGACTCAAGGCCTAAGGGTCTTGTGAGGAGAGCATCAAGCACTGCAGTGCTGCTTTAATTGCTGTTAGCTGGGCCTTCTTTCTTCCTCTATAAATCTTGAGGGAAGGAGATGGCTCCTTCTAGGAGTCTGCTGGGGCCACTCCTGAAAAGCAGCCTGAGGATGTAAACTGTTTTGAGAGAGTGTCCTAGACCCCAGAAAGGAGAAAGGTCTGTCTGAACGCGCTGGAGGCAGTTACAGAGAAATGCAGATGATTGGGGTGGGGCTGCAGAGGTGTTGGGAGTCGGGAAATAAACCTCTCCAGCCCCCAGAATCTTCCCCCTTGCTTTCAGGATAGTGCGTACAGCCTTTGAGAGGCCATCACAGTAACAACTCCTCACCAAGGGCTCCCAACAGTCCTGGGAGGTGCATTTGCTATCATTCCCACTTTACCTTCATGAAAGTCAAGGCTCAGGGACGCGGAGTAACATCTCCAAGAATCCCACCCAATGCTGCCTCAGTTGACCAGTTAGGGTCTGTTTCCTACATGCTTAGGTGGAGCACAGCTAAGGTGCTTTCCCTGCACAACTCTTCTCAACCCTCAAGAGTGCAGGCAATGCAAGACTGGGGCTGTGTCTGTGCCAGTCACCTGGGTGCTGTGTTTATACAGGGATGGCTGTTGTTGAAGTAGGAGGTACAGGGATCTGGTTGGAGGTCAGCCCCCTCCTGCCTCCAAAATCCAAGAAGGGAGGATTCAGGTTTGGCCGGTGGCTGTAAATGAATGCCATATCCTAGATGGCTCAAATGGCAAATATTTATGTCTCATGGTCTGGGAGGTGAGAAGTCCAAGATCAGGGCACACCTTCTTCTTACCCTGTCCTCATATGACAGAAAGGAGCCAGAGTGCTCAATGGGGTCCTTTTTATAGAGGTGCTAATCCTATTCCGCAGGGCTCTACTGTAACAATTTAATCTCCTCCCAAAGGTCCTACCTCCAAAGGCCACCATGATGGGGTTAGGATTTCGACAAACAAATGGGGCATGGGCACACACATTCAGTCCTTAATAACCTTTTGGAAAAAGACGTAATTAGATGAAGGTCACTCCCTTTTACTCCTATAAATTAAACCATGGGGCCTAATGTTCAGAAATTCTCCATTTTACCAAATTAATCTATGAAAGAAAGAAAAAAGAGGAAATGAATAAATCTGTATGTGGTTGAAACAGTTTGCTAACATCTTGATCTTGTATTACTCAACCTCCAGAATTGTGAGAAAGAAAGAAATTTCAATTGTTTATAAATTACCCAGTCTTAGGTAGAATACTCCCCTCTTATCCATAGGGAATACGTTCCAAAACCTGTCAGTAAATGCCTAGAACCACAGATAGTACAAACCCTACAGGTATACACTCTGTTGTTTTTTTTTTTAAGATAGTACCAAACTCTATATACTATGTTTTAAATAACTATGTAATGCAACATGATTACATTTAATTTATAATTAGCACAATAGAGAGTAACAGCAAATGCTACCAATAAAATAGAACAATTATAACCATAATTGCCATGAAATCACCATCATCACTACTTTTGCGCTTTGGGGCCATTAAATAAAATAAGGATCATCTGAGCACACCAACCACAAGGCTGACCTGATAGTCAAGTCAGCCACTGAGTGACTAATGGGCAAGCAGAACATACAGCAGGGATCAAAAGACAAAGGGGCGACTCAGGAGTAGATACCGCGAGGTCTTGTCACACTACTCAAAATGGTGCACAATTTAAAACTTCAGAATTGTTTATTTCTGAAATTTTCCACGGAATAGTTTGAGAACAACTGATCACAGACACCTGAAATAGTAGGTAACAGATGAGAGGAGCCATTGCATTTTGTGACACATGTAGGAACAGCTGAAGACAAGAGTCCTTCCCCTACAAAGTCCAAATTTATTCTCTCCTCCTCCTAGGAAGGAGATATTGGGAACGGCAGGTTTTCTGAGCTACAAAACATCTTGTTAAACCATTACCCCAAGGAAGTGGACACGTGTTCCCCCTTACACATGTTTACTTAAAGGGAAGTGCTTTAACTTCTGGGGAAAGTTCTGGGAAGAGTCAAAGATCATCCACTCCAAGGAGAATCTCATATAACATGGACCCAAGGTCACTGGCAGCTTGTCATGCTAAACAGTGATTAAGTCCTACACACCGGGCTCCCAGTTACTGTCACAATAATAGTCACGAGGCTTCTGAAAGTGCACCCTAAGATGCACTTTGTGTTCGCTGCTTGTCTAATAATGTTCAAAGTACTCATGTGAGGTAGGTTCTGTAAGATCAGCTACCATTCACTGGGCATTTGTGATGGTTAATTTGGATGGTCAACTTGATTGGCTTGAGTGATGCCTAGGAGGTTAGGAAAGCAAAGTTTTGGGTGTATCTAGGTGGGTCATGTGGCCATGACCTTGGGGACTATATCTGGTTCCTGGCCCCTTCCTCTCTGCTTCCTGGATACCAAGAATTCAGCAACTCCCCTCTGTCAGGCAGCTTTGTGCTGTGATGTTTCTGCCTTGAGTGAGTCAACCATTGCCTGAAAACTGAAACCATGAACAAAATAAGCTTTTGCTTCTTTAAGTCCTGTCAGATATTTTGTCCCAGCAATAAAAACGCTGACTAATGTAGCATCTATTATATGCCAGCTAATTTTCACAATCTGTCTAATGAAGAGGAGAGATGTATTCCAGATAGCTGCTCTCCAAATGGAAAAATAAAACAAAACAAAAAAATTACAGAAGAAACTCAGCATCCTCTGGATAGTGAACATAGCCAGATCGGTCAGACAAGAGACAAGTGTTGGAAAAATGACAAAAAGACAATAACAAAGTAGCATGGAGCCAGAGAGAAGGTGGAGGAGAGGTAGCAGTGTGGTGGTGGGGTACTTTCTGGAGTGGTGTGGCAGCGAGAGAGTCGGAGGGACAGGGCAGAACTCTAACATGTTTTTGTACGTGACCTGCTGTATAAATTCCCATGCCCATACTATTCTGTGTTATGAACAAGATCAGGGCACACCTTCTTCTTACCCTGTCCTCATATGACAGAAGGGGGTCAGAGTGCTCAATGGAGTCCTTTTTATAGAGGATAAGTCCTACAGGATTCTCCAAGTCTTCTCAGTTGGATTTATTCAATTGTTTGGCTTTGGAGATACCCATAGTAGTTTTACTTATGTTCACATTTTAAAAATTGGAAAGGTTAAAAAAAATGAAATAATAAAATAAATAAAAGCTAGGATGGTTACTATGAAAAAAATTCAGAAAATCAGTGTTGATAAGGATGTGGAGATATTGGAGCCCTTGCCCCACGGTTGTACAGCTGTATGGTTGAAAGTGATTAAGATGGTTAGACTTTGTTATGTTTATCTCACCACAATTAATAAAGAAATCCCAAAGCAGCCCTGTACGGTCGTTTTCATTACTCTCATTTTACAGGTGGAGAAATTAAGATAATGAGACTTCATGTAGCTTGCTTCGGCCATACAGCTAAGTTTCAAGTTCAAATCAGAGCCCCTGTGCATCATTGCGCGGTCTCTCTCAGGGAGCAGTGTGTGCCACGCCACAGAGGTTGTTTCTGGGTGGCCCTGGCCTCTCTTTTCTCATGACTGCCCTTCCTCCAACAGTGCTTTCCTACTGCTCGTCTTTGCTCCTCTACCTTTCCCTCATTGAAACGTGGTCTCAGGGAAAGGAAAAAACCTGATCATTAATTTTTACCTACGTTACGTGGCAGGAATTTAAATCAGTGTTCCACCTCTCTGAGGGGTGTTTGCTCTGTAAGTCTCATCACTTGGCGTGAAATGAAAGGCTTTGTTCCATATTAAAGGACTTTTAGGCATCAGGGAGCCGTTAGAGGGTGGTGATGGCGGATACGGCAAGCAGAACCCAAAACATATACCAAGTGGTAGAAACTTTAGGCACAAAGTTAAGACATTTAACGGACAGCCAGATCTTCAGGGAGGCAACAAAGATGTGTACTGTGGGTTAAGGGAGCTAAGTGGACGGACGGTTAATGTTAAACCCTCCTCCTTGAGCCAACTTGGCCGCCTGATTTGCAGACCCCACACATTTGTATGTCATCACAAACTATGCATATCCTTAAAAGACAATGGGGAGGGTTAATTTTCTTGGTATAATTTCCAGACACGTCTCGATGCCTCTTTTCTACTTGTTACACTGTAAAATGCCAAGCAGCCGGGCGTGGCAGCTAAACATCACCGTTAGCTAGCAGAGTCCTTTAGTGTCAAGAATGACAGGAAATGCTCGGGAGCTTTTGCCTACACTGCTGCCCTGTGCCACACTGCCCTTCCCTGCCCTTAGCTCTGGGGACAGGCTGAACACGTCACACTAAAGCTCAAGTATCAGCAGAGGCACCCTCACTACAAGTTTGCTGCCTGGATACTGATGCCTTCCTTGAAGCAGGGGAAAAAAACCCCACATATTCTATTAATTCAAAAATACTTTCCTTTGCAGCTTTTCCTCACTGGCAGAATTCAGCAGAACACACGTAAAAGCAGGAGTAAACAATGGTAGCCACGCTATCTCTAAGAAAGACGTGCTAAGAATTGAGCTTGTAAAGTCAGGGCTGGGACATTCTCTCTTTTCCTGTCACTCTCTCTCTGCCCCCGCCGTGTGTGTGTGTGTGTGTGTGTGTGTGTGTGTGTGTGTGTGTGTGTGTGTGTAT
>NW_022900926.1:69809840-69826533 GCF_012274545.1 Fukomys damarensis
AAGAGAGACAGAGATATTTCACCTTTAGATTATGCAAAAAAAAAAAACAAACTGAAACAAAATAAAACCCCATTACCCTATTTTTTTCTGTAAGATTTTACCTTTTCTAGGCCTTATATTCTTGGGTAAGAGTTAACTCAATGTCTTTCACTTTAGTCCAGCTGGTAATTACTTACTCAGTCTTCTGACTTTTGTCCCTCTTCCTGGAGTGAGGGGTCTGGGTGTTGAGGGAAACCTGTGTGTCTTTCTGTTAGAGATCCAGGACCTCAGGTCCATGGGGGGCTTTTTGCCCTCTGTGGGCCACTGCTTTTAGTACATGTGCAGCTAAAATGAGCGCTGGTCCCTGCTTTGGAAGATGTCCCTGTGCACAAAAAGCATGTCCCCTCCTGAAAGCTCAGCTGGGTCCTCCTGGAAAGTAAGCTGACTTGTTCTTCACCTCCCTTGGGATACTTTTCAGCAACCAGACCAGCTTGGCGCCTCTAGACTGCCCTTCCTCCAACACTGCTTTCTTACAGCTCAGTTTGAGTTGTCAGTGTTTATGTCAGAAGCTGAGAGCTAAACCCCGGTATTCATTTCTTCTGCCACAGTAACAGAACTTGTTGTTGGGCTAATGTCTCCCTTGGAGGACAACTGCATTATTCAGCCTTCTTTGTGGGTAGCGGTGGCTGCGTGGCTAAGTTCTGATCAGTGAGATCTGAGAACCTTAAATCACACCTTTCTGTATTTCTCTCTTGTTGGTTAGAATGTGGGTATAGTGGTGGTGGTGAGCTGTTGGTGTCCATGTGGTTGATGACACCCCAGGGACGATAGAGCAACAAGATGAAGAGAGTCTGGGTCTCTAAATTTAGGTATGTACAATTATGCAAAACTCCTATTTGACTCAGATTTGATTATGTTGTTGGAATCTCCCCACTGAGATTGAGTCTCTGCTGCCCTTTCTCCTCCTTCCTTACCCAACTGAAAGCCAGCACCCTCAGGCAAGGCCGATGTGTATAGCCCTGGTCTTAAGGATTGACATGTTTGGTGGTAACAAAGGATCATGGATCCACAACAGGACTTAGGGAAGAGCTGCAAGCTCAAATTGGGGTAACACTATTCTGTAGGGCCCCTACATTTGCAGGGATGGGGCAAAAGTTGAATGGAGGCTCCAACCCTTACTTTCTCCTTCCTAGCACATGGGGGCCTCCTATGGGAACACCCTGCTTCATGTTCCAACTCTGTGTTGCCACCTTTAGGAAGAGCATTCACCTAGTCTATGTGAAGCCCTGGGTTCACTACCCAACCTTGGAAAAAAGTTGTATACATTGAAACTGCTTGGGATCTTTTAAATGACACATTCTGGTTCATCAAGTCTAGGGTGGTGCTGGGACTCTGCATTTCTAACAGATTCTCAGGCTGCTGGTCTGTGGGCCACAATCTGAGTAGTAAGGTTCTAAAGCACAGGGTCCAAGGAGGTACTGCTATCCTGAGGAGCCTTCATTTTGGCAGTCATGAGGGATTTCTCGCTGGACTCGTCTTTCTCATTAGTTTGCCTCAGCTCTGACTGGGTGTAGTCTGACTCGACTGCTCTGTTCTGGGTCAGGGGCTAGCAGACCCTTTGAAACCTGGCAAAAATACCCCAGTTATTGCCATCCCATCAGGCCAGCTTGAGACATGACTTCAGTACTTTACATTGCTGTCAACTGTTTTCCTTTCCATTTTCATTGGCAAAGACTGAGTGATGAGGGCCGTATGGACCCTAAAGGACATGTCCCACCCAGTGTCATGTGGAGCGAGAACGAGGCAGGATGTGTAGAAAGGGGCCTGACCCCAGGAGCTGGTGCCTAATCCTTCTGTCACACAGGCTGAGGATCACTTCCAGACCTGTAGCAAAGAGAAGCATAGGACTTACCTTACAACAAACATGACAGTGAATCTTTCCTTGTGTGTTGTATAAAAGCATAGCTAAAGACTAATGAAAACTCACCCGATTCTTCCCACAGAATGCGAGTTTGGGTCTCTTGAAGACTTGAACTGAAGAACTCTCTCCTGTGTTTTTATATATGGATGTGCTGGGCAGAGGCAACCCTGCCTGATGATCAGAATCAGACTTTTGATGCCCAGAGAGGCCTTCCTGAGGCAGACCACACTTCTCACGGTTCTGTCACCGTGTGTGGTGGCTCTCTCTTAGTTCACATTCAAGGCCAGTCCCTGCTCTGCCTCATTTAAAGACACCCTGCTCCAAGACAACTTGTTTGGGGGTGGAGCTCAGTAATGGGAAGTTAGATCGATTCTAAGCAGTCTAGGTGTCTTCCAGTGCCCTGAAACCCATGCTTCTGTTGTATAGGCTGTGTGTTTTGCCACAATCGTCCCAGAGAGAGGGAATCTTGGTTAGGGGCCAGTGCGAGCATTCACAGGGATTTCCTGTCCAGCATATGATCTTGCAACTTCATCTTGGGTTAGGTGCTGCAGCTGTGTGATCCAGTATCACTGTGCAAAGGCACGATGATCTCCAGATTCCTGGAAAGCCCCCAGTCCTCCTTTCTCTGGAATCACTTTTTTGTCAATGTCCACTAGGAATGGCTGCTGTTCCCACCCCACCTATTTCCTGCAGGATTTTTGAAGCCCCTCAGTGCTACCTCGCATCCTGAATTTTTGCCTCCACTAAATACAGGTGCAGCTTGTCTCCCCTGACTTTTAGAGAACCCTCATTACCTCTGTGTCCCGCCCATTTTCCATATTTGTCCAGAGTCATGGCCACAATTTTGTTGCACACAGCACATTTGGGCTGAAGGTTTAAGGGCAATGGAAGGGATTACATACCTTAGCAGACCAAGGAAATAATATATACTGGACGCTGTGAGCCTCACTGGCCATCTTTTGCTTGGTCGAATATCTCACTGATCCTCTTTCACCTCAGGGTGGTGAACTTTCTCTCCAGAGACTTCTTCTTTCTCTCCTTTCAGGGCCCTAGACCTGTCCCAGCGCCTCGCAGGGAGGACAAGATTTTTTTGACTTTATCAGACAGTGCCATCTCTCCCCTTTCCTTGGTGGCAACGTTGTGCTTCCCCGCCATTGCTGATGATCTCATCTTTCACGGTCACCCATGACTTAGCAGGACATGGTAATTCCTTCAGTAGTATCTGCCACCAAGATTAGTACTACTCTCCAAATGAGCAAAGAAGCCTTTATACCGAGCTACATTTCTAACCCTTTTCCAATTTATTTTTATTTTGAAAAGATCTTCCTATTCCCTATTATCTATCTTTGGTTTTGCTCTTTAAATTGATTATACTTTGGGAGGGAGAAGTAGAGCTGAAGAGAGGTGGGGTGGGAGGAGGGAACAAGGAAGTGAAAAGAACTAAGGTGTGTTATGTCCGTGTACCAACTCCCCACAGTGAACATAATCATTATGTACTGCAAATACGGATAAATACAAATTTTAAAAACACAAATCCTGCTAAGTTGTTGGGGTGGAGCTTGAACATATGAGCTTCCTGCCTCAGATTCCCAGAGTGCTAGGATTCCAGGCATGGGCCACCATGCCCAGATCATCTTGTCTTTTTTGCCCTGACTTCTTTCCTTCAGAAATTTTAGACATAACAAAAATTTTGGAAACAGTTTGTGGTTTCTCAAAATATTAGATACTGAATTCCGTATGATCCAGCCATTCTACTTCTGGATGTAAATCCCAAATGAATGGAAAGCAAGGACCGGAACAGGTATCTGTATAGCTTGGGTTCACAGCAGCATTATTCAGAATAGCCAGAGGGTGTAAACCATCCCAGTGTCCATTAACAGCGGTATGGATAAACAAAACATGGTGTACGCGCATACAATGGAGAATGATTCAGCCTTAAGAGGGAATCTGGTTCTGCCACACGCTATGACACGAATGAGCCTTGTAAACATGACATGAAGTGAAATGAATCAGACACACAAGGACAAATACCGTGTGACTCCAGTTCTATGCGACAGCTAGAGTGGTCCCCGTCCACAGAGGCAGGAAGTGGAGTGAGAAATGGGAAGTTACTGGTTCATGGATGCACAGTCTCCGTTTGAGGTGGTGGAGAAGTTTTGGAGATGGATGGTGGCGATGGTTGAATAATAGCGTGAATGTACTTAATGTTGCTGAATTGTTCCCTTGGAAATGGTTAAAACAGCAGGTTTTTATGTTGCATGTATTTTATCACAGATTTTAAAAAACGCGAATTGAGAGTCTTGGCTCTTTCAGTTCCACCCCCTCGGGCCACACCCTCCCAGCCTGTCCCTGGAGAGCCTGGGAGGGGACAGGTGAGGGCCAAGGGCAGATTTGCTAGCTGTTAAGGCACAGCTGTGCCTGGGAAGCAGGAGGGGCTGTTTTTCAGCTTCTGCTTCTCCTTGGGACTCAGCATTAATGCTTGGCTCACAGGTAAGCCCTCCCTCTACAGATCCCAAATACTTTGCAGTTTTCAGTTTTCACCTGTCTTTTGATGGAGCTGAAGCCAGCTCCCTCCTTGGGATTAATATTCACAACAAGCAGAGAGCGATTAATTTAAGCAGTTGAAATTTATCGTGCACTCGCCTGAACTCAAAGCCAGCTTCTTCTGGGTGTTTATTTTTCAGTGTCGATGCATCGCCGTGACAGCTTTGAGCACTTGAATTTGAAATGCACACACCATTGTGCATGGTCCCTGATGCCTCCCCCTGCTCTTGCCTAACCCCCCGAAAACTAGGGGGCTCTGAGCTCCGTGTGTCTCCAAGTCTCAGAAAGGTAATTCTTGATTGCTGACCTATGGGAGCAGTCGTGAGCCTTGAGGCAGTGTGAGATTTGGGTTTTATGCCCAGTGCGTGGAGCAAGTGATTTATTTCATTTCAGGGGGCTTCAGTGCATAAATCACGACTGTAACTTACGAGCACATCCTGCCCCTGCTTCTGGCTGTCACAGACACCACCAGAGTCTGGGGCTGTCTCTCAGAGTGAACATGAAACATTGTCTGTAGTATTCACCCTTGCTTAGGGCTGCACATGTTCCAGGGGGCATTGTGTGGGGCATTGAGCCCCCAAAGCCCCTCCTCCAACCTCCCCACTTTGCCTCAAGCCAACCCTCCCTGCAGTGACTGTCTAGAGGGGACTCTGGCTGCTGGTGCCTAACAAGGCAGAACAAAGGCCTGCGTGCTTGCAGAGTTCCATTTGGAGTGCATGACAATTTCAGAGCACAAATGGGAAAAGAAAAAAAAAAAAAAAAAAAGAAGGCTTGAAATCTATAACTGGCTTTTATCAAACCAGAACTTGTAGTTCTCTGCTGACAATCAGCCAGCAGCTAAAACCCACGAGGGATGGTTCTTACTCGCAGCTTCTGGCTGGCTATTAGCTACCCGCAGCCTTCTGACCCTTTTTCCAGGGAAGTAACAGCTGGCAGCTGACAAAGGCGCTGGCAGAGTGGGCAGCTTTTGCTTCTCTGGGAACGGATATAAGATTGGCAGGAAATAAGGCATTTAAAATATGAACGATTATAAGCATTTTCATTTGCCTTTATTATGCTCTTGGATTCTGGCTGTGATTGCTAAAATGTGTTTTGTGCTATGGAGATTTGATGGCATTCTTCCCTGAAAAGTAGATGTCCCCGCTCTTTTCCTGTGACTGATACCAGTCCAGATAAAGGTGGATTCTGTGTTCTTTCTCCTCAGCTGTCCTTCAAACAGTGTTGATAACTAAGGCGACAGGCTAATGGTTGTGAGAGCAGAGGGGCTTAAGTGTGGGGCTGCTGAATAATCAAAATGCAGCTTTAGTGCACTTGGGCCTTTGGGCAGGGCCTTCAGTGGTGTCATGGCAGTTAGAGAAAAACGAAAATTGGGATGAAGTACGTAGTCAGGTATAGACGGGTCAACTAGAAGTGGACTGGATAAAGTTTACTTGAGCCTAATTTTTCCAGAGTCCCCTCTAGACAGCTCCTTTATTTGGTCAGGAAGGGCAGAGGTGGAGTACCCAACAGGAAGCCCTAGTGATGGGAGACAGGGTGGCACCACTGGGAGGGCAACAGGGCACCTTGTGTCACACCCACACTTTAGCTCTGGGTCCCTGCTGCTTTGCCACAGAGTCTCCCCTGGCGGGACATAGCACTTTGGGAGCATAGCCATCTACACTACCCGCGATACTGCCATTTTGCTTTCATTAATGATATCACAGTCTGTTTATTGTAAGGGCTGATCTCTATTGGACATTTTAAGTAAGAGTAGGAGTTCAAGTAATGTTTGTCCAAAGAACATCTGATGGATGGGGATGGGGACAGGAAGGCTGGGTTCTGGCCCCAGCTGGTCAGGAGGACAGTGGGAAACTGAGACAGTCAAGAGGACTAGATGGAAAAAGTATGCTTCCATTAGAGGTATAAATGGTACAGGTATATGCATTGACTTGGTAAGCCGGATAATTTCAGAATTGTGGATTCTGTTTCTTACATTTGTATCTCTAAAAAAATGAATCATTATTGAGACAAAAGCTTATTTTTCAAGATAGTGGACCACTACCTCCCACAGACTCATTCAATTGACAAAGAAGGCATTAAAAAAAAAGATATAAGTCCACAATTTTTAAGAGAATCGGGAGAAGAACAGTAAGGGAAGAGTTAATTTGCTAGGTAAGTTTTCCTGTGCCATTTGCTTTTAAAGCACGTAGATATAGTATGTTGATTTAAAAAAAAAAAAAATATATATATATATATATATATATATGTAGAAAAATTAGACAGGACCTTTATTGCCTTGCTTCTACACCAGCTTTTAATGAAGTCCACACACACCGACCAGGCATTGTGGTGCCCACCTGTCATCCCACCTATTGCAGAGGCTGATGCAGAACTCTTGAGCCCAGGAGTTTGGGGCCAGCTTGGACAACATAGCAAGACTGTCTCAATAAAACAAAACAAAAAGACCATGTGTGCTCCTCTGAAAGAGGGAGCTACCATCATATTCTCAGCAGCTCTCAAAGGAAGGCAGTACTTTCTCCTGCACAGAGATGTTTTCTTGTTGATGATCATGTTGGATTCCCATTTTTTCTTGCAGTCTGAAGTCTTCCCTGTCAGAAGGAGCTGATGTACGCTGGGAGGAGCCCAGCTCTGTTCAGGAGAATAAAATGTCCACAGCTGGCCCCTTTATGTTTTATATGGCAGCACACTTTATTAAGTGTGATTAAAAAATGAAACCACAAATGGAGGAATGTACTGAGCATATCAAAGGACAATATTTGTCACACAACCAGTAAAATGAGTATTTTCATTCTATTTCTGGTGCTGTTAGGCTGACCTTGGACAACCAAAGACATTTTTCACTGAAATAAACAAAAACACTAAATAGCCATGGTCAGCCCATGGCAAAATTGTGAAATTGGCCAAGTTCTTTTTTTTTATTAGGATTCTCCCATCCTCCTTTGTGTCTTTCTTCTTACTGATCCCTCCGCTCAGCCCCAAGGCACACCTACTGCTCCCTTAAGTGCCAGGAAAACAAAATAAGCTTCACAGGAAAAACACTAAAAGGGAGCAAATACATTTTTGAAAAGTGTGCAATGAAGGACGAATGTGAAATGGAGAGGCAATGAATTAATAATTGGCACATATTCTGGAAGACAAAGAAAAGATTGAGACTATGTTGAGCCCAATGTCTAATGCCATAGTTCCAGATGAGGCAGGTCAGAGAAGGTATTTTGTGGCAGGGGTGTTTTTTAATATTGCATACATCGCACTAGGGAGGTCATGTGAATATATATTAAGATTGATTGGGATAATTAAATGTTGCTTCAAGGCAGGACAGGCCTTGAACTCTCAGCTTAGGTTCATTTCCATTCCTACATGTGTCTGAGACTGAGTAGATTCCCATAAGTTTCCCTTCTGCTTTTAAGTACACAAATGCCCAATATTTCCTGGAATCCTGGGATCTAGGTGGAACAAGCAACAAGTTGTGGGCAGTGGAAGGTAGGCAGGGGCAATAAAAGTCATTTCTAGTTGTGGCCCCTAAAATGTCCCATTAGAAAACAGGGGTCAGGGATTTAACTCAGAGGTTTCACTGCCTGCCTCTCAAGCTCAAGGTCCCGAGTTCGATCCCAGGTAACAACAACAACAACAAAAAACCCAAAAACAGGGATAATGGTGTCATTAGTTAGAAAGAGACTGAGTCACAGCTCAGAAGAGAGACACTCACTGGACACGACTCAGCTGTATGAAGCTTCTGAGAATTTTTAAAAATTTTATTTATTTATTTTAGTACTGGGGATCGAAGCGGGGTCCTTATGCTTGCGAGGCAGTAGAACCACTGAGCTAAATCCCCTACCCTGAGACTTTTCTTACTAAAGCTCCTATTAGCTACCCTGACTGGTTTCAATCCTACATTTAAATAGCACAGAGATAATGTCCATCATTCCTTTGTGTAAACTTGTCAAAATGGCGGAACTCAGTCACGTATCCTCTTCGGTTCTGTCTCCTAGGTGTGGGATGTCTGCTTTCCAGAATAATTTCCCACGGTGCAGTGGTGAGGTTCACAGAACGTGGTGACCAAGTTCTGCTCCTTGAAGATGAGCTTCAAGGTAGATTCTTCTTTGTCGGCCTCCAGGAGTCTGTCATTGGTGAAAATGGGCTTGGCATGGGTGCACACAACTGAATGCACAAGAGAACTCCATGAAAGAAGGTCCTCTTTCCCCTCTTCCTGAGATTCAACCTCACTGCATCTGTGAGCCCCATTCCTGGCCCACACCATGTGCCCACTGGAAGGGCCCTCAGGGTCTGGGTTCAGTTTCTTTCATTCACTGATAAGCAGACATGAGCAGAAATGAGCTTGGTTGCCCTCTCAAATACCTTGAAAAATGCATTGTTTCCTCATTTAGATATGTATATTTATATTAGATATGTATATTTATATTAAATTTGTATTTTGTACCCATACGAACATATACACTTTGCCCCCTTCAGACCAACTCACCAATATGCATGGGCTCTTTGCGGTGTGCGTGGGTGAAAGAGAATGACATTCCACAGAACTTCCTGACTGCAAATCCTGCACTGGGCCGCTGTGCTGCCTCCTGTGCTCATGGGACTCTGACTTCCTGGAACGGGTGCTGGGAGGGCCTATCTCCCAGGCCTCTGAGATGCCAGGCCCTCCGGGAGAAGCTCATGCACCCTCAGAGGGCTCTTTATGTGAAAACGGCAGAACAGTGTGGCTCTCCCAAAGGTCTGCATGCTGTGAGCCAACACCTCATGAGTAAATCACTTTTAACAGCAAGATGTAAAGTTTATGGAGAATGGACATAAATTTGGGTCTGGAAAGAGCACAGTTTCCTGTGATGACAGGCAGCTAGGCTGGTGTGTCTAACACCACAGTCCTTTTAACACCCGCCCTACCCCATGCCCTGGGCTGCAAAGGATATCCGTGCCAGCCTCAGAAGCCCAGAAGAACACAAAATGAGCATGTACAGAGAGAGCCAGGGCAGAAAATAGTACCCAGCATCCGAATCCCAGGTCAGGAACTACTCTTCCTACTAAGCAGTAGACTTGATACAAAGGTTAGATGACACCGAAGGCCATAGCCTCTGACACCAAACAGACACTCTTCTGGAGGTCACGGTGAACTCCTGGGAAACTAGGATTAGAAAGAAGGGAGGAGGAGGAGACAGATGAAAAAGAGAATATTTTATCTCCTGTTTTTGGACATAGAGCTACACAATTATACTTTAGAATTCTGCTTTGAGACAAACAATCTCTGAAAGAACTCACGAAATCTAACAGAAATCTAACATTTTCAGGAGACTTTAGTATTGGAATTGATACCAGCTCGCTGTCCCACAGATTGGCCTCAGGACACATATTTTCAGCTTTATCCTTGCCTCATTGGGGTTGCATAGGCTGACATTCGTGAATGAGAGGAACTCTGGGGTCTGCACAGCTGAGTGTTTCTCATACATGTAATCCCCAAACCCCTGATTTGTCTGTGACACCTTCAAGGCCATACAGGGTGCTATAGAATAGAACTCACCACACAGAGGCAATGGTGAGCTCAAGTGCAAAGGTCAGGCCATAGGGGCTGGGGCAGAGGGAGGAGGAAGGGAGCATCGTCAGGAGAAGAAAGTGAAGTGCCTTTTCTGGGCAAGTCCTGGTACCCGCCCCAAAAGCTAGCACTCCAGGGGTCCCCAGGGAAGCCAGAGCAATGGAGCCAGCTCACAGGACCGCAAGAAAGTGGTATGCTTCGAAGACCTGGCGTGTTCCAGGTGCACTGGCTCTTTGAATCCTTAGAAGGAAGAACTGGGGACAGAGGAGGCAAAGGGGGTCTGGGATTGACTAAGGATGCCAAAAAGTTTTCGATCAAACTGAGCCCCTGAAGAGGAGGCAGCACAGCCCGGGGATTAGGTCACTGGACTGTGGATCCCAGCAGTCTGCTTTCGATTACTGGTTTTCCCCACTTATTGGCACACAACCTCGGGCAAGTCACTCAGGCTCCTTCTTGTCCAAATCTCCATTACGAAATGGGGATCATGGCCTTAATACGTGTAAGTGTTTAGAAAGCACCAGGCATTTTTCTTTTGTTTTTGTTTTTTGACAAGGTTTCGCTGTGTAGTTCAGGCTAGCCTTGAACTTACTGTGTAGCCCAGAGTGGCCTTGAACCCATGGTGATGCTCTGGCCTCAGCCTCCAGAGTGCCGGATTACAAGCATGCACGACCGCGCCTTGCCGAACCAGGCATGTACAGGGTAACTCATTCCTTGTACTCTCAGCATCCATAGGGAAAGACATGAGAAGCAAATGGAGGTCTCTCTCCTCCCCCATGCTTGAGGCTGTCTCATACTTCCTGAATAGTATAGAGATTTTTTTGGCAGACACAGAGGACAAAACTCATGAAAATAAACGAAGAGTGGCTACATCCCTGAATTCCTCCCCTTTCCTTAGGCAGCATGGGGTGGTGGAAAGAACTCTGGGTGGAATGTCAAGGGACCTGGCTTTTATCTCAGCTTCAAGGGAGGGACGCGGACGATATTCAGTCAGCCTCCGAGGCTCCCATAGCTCCTGGGTGAGGACTTGAAGATAATCTAGTCCACATTATTGATGCCAGTGTTAGCATTCACAGTCTCCAGCGTTGAACAATTCTAAACGCTCTATACGCAGTAGTGAATTGGATCAGAGTTGAGAGTTGTTACTGCTATACCCACTTTGCATCTGGGAAAAGAAGAGTTAAACATTCTACCTCGATACTCTGGAGGGAGTAGACTTACATTTATGTTTTCTTTGAGTAGACTTTCTCAATTATTTTGCTTTTGTTGAGGAAAAGCTTACATTGCAGGCATGTGCAACCATCTTACAGGTACATCACAGCCGGTTGTTACATACATATATATATATCTTTGTAACCACAAGCCCAATTAGGACTTAAAACATTTAAAACACTTAAAACATTTCATTCACTCCAGAAGATTCCCCTGTGCTTCTCTCCCAAAGTCACCAACCCCAAACCCCAAGATAGCTACTAGGCTAGTCTTGGCCATTAATGAATTCTGTTTGCTTCTGAACTTCATATAAATGGAATCATGCAGAATTTACTATTTTGTGCATGGATTGTTTTACTCAACAGTTTGATTTTTGAGATTTTATCCATGTTGTGATGTGCATAAACAATTTGTTCTTTTTGGTATTCCACTGTTTGAATTTTTTTAAAAAATTAAATTTACTGGTTCATTTTAGGTATACATAATGATCACATTCAGCAGAGGGAACTTGTACCTGTACATATATCTTGGTTCTTAACTTTCCCATTCCCCTTCCCTCCCTTCAACCCTTCCACCCCTCCTTGTTTACAAAAGCTTTATTTTCATTTTTTTCTTTCCCATCCTTCCTTTCCCCACCCCCTTCTAGTTCCCCTTCCCATTTGAATATTTTCTTCCTATTTCAAAATATCTATTACACATTTTGGTCCTTATTTACACTTTCTGTTTCTCACACCAGAGAAACAGTGTGGTATTCACACCTGTGTGATGTAAAAGTATGGTCTTGAGTGCATCCATTTAGCTATAAATGTCTCAAGTGTATCCTTCTTTATGGCTGAGTAGTACTCCATTGTATTAAAACAAACCACATCTTCTTTATCCATTCATCAGTTGCTGGGCATTTGGGCTGTTTCCAAGTTATTCCAAGTCATTACAAACTGTGCCACTATAAGCATGGGTGTGCATATAATGCTGTGATATGATACTTTTAATTCTTTCTGAAGATATCAAGAAGGAATGGCTGGATCAAATGCAATCTCTAGTTTTAGTTTTTTGAGGAATCTCCACACTCATTTCCACAGTGGTTGCACCAGTCTACACTTCCAGCAACAGTGGAGAAGGGTTCCTTTCTCCCCACAGCCCTGACAGCATTTGCTATTGGTTGATTTCTTGATAGCAGCCATTGGAGTGAGATAGAATCTCAGTGTGGTTTTAATTTACATCTCACAAATGACCACTGATGTTAAACATTTTTCACATATTTAATTGTTATTTCTACTTCTTCATTTGAGAAGTGTTGATTCATTTCAGATGTCTATTTTTGGATTGGGTCTTTAAATTTGAAGGGTCTGATTTTTTTGAGATTTCAAATATATTCTAGATAGTAGTCCTTTGTTTGAGGAACAGCTGGTAGAAAACTTTTTCCTGCTCTGTGGGTTGTCTCTTTACCCTGTTGGTGGTTTCTTTTGCTGTGCAAAACTTTTTAATAAGATGAGATTCCAGTTTTTGATCCTTTGTGCTAGTTCCCGTGCAACTGAGGTTTTGTTCATAAAGTCCTCATCTATGCCAATGTCTTTGAGAGATCTGCCTAACCTATTTTCCAGCCAGTTTAGTGTTTGATTTTAGTTTAGTGCATGGTGAGAGATATGGGTCTAGTTTTAATCTTTTAATCTTTGGCAAGTTGAAACCCAATTTTTCTAGCACTGTTTATTAAAGAGGATGTTTCTCTGCCAGTGAAGGTGTTTGGCTCCTTTGTCAAAGATGAGGTAGCTGAATACATCTGGAGTTGTTTATGCACCTTCTAATCTGTTCCACTGGTCCTCAAGTCTGTTTCTTTGCCAGTACTATGCTGTTTTTATCATAGTAGCTTTCTTCCACTGTGTAAATTTACCTGCAATTCATTGGTCCATTCTTCTGTTGATGAACATTTGGATTGTTTCCAGTTTGGGCTATTATGAATAAAGTTGCTATTAATATTCATGTACAAATCTTTTTGTAGGTATATGCACTATTTTATTTTGAATGAATGTCTAGGAGTAGAATTGCTGAAACATAGAGTGATAGTATATGCTTAACTTTCTTCCAGTTTTCCAAAATAGTGGAATAAATATTCCCACTAGCAATGAATGACCCTTTAGCGGTCCTTATCCTTGCCCAATACTGAGGCTGTCATTGCTTTCCTCTTATCCATTCCGTGTTTCCTCACTATGACTTAAATCTGCATTACCTGAGAGAAGAGCAGTGCCCAGCATTTCTTGCTTTGCCATTGGCCATCAGGATACCATTTTTCATCATGGGACTTTTGAAGGCTTTGCCATTTCAAAATGAATTATCTTTTTCTTGTAGATTTGTACTTTTAAAATGTATTCTGGGTATATACGGATTACACATATCTCCTCCAAGTCTGTGACTTGCCTACTCACTGGCTTAATGATGTTTTTGGTGAGTATACATTCTTTTTTAGACAGGGTCTCACTATATAGCTATGAATTCCAGGCTGGCCTCAAACTCATGGTGATTCTCCTGCCTCAGCCTCCCAAGGGGTGGATGACAGGTGTGCATCACTATGCCTGGCTATCTTCTTATTTTTAAATAATGTCCAATAGCTTACGTCCTACTTTTACAATTTTTTACAAAACATCCACTTTGCTTTATTTCAACTTTATAGTTGAAGAGAAGGCATCTCTGCCTACTCCTAATTTATGAAGACATTCAATGTTTTCCTTACTGTTTTACCTTTCACATTTAGACATTCTATCCACCTTTGGGTTGATTTTTGCGTATACTGTAAGGTCAGCATAAGAGCACATTACTTTTTCATAGTGATATGCAAATGATTTGACTCCATAGATGAAAAGATCAGCCTTTTCTCTACTGGATTGCTCTGGTGTCTTTTTGTTGCAAACCAAATGACCATAAGCCTCTCTATTTCTGGAGTTTCCGTTCTGTCTGAGTGTCAGTAGCACTCTTTCATAGAGTTTCGTAGTAAATCTTCAAATCTGGTAGTATGAGTCCTCTAACTGTGTTACAGGGTGGTTTGCTATGCCGTGTCCTTTGCATTTCTTTATAAATTTGAGAATCGGGTCAATTTCCTTACTTCTGCTAAGAATGTGCCGTGATTCTTTTTGGAGAGAAGTAACATTTTAATAATATTAAGTTTTCTAATCCTTGAAGATGGAATATATCTTTTTGATTATGTCACACACAAGAATGCCCACAGCAACATTATTCACAACATCCAAAAAGTGGAAAGAACCCAAATGTCTACTAAATGATGAATGGACAAGTAAAATATTTTATATTGACATGACAGAATGTTACTCAGCAATAAAAATTAAGTACAATATACAGAATGAATGAACCTTGAAAACATACTAAGTGAAAGAAGCCAGTTACATGTGACCACATATTGTATGATTCCATTTAAATACAATGCCCATAGCAAGTAAATCTATGGGCAAAGTATATAAGCGGTTGCTTTGGGGCCAGGGAAAAGGGAAGGGACTGGGAAAGAGATGGTTACAAGGTATGGGGTTATTTTTTTCAGGGTAGTGAAAATGCTTTCAAATTGACTTTGGTGATGATAACGCAACTTGAAGAATATTTCAAAAAGTCATTAAATTTTATCAATTAAATGAATGTATCTCAACAATGCTTTTGATAACTTTAAGTCATTTTGTCTATTTTTATAGTTTGTACTGTGTTCTCCCCAAATGGAAATGCTAAAGCTCTAGCTTCTAGAATCTCAAAACGTGACCGTATTTGAAGATAGGGCCCTTCAAGAGGTCATTCGATGAAACTGTAGGGCGAGCCTCAGTCCACCATGACTGGTGTCCTTGTGAGAAGAGGAGGTCAGGACAGATGCAGACATGAAGTACTAGGAATGTGTGTGTGCAGAGCAGAGGGACACAACCAGGAGGTGAGGACAGGAGCCTCAGGGGACAACAGCCCTGTGAAAACTTGATCTTGGACTTCCAGACTCCAGAATTGTGAAAAATAAATTTCTGCTGTACTTTGATGCATCCACCCCAGTGTCCATGTGAATGCTTGTGTTCGTCAACAATAAATTCAGTCTAAAATCTATCCGTATAAATGCTTCTCAAATTGGACCATGTTTTCAGCACCCAAAGAGTTGTCTTTTTAAAAAACATTCTGATAGTAAGCAGCACTTCAGAATTTGTGCATTTCCCCCTACAAAGTAGGAATGCAAAGTAAGAGTCTCTAAATTCAGGGGGAGAAGATAATTCCTGAGAAATAAAGTTCTGAAATACTCAGCATTGTCAAAAATCTTCAACGTGAAAAATCCTGAGGCTGAATGTCTTGCAGTAATTATTATCAAAATCCTCAATTATGTTCAGTTAAAAACATTTCTGTATTTTCCTTTGTAAATAAGGAGGGGTAGAAGGGTTGAAGGGAGAGAAGGAGAGTAGGGAAAAATAAGAACCAAGATATATCATGCACAGGTACAAATTCCTTATGATGAATGTAATCATTATGTATGCCTAAAATGTACCAATAAACTTTAAAAGTTTCTATATGCACTCATGTTTTATAGTAAAAATAAAAATTTCAGTAGTAATATTGGAATGGGTAAAACTATTGGAAATTTCCACTATTTTGAGTTTTGTTGTTTTTTTAACCAATTTAAGTCTTTATTTGTGGGGGGGGGCGGTGGTTGGTACCAGTGATGGAACTCAGGTCCTTGGGCTTGAAAGGCAGGTGGCAGAACCTCTGAGCTAAATCCCCAGCCCCTAATTTGAGTCTTTTAAGGAATTATACTAACTATATTTTTTTCTTTGAAGAAAATAAAAAAACTGAGAAAGTGAATCTCTTTAAACCCCTAAATGTGAATGAATACAAAGCAAGGTGTGAATGGCACATTAGCAAGAGCATGTGAGGGGGCCACGGCCTGATTTCAAGTGGAAGAAATTTGTGTTTCATAGGGAAACTGAAGAACTGTGTTGCTGCAAAGCTGTTTTGAAATCTAATTAATAAATTCAATGTTAGATATTTGATTTGCAACTGTTGGTTTCTTTCTTTTCTTTTCTTTTCCTTTTTTTTTTTTCCCCACATCCACAGGAACACAGAGATAAGAAGAAGCCAGCAGCTGTCCTGCTGCTGTCACCACTGCCCTGTTGATCAGCCAGCCCCAGGCCCATTCCCCATGGGACTAAAATTTTCTACCCTCTGGACCAGTGCCCCTCCCCTACTTAAACTTCCCCACATCAGCCTTGTGAACCCTCCTCTCAGTGCCAATGGCCTTCTCACCCTTGGCCCATCTGCACCTGGATGGCAATAAACTCATTGCATGTTGCTTAGACTTTGCATGCCTCAGTGGTCTCCATCATGCCTCAGTCTGACTTTTCAAAACCTTGGACTTTTAAGCCACTGAGTTTTGAGATGATTTATTTAAGAATAGTGTTAGTGGGCCGGGGATTTAGCTCAGCGGTTCAGTGGCCTGCCTTGCAAGTGCAAGGATCCAAGTTCAATCCCCGGCACCA
>NW_022900926.1:69826642-69936952 GCF_012274545.1 Fukomys damarensis
AGAGAGAGAAGAATATGTTAGTGTAGCAATAGTTAACTAATATGACCACTGTTCCATGTTCTCAGAGAATAGTTCTTGGATACCTGCATCTGAATCCTCTGAACTCTAAAAAAAAAAAAAAAAAAATTCCAGGAAAATGCTTACTTCCAAACACTGATTAAGCAGTCTGATGGGACGGTTCAGCAGTGATATGACACTTAAGAATAAATCAAAATTAATATTGAGCCAAGCCTCAGGATGCATGCCTGTAACCCTAGCACTACGAGGCTGAAGCAGGAGGATTGCTGTGAATTTGAGTCTGGCCTGGGCTACATAGTGCATTCAAAGCCAGCCTGAACTGTATATAGTGAGACATTATCTAAGAAAAATTAATATTGAGGCAACTCCCTTCTAAATATTTCTCTAGGAGAAATCCTTCCAGCTAGCTATTCAAAAATGCAAAGATAAAATGTTTTATGTTTCTAAAATGTGGCTTTTGGGGCTGGGAATTTAGCTCAGCGGTTCGGTGGCCTGCCTTACAAGCGCAAGGACCTGAGTTCAATCCCCGATACCAAAAACAAAAACAAATAAAATGTGGCTTTTGGAGTTTCACTCCTAAATCTGAAGAATTCAGGGATCTGCATTTAGCTACATTTTCAGTCCCTGTTCTCTTGAGTGCCTGAGGCAGCAACCAGCTCAGGAGGAACCAGCCAGTCAGGGGAGAGCAAATAACTTGACCTTGCCAGGGAAGACAACAAAGGAGCGGGGTCCCCTGAGAACAGGAGGTGGAGGACCATTCTTTCCCAGAGGGTTTTCAGTTGGAAGAAAGCCAAATAGGTCTGGGCTCCTCCAGCTCCCAAAGATCCTTGGCACTGGCTAAGATGCCCTCTGCGGGGCATCTAACCTCATCTGGGCCCTGTCCCCACCCCTGGGGAGCAGATCCGCACCTTGAAAGGGGAAGGGAGCCACTTGAGGTCACTACATTTATCAAAAGAGGGCCTGAGAAACGAAGCTGGTCATCTTGAGTGTGGCCAGCCTAGGAGCAGGACACATATACCACTCCATGTGCAGGAATTCTCACTGTCACAGTAGAAGTGGGCAGAAATGAGGCAAAGTTTCACAAAAAGTTTCAATCCTTTGTGCCTCATCAGTCTGAAACCTTTTGGGACTCTCTGCTAGAGGTCAGGCTCATCAAATCCAAGTGCTGTGGTTCATTCGAGTACAGTGGCTCTTCCTGGTGGCTCATCACAGTCCATTAGTCCCTTTTTAGCAGAGACTTACTTTCTCAGGGGCTGAATTACACAAGCATGCTGGCCTGCCTGGCTCAGTTGGTTTGAAACTGACCTCCCCCCTATCTGGAGGGGGTACCTGCAGTGATGTCCTGGACAATTCTGATCACCAGTCCTCTCCAAGGTCCCCACTTACCAGCGGGGACATACTACTATAAAGCAGCTGTCAGGACTTCCTGAGCTGAGGGGGCTGGGGCAAGCAGG
This sequence comes from Fukomys damarensis, assembly GCF_012274545.1. Lineage (NCBI taxonomy): Eukaryota > Metazoa > Chordata > Mammalia > Rodentia > Bathyergidae > Fukomys > Fukomys damarensis. The sequence continues at coordinate 69,828,115 of NW_022900926.1, forward strand.
ATTCAACAGGAACCTAAGAGTGGGTTGTGCAATCATTGCGCTGCCACAAGTTCCCAGGAGAAAGACAATAGGAGAAAAGGGTGAGAATGCTGCTAAACACTGATGGTTGTGTCCACCCAAAACTAGATGTTGATCCTGGTGCCCAGTGTGATGGCCTTCAGAGGCAGATCCTTTGGAAGATGATTAGGCCACAAGGGCAAAGCCCTTAGTGATGGGATTAATGCTGTTATTAAAGGGACCCCAGAGAGCTCCCTCATGCCTTCTGCCATGAGGATACAGTGAAAAAAAAAATGGCCATCTATGAACTTAGAAGCAGGACCCCGCCAGACACCAAATATGCTGATGCATTGATCTTCGGCTCCCTAGTCTCTAGAACTGTGAGAAATAAATTTCTATTGTTTATAAGTCTATGGTATTTTTGTTATAGCAGCAAGAACAGACTAACATGTGTTCAGCAAGAAATTCTTGGCATTTCATCTAGGGAGGAGCCTGGACACCTCCTTTTTAAAGCTTTTCATAGCTCGTACACAGGCAGGTTTGGGAACTTTGCTTCAAAAGCCCAGGAAAGGTCAAAGATCAGTGTGAGAAGATAGGCTCTGCTTTGAGAGTGTCTCCCTCCCTGGGCTTGGGGTAAGCTCTCAATGCACCCACAATCTAAGTCCACAAGCCCAGTTCCCTAGAGCAGAGGAAGTGTGGGGCAGTCAGGCACTGAGGAGTCACCAGGCTGTGGGTGTACACAGCTGGAGGAGCATTCCCAGGGCTGAACCTGGGCACAGCGCCCATGACCAGCTGCCAGGACATCTGCAATCAAGACTTTCATTGGGAAACTCCTACACTTTTGCAAAATGCAGCTAGTGTTCCAGGCACTGTTGTCTGAGAAGATGCTTTCTGTTCTCAATGGAGGCCACAGTATCTTGTGTCCGAGGGGACATATGCCCTCCTGTGATACACACACCTTCTCCTAGTAGCTCTAGAGCTGGGCCTCAGGCTTCTGCAGCCTCCCTGGTCAACACAGAAATCTTCTCCTGAATCAGGCTTCCAGATGGCATCAATAGGCCTAGGTACTTTAATTTGAGACAAGTGCAATCCTAACACTTAGGTAAAGAGGCGACAGCATTTTTAACTGACTAAAAGTACCAGAAAGTTTTATATTACAGCAACAAACCCAGTATTATGGTTCCAATCAATTCAGGAAATAAAAAGTCTACAATTTATGGATCTCTAAGACTCAGAACTCCTGGCCAAAAAAGTGCCTTTTGATCCTCATCCCTTTAATCTAAACAGCAACAAACCCAGTATTATGGTTCCAATCAATTCAGGAAATAAAAAGTCTACAATTTATTTGGATCTCTAAGACTCAGAACTCCTGGCCAAAAAAGTGCCTTTTGATCCTCATCCCTTTAATCTGAAGCATTCTCTATAAATGTATTTCCATTTTAACAAAAAATGTCTTAGACTGGCATTTTTATTGAATAAATTTAGATTGTGTTTTAGGATTCCAACCATTGTATTAAGTTCAATGTAATATCTGAGAGCCTAAAATGTGCCAAGTTCCTACCCTCAGTGAGCTTTGAGTCAAGAAGAAGAACCCAGGGACAAACACTAATATCCACAGCAGGGATACAGCTGTGAACGCTATGCAATGACGAGAAGCCAGGGTCAGGATGTTCTGAGGGACCTGTGAGGAGGCAGCCATCACTAGATGTTTGAGTTAAGTTGGATAAGCTTTTGAGAAGAGGAGAGAGGGCGACAGATCACCAAAAAGCCTGGAGCAGAGCATTCCTGAGTGATAGCGGTTCATATGGCAGAGTGGTGGGATGATGGTAGAGAGGATGGGATAGACGAGGCTGGCCAGACATTGAAGCCAGAAAGTACTAAAGTGGCCCTGACTCTGTGGAACCTGTAGGTCAAGCACCCACCCCCATGGTCTCTTGATTCTCAGCTACAGCTCGAAGGAGACAATCTGATAGACAGCACCCAGTGGATCAGTTCCCACAGTCTGACCTCTACCCCTCGAGAGCAGCTGTGCTGGTTGGAGGGCAGGCAGGGGTGGTAAGGACATGACTGGGCCTACCCTTCAACGGAGTCAGCGTGTGGAGGAGTTTAGGAAAGGGGCATGGGCTAAGCAGGTCCCACTCCAGTAGTGGGGATAGGTGGGAGCCACTGCTTCTTTTGAGAAAGAGACGGATGCAATCAGAAACATAATTCTGGAAGCTTACTCTCCACTATGAGATGGAAGATGAAGGGAAAGTTGCTAACACACACCAGACTTCTGCCATGCACCAAGCATTATGCTAGGCACTGTACAAACACTACTGCTTTTACTTTTCACTGCACAGGTGAAACCACTTAGCCCAAAGCTACACTGCTAATGAGTGGCAGAATTGTGATTTGTACCTAAATTCTGCTCAGACTTGAAGTCCTCACTTTCCAAGCCCATCCAGCAGAACTTCTTACGGTTCTTACAGCTGCCTCATTTGCCCATACTCTGCACCTGTCCTCTTCCGCCTAGTTTCTGGTCCTCCTCCTGTCTTTTATCTTTGTTAATGGGATCACCATCTACCCAGTCACCTAGGCCCAGATCTCCTGAGATCTCAGCTTCCTTGTCTGTAACACTGGGATAATAATTTTGCGTCCCTGTGGGCGCTGTGAGCATAAGCCAAGAGAATTTTCACCAAGGGCTAGCAGAGCTTGGTATGGAGTGCAAGGTGTCTGCAGAATGAATAGAACAGTTGAGTGGGTGCGATGACTCCAGACTCGGAGTCTAGTTTGTCCACAACAGGACATGGTGACCTTTTTCTCTAAAGGGCCAGGCGGTAAGCGTTACCAGCACTGAGGTCATCCAATCTCTTTCGCAGCGACTCAGCATTGCCAGTGTGGGGCAAAACCAGTCGTGGACAAGAGAACTGAACTGGTGCAGCTGTGTCCTTAAAGGAAAGTGGAGAAGCAAACAAAAACTAAAGAAAGGCTGAGGCCGGGAATTTAGCTCAGCGGTCGGTGGCCTGCCTTGCAAGCGCAAGGACCCGAGTTCAATCCCCGGTACCAAAAAAAGGAAAGGCTGAGAAGGAACAGAACTTTGGGAATCATCTGGGAATCAGCTGCAGGGCTCAGCGTAGGAAACAGAACCCACTCTAGGGTTTATAAGCAAAAAGGAATTAAAAGATGTTTTAAACATTTTTATTAATATAGTACATGTCAGGACTACCTAATGATTACACTCATCATAGGAGTTGGTACAGGTACATAACACATCTGCATTCTTTTTTTTGGTACCAGAGATGGAACTTGGGACCTTGCGCTTGCGAGGCAGGCAGCAGCACCAATGAGCTAAATCCTGGGCCCTGCATCTTCATTCTTTTTACTTTTCCTCCTTCCAAAGGAATTTCATATGATGAGTTAGGAACATGTTGGAAGGGCCAGGAGAGAGCGCTCTGGTGACTCCCAGAACCTTGCAGAAACAATCTCTGCCACAATCGGGAAAGTGAGACCCAGGAAGCCACCATCCGCACTGTTGGCCTGGAGAGCATTGTAGCTGCAGAGAAAGAAAAGAAAAGAAAGGCCAGGAAGTGGTCAGGAAGCTAGGAATGGTGTGTGCAGCTACCACCACCACCGCCACATTTGCCTGCCTGGTAGAATGGGGAACCCAGCTGCTGTCACCTCAGCAGCTGACTTAATTGACACCCATGAAGCTGGAGGCTGGACTTCAGTGGCTCTAGACCACGTTTCCCAGCTGGAGATGGCCACAAGCTGCAGGAAACTGGCAGCTGCCTTCCAAAATTTCTGCAAAAATGTCCGTTGGTGGAGCCTAATCCACAGTTATGATCCTAGAGGTAAGGGAATGTGAAAAGTGTAGTTTCTAGCTTCCTAAAGGCTGTAGTGTAGGGAAGCACCCTAGAAAGATGTGGAGATGGAGTTATAGTGCATTCGGTGTAGCCTACATATCCTGGCGAGTGGTTGCTGCAAAACAAATGATCCCAAACATTAGTGACTTAAAACCACAGTCATTTATGCTGTTCAGATCTTTGAAATGTGGGCAGGACTTGGCAGGGGCAGTTTGTCTCTGCTTTGCGTTGAGTCAGCTGAGGTATTTGAACATGTGTGAGTGGCCCACGCAGCCACATGAAGCCGGAGTGGGAAGGAAGAGTCTCCTCCCAGCAGTCCAGCTGGGCCCCGGGTAGCAGCCAGAAGCAGCAAGTGCCATGTGCATGGGCCATTGTGAAAATAGATCCCCAGCCACTGCTGAGCTGCCTCAGCTGATGGCATGTGCAGCAGAGATGTGCGGTCCCTGATGAGCCCACCCCGAATTACAGCTTTGTGAGCCAAATAAATGGCTGTTCCTATTTCCGCCTCTATGTTCTGGAGTGTTTTGTTATGCAGCAAGAGATTACCAGTATGCACAGTTTGTGCTGAATGGGAGGCAGGGAGCAGAACAGATGGGACAGTCAGCAAGCAATGAGTCAGCCAGAGCCAGACAGGGGCCAGGGTGGACCTAAGTACAGGCCAAGTCCACCTCTGCCCTGCACCTCAACTTCAGGCTTACCAGCTCTTTAGCTTGGATGCTTCCTGAAAGCCAGGTCAGTGTAGTTTTAGCTGTTAGTCTCCTTAGCTGGCTGGCCAAAGCTCAAAGCTCAAGCTATATGATGAAAAAGTCTTTTTTATTTTATTTTATTTTACCAGGGATCGAACACTCAAGATCTTCCCACTGAGCAGCATCTCTAGCCCTTTTCATTTTAAAAATTTTGAGACAGGGTCTTGCTAAAGTTGCCAAGGCTGGACTTGAACTTGCAGTCCTCCTGACTCAGCCTTGCAGAGCCCTGGGATTACAGGTGTGTGGCACCATGCCCAAGCCTTCTAGGCTCATAGGCACTGGTGTCTGAGCGCTCTGTTTCCTCCAGAAACAATCATTCATTTCCAATAATGGCTGAAAGATTTAGACTTTGAAATGGCCAAGTGTTATAAAAAGACAAGACTGACCTAGTGTGGCTGTGAGTTTTTAAATGCAGGGTTCCAGGGTAGCTCCAGTGATTTCAAACTACAGGGTCATCACATATAGTTGTGCCAGTTGTGTAGTGCACAATTCTAGGGGGTATCATTCATGTTCACATTCCAGTCACTACGCTTTCGCATATTTATTATAGCAATATTACAGCAGATGAGAGCAAAGTGTTTGAGATACGGTGGATTTCTCTACTATATACAGCAAGTAGCAGGAGACACAGGTGCAGATCTAGTATCTGATAAATTTTGGCCAGTGGTAGGCATTGGGGGAGAGATGGAAGGAATGCGTAGGACCATCAGGACAGCACCTAAGAGATAAGTTTAGATTTGTGGGGATCAACGTTCAGCCATATAAGGTCAGGGAGGTTAGGAGGTGACAGGATGGGTCACCAAAGGATGACTCTGAGAGACAGTCAGCCATGGTTTGTCTGGAAAGGTAGGACTTGAGGGGCTGACTTTAATGAACAAAATACAGTCTCTGAGGAGAGATGGGGATGTAGAAACAAAGGAACACCTAATAAACATTTTCTGCTCCTAATAGGATGGGGCTGCAGGGTGTAGAGGATGAGAAAAGGAGGAGGAAAAGAGATGCACAATGATTGGTAGGGTGTGCCCTGGTGAAGTGAAGGATGTCTGGTGTACCTGCGAATTCCACAGCACCTTTGACCACTCCTTGTTGGGAAAATCTAAATTAGTCACGAGTGAGTCTCGTGATTCATAGCAATAGTACAGCTTCTGACTGTTGAAAGGCCTTTTTATTTCAGATGGATTATAGATTGCAAAAACCTTTATAGTTGGAACAATGGTCTCCATTTTGCATTTGATTCTGAAACAGAATCCCAGCCAAGCACAGCTTTTTGTTTTATCTGTGTATCTTCCAAGATCGCCTTTGGCTGTAGGCATGCTGCTTTTGTTCTTGACTTGCTGTTTTAAGTACAGCTTTGCTACATTTCCACTTTCCCCCTACTATTCAAAAACAAGTACTTATTTGAATACGAGCAGAAAAATACTGAAGGGAATGAAGCATTGCTTTCCCACCTCAAACACGGTGAGGTCATGGTTTGGTGATAGCAGTGACAATGATTAATGTTTTGCACTTTCACTTAGCGACCTTCAGGAAAGTATAAACAAATATTTTCTGAAATTCACAGTTGAAGAAGGGGGAGGTGAGGCATCTCACGAAGGACTGTACTGATTACAGTCAGTTCTTCTTCCTCTTCCTAATTATCTCACAAATTATGCTTTGGTGCTCAGTCCCGGAGCTGCTCATATTTTAAATCAAACTAGTCCACTGAACTAGGAAAATTATGCATTTACGTAAATGATGTGGGTAAATTATTATTCAATTTTTAACAGGATTTCCCCCCATCACTTTCCTGTGCACAATGTAATATGGTTAATTTACCAGAAAGCATTGTTATTCATTCCCTAATTCTCTAGGCAACTGCTGTCATTTGCTTACCATTTCCTCACTCTCTGGGAATCCACAGACCTTCCGGCTCCATTTAGGGCAGTTTGAGTTCCTGAGCCAGCTCTTGGGGCTTGGCTACACTCCTGGTACCTGCCAGGGGTCACCCCTTGGGAGGCATCCAGGAAGTGGAAGGATTCGTATGCCGGATCCAGTTTACCAGTGGCTTAAATGAATCTTTTGGTAAACACATCCCCTCTACTAAAAGATAAAATCTCTTGTGATATTTCCCCACAGAATTACATGTATGCTTTTCATTAAAACACTATCTCAATAATACGCATTTCATTCTCTCTTGCTTCCAATTAGCTACTCATTGATTATTACATAGCAAACACTTGATAATTAACCAAAGGAAAAATATCCAGAACAAAACAACCAGAATGCCTTGCAATTGCTAGTATATACCTTCTTCACAAATTTACATATTGCATGATGATGCACGCAAAATAGTCTGACTAATAAGAGGAAGGAAAGAATAATGAGCTTATAAACAGGACATGACCCCCCTATTAATTGTTATTAAGAGAGGTCGTGAGAGTTACTATCAGCCCTTTTCCCAGCAATTCCTTTATTCTTATACTCTATAAATATGTTTCCAACTATAATTTAGCTGGGACACTAGAGACAATGACCTGCTTAAAAATCATTGTTTCTGGAGTTGAATGGTATTATCTACCACCCCTCCATTTAGTCTACTAATCAAAATAAATGGTTTTATTGGGGGTGAGAGGGAGAGAGAAAAAGGTAGGGGAGAGATTTCTTGCGTGATTTTGGTTTTTCTTCATATTTTTACGTTTAAAGAGGAGGTAACCCCAATTAGGGGGTGGGAATCACAAGGTAACATTCAAAGGCAAGAAATACTAGATTCCTACAATTAAGCAGTACACTTGTCTTAAAGCTGAATTCAGGCACACTCTTTCCAGGAAGCCTCCCCTGAATTCTCCATACAGGGATAGAAGTGGTGTCTTTACCAACTTCCATCTGCGAAGAGCACACTATAGCTACATTAATGGGTCTCCATCCCAACTGGGCTGTGAATATCAAGTTTCTTTTTAAATTTCTGGTGCTAAGTATAGGGTCTAGCCCTTACTAAATATACAACAAAGGTTTGGGGAAGGAATGTCCACATCACTTTCCTGTTGCTGAGACACAATACTTGAGACCCACAACTTAAAAGGAGTAGAGGTATGTTTTGGCTCATATTTCAATCTATAGTGTGGTGGTGTCAAGGCAGAATAAGCCTGCACGGGGGCATGGCAGAGGAGAGCTGCCCCGGCAAACAGGAAGCAGAGAGTGAAGGGAGGAGTCTTGAGGGAGGGAGATACACTCTTCCAGACCGTACTCCCAGTGACCCACCTCTTCTGATCAGATTCCACCTCCTACAGCAAGTCAGCTACACTACCCCTCTAAATCCAATCACCTTCCAAAAGCCATGCCCATGAGTACACGAAAGTCTTGACTTTTAGATGTAAACCACAATAAGGAATGAATGGTTAGCTCTTACCTGTATCCACAGTTCTTTCCATCTTTATTCCAGAAGGTTCCTCTCATTCGGGCTTTGGTTTCTTCCTCCTGGCCTGGTGGCTACATCGTTCCTGCTCCCATTTGCTGCGTGTTGGTGAAGCAGGCTGAAATGACCAGGGCCTTCCACTTCCAAGTGGCTTTGGGTGGTTTCCATCAAATGTCCTCCTTCCCTGTAACATCTTCAATTTGTGGGGCTGTTTTTTCCTGGGTGAAAAAGGAAATCAGATAAGAGAATCCCTATTAGTTGGGGCAAATATGACCTCCCCAACATCAGCAGAAAGGTTTTTATGGAAAATTTCACACTGAGCTTCTCACATGGGCCACAGCAGCTCCCTTGGTCAGGCAGATGTGTGTCAGGCCTATTCAGAGCCACAGGTGAGTATTTTGTACAGCTGAATGGTCTGGGTAATTTTACATGCAGACACAGATGAACAACTTAGGGAGTGGAATATCAAGTTTCAATAAAATTACTAAGCTACAATGAGACCTCAAAGTCACTTTAAAATTATGCATCATTTGGCATCATTTATTCCATGCTGTTCCCACATTCCAAGAGGTACAGGTTTATCCACACTGGTGTTGGGAAGAGGGGGAAAGCACTTCTGACAGTAGATGGGGCTTTTGTGTCACATCTTGAAGACTGGTGACCGCACATTCACAAGGGGCAGAACTAGTGCTGAAGGCAGCAGGCAGTAAATCTATGTGTTTAGCAAGTTCTTAGGCAGATGTGTCATTCAGAGGTAAACCATTTGTTCCCCTGGATGGTGGGCATCCATCTAACACTGATCCGCTGTCCGACACCTGCCATAAACTCATCGTTCTAGTCTCAGGGAGGAAGAGGTAGACGAGGCAGCCAGTTTCTGTTCTCAAGGAGACACAGTTTAGCCGGGAAAATACTGTAAGAAGAGCAGTATTATTAATACATCGACAGTACCAAATACACAATTTTAAGAGTTGCAAGTATTCAGGAGGAGCACAGTATTTTGGCTGTTGGGGGAGCTCATCATTGAGTATATTCTTAGTAGAACGGTTCCTGACACACCGAAAAAGCCACTCATTTTTATTTCCAGCCTCAGAATTTTTTTGATGTGGGGTGGGGGGGCGTTGGGCCCAAGGCCTCACCCATGCACGCCAAGCACCTTACCACTGTGTTACACCCTCAGCCCTCCCCTGAGATTCTGAATATTCTGCATGTTGGGAAAGAATAAGGTATGAATTAGCTTATTAGGAAAACTTCCTTTTATATTTCAAAGATATTAATGATACTATTCTTTCATCATATTCTCCTATGGAGTTTTAATCAATTGTTGAGACTTAAATAAACAACATAACTGGTAGTGCTTTAGTAGTAGTATATATCCTACCATATTGTTTTTAGAATCCAACTTTGAGGTTCCTTTTCTTCCTCTAAAGTCAAAGGTAGTCTTCCTCTCTCTCTAACTTCCCTCTCAGCAGATGTTCTTAACAGTCTCACTGAATTTCAACAATATGTAGTGGTAAGAAAGCCAATAAAAAGACATCTAAATTCATTAAAATACATTTCAGGAAGAAATGGACCAAACACTATGTTACACAAATACATTTTGTTAGGATGCCTGCTCTCTCCAGCAAGATTTTCTTGTCTCAAGTCATGACAAATACAGAGATATCATCCCCACTTGCAGTGGGCTTTAGCATAATTCTCCTGTGCATATTGTTGAAAACCTTATCTCCTTTCAAGACTCATGAAAGAACCATTCCAATTAATATGATAGAAATTGGTAAGGCCCCTTGGGGAACTGAATATAAAATCTCACAGCTCCAGTGTTACTAGAAAAATTCTCTGCTGCCAAGATTCAGCCACAGGAGGACTCCTGCCTTTCTCAAGGTAGATACACACCCTCTCTCTGGTGCTTGTCAGGAAACGTTTAGTAGCAGGGCTGTGTCTGAGGGATCCTGTATGCGCTTAGCTTTTCTCCTACAAATGCCTGGTTTTCGACACATGGTAGAGCCAAATGCGTCACTTGCCTGGTCTACACCTGGATGCTCTAACACAGGGCACCCTCCTGTAGCAGGGGCTCTCTGGTCCTCCTCCCCATCTGTACACTGTGACCGAAGCAGCCTCTGGGGACAGCATGAGCTGCAATGAGAACGGTGTGAACAGGAATCTCCTGCTGCAGTTATGATGTCTGAGCTTCATGATCGGAATTCTCCAGTAGGTTATTTGACTTTTAAAGAAATAAAAAAAAAATTTATCACAAAGGCTCCCCATCCAGCACCAGTGCCTAATGGCAGCTTCTCCTGAGCAAACAGAGCAAACACCCATTACCAGGTTACTCAAGGCAAAAAATGTTTCACCACCGCCTGATACCAAGATGCTAACTTCTCTTCATAGTAAGGGAACTCTGGTCAGGGACTGTGGGTTCCTTGCTATAAACTTGTACAGCTGGTGAGACAGGATTCCTGAAAGGTGGTGGGACTTCCCCGAGGTGACTTCAAGATCTTCTCTTGAAAGCACATTACCTTCTTGGAAGAAAAAAACCTAAACTTCTGATTTCTTTGTATGTATACCTTCTTTGTAATCTCACTCCGCAACCCTGCTGTAAGCATTTCAGAACAGCTCCTGCACCCTCCATAAGCCAGGCCTCAAGCTGATCCAAGTGCTTTATGTAAGGGAATCCGTGAGCTCAACTGATTCAAGACTATACTTTGGGTTGAAGAAACTATTTTCTTCTTGGAAAAATGTCTAAGAGAGTTTTTTTTTTCATATTTTTTGGAAAGAGTCAAAACATAAACAAAAATCCTCTAGAGCCAGGGATTTAGCTCAGTGGCACAGTGCCTGCCTTATAGGTGCAAAGTCCTGAGTTCCATCCCTGGTTGGGGTGGGAGGGAAGAAAAAAGAAAAGAAAAATCCTCTAGAGAATATTTGCAAATTATCCATCCTAGTGGGGTGAAAAGATTAAAAATAAAGTTATCTTTCAAAAACATCAAGAATGTGTTAGTGAACTGCCCAATGTGATAAAAATCACGTGCAATAAAGCCTTGGAATTTTATCAATTTATCAATTTTATTAATACCAAAACAATGCCATAATATTTTTTGTTCTTTTGCCGAACTGGGGATCAAACTCAGGAGCTCGCACTTGCCAGGCAGGCGCTGGCACCACTGAGCTAAATCTCTGGCCCAATACCATAATATTTTAGTTAATCAAAAAAATCTGTTTAACCTTTTTCTTCCCCTCTCCAAATGTTGAAAACCCTTTCTAAATATAAAGTTTATTGGAACAACTACCCCAACAACAAACACTGTCTTCTTTGAGTGCCTCCATGTGACGTCACAGGATATTGGAGCTGTAAGGACCTAAGAGGGAATCTCAGCCAATCCTCTCATCTCCACAGACAGGCAGAGGTGAGCTGCTTGCCTTGAGCCAGGTGGCTGCTTGAGGTCTCAGAGCTGAATGATGGCACAGCCAGACCCAGACAGTTAGCTGGGTCTGATTTCATTATAGGAGCAGAGGGACACTGGAAATATGTTTACTGATTCCATGACAAAGAGACTCTTCTTGTCATTGTCTCTTTCTCCTGAAAGTGGGACACAGCAAATTCTAGTCAGAGAAAATGTCTGATAAACGAGAATGTTAAGGTATGCCTACTCTTGCTTTAACAGTCTTTGGAATGAGTTAGAAAACTGTCCAGCCTTTTGAGAGGGGGGAGGCATCTCTAGAGGATGTGAATGTTTCTGTCATTTGGAAATCACCACACAATGGCTAAATCCACCAGATGACTCCATCTAGCATGGGGCAGATTATGTCACAGAACTACTAGAGTACCTGTAGTGATTTAAACAAATGAACAAAAAAAAAAAATTTCAAATGTAAAATGCTCTCTTTTTAATTACTAAATTAAGAAAGTTAAACAATTCAAAAACGTAAACTCACAAATAAATCATAACAAAAAAGGAATTAAGACTTCAGAGTTGCTACTCAGTATTAAAAAACAATAGAAATAGGACTTTTGATTTGTTGTTGTTAAACATGTAATTCAAGGTTGGTACAAACAGCAACTAAAAATGTAATACTTTTTTTTTTGTGCATCCCCATGAAATGTAAAGTAGTGCATAGTTATTCCACTGGAAAACTCTTGAACATATAAAGTCATCCATTAGCAATACAGGACATTTAAAACACTTATTTTACAATGGGACACGTACAACCCCCCCCACCTTCCCCATAAATTTTAGTTGCATGAGAAAGTTTAGTAGGTTGCCATGACTACAATGCTATGGGTTTTAGACCATTTAAATGTGGTTACAAGATTTATTAAATAAAAAAACATTTGAAACATTTCAGCATTCATATTTTTGTACAGGAAGTTTGTGTGGTATCCATCTTCCAGTTCTCTTGGTAGGATTGGCTTCTTGCTTAAAAAATGTTCACTTTTATGTTTCAAGAACAAACTGAAGCAAGTTGGAGAAAATACTGGTAACAGAACTTGTGAACTCAGCCCAATGGTTCCTGAAAGGAGTCAAAGTAACAACCATCTAACAGTACAGTTGTGAACCAAAAAAGTGCAATCCAAATGAATAAAAAGGAAAAAAAAAAAAAAGGAATCATGCCTTACAAAAACCAAAAATGAGGCCACTGGATTGCAGAATAACACCAGTGCTTCGATGCAGATGAAATCCTCCCTCTGGGTCCTGCAGCTTTAAGGCCCAGGCTGACCATGGCCCCACATAGCACCCACATGGTACAAGTACAGGAACATATATTATATATACTCATATTTATAAAAAAGAAAAAAAAAAACAAACACCTGTCCTGATTGGTTTTTGTTAAAACATGAAAAAAAATTTTATTGTTTTAGACAAAGAGGCCACTTTTGGAAAATAATACTTTTTTTTTTAGTTGAATCAGGTGAAGACAGTTAAAATCACATAGGATTTGCATTTTAAAAAAAGGAAAGCACTAGGATCTTGGCACTGGAGTAACTATTTACACTGAACATAACATCGATACAATGCAGTTTTCCAAAGTCTGAGAAATAACAAGGTTCTGTCTCGTATGCTTCACAGAGGAGGTTTGGATTTGGGGACAAGTGTCATTCATGAGGGCCATGGAAGTTCATCAGCTTCAGAGTCACATGCAATCTGATCCTGGACGGTTCTCGCTGCTCAGGGCAGCTGGCTACAGAATGGAAAGCTAATGGGTAGGGGTGGGGAGCCTCTGGGACAAGGCCTCTGCAGACCCGGCCCTCACAGGTTCTCCCCAGGCTGGTACTGGGGCTCTGTGGCAGTAAAGTAGTCTTCCAGGAAGCCCTGCAAGTACTCAAAAGTGGGGCGCTCCTCGGGGTCCTTTTTCCAGCAGTGGATCATGAGCTCGTGCAGAGAGATGGGGCAGTCCTGGGGACAGGGCATCCGGTAGCCGCGCTCCACCTGCTCCAGCACTTCCCGGTTGTTCATGCCTGCAAAGACAAGGGCAGTGAGAGTGGGCCCCAGGCCTGGCACCACCTCTGAAGCTCCTCCTTCTCCTACTTTGGACCTGTGCATGGTGCAGACATGGGAGGTCCTCACCACACCCAGGGGCCCAAGCTGCCTTTCATGGGACACCATAGCTTGTAGTCTAACTAAAGAACGCAGAACTCACATATGCAGAAACCTGATAATGAATCTCAAAAGCATTCAGAAAGAAGCCAGACACAAAAGCAACATACTACAATGATTTCAGGTATATAAAATCCTAGAAAAGGCAAAAACTACATTGACAGACAGCAGATCACTGGACTGCCAGGTGGGAGCAGAGGCTGCCTGCAAAGGGTCACAGGGAGCTGTGCCAGGCGAGGGGATGCCTTGCATCAAGGGCCAGATGTGCTTCCTGGAAAGGACAATAGCATCTCCGCATTCTGGGCTGCATATGATTTCTGCCTTTTTGTTGTTTTGTTTTTACAATCCTTGAGGAAGGAAGGTATAAAGCCAAACAAGGCAGGGAAGCAGGTTTGGCCTGTGGGTGGTGTGGTCTGCCTGCCCTTGTTCTACAGCATGTGTGGGGTGTTGGGTTTGCCGAAACTCACTGAAGTGTGTCCTTAAAAATTAAAACTGAATTTTGCTGTATGTAAATTATACTCCAGTTGAGTAGACAATAATATAGGAATAAAGCAGACCCAAAAAACAACAAAAATAACCCAAATATCCACCACCCAAACACATCATGGAATGAAAGCATGCAAACCCTTGGTTTATAGCCCCTGGAAGGTCCATTTAGGAACTTCGTGAGTCAGTTTTTCTTAAACTTAGGCAAACTCTTGCTGGGATCCCACTCTCCGGGATCTACCACCACACTAGCATGGCTGAGCACTCCTGCCTGGTGACCCCACAGTGCCACGAGGCTTGGTGACTTAGATGGGGAGGTGACGTCCCCAGCACCCCTGTTTACAGATGATGGCAGCCAGGCCATCTATCACTGGGGTGGTCCTGACCCCCTCGGGCAACTTCCTTACGCAGAAGCATCACGGTGCCTTGTGTGAGAAGGCACTGTGGAGAGCACCAGCCCCTGCAGAACACAGCCCCACGTGCTGGCCTTCTTGACAGTACCTGGGATACCATGCCTTGACCCCTCTCCTACGAAAGCCAGGCACTATTCCCCAGTTTTTCTTTTTCTTCGTCTTATTTTCTTCTGTATCACATTCTGCCTTCTCCCTGCCAAGACCTTGTATGTTTTGGCTACTCCTGCAATCTGGAATCTTCTCCAATTTCTGACCTAGTTAATTCACAAAAGCAAGAACCTGATTTCAAGCCATACAGACACTGAAGACTTTCTCCCTATCTCTTGGGACTGGCACCAGCAGGAGAACACAACCTATACATGTAGCTCCCTTTAATTTTGGGGGAGAAGGCAGCCTGTTAACCAGAACCCTGCCTGCCTAGGTGGGAGACACTCAGACTTTCAGATTTTTCAGCTGGGTGTATCCTGGCTTTTCCTGGCTGTTGACCACGGCCCTATCAGTCATTTGCTTGTCCAAAGCCTTGTAGGATAATTTATCCTCTGACATTATAATTTCTTGAGGTGATAAAACATACACATTATTTTCATTGGAATGCAATAGGCTTTCAATACATCTGCTGTAAATTAGCCTCACTCACAAGTCAGGGCTGCTCAGCCTGCACCAGTGATGGCAAACCTTCTAGAACTTTGGACAATACAAACAGGCTGCTGCAGGATGTGTGCCGTACATCTGACACCCTGGCTTACAACCTTCTCCACATGCTGAAAACTCAAGACCTGGGCAGGAGCTGGCAGCAGGGGTTCCTGGGGCAGCCCTTTCCCGCAGAGTTCCTGCCAGCTGGGGCAAGGGATGCAGGCCAACGTGTCTTTCTCCACCATTCCGAAGTCCAACAATTTCTGAAAACCAGCAAGTTTTTGTAACTGGCTTGGCAGCAAAACTGATCTGAACTGGTTACAAACTTGCCACGATGGGAGGCAGTTGACTGTTCTGGTCCACACTCTCCCAGGGTGTTATATAATGCAGTCTCTGCATTGCACTGACTTTCTAAACACTGTCTGATTTGGAAGCACATCTGCTCCCGAGGGTTTGGCTGGAAAGCCCTGCATGAGAGATGGCAGCTTCTTCGTCCCAGGCAGCCCAGAAAGGTTGGGAAAAAAGTGTAATCACGTGTCAGGGTTGGCATCCTCCGGAGTGCATGCTCTGCCCCATGTTTCACAGTCTTTGGTTTCATAGTATTTCAGAAACTACAGAATCTGAGTGTACAGGAAGCCCTCTGGTCCCGGACCCTGCCAGGAGTGGGAAGAAAGGCAGGCAAAGGGCCTGGAGCTCCTTAGAGATGACAGGCGCTCCTGGTGGTGGCTACGACCCCCAGAAGGCCTCCCAGGGCTTGAATCTGGCCCTGAGAATTGGTCCGAAATGGCACCAGAGTTTAATCAATCAATCACTCTCCCATGGCTCTGTGGAGCTAAGGTCAGTAAATGTTTCATTTCATTAAAAAACAAAACTACTCAAATGGAAGTATTTCCCTTAAAAAAAAAAAAACCTCCTAATTCAGTCTCTGCCAATGGAAAGTTTAATTGGCCACTTGGGTCAAGCCTATTTTCCAATGCTCGGCTTGGACACAGCAGATGTGGCAGCTAGAGCGGCGGCATGTCACATCTCCTAAGGCAGCTTGCTCTCCCCGGGCAGCTGCAGCCAGGGGACGGAGCTGTGCCCCCGCCTACGCTGGTGCTGGCAGGGTCACCCGCTGGGGCCACAACGTCAGCTCACAGCGCGCTCCTCCCCAGCTCCTTTCCGGTCTGTGCCCCACTCCTCCCTGCTCTTTCTTGTCCTGCCTTCTTCTCCGTAGCCCAGGGAGCGTATGTAAGCAATTCCATGCTCCGGGCCAAGTAGAAACATACCGGTAACAGCTTTGCCAGAAAAGAGGGATCATCAACACTGCATCTGGCTGACAGGGACAAGGAGAATGACACTCGCTCTCTCCCACCATCTCCCCAGATGGGCTGACCTGAGGGCCTGGAGCCTGCACAGGGTCTCTCTGTGGCAATCACAATGTATCCACTCGGAAAGACCTGGGCTGCTTGTTTTATAGACATCATCAGCTCAATTAAAATACTAAGTTTTTATAAGTATTTTCTGCTATAAGAACTTAGAAAATCTTATTTCCTACAAGAATTTCAATGAACTGAATTTTATTCTGCACGCTATGGTAAAGATGGGCCCATTTCATTTTTTAAAAAGATGGTTTCATATTTCTGTTAGAAAGAAAACTGTTATTTCTTCTCTTTTAGCCTTTTCCCCCAAGACAGTGGCTTTTTCTGATACTTGGGAGATAAAGAAAAATGAATGTGAAGGGGACACAGACAAGCCCACAGGACAGGGGTCACGAGAGAGTTCTGAGGGGCATGGGGGCTTTAGAGAGAAGAAGTTTTTAAAATTGTGCCTCCAACCAAGGAAACAGATAGGGAAGAGAGTGTCTGGCAGAAGATAAGGGAGGAACACAAGACACAGAAAATTTGAACACCTAGCCTGGCCCCCTGTTAGGGAAACTCATCATGGTTGGGCCTCCAGGCATTGTACTGGGAGCTGCAATGGGGACCATTTTTCTATAGGAGGGGTGGCCCCTACGCGTCAGTGCTGTCCGACTGTGGTGAGAGTCGGATGCACCAGATACCCAGGTGCCATCCTCAGATATCAGCCTTCTAGGTGACGAGAGGCTCAGCAAGCACAGAGACCACCAGCCAGTTCTGTCTCCACCCTCTCTGTGGGCTCCCAGGCCTAAGGGAGCCTGCCTCTTCTCTGCCACTGGAGAACGGGCCATTTCAAAAGGTCACTTCACAGGACACAGTTTATTGGTGCTCAGTTCAGAGAACCTTGTAGTCAGCTGTTTAGGGGCCTCTCTTCAAATCTTGTTTGCAACTCTCACTTTGAAATGCTGACTCTGCACCTTGTTTCCCCTCCCTTTCCTTTACACGTCCCTATTCCTCTTCTTTGGGCTGCTGTACATGAACTCCATGGATCCTCTCTTCTTTTCTTTTAGATTCTTTAGGGTAGGAATCAAAATTTCTTCGTGGCAGAGCACTGAACTAGATGTCTCTGTATCTCTCTGCAGATGAATTGGCTTCCCCTGGCCTCACTTTCTCCACTTGTCAACAAAATACCTCAATATTCACTGTGCTTTCAGCTCTTTGAGAAAATGCGTCCCACGAAAGAACTGTTTGCGTTTTATAGCTTTCCACTTGTACAGCTTCCGTGTACAGACCTCAAAGGGGTCATAACTGCACAATCAGGAGTTTTGACTGTTTTCTGTTCATGTTTGCATCTGGACTGACTATGGGCTACATAACCTAGGTTTTTGTTCATGTGAATGATTACATGTTTCATTTGCAAACTGAACTGTACCTCTCACAGGCAGTGACACACTACTGTGCACGAGGTTTGGGGAGGTGTCTGTGGCTTTCTGCATAAACCCTGCAGAAAGGATCTCTTGAGCCGTGGAGCGCGTCGGGTGCCAAGAAGAAGGAGGCTGAGTTAACAGGGTACACTCAGCACCTTCAGTACATTCTCGTTACCAGAGTATCATGTGCTCTTGTTATCTCAGGGTGGTCAGGCTTTGGTATAGGATCGAAGTAAAAATCTGGGGCACAGAGCTGCTGATCAAAGAGTACAGATGAAAACAAAGGATTGATCTTGAGAAAGCACAGTAATTACTACCTTTGTTTTTCTTTGCTCATCTTAACAGATAACCTCAGGGCAGTTTTTTTTTATTAAGCGCACTGTATTAATAAACACAGAAATGAAGGCTGCAGGTGCCATAATATACAAAGGTTATTGAAAGTTGATAATACAGGATGAGAAAGAGCTCCTTTTCCTCAGAAAGGAAGTGAAAAAGAGGGTGAGAGCGGCCATCAGGAGGCTTGGCCCTACATAGGTAAGAAGAAAAAGCAGCAGATACAGGCCGTCCCTCCCAGGCTGCCCTGTCTGCGCGCATGCTCCTGTCCTCTCTCCACCTTTCACCAGGCACACTAGCCATGAGAAACCCCGGGGGAGGCGACAGCATGACCTTTGTGCCTACTAGGCAGGATGCCCCACCGCAGGGAACACCGGACTGAAGGAAAGTCCACTGGCCATGGAGAGGGCAGGGCGGGCAAAGGACCTTGGATCCCAAATTAATGTTAGAGGTTTCTGCCTGCTGCCCATCCTCCCTTGGCTAGAGTTCTAACCTTTGCCCACCCCAGGTTGGACACAGGAATATCCATACATCTACAGTTCAGGGCTCTATGGCAAAGGGAGGACTGTGGTTGGATCTGCAATTCTTTAAGGAAGGTGCTCCTAGGACAGTTTCCCTTTACCTCTCTAAGTCATTATCAAGTGACGATATGCATTCACGAAAGTCAAGCAGCTGTCACCTGCTGAAAGACGTGAGTGCTCCAAATGCACGAATGAATGTGATTTGCTTCAGAGAACATTTCTGCTCCTCCAGATCCTGCCAGACACACAAGGGCAGGTGCTCTGTTAAGGGCCAGGGTGCAGAGTGGCCAGGATACTCCCTAGAATGGTGCTGGAACATGGTATCAATTTCTCAGAACAACTTTGAGGACAGAGGCTACCTCATAGCTTGGAAAATATATATTCAGTGTATGTGTGCAGATGATGGACCAGAATTTAAAAGCTTTCCAAGCTATGGTCCAAATTTAAAGCTCTTATTTCAAAAGCTTCATAGATGCATTCATTCCCATTCTCCTTCTTCCCTCCCTCATCTGTCCATCCATCTATCCATCCATCCATCCATCCATCCGCTTACAGAGTCTGCTATGAGGCAGACACTATGGTAGGCATTGGGAATACATAAAGTCTTCCCCCTCACAGATGGCAGAGCTACTGGGAAATGTGCACACATAGTAGAGACTTCCTTTCCTGGTACTCTCTCCCCACTTCCTCATTTTATTTTCTCCCCATCCATTACTACCATCCAACATCCGATATATTTTGCTTATTTGTCTTTGCTTATTGTCTGTCTCCAAGAAAAAGTGTTCACTACTATATTCCTGGTGCCTGAGACAGCACTTGGGATATGATAGTTGTTCAATAAATATTTGTAGGATGATTGAAGTTAAACACTTAGGAAGGACATACCAAAAAGAAGGCTTCTGAAGTTTATCTGAGGGGTAAACGGAAGCCCTGAGCACTTTAACCTAGGAGTGTGAGGTGACTGGTTCGTGTTCTCCAGGGTAACGACTCTGCTGGTGACAAAAGCAAGGTGGTGGTGGAAGGGAGGTGGGGAGGGACTAGAGGCAGGAAACCCCATTAGGAGGTCACTGCCCAGTCAGGTGACAGCTTGCCGTGGGCAGTGCTAGTGAAGATGAAATGATAGGTTAAACTGTGTTACTCTGACTTTCTGCACTGACTCCAGGAAAACTGCTTTTACTTGAATGCTTTCATTTCTCATACATGACAGTCTATTAGTATGCAATCCGATCTGATTTTCATACAGAAAATGGTTCAAACCCCTGGTGCACAGAAAAGCTAGCTAGGCCGCAATGCTGAGAATCGTATTCAGGCCAGGCTGCTGCAGGGAGGGGATAATCGGAGCTGTTCTTTGGATGGGCGTCCATCACTGCCACAGGGCTTGGGAGCAGTGCTCCTCCGCGAAGGTCCAGTGACCCCACTGCGACCTCTCTGGTCATCGCAGTGTCACACTTCAGTATTTCTTCTTTTGTTTCAAGGCTCTTGTTCAGTTTCACATTGTTCTTTCCTTCCTTTTTATCCATTCCTTTCAGAAAACGTGCTAACTAACCCACCAAGCCAGTGTCACACTGACTGTTGACCTGTGTGCCCTTCATTTGGTCACACCGCGCGCTCTCCACACTACAGTCTGCCTCTGATGCTCACTTCCAGATGTTCATCATTTCTGATGTTCATGCCAGGCAAGAATGCCCAGGAAGCTTTTGCAAAAGCAAGTTAGAAGTGGCTGCCCTCCCTCACCTTCATTCTTACCACCAGCCAAAGTCCTTTTCTATGTGACGGGGTGACAGAGGGCCATTCTCAGGGAGAAAAACTCAGAAAAATATACCACCACTTAACATTCTTGAAAAAAGAATTACTTGAACGCATACTGCAGCCATCTGAGAAACTGCTATATTGAAATGTAGAATGGAGGGAAGTGGGCAGGGACTGGGGTCTGTCCTAGGGTAGTGCAGCAGGCACCAAGACTCCTCAGCACACACCTGGCTACGCCACCCAGCAAGGATGTGGAGGAAGAAGTCTTTTCTTTACAGGGACATCTGGATAAAGCTTAATGAACCTATCTGTCCCTTGGAACAGCTACCCTCCATTAAGGTAATAATGCAATAATTGCAATCCCTCCACAGAAGCTTCTCCCTTAAGAAAAGTTTTCTGTCACAGTCAGAAGTCCAATTACATATGATTACAGTTAAGTTAAAAAAACAACAACAACAACAAAAAAACAAAACCAAGCTGGGTGTGTGGTGTGGTGGTGAATGCCTGTAATCCCAGCTATTTTGGAGGCTGAGGCAGTAGGATGGCAGGTTTGAGCTCAGCCTGGGCAAGTTAGCAAGACTCTGTCTCACAATGAAAAAAATAAAAAAATAAAAAAATAGGGCTGGGATATAGCTCAGTGCAAACACCCTGTGTTCAATCCACAGTACCACAAAAACAGAGCAAAGCAAAATGGAGGTGGGGAGGGACTGGAGGCAGGAAATCCCATTAGGAGGTCACTGCCCAGCCGGGTGACAGCTTGCCATGGGCAAGCAACCGAAGCTAGCGTAACAGAAACAGTTACTCATCTTCCCTGACACAATTTCTTGGCCAATGCCAACCAGTTGGGGCCCAATGATTCCCTGGGGCAGTGCACCAGGGTCCTAAAAAAAATTCCCAAAAAACGAAAAAACAGTTCTAGCTGGGCTTGGTGGCGCATACCTGTAATCTCAGCACTCAGGAGGCTGAGGCAGTAGGATCGCTGTGAGTTTGAGGCCAGCCTAGACTACATAGTGAGTTCCAGTTAGTCTCAACTACATAGTGAGACCCTGTCTTAAAAAAAAACCCCAAAATCAAAAAAACAAAAACAAAAACCCCAAAACCACACACACACACACACACACACACACACACACACAAAAACCAGTTCTTGTTCACCTTTCCAGGTATATCTCTAAGCTTCATCTCATTTGCCTTCTCCCTCTGACTCCTCTGTGGTTCCTGGAACTGGCTCTGTCCTTCTAGAAGCTGGTGCCTCCCCGGTGCCAGGCTGCCCTGGGATTTCCTCTCTACTTGCCTTCCTAGGTCTGGCTCACTTGCCTTCTCCGCAAAGCTCCATCTCCACCGCCACTCTGCATCTAGGGGCAGTCGCCCACGCCCAGGGCACACCAGCAGTTGTTCATAGGATGTAACTGTGCAATGCACTGGGCTCGGTCTGCCTTTAAACTTCTTTGCCTTTCCTGGGATTCTCAGTGGAAGCCCTTCAAGGTTCATGTTGTCTACAGGCACCTGAAGCAGGGACTCCCGGCCTCATTAGGAGAATGAGTTCGGGGCATGCAGTGGTTAAACTCAAGTGATCCACCTTTAGGCGTTTCCTCTACTACAAAGTCACAAGAAAGGCGCATTTCTCCCTGGAGCTGACACATGTGCTGCTTGGCTGTAAGCTTCAAGAGTGCAAGGGCTACATTTGTCTGTTCACTCGTTTTCTCTCAAGCCCATAGAACAGCGCCCTGCGAGACTGAGAATGTCTTAGCTGTACCATCTCCCAGGCAGAACAAATACCTGGCGCAGTTCAAGCTGACTGAAGAGAGGCTGAATGAATGAATCCTAATCTAAGTTGGGAAATGAGGCTATTTTCTCTACGCTAAGACCCGACCTGACAAAAGCCTCTCCCTTGGAAACACACCTGCCTTCCTTCTCCAAGGCCCACACCTCTACCCCTTTGTCTTAGCTTCTCTGTGTGACCTCGAGAAACAAAAAGCTGCTTTGTGTTACTGGAAGGAAATGTTTCACAGAAATGCAAAATAACATTAACCTTTTCCCTCATTGCATTTAACACACCAGGTGACTTTAAACCTGGGGAAACCAGGAAGAAATTAGTTCAAAATGCAGATAATAAAAAGAAAGAGGTTCCTTCCCATCTTCAAAATCCTGAGAGTGGCACATTCTCCCCCTCAGAAGCAATTCAAAAGCACCCATGCTGTGTTCCAGCACCCCCCAGGGCAGCCCTTTCTTCTGTGCTGGTTGGCTGTTCAAAGAGTCTGCCCACTTGTGTAAGCCTGGAGCTGTAGCCACCGCGGCATTAATAAAACTGACTTCCTCCCACATCTCCAAATGCCTGGTGCTGGCCCTGTGGAGACGGGATTCTGTCAGTTTCATCTGTGTGCCAACCTGGCTCTCCTATGCGGCTCAATCAAGGCTGTCCCGACCCAGGGAGAGGTCCTCTTTCTGTGCTCCTCCCTGTGTTCTCTGAAGGTGACCAGAAACAACCACACAGAATGAACAAAGGGATTACAAATTAATCGGCTCTCCCTGGCTCCTCTGACTGCAAAGATAGGATTACAAACCCAGGATCTGCAAGAGACCTACATTCCTCATTAATCTCCACTATCATTTCTATCACTGTGCGGTTTTTTTAAAGCTCTCTTTTTAGCAGGGAATGAGGGAGAGCTATGTTCTTTCTTTGCTCAGCAGTAGCTAAAAAATATGTCCTTAACATTTCAAAAAGCAGATCGTCTCTGTGTTATAACCACCAAAGCGTGGAGGTGAAATGGCACAAATGTCCTTTATGTCTCCATCTGCCTAAATTAATGAATTTAAGCATGGACAACCTCAACCCATGGTCTCTCTGGAGAACATAAATCTGATAATCCAGAAAAATTCTATGGCCTAAGGAGGTTCCTTCATATTGCTCTTGCTTTTCTGTAGTGTATTTTGACTGTCAGCAACAGGCGGCAAATGGCCTCTAACTGCCTTGTGCTCGGCTCTCTAGCCATCTGGAGCTGGGGCCTGCAGAGAAAACAGGTCCTGATAGTTTCCTGCCAGGTTCACTGCCTGGGTCAGTACTACAGTGTGATCAAAAAGCAGTGGGGGCTTTTCTCCTGCCCTTTCCAGATATGCCTGCAAGTTTCATTTTAGCAGAGGCAGTACCTCTGTTCAGTGCCATTTCTGTTCTGGGAGCCACAGATGAGTGCTCCTGAGACAGAAGAAATTCTCTTGAAACTGAAGCATGTACCTTGGCACGTGGGTCACGGTAGCTGCTTGTTGGCATGCTCTGGTGGCATGCCCAGCTCTGCTTTTCTCTGGCTAAATAACTGTTCATGTTCTTCAAATTCCTGCTTGGCAGAAAGCTGAGCTTGGGTCTTAGAAAGGCAAACTATAGAAGTCGGATTGTTGAAAGACAACCCAGGTACATTTCTGCGGGTCCTGCTCTTACCTGGGTATGGCACTCTTCCTTTGGTGACCAGCTCTGTGAGTAAGATTCCAAAAGACCATACGTCAGACTTGATTGTGAACCTCCCGTATAGAGCTGCTTCAGGGGCCGTCCATTTAATGGGGAACTTTGCACCTGCAGAGAGGAGACCTGGTTATTTGTCAGGCAGACGTTCTGTACCGGGTGCAGGGCTTCGAGGAGGAGCACACGGGAGTCTCCTTCAGGGGAGCATGATGAGAGAGCTGGACATGAAAGAAGTGAATAAGGAACAGTCTGGGACTGAGAAGATGTGCGGTCTAAGCCTGGCTCTGGGACCTTAAGCAAATCAGTTTAATTTTAATTTTCCTATCAAATAATTGGGCTTCAAAGTCCCTTAATACCTCAATGAAGGGGCATGGGGCTGACTTCTTGAACTTGCATCTATGGCTACATGGTATTACAGTTTTGGTCTGGAGTAGGTTTCCTGATTTGTGATTTAGGAAACTGATTTATATATTGTTTCTTTTGTTTTAAAGTAATGCCACACTTTAATAAAAACACAAGGAATTAGACCATCATGCTAATCTCATGACTCCTCTGGTATGTAACACTGAACTTTGGTTTTACGAGTTACATAAAACCCATCACACCAGGGTGGAGACAAGTCGATGCAGCCTGTGAGCTATGTTGAAATGGCTGTATTACCCCAAGGCCTCACACACACACACACACACACACACACACACACACACACACAGAAAAGATTCTGTTCTGGCTGCTTCCCTCCTCCTACTTTCGCCCCTTCACCGTTCCTCCCTAGAGGAACGGCCACCACTGCTCCTGGAGCTTTTTCTTCTGCAGTGTGTGATCCCTTCCTACCTCCCCCTTTCTCCTACCAGCCAGAGAGGGACCAATTTAATGTTTGTTTTTGTAAAGAGAGGTCTTTCCTTGATGACTATCTTATGAATCCCTGTACTTCTCAAAACCGAGGAGCAAATTCATGCCGAAGTCAGTAAGATCATGTCTTTTGAATTTCTCTAATTATTAAAAGAATCCTGTTTCCAAACCAACAGGAAGGGTGGATCTCTCCATGATGCTAAATGTGCAAAGGGAATTAAAACGAACTCAGTAGCTTGTGTTCTCACACATTAGGCTCAGCAATTATAAAACAGTCCCATATATTTCATCGAACAGATTAAAAGAAAAACAAGGAAAATTTTTTGCTTACGTAACTGCATTATATCTTTAAAGCATGTTAATTATGCTTAGGAGCTCTTTAAAAATCATACAAAGGCTGACGAAACATAAATTTTCATCATATTTTCTATGAAAAGTCACTATGCACAGAAGTGGCAAATGATTAAAACCTTTAAATTAGCAAGGTTTTAATAACCAGTCAAATGATAAATTACAGCAATTAGATCTTTGTTTTAAATACAGTACACGATAACAACTTTAGCACATTTACTCTGGCATTTTCTGGCAATGCAATTTTCCTCTCCATCTCTTCTACGCCAGTGTGAAATGAAATTTTAAAAAAATCCTATTTCATAATGTAGAATCTTATATTGGAGTAGAAAAGTTGTTTCATAGTTTTCGTCTGCTTTTATGCAGTTATTTTTAATTAGCTGTATTTTTCAAGCATAATTATTCACATCTTCCCTTAGGTGCTGAGGACTGCACGCAAGCCCTGGTATTCTCTGAACGTTCGTTTTGTTTTAATGTTTCTTTCAAAGCATTCTTCTTATACTTCCTGTCCTTGAACATTCCATTCACGCAGACTCTGAGCCACTGGGATTAAGGTGACAGATTTGCTTCAGTGTTGAGAGCAGACTTTGCCCTGGACCAGACCTTAGCGGGAGTTCTTTTTTTTTTTTCAGCTTTAATTGAGTTTATTGGTACATTTTAGGGATATAGTACAGTTAGGATCTTGTACCTCTACATGACAGGTCTTGGTTCTTAGCGGGAGTTCTTACCCCAGAGAATTAAATGTATATTAAATTAATCCCTATTTAATCCATCTCTCAAGCCAAACAGCTTGGAAATCTCTGATCAACTCTGAAGAACACGAGACATTTTTCTCTGCTGGGTAGACAAATCTTGAAAACAAAATGACAAATACAAAAAGCCTTTTTTCTTTCTTTGACTTAGGCAACATTGGTGAAGGTATGTGAATTCCTGAGAGTAAACGATACAAAATTTGGACAAAGTTATTTTGTTTTTTTCTGAGAGAAGATTTCATAATTTCAAGTTAAAGAAAAGAAAAGAAAGAAAGAAAGAAAGAAAGAAAAAAAGCCAAGAGATCAGCCATTACACTAGTCTGCTTTATTATCTTCTCATTTTAAAATCTACAATAATATATAAATTTTCCCCAAAAAGTTAAAATGAAGACTATATAATGTAATAAACACTTGATAATTTAATAATTGATAATAATTTCTTTGTTAGGAAACTATTTGTAGATATGTACTCTGACATAATAAGCGCCTACTTAAATAAATTTATTTTCCATTAGTCTTCTTACTTCTAAGAAAAGCAACATTTTTGTACCAACCAATGTATTTTCAACAATGTATTTGGTGGAACAAAAAAATAATGCCTTTGTCCAACTTTTCCTACTTCTTTCCTCCTAAAATGGCGGGCACTTTTGATAAAAGTAAGTTTCTTTAAAGGTAACTCATATTTTCCTTTTCAAAGGAAATAAATGGTTAAATTCAAACAATGATTTGCTATTAATAATTAACCCGAGGTTCTGACTGAAAAGAACTAATGGATGTCCATTCTCCCACTCTTTTTATTACCTCTGTTTCCCCTTGTCTTGGTTTCCTACCCCCCAAGGGTACACAGCTATGGGTCTTTAAACGTCACACAGGTTGTTTAACAGTGGCCATTCCTTTGCAAATTGTCTTTTGCAAGGTTATCTTCTTCTCTCCCTTTGGCTGGCATTCTAAATTCCAAAGAGAAGCCATGTCTCAATGATTACGATATTAACTGATAATCTTTTATTTAAGATTTCTACAATGCAGAATATCTGGTGACCTTCGAGTTACAGCAGAACGTGTAAAGCCCCCCTTGGTTCTTTAGGTTTGTGCACCTACTAACACAAAGTATCTAAACTGCTGCGAGGTTTAACTTGCAGAAAAGTAGTATGTTTGCCTAAAGAATACAGAAACTAGCCCAGGAGACTGCGGTCCAGTGTGATGTGCTGGCTAGAAAAGGGGGTATATGCCCTAAATGATGAAGACCCTGCTCACCACAGGGCCTTCCTGCCTATTATCTGTGGCTCCTTCTTTCTTTCCCTATAAAAATCCTTTGTGATCCTCAATTCTCTAAGATAAGGTCCTGAGGCAATAGCTTTCCCTCAGCTTCTCAGAGTACAGCCCTTGAATAAAACTGACTTCTTTCCTATCAGCTCTTCTCCGGAGTATCGGCTTCCAAATGGTGAGCAGACAGACCAGGGCCCAGTAACAGTATAAAACCCTAGTCGGGGCTGGGGATTTAGCTCAGTGGTGCTGCTGCCTGCCTCCCCAAGTACAAGGACCCAAATTTGATCCCCAGTACAAAAAAACAACAAAACAAAAACAAAAAACAACAACAAAAAAACCCTAGTCTGTGAGAACAGTGTCCACAGATATAATGGCAGACACAAAGCCAGGATCAAAGTTATCTTCTAAGAAGTATGGAGAAAATGGCAGGAAAATGATACTACAATTAACTAGGTTTTGGCATATAACTAGCTGATTCACACTTTGAAATTCTTCTTTTAGGGAGCAGGATTCAGATGCCAACACAAATCTCTCTCCTTTCCAATGCACTACAGGAAAACATCACTGATAGCCTGAGACTGGTGTTAACATTTTGTATACTTGTTCAGTGTTTATAGGAATTATAAAAAAAAGGAATTATTATCATTATATTTTTAAATTTCCTACTGAATTAGTTTAATAGCTTAAGATTCTCTTAAACCAATCATATACACATGGACTTAAAAGTACCCTTTCCATTGAATTGTTTTGTAGGTAGCATTTGCAAATTCTATCAATCTTTCATGGTAAATTATTGCTAAAATCATGACATGGTACGGTCAGTGGGAACCATGTCCTAGAATCCCCAGGTAAGATTGTTTTTGTATTTTTATTATTTAACTCCTTGGAATGGTATATGATGCCAGTTCATCTCTGGCTGGATCATCGCATGTGTTGAGTACATGGATTTGTGTTTTAAAGAATTTCTTACATACACATCCGTTCTTTTTCTCTGAATTCTTGAAATGTGAAATAAGTGGCCATAAGCTCTGTGTAACATAAACTGTGGCTTCAATGACTATCTTGACTCCAACGACATTGGTGTTTGCACCACCAGACAGGATCTCTCTCGTGAGCTCCTGACTCAACCAATTTCCTCCTCATAATCTCAAATGGGCTGTCTCAAAAGGCCCCTCACATACAACATCCACAATTTATCTTCCCCACAATTTGGCTTCTTTTTCTAACTTTGCTATCAGAATACTGAGCATCATCCTCATTCAGATGTTTGGTACCAGGAATTGAACTCAGGACCTTGTACTTGCGAGGCAGGTGCAGTGCCACTGAGATAAATCCTGGCCTGAATGTGTTCTCATCTCTGTTACCCTCACTCCAGTCCTTACTTGCTCATTGTCCGTTATATCTGTAATATCCGTCCAGTTGGATCTATGTGTAACCTGGTCCCTATTTCTTCTCCAGCCTCTTACTACCCAAGATATTTTCTCTTCTGCTCCTTTTCATACCCTCCCCCTCCCTTTGGCTGCCTGTGACTGTTTTGTAAATATGAACTGCTACCTGCTTCAGGTCTATAGGACATGCAGTATCCCCTGTCAGTAGTCTCTAACTCCTGCCCTTGTGGCTAATTCCTGACCTTTCTTTGCCCTCGAGCTAAGTATTACTTGCACATGGTACTATTCCTGCTCAAAAGACTAGGTCACTTACCTAGCTCAGTGCTGCCAGAGCAACTTGTCTTTTGCAGTTGTTACTATTAAAGTGTAGTGAATCATATGTTGTCTGAAGTGTGCGTCTCTTGATAGATACCATCCTTGAGGGCTGGAATATGCCTCTCTGGAAGACCATCATGTCTCCACTACTGAGCCTTAACGCCTGGTGCACAGAATGCTTGTGATAACAGATGCAGAATGAATGAGTGAGTAGTTGGACAACTGATTAGCTTCTTTAGCTTTCCTTTGCAGGTGGAGCAACCGTGGTTCCTTACATGGCTTATTATCAGTCTCCTGCTCTCTGGTGAGTCCTCTCCTTGTCCTTGGGGACAGCCCCAGTCACTGTCTATCACCATCTGGATGCCCTTTTTAGGGTCTAACAACTGCCAACCACAATGGAAAAGCATCTGCCACATACTAATGAAGCTGAAATACACCTGGAAAATTCTGCATTTTTACTGCCAAATGCACTGTGCTCAGATGCCCTTTGGGTCTTAGTGAGTCTGTCTGAGAGATGCAGAGGGAGTCTTGGACTTTGCTTTGAGAACAGCATGGGGCACAGTTCATGGGATTGCATGGGATGGAGTGGGGTGATTTTATCAGCAGAAAGAAAGGTGGCAAGAGGCCACTGGGTAATAATAGGAAGAGGAGTCAAAATCCTTCTCCTAGTAAAATGGAGTGGAAGCTGGTGACTAGACTCCAACTGTTTCAATTTCCTGGGGCCCTGGTCTGATTTGACACATAGGATTAATAATCCTCCATGCTTCAAGTGAGAGAAAGGAGAAGGTTGTGAGTTCAGTTATCAAAGTCTGTCCGCAAGCAAGCAACAACAACAACAACAACGAAACAACAACAAAGCCCACTACTACTATAAACACTTCTGGAGTTTTTCCTCAACTGCTCAACATTGTGCTTAGCACTGTACTTGATTCACAATGACAAACATAACCTATGATTTTCATGAAGCTAGCAGCTTAGTTTTCCAAGACACTAAAAAGGACAGGGGGAGGATTCCTCAAGCCTCAAAGAGTTTGGCTTCCATATTAAGTGTGAGAGGAAGCCAATGGAACTCGTAAGCAGAAAATTGAAGACACTCTTGCTGCCATTAAAACACAGAAGACAGTGTATCACTACCTTGAGAAGGACTTGTGATGAGACAGATGTGAGAAATATTGTGACTTTTCAAGACTCCTGGAAACGACATTGTGACGTCTCAAGGTCCCTGGGCATCTATAAGCAAGTGGTAATTGGATAGATTGTGCTTCTACCGTCACTTCTCTGGTGTCTGTTTAACTAGTGGCTTTTATCACATTTGTGCATATTTCTCACACTTCAGTGATAGCCATCATCTCAGGAACAAAAGAGTAAAACGTTTCCATGAGAAATGAGGCAACTATTTCCTCTGGGTTTATTCTTTCCTGATGTTTTTCCTTTCTTCCATGCATTTTTGTCTGCACTATCATCTCTCCTTTACTGTCCTACTCTCTATTTACTAGTGTTTTGGAGGCTCTGTGTTCCAGATCATCTCTGTGCATTTACTCCTTTGGTGAACATGCCCACTGGACTAACCCTGCCCATACTCTGTGCGCAGGGGGCTGAACACACCATGCAGATAACATCTCTCATCTGAAGTTTTTCCAAATGCTCAAGGGACAAAGCCTCTGGAGTGTTCTGCCTTAATCTCAAATATGGCAACTACAAATTTGCATTTTTTTTTTCACCAAATCAGCTTACTATATGTACTACTATGTAGGAGATTTCTGGACTATTGGTGGAAAATTCCCTAATAACTGACTTATAAAGGTAATTCTTACTTTGATATTCTAGGATGCAAACTAAATCTTTTTCCCCAGTATCCCTTTTCTGGGGGTCATATCACCATTCTGTTAGGCCTCAATGTAGAAAAACTAAAGCCAGCTGGAACTTCTCTCTCTCTGAACTCTCCAGATCTATTCCATCACTAAGGCAGCTTGTTTCCTTCTCTGACACATTTCTCCGAGTTGTCCTTTCCTGTTCAAGCTCACTGCCAAAACCTGATTTGGGCCACTGTCTCTGTTAAGTCCTCCTGCTGTGGTCCTTGACCTTCAGCTCACTGTCTCTCTAATTAATCACTTTAAATTGCAGCTTCATGTCCTGCTCTCCCCACAACCATACAGTGGGGTCCTGACTGCATCAGTCAAAATCCTCTACTTGGTTTCCACAGGCCCACATATCTATTCAACTTTGGGTTTTTCCTACTCCAAACATAGTCTAGTTTAGCTTGCTTTCCTATAACTTAAATATTCTGCACCTGGCATGATTGTACTTATTTCTTTTATGTTAGCCTGCTTGAAATGCCATCTTTTCTTCCACTTGCTTAGCTAAAGCTGCCTCTTTGATGAAAACTTTTGCCATTATTCCTGCCCTTGTTGATCTCACCAACATACTTGGAGTCAATGTTACAAGCAGCAGTGTAATTCTTGGTAATACCAGCTACTACAACAGCTGAACAGATACCAGGTGTGTGCTAAGTGTCAGGCTGTGCCAAGTGTTTTACATAAAGGAGACAGGTAACAGTAAGAGTTCCGTTACAGATGAGGAAAGTGAACACAGAAAGGTAAAATGATGCCAGCGAATTCATGTAAATGGTAGAACTGAGATCTGAATGGAAGGAGAACATCCCCAGAGCCAGAACTCTTAAGCACTGTATACTTTTTTGTCATATTCACCCTTCCTCTATGGATCTACTCGTTCTTAAAGGTGTTACATGAATTTCTTTAAATAGAGAGTAAATCCTTTGAGGTTGGAGGCCATACACTGTACTTATATTATTCCATAGTACCTTGCCTAAGGCTGGTTAAATAGCAACTGTTCAATATACACATTAACTGAATAAAGGGTCAACTCAGGTAGCAATTTATCCAGCACCCTAACAGCCAAAGAGATTATCTTCCTTTATAGAGAATTGATGTATCTAAACACAGAGAGAATGACAATATACCTGTGTAACAAACTACTATTTGTTTTTACTCTTAGGGTTGTTAGCTATAAAATCACCTTTAAACACTTCAGGCTTATCTGCCTGAATGCTCTTATCTTTTAAGTGCAAACAGTCAGGATGGCTTATGTCAGTCTAAGCCACAATTGTGTCAGTGGAGTCACTGTTCCTAGTGGCCAGGAAATCTGCTCTTCAACTCTGTCTTACATAGAAATGGCTCTTGATTTGGTTGTTTCCTATAGTTGATACACATTTATGCACTAGGCCTATGGCCGAGGCATTTCAAATGCTCAAATAAGACTGCAGGTGGCTTTATTCCAAGTCCTCTTCTGCACTCAGTCAGCCTGGAAACAGAGGTGTTCTTCCATGACAGTAAAAAGAAGTCAACTGGAGGCTGGGTTTGGATTGGTCACTTGCAGAGGCCAGCACAAACATTTGGGAAAAGAGCTTTAGTCAGACAGACCTGGGCTCATGTGTTGGATTTGCTGGGTGACCTCTTAAAATCGCCCCGTCTCAGTCTCCTTGTCTGGAGCTCAGGGATGATGACAACCTCATAAGGCTGCAGTGAGAAAGACAACAGACATAAAGGGCTCTGCACAACATCTGGTACCTGGTAACAGCTAATTCAATGCCTGCTATTGTTTAATTTAGTCAAGAAAAGGTAATGGGCTATACTGCAAATGCTCTCAGCAATGCCAAAGCTCTCCAAACATAAAAACGAGGAAAGGAGGGTGAAGAAAACTCACTATACTCATCAATCAACCACTGAGAATTTACTGTGTCCATTGAGTCTACAGTTGGTGTGAACCACTCCTGGCAAAACCAAGTACAGGGAACCTCCTGCCCAGGAGACAGAGCTCACAGGCAAACCCAGCAGAGAGCTAAACTCTGACCCTGGCTTGAGGAAGAAGATAGTGGCTCAGAAGAGAGAGGAAAAGAGGAAGTGAACAGGGAGGTGATAACACAGAGAAACAGTGTAGTGTGACCTCTGGCCCTCCCTGAGGCAGGCTAGGCGCCAGGACAGGCCTGGTGGGTCCTAGCTCATGGCACCAACTAGACTGTCAAGTCTTTTGTTTTCGGGTTACCAGGCCAATTCCACAGCCCTGTCACACAGAAAATATCCTTTGGCTAAAAAACCGGGCCAAAGCAGAGAAGCATAAAGTCAGTGCAGAATTAAAAAGGCCAAATCTGGGCACAGAATACAAGCTGTGCTCTATTAGCATTTTTAAAGAAGAAAAGCATTAGCTTCAACAATAGACACTGTTTTTCTGAACCAAAAGCCACCCAGAATGTTTAATTAGGAAGCCACAAACTCTGCAAATCATTATATCCAATATTAAATAGTATGTAGTACTCTAACTTTCAAGTTACTCTGGGGAATAAAAGAGATCACTAACTATGCCAGTAACAGGAAGCTGATTACATGGTGTGTGTTTGTGTTTGTGTGCGTGTACATGTGCACATCACAGGGGAGAAGACAAGGAGCGACTGACTAGGACAAGATATCTTGAGAAAGAAGTGAAATCAAAGCTGACCTGACCTGGCACTTTGTGGTTATTTAAACACAACAACGATTTCAAACACAGTGAAACTTGGCAGAGTAAAACTCAGCCTTTTCCTACTAGGCCAAAAGAATGAATTTCAAAATTCCCAAATGCTTCTGAAGTGAATACAATTGTGTTTCCCATTTTCCCTGATGACACATTCTTTGATAGTTCTACTTTAAGTTCATAAAGGTTTAGTGCCATGTTTTTAGAAACAAAAATAAATAAAAAGCCAATAGATTGAAATAACATTCCATCTGAAATTTCAGCACATTAGTGGGCTAGGAGTTAAAAAAATGAGACAGGGATGAGGAGGAGTAGGATTCTGGGAGGATGTGGATGGAGGATGAATGAGTTAGGCCAAGGAAGAATAGACCCAAGGGCCAGAAGGTGGGCCCAAACATATTGCAAAGACAAGGGTTGATTAACTAGGCACATATCTTGTCTTAGTTACTTTTTCATCACTGGGAGAAAATATCCAACACCCACAATTTAAAGGAGTTTATTGTGGCTTATACTTTGTGGAGGTTTTAGTCCATTGTTGGCTGGCTTCAAGGCAGGGCAGAATGCCACAGGAGGCTTGCTCATGGAATGGCAGGCAGAGAGCAGAAAGGGATCAAGGGAAAAGGAGGAAGGATACATACCCTTCCAGGCCACACCCATACCGACCCACCTCCCAACATCTCACCCAGCTATAAACTCATCAATGAACCAACCCAGTGATGAACATCACATACCCGTGATCCAGTCACCTTCCAAAAGCCCCACCTATGAGCACGAGGCCTTGGGAGGACATCTAGATATAAGCCATAAAAGATCTAAAGTCTGGTTGGGATGAATTCATGGAAAGAATCCTCTGACTGAGAGGGGTGTACACATTTCCCAGGAGCCCAGAGTTAAGGAGTAGATACAGAAAGGGTGGAGAGTCCATCAATGGGTATTAAAAACGTAGCCCAGGGCAACTAGAAGGACAGTGGGGTGCAAACTTAGCCAGTGGGAGAGCAGGTGGAAGCTAGAGTCTAGGCACCAATCCTGATCTTGATCAGCAAGGACAGGCAGGAAGGTGAAAGGAGAAGGATGTATATACAGGCCTTACATGGAGGGTAATAAGTGGGCCATGAGGCTCCTTCTCAGGGAGAGACAGAAGGTGAAGAGAAGATGCTCCAATGGGATGGAATGTGATTTTTGGTTGAGAACAAAAGGAAGAACACAGCTGTATGTAGAGCATCATAACCACGTGTGTTGTTGCTCGGGCAGTGGGCACTCACCTGAGTGATAAATACATGTCTGGATGGAATGTAGCTCAACACAAAGTATTTCCAGAATCCGGCTACCATAACGGGGCAATGGGTCTTGCTCAGCCTAACATAAGGCCACACTGTGTGCTGGGCAGCACAAATGGCGCTGCATTTGAGGATACTGCTGGGAACACGCTGGTCATGCCAGGGGTTGGGTGGGCATTTGGAAGAAATGAAGCTAAAATGGGTATACAGAAGACAATACCACTTTGAAGCTGCTTTTCATGTAGTCCCCACTTTCAAAGTGGCACACTGTCTGCCTTTGGGACATGCACTGGGGGTGGGGGCAGAACAATGTGCCAAGTATCTTCCTTTGGTTGCAAGAAACAGACTGTAAACTTTGGTCAGTTTTCCCGTGCATTGCCTGTCCTTGATTATCCAGATGATGCAAATGCAAGATTTCTTCTGCTAGCCAAGCAAGACAAGGAAGCCAAATGACATTTTTGATGTTTGATGGCAGTCTGCAGTTCCTATTTACACACTGTAAAATCACAGAAGGTGACCATCTGCTTCTTTCTTGATGATTATCAAGAAATGTGCGATGTGCAGACCAAGGATTTGCTCCTGACCATTCACAAACAACCATTAAATGGCTCTGCCCAAAACAGCACAAAAGAGAAAGGAATGTCCACGTGGAACACACAACAGGACTTCCCGGAGGGCACTGATAAAGAGGTTCAGAGAAGCCTGTGATGGCACCAGGCACAGCTGTACTCCCTGGGCACTGCCAAGAGCTCCCCTGGCAAGGAAGTGGAAAGAATCAGTCCCCTCTCCCCAATATTTTTAATCTTAAAAGAGAGACTGGGGTAGGAAAGTGTGATTTAAAGTGCCCTTTCATTTTAATCTGGCTTACACCACATCCTTTCTAGGAGGGAAATGGATGCTTGCTACCGTTCATCTCCATTTTCCTGCCTGTCTGACCTGCTCCCCCTGACTATTAATCTGGGCCTGCAGTGGTGGCTCAGCAGATAAACAAAGCAGTCAGTCCCTCCCAGAGATGCTGGAGGAAGCTGGGCGCTTGAACCGGTGGAATACAAATGAAGGTGATTTCTGCCTGGTGACGGAAGTGTACCAAAGTCGGCTCTGAGAGGCTGGAAGACAAGCAGTGTGGTTTCTGCACGCAGCTCAGCTCAGCAGAACAAGTGTGTGACCTCTGGGAGGGCAGAGGCCCTGCTGGGAGGCTGAGCTTCTCCCCGAACAGCCCTCATAATGATGAACTCCCTACATGGACACGGGACCGTGGCGTGCTTATTTCATGGTGGCTTTTCACGGTTCAAGTTAGGAACACGTGAATTTCCTGACACAATGGTTTGCTTTGGAAAGGGTTTGCTTTTCATCAGAGGGTAGTTTGCTTCCCTAGTATGGAAGGAATTAAATTCAATAATTAACAGCCCCCTCTTCTCTGACATGTGCTATTCAGGTCACAGTACACTGTGCGGGAATGGCGATACTGTTGTTGACGGGGGCAGAGGGAGGGCATCTCACGGGGAGATCAGCCTTGATCTGCTACCGGATTACAGGGCCCTCAGAAGTGGCTGATTAATAATTCTGCAGGAGCCCTAGAGCTGGAAAGCTGGTGCTTTGGGTCTAATAATCCCTAGTCATTGTAATACAAAGGAAGGACAGGAATTGAATTCCCGGTTCTGAATTGTGAAATTCAAAGTCTAAAAGAAACAGGGATCCACTTCTTCCTGGCTGTGTTCATCAACCTAGCTGTCTGCCTGTTTGTGTTAAATGGCCATTGTGCTTTTTGAATCCAAAATTTGATTATATTTAATTAGTATAGGCATCTGGGATTTCTAATACACAAAGAGTTATTAAAGTAACAAATCTTTCTAAAATATGTTCTCCATGAAAGAATGTGTTAATTTATGCAGTAACAATTTTTTTTAACATGAAATAATTAACATGAAAACTGTAACAATCATGAATTCTTGGTAGTCTAATTTATAGTGAATTTTCCTCCAGACAACAATCTATTCAATTTAAACCCTCAATACTGGGAACATTTGAAGAGACACATTTTTCTTCTCCTATTTAATACACAAACTGGCAGTTTTATACAAAGTCCCAAACACCCCTATTTCTTAGTATACTCCAAAGATCCAAAGATTACATTGTCTTGACATTTGCTTCCTCAGCAACAATCCTGACATTAATTTAGAAGTTACAAAACAAACAAACGGAAACCACAGAGCAACTCTATGTTCCTGTTCTTCATGATTCAAATGAAGAGTTATAGAGGCATAGAGGTAGATTCTCCACACAGCAGGAGCTCTGAAGTGAGTGGATCAGGAAGGCCCGATGTAGCATGTATGTGTGCACAGTCATGAGAGAGGGAGGAGAGAGAGAGAGAGAGAGAGAGAGAGAGAGAGAGAGAGAGAGAGACAGACAGAGAGAGAATATGTTTGTCCACAGGGCCAATAAAAATTTAAAAAAATACTGTTACTACAAATACCAACTACAACTAGTCGCTATGACCTACAACTAACTCAGCATTTATTTATGTCTGCTCCCAGGAAAGCCATATATCAGTTCCATGATACAGACAACTATCATTAAAACTGTTTTCAGAGCAGGAAATGTCTATACACAAAGCTTGGAGACATTAAGTAGCTTATTCAAGGCTTCACATCAAATTAGCAGCAATGATGGGATTCACACCACAGTAATCTGAATTGGTGGAACAATCTCTTACCCAATCCAGCCCAGCCTCCAGCTGGAGGGGAGAGGGGGCTGTGTGTGAGAGACCAAAGGAGGGCTGGTATCCAAAAAGACAGCACACAGAGTGCTGACAGAAACAGTGGGAAGGAGTGAACAACACCAACAGCGCCTACATCTACTAATTATCTTCTCCAACCCTTACAGCCACCTTAAACGTAACTGACACCAACTTTGTTTTACAGATGAGAAAGCTGAGGCTCTGCGAGGCCCGAACTTATGCTGTGGAACTTGTGCAGAGAGTCAGCACTGAATGCAGGTTGTCTAGCACCAAAATGTCTGTGCTAGCCTCAAAGACAATCTTGTGCGGCGTAGGGAACATCAGGGTGACACACAATCCTTTCTGGAGGTTCTTGTAGCCATAACAGTGTTTGATGTACGGAGTGTTGTGCACCCTGCTCACAGAGCAGCAGAGCATGTCTGAGATGAGGGTGGGAGGGTTTGTTCTTGGCTATTTCCATTGCTATACACAAATATTCACTAAATACCTACAATGTGCTGTGTGCTCACAAAGGCTCTTTGCTGGTTTTCAGGCCAAGTCATCCTACAAAGAAGGTATAGGACTGGTTGCACGTATACTCAGCAGAACTGCTACGACAGGGCAGGTTCGTGTGTGTGTGTGTGTGTGTGTGCGTGCGCGTGCGGGTACGCGCGCGCTTGTGTTGATGTGTGAAACGCTACCGATACTCAAGAGTTGACAAGATCAACAGCACACAGAGAGGGGGTTCGTGTGTGTGTGTGTGTGTGTGTGCGTGCGCGTGCGGGTACGCGCGCGCTTGTGTTGATGTGTGAAACGCTACCGATACTCAAGAGTTGACAAGATCAACAGCACACTAACTGCATATTCTCCTTTAGAGTCATATCCACCAAATCTGTGAGGCAGCACTGACAACTGCCTGGCTCAGCCTTGCATGTAACTAGCTCTTCCACTCTTGGGAACGTACCCTGGATACATGAGGACACACTTCCGCCTCCACAGCAACTCTGTCATAAAGGTCCCAAGGCTGAAAATTCCCCACTGCTCACGGACAGCAGAATGGGTGAACTGCGATGTAGCTACAACACTGGAATACCACTCAGCCAGGAGAACGAAAGAATGATGGTTACACACAGCAAATGGACGAGGCTCCCACACATGCATGCTAAAGGGAAAGGAGCCAAGCAGGGTGACACTGACTGACTGGGACTGGGACTGGCAGGTCTTCCAACACGAATCTTCCTTTGTGGGATGGTTTCTGGTGCATACATGTCTATAAACATCCCTGACTGGCTTACTTTACTGTGTGAATGTTATGGCTCAAAACAAAAATGACAGTGTTCACAAAAGCAAGTTATAGCATTCTTACACTTGTCAGGGCTATCTGAACCGATTAGGATGAAATCAGCACCAAGCTTCCTGAAAGTTTATGAACACACAGCAAGGCAGAAGAGAATTCTCGCTCTGCTTCTCATCTGCTGTATGGAGGAGCTGGTGGCTGGAGGGGCTGTGAGTCCCTGGAACAGGATGCTGCTGGTCACCAGAGGTCAGTTACACACAGCAGTGCAGTGTGAGGATGACAGCATAGGCACAGATCTTCAGGCGCCTGTAGCCCAGGCAGGGGCTGCGATTAGCTCTGGAAGGGTCTGGGGGCATTGGCTGGGAGTTGGCTATGAAGACACTCTGGGGGACAGGGCAGTTGACAAAGGAGGGGGGAGATGGGGTGCAGGGCACAGCTGTGGCCATGGCATCAGGTGAGGACACTTGGCTGATCGTTTTTTTTTTTTTTGTACCAAGCATCGAGAGTGGGACCTTGTGCTTGTGAGGCAGGTGGCAACCTTCTGTTTTTTGATGAACCACTGCAGCTGCCTCAAGCTCAACCAATCCCAAATCCCCATCCTCCCTTTCTGAAAGAAAATGCTTCTTCCTGAACCATTTGCTTCTGTTGGTAATAACTCCATTCTTACAACTGTTCACATTTGACTACCTGGGAACTGCCTTTGGTGACTCTTTCCTTTGCATCAATAGTGTTTGAGCTTTTCCATGGCACCTACAACCCATTTTTTCAATTGTTTATTCTCAGTATCCTAGTCTTATGTAGGATAAAATAATAATAAGAAGTAACATTTACTTACTGCTCTATACTGGGCACTGGGCTGAACACTACACAAATTATTTCACTTAACCTTTGAAAAAAATGCACAAAGCAGGTGAGATGCATTTATATTTTACAGGTTACATGTGGAAAAATTAAATAACTTGCCCAAAGATCCAGGTCAATAGATGGGAAGGGTTGGGTTTCAAACCCTCTGTGTGACTTCTGGGCTCCTAAGTGATCCTCCTCATGCCTACCGACGGCCCCTGGCCTGGTCACAGGCTGCTAACTCTTCTTCATATATATTTAAAAGTCATTTATGTATTTCTCCTTACGTTGCCTAGGCTGGTCTCAAGCTCGTGAACTCAAATAGTCTGCCCACCCACCCTCCTAGTAGCTGCAACTCAGGCATAGGCCACCGTATGTGGCCTAGCTTCTTTATACCAGCAACTCTTAGCAAAGTCCCTTTCACTGACAGGGCACTGTAATAATAACTGGTATTTTTAGCATTATTTTGAGATCCTAAATGGGCAGACTTCAGCCAAAGTTTTACGAGTAAGGATTATTTGTTCTAATCGAGTGAGATGCCCACGCAGTGGAGAATGAGCAATTTCAAATCATTTCTAGTGCTCTCCAGAATGCTGTCAGTGGAGGACCACCCCCACAGGCACACGGTCTGGTCTCGACCTCTTCCTGAACACAGGGCTTCGGCTCACAGTACAAGAGTGGGCAGGGGGTGGCAGGAGGAAAGGACACACATGCCACGCAGCTCCAAACCCTAACCATGCTTCTACTGTGTGCTATCAGACCTCCGCGCTCAGACAGGGTGACAGACATTTCACTGCACCCTGAGATGGGAAACTCACAACTGT
This sequence comes from Fukomys damarensis, assembly GCF_012274545.1. Lineage (NCBI taxonomy): Eukaryota > Metazoa > Chordata > Mammalia > Rodentia > Bathyergidae > Fukomys > Fukomys damarensis. The sequence continues at coordinate 69,868,446 of NW_022900926.1, forward strand.
TTTGCAAACAACTGTCATTTATGGTCCTAAAATATCTGCGTTTGGCACAAATTTCTGAACACTGCCTACACTTCCATAATCAAGATGCAGTATGGCTGTGGCCTGCGGGTAACATAAAACCCAACTTGCAAATATTAGGCACACGGACCAGCTGTCTGGAGGAGCTGATTAATCCCCAGCAGAAACTTCAGCATGCAGCATGCATGCCATCTGCAGAATATACCAGCAGATACACGCGAGGCCCTTTCTGCCTCCTGAAGAGATGGGGCGGGGTGGGTCCCTGAGATGAATTTTATAAGCAGCTCGGTTGTCCCCGCAATGGAAAATGAAAACTGCCCTCACATGCAAGTCAGACGGGGTTCCTTAAAACTCTCCCATAAAAGAGAAAAAGGGACTTAGTCGAACCCTTTCCGTTTCACTTTCTGTTCTTTTAATCATTGTCTTGATGAAAGGCAGTGAGCATAGTTTAAGAGGGTAAATGCAAGAAGGTAAGCGATTCTTCAAACTAGATTCAGATTCAAATTCTGGCTGCTGTTTTCCTACTGTGTGACTCTGTACAAGTGACTTAACCCCTCTGAGTCTGTTTCTATTGTTTTACTCCCCATCCATTCTTCTCCTCTCGCAGGCTAGGTACTTGGAGCTATTTCACAGGTGCCCCTGCCCCTTTCTTTCCCTCTGTTGTAGGACAGTATTTCTTTTATTCTTTTTGGAAATCCTGGGGGCTCTACAAGCTTTGTTCCTCTCACCCCCCAGCTCAATTCCCTATAAATTCATTTATTTTTCCTCACTTATGTCTTTCCAGTGTTTGGCATGCATTTAAAGATGCTTGGGAAAGGAAAGAAATAAAGAAAAAACATTCCAGCAGGGAAAGCTGGGGTCTTCTGATGGGAAATTAAATAAAGCAAAAGTGGAGCAAAGGGTGAGGGGCTGACCCTCGGAGAGGAGGTCAGGCAGCCCGGGGGCATGGTGGAGGTGGGGACACCTGAAAAACCATCAGGAGAATGGGGGAGGAGGCTGAGTGGTCAGGGCTGAGGGCGGAGTCTGGGGATCACTATTCATCCAGGGCTCCCAGGGGCCTCCCCAGCGAATGATGTGAAGCTGAATCCCAGGGCTCATGAGCACATCCACCCAGCATGTGCTGGCTTCTGGCCTCATAACCTTCTCTTTATTAATGGTTCAAGGGAATCAACCATCAGCTCCAGAGTTCCGAGTCTGGTCAATGAGAAGAAAGGAATCCTGAACTGTACCTCTGCAACTGGGACTCACACACAGAAGAAAGCTTGTCTGTTTCCACGTCAGCCCTTCCTAAACCGAACGTTTAAGTCTCACAATGTTGTTGGCCTGCTCTCTTACCAGCTCTGAGGGGGTCACAAAGGCTGGGGCTCAGACCATGGTCACTTAGACACCCTTGGTTCACCTTGCCTCAAAGTCAGGTCCACACTCCCCTCTGCACTGCCGTGCCAATCAAGACTGCTGGGTGCCTTCGATTAGCGGTTCGGCAGCCATCTGGATCTGCGCGCGTGTATGTGCTCACTGCGCGGGCATTTGGCTCCAGGACAAGAGCTGCCACGTGTTGGGGAAATTCAAATAGCTGAGCTGTCTGACCAACATGTTATCGAGCATTTGGCTGGTATCTGTACCAGCCAGGGTCTCAGTTTAACATTTTTCCTCAAGACTTGAAACTGTTAAGAATGTTTCTATTCTTAGAGTCTAATAACAGGAGGAAAGAACTGGCATAAAATGAAGAATCAGAAGAGAGAGGAGAAGGAAAAGAATTCCAGAGATGGCCCTTATAAAATTCTGCAGAAAGCACTACTACCCTGTCCCGTGTTCCAGCCAATGCTCAGCTTTGCTTGGAATGATGAGACGTCAGTTAACAACAACCATGAAAGCTTCCCCCTTTTCCCCCGTTCCTGACATTATAATCCACATAGGAGCCTATACTTACAGCTTTCCTACTTAATTCCTACTTTGGGAGGATCCGAGAAGACAGAAGATGCCCCCGGGAATTCCTTCCTGGCATCTGGTGCTCTCACTGTACCCCCACTGCTGCCTTCCTGGAGTAGCTGCTAGGTTGGGCTGTGTTTTACTTCTATGAGTTTCTGCAGAGGTGAGGCAGAAGATGCTGGAGGGTGGGGCTTTCTGAGGGACTTCACGGTTTCTATCCACAGACCTTCTACCCTTCTTTCCCGCCTGGACCCATGAAAATTCACCAACAGGCTCTTCTGACCTCTGGCTTCTGGCTGGGCCTGGCAGGAGGCCCAGAAGCTGGCAGGAGAGTGAGATCTGGATTAATCTCAAATGCGTCCCCGCATCTCACCTCTTCTCTACCAGGAGGCCTTCTTGCTCTCACTTCTGCTCTCCATCCCTGCCCTTTACCATTCAGGCTCTGGCTCTGTTGCTTCACTAGCTCTGAGTCACTGTACCATGACCCGCTGTTTCCCTAAACCTTGCCTGTGCTTTTGTAGAGGCCCCTCCATGAACACCTCCATTTTGAGTGTGCCTTCTGTTCTCTCCCGGGACTTTGTGTGAGCACTGAGCTTGAACTTGACTTATCCCTTGGCTTTCCATAGCCCTCTTTGTTCAGAAGCAGATTACCTTGGGTCTGGATTCTGTGAGGAGGGTGGCATGAGCAGAAGGACCATAGGAGTGGACAGCACTCACTGAAACACAGTAAATACCTCATCCATCTGCTAAGCACACTGCAGTCTTCCACCTGCAGAGATGTCAAACTCCTGCCAGATCAAAAAGGAAAAAAAAACAAAACAACCCAGCAAAAGAATGACATTTCAAATATTTTCTCTAGGAAGGAAAAGGAAGGGGGAAAGACTTATGCAATAAATAGATACACTATTTGCAAAGATGCTATCCTGAGACATCGCCATTCCAGTGCTCACCTTGTCTTGCTGTGTACTCATTGTCTTCAATTAACCGGGCCAATCCAAAGTCAGCTATCTTGCAAATTAGTCCATTCCCCACTAGGATGTTTGCTGATCGCAGGTCTCTGTGGATATAATTCATGCGCTCAATGTAAGCCATTCCTGCAGCAACCTGTGGAAGTCAGGAGAGAGGGACACCCATTACACCACGGCCCGAGGCGCTGTGATGCTGTTACATCCGTGGCGCGAATCAGATACCACTGGGCCCTACCTGTGCTGCCATATCCACAAGATTTGGTAATTTCAGAGCTCTTCCTTCACCATCTTTCAAGAAATCAAGTAAACTTCCTATGAACAAAACATAAAACCATTTCAATTTACTTTGAAAGATAAAAATCCCCAACAGAAGGCTGTATTTGGTTTTTTTACTATAAGTGAAAGATAGTTGAATGGAATAATACTATCAAAAAAAGGGTTTATATAGGGAACTAGGGCCAAAAAAATTCTATGCACTGCAAGGCAAGTTTTATCTTTTGAAAATAAACAGTATTGATTTCATTTCTGAAGATAACAAAAAAACCCGACAAAAGTAGACGAAATTAAACTCAATATCCTTTATCTCACAAGGAGCATGTGGGGATCTGTACTACTTGAAGCTCATTCCCCAGTCAGAACTGCACAAAGGAAATGATATAGGGAAAATTCAGTCCAGTTGAATGGTCCAAAAATGTGGTCCTGGGCTGGGGCTGGCAGCAACATAACCAGCAGGCTTGCTGGAAACTCACATTCTCAGGCACACCCAGGCCTACTGAGCCAGAAAGTCTGGAGGTTGGGCTCAGAAGCCTGTGTTTTTATTTTTTATTTTTTTGGTACTGGGGATTGAACTCAGGACCTTGAGTTTGCAAAGCAGGCGTGCTACTGAACTAAATCCCCAGCCGGAAGCCTGTGTTTTAAGAAGCCCTCCTGGTGATTCTTGCACAATGTGAGGTTGAGAATTACCACCCTAGCTTACCTACAGATTTTAAGTCAAGAAAAGGATATGTGAGGAATATGTGTGGGGCAGGCAGCTCCCTCTAACTAGAACACAGCCAGCCAAGCCTTAAATCAGACCTCTGAAACAAAACAGCTGGAGCATCAGAGCCAGTGTCGCAAGGGAGCCCAAGCAGGCTCAGAAGTAACACAGAAATAATCATTTGCAGAAGCTGGAGGTTCATGATGGCCATCAATGATTTTTTTAATGCTTTAATCATAAAGTTATTTACAAAATAACCCTGGATACAAAGGACAAACAATATGCCAGGGAAAAGTTCCAATTACATTTTATAAGAAAGTACATGGCAAAGCAAAAAACACTGGTGTCTTCTGATGTACAATACATTACCTTTTAAGGCTGTTTCTTGTTTTGTTCATCTATTTTTCCAAAACAAAGTGATCTCTGGCCTTAGCCTCACAATGCTGGTTTGATTATAAAGACAGACAGACAGACAGACACACACACACACACACAACTAAAATATACATCAGATGAAGATCTGATATAACCCGAAGATGTTGAAACGATGGAGACTAAACTTAGTCCAGAAATCAGTAGCTGATATTGTTTAGCTCTATAAAAAGGAAATTTTAACAGAAGTCACTGCGTCCCAAGTCAAAGCAAATAATCAAAGCCTCTGTATCAACCCCTAATATTAAAGTGAATGTTGTAATTATGGAAAGAAACTTGAATTCCTGACACACGCAACATGCAATGGCACTGCATTTCACAAGGGTTGGGGATCAAGCCAAGGTTAGTCTGTTTTAAAAGCGTGCTCATGACTGATGGGAATGTCAGACTCCTGCAGAAACTAGGGACAAAAGCAAGCAGGCAGCTGGATTTCTCTTCCTGAAACAGCCCCTCAGTCAGTGTAGGGTGGAGACAGGAGAAGAATCACCCGACCTTTATTCATGTACTCGGTGACAATGTAGATGGGCTCTTCAGACACCACCGCATACAGCTGGACCAACTTGTCATGCTTCAGCTTCTTCATGATCTGTGCTTCCTCCAGGAACGATTCAGGGGACATTGTGCCTGGTTTAAGAGTCTTTATGGCTACTTTTGTGTTTCCATTCCAGGTACCTACAAACATCCCACAATATTAAGTCAAACCATAGATCCTGTTTTGGTGGGAACAAGAACTCAGACTAATAGCTAAAGCCAGATTTTAAGTTTTAAACACTTAATTTAGTTTTTGTGAGCAAAGACAGTCAATTTGTAAGGACTCTGTCAAGTATTTCATTAGGGAAAGTGAATTTACTTATGGCTATGGCTGTATTATTTACTTTTTTTTTTTCAATTTTTATCTGTCTGTGCCTGTCTGGCTCAGCCATATGCTTACAAATTTACATAAAAAATACTGGACCCCTTGTTTAACAATGCAGAATGTCCAGGGTTTAGAACAGTCCTGACAATCCAATAGCCATTCCCTGGATCATGGCGTGAGTGTAGATAAAATTAGACAAAGTTTCATTTTGTGGGTTACAGTGTTCAAGACATTAGGGGAACACTGAAACTGACTAGGCTTTCAGCTGTCTGCAGTGGATGGGCTACTTGACCGAGACCTTGAGCAGTTCAGCTAAGTAAGCATGCAGATAAGCACTAGCAAGGGCTCACAGCTCCTTGCCAATCCTTCCCCCAAGCCAGGCACGCGCCTCAGGTTCATTAATGATCAGCCATGATAAGAGCAATGGCTCCTATCAGGTGAACTGGCAGCTAAGGAGAAACTAATGTTTTTTTGGTTCCAGGGATTGAACTCGGGTCTTTGTGCTTGCGAGGCAGGCAGCAGCACCACTGAGCTAAATCCCTGGCTCAAGAAACAGAGCTGTTTAAAACTTCCCATGTGAAAAAATCTAGCTGTTCCAAAGGCAAGGGGTAGTTTATGATCATGGTCAGTTATATCATCTGTTAAATACAGGAATGGGATTGGATTGTCTGTTGAATCTCTTTAAGCTCCTAAATTAAAACAAAACATAACAAAACACTGGGTTTTATGTGGATTCTACCGTTAGTCCTCTAACTTGAAAGATAGTTTTATTGTCTTTTTACTGTTTTTTGAGACAAGGTCTTGCTATGCAGTTCAGGCTGACCTTGAACTCACTATCTAGTCCAGGCTGGCCTTCAACTCATGGCAGTCCTCCAGCCTGAGCCGCCTGAGTGCTGGGATGACATGAATGTGCCACTATACCTAGCTCTGAAGGATAATTTTATAGAGGGAAAAGAAAAGAGAAGACTAATATAAATTAAGATTCATTTTTATATTTAACTTATGACTTTAGGATCTAAGAATTCTATAAATTGGAGCAATTTTTATTATTCTGTTAAAAATGTGGTTCCTACAACTACATGCAACCTACAAAAATATAAATTGTGGAAGAACCAGTGGTTTAAATACCATAAAGTACCTGCCTCTAAGAGTAAATGGGAAATTTGACAATGTGTAAGTGGATCTTTATGACTGGAGTCTCAGCAATCCCAAAATTTAAGTACTGTGAGATCCTCTCAAACAGTAACCTGGGTAATTACAGACATCCATTCTGATTTTGGTGGTGTGTTGTTTTACATATCACGGGAAACAAAATTTTAGCTGTCTGGGTAATGATTTAAAATTGATAATTAAAAGTTTGAAAATAAATTTTCTTATAGGGTCCAATTCTCCCTGACTGTGTGAATGCTTTGATTAAAATCCTTGGAATCCACAACTTCAATTATGAATTGCGTAAATAACGGGGAAGAAAATAGAAATATTTCTTACAATACTGGAAGTCCAGTGAAGGACACAGTAATCTGAATTTACTATAACAGTGAATGCATGTTTATCTATGTGTGTATCTGAGTATATTTCTGTATTCTGTCTATTAAGGCTTCTATCAAACTATGTACATATCTATGTACATATATCTGTACAGTACTTACGGCTTGTTACGCCGTCTTTTACAGAAAGACCTCTACACCTATTTATGTTGTTTTTATTAGACCTGAAGAAGGCTTTAGTATTGTTTTATTGACAAACATCTTTGGGTAGGGCTTAATTCCACTTATTGCTTCTAAGCAAAACTAGAACTGACCCAAAGTGATTACAAAAGCAATTCCAAGGGACCACCTACTCTTTAGAAGGGACCTTAAACATATTATCCCATATAATCCTGAAAACAATCCTAGGAAGGAGGTACCAGTTCAATTTACAGATGAGAGAACTGAGGTTCAAAGATATTAAAAAAGCCTCTTATTAATGGATAATCAGCTCAGCAGGTTTCAAAACAGGCCTAGTGAGCAAAAAAACCCATGGTTTTACTGCGGCCCATATATAGCATCTTACCTTCCCATTTCTTAGGAAAATACCACATCCATAGTGTATTGGTTTCTAGCTGGGCAGGTGCTTAATTGACCACATGGAGTAGAAAGGCTGAACACAGCCAGGTATCACCACATTCTGAAAATATGGATTGCCTGTAGCCATCTATTTATCCAGGTTAAATGTCTTTGTCCTAATGGTTATGTGTGTATTTTTGTTCAAAACTGTCCTTTTGATTGGCTTTGAGATGCAGCCAAAACAAAATGTGCCCTCTGCCTTACCAAGCCACACTTCAGCGAAACACCCCTGCCCCAGCTTCTTCTCCAGAAACAACGAATCACGTGCAACTTCCCACGCATCTTTAGCCAATCCAGAAGTTTGTGGGGCACAACTCGATGAAATCACAGTTAAGTTAAAACACAAACCATCAGCTTTCTCTACAGGAAAGGGAATTAATAAAGAAAACACAGTCCTTATAATCCATAATCTTGCATGCACTAGGAAAGATGGAAGGTGACTTGCCCTACAGGGTGACTTTCAACAAATATTTGTCACTGGAAACAGAGGCAAGGCACGTTTTGTAGGCTGGAGCTCACCTCCTACCATTGCATTGGTTTATGAACTGAGGCTCATGTAATAGCACCACCACCTTGGTGTTCTGCCAATCCAACTTATCTCTTTTTTTCTCTAGAAATTGTAGCATTTTGAATCAAAATCATTATTCCCCATTTAGAGTAATTCGAACTTTCTTCCAGGTCATAAAATCTCTATTGTCACCTTCCATCTTTGATGTTTGGGATTTCCAAACCAGGAAGCTAATAATAGAGTAACTGAGTCTCAGCATACCCATCCATACTTCCCCAAACTGCCCATTTCCCAGTCTCTTGATCAACTGCAGGGATTCTCGAGGGATTTCCCAGACATCTTTGGTTTTGACAGACAGATCGGTAAGCCTTGGCATCCCTTTGTGACAGGGGACTACTAGGCGGCAGCAGAGACCTGCGGCTCTCTCTGATGGAGCAGGGGCAGCAGCAGGAGAGGAGAAAAGAGCAGAATACATGTAACAACAACATGCACAAGTGCAAACCCACACCCCCCGGTGCACAGCATACCTGCGCAGCCTGTGTCCACACCCAGATTAGACACCACACGGTGAAACACATTCACTAGAAGTGGGATGGGGGCATTTCAACTTAGGACTACTCTGTGTCACCAGGTGTACGTGGTCTATGCACAGATACAGACTGTTTTGATTTCTGCACTCACTAAGGAAGAAAACTGTTTTCAGCCAAGGTACCAATGACATGTCTTTTGGAATGCTAAAAACGCCTTTAGTGATTTCAAAAAGTGCATTTGGACTAAAGCATGTCAGCGTGACTGTCCTTTTCTCCCTCTGGTAACTGGATATCCTAGGGAAATGGGGATCTCTCTGGTATGAATGTTTCAATCTGCAACTTCAGTACAGGATTCTTTCATAGAATGGAATGTTATGAATGAGTAAGGTTGAAGATTAGACCTGGAGGGGAAAATGTCACATTTCTCTGGAGATTTCTTTGGCATTCTGACTTCATTCTACCAGTGAGACATGCTTGTACTGCTTTTTTGTGACTTTCTATTTAAAAAAAAATACCTTTATAACACTCTCCTATATGTAATTTAGGAGTCTGGATTGAAAGGCGAAAGAATGGAAACTAACATTCAAAGAAGTTCAATGATGTTGAAATAGAAAGGAAAACAGTAGTTATCACTCAAAAGGTTACTGGGAGGCTTCCCCCCTTCCTTTCTTTTCTAAAAGAATATACCTTTTAGGATCTAGCAATAGTAAGGGGAAATTGACTAAACATCAAGTTTAAAATCAGATGAGAGGTGGTAATGAATAGTAAGAATTCAGGGAAGCGACAAAAACAGCACAGAGTCTAGCTTGCAGGTGGAGAGAGACCCCACTCTCTGGAAATCCTCAGATCCAGGCAAATCAAACATGGCACTGTTGCCTCATCTCTCGGAACTGTCTCTCTCTGTCTCTGTCTCTGTCTCTGTCTCTCTTTCTGAGGGAATCAGGTTCTGAGATGTTTAGGCAGGAAATTATTTATGTGCCAAAATTTCAAAGCCATTTTCTGGACAAAAGAAAAAGAGGGAAGAGGAAAAGCCAACATAAAAACAAATGTAACTTGAGATGGCTTTTTCCCCCTGAGATTAAAAAATATCTGTTGTTCTTCATATCCCTTCTCTCCTTCCAGCTTTAGGAACACAATATTGTGCCCTTTTCAACACAATATTTTCAAATAATCCAAACCCCGGGGATCCTGCTGATGTTTGGCTATAATGAAATGTATTTCAGCATCTGAAAAATCCTTACAACATGCAGACATTTTCAGTATATCATTTGATCTGAAGGAGATACTCAGCTCCATTTCTGTCAACTATTTCATTAGCATCACATAAACCAAGACAGCCGATGCCTGCACCAACCAGTATCAAGTACTGCTATGTATTTGATTGCTCATTAGCGAGCAGGATCAGTATACAGGCATTTCTTATTGTTTTCAAAAGACTGCTTTTTTTTTTTAAATACTAAAAAACCTCCCACATGTATTTTTCAGTGAATGTGCACAGCAACAGCAGAGGTAAAAATGATACGATTCTGGCTTTGTGCCATTGCTGGGTGGAACAATGCCAAACACATGGGTCACACAAAAACCTCCTGGGCTTAATGCGATATAGACCTGCATCTGCGTATGTGTACCTGTATCTATATTCATGGGTGGATATGTACTGTATAGTTGGAAGCGAACCAAGGAGAGAAAGCAAGCAATTGAGCAATTTTACGTAAGACCACACTCTTTAATAAAAGGTACAAGCTGCATACGTATTCACCTGATAATTTTGTTTGCAAATAAGAGAATAATATTGACATGTGCTTATTGGGACAGAGACTAGTCTACCTTTAAAAAGTTCAACATGACAGTTATAATACATGAAAGGGGTACAGGTCACATAAGTCCAACTCTAGTTAGGAAACGGAAGTACCGGTGGGGAAGCAGAACCTGACCAATGGATTGACAACCCTGTCACCGGCACGAAATGCAGACTCAGCTGTCCCGGGTGTGAGGTGACGGCAGGGACCCACTGCTACCCGAAGCAGTCCCCATGGAAGTATCTTCCCACTGACCCTTCCTTCTTCCTTTTGCAGGAAGGGGAGTGGGAAAAGGTAACTGGCAAGGATTTTAGGGTGGAGATGAAAAATACAAACAACTTTAAAGATTTAATGGACTGCTTTCTACTTGGGAGAACCAGAATGTTATACAATCTTCTGACAACCATACGGGACTCCTAAGAATTGGCAGAGCCGCAGTAGGGACATTCAGTCACGCTCCACTGTCAGGGGCTGGCAAAACAAAACAAAAAAACCCCGATTTGACTAGACTTTATATACCCCTCCTCCGTTTCCCTTCTGTTTTGGAGCTCTGTGCCTAACTATCCCTCTAGCATTTAAACCGCTAATACATAGTCAGAGTTAAGGTTACCTGAGTAATGCTGTACAAGCTGCTGAAGGGTTTCAAACTGGGCCCGGGTGGTGATATAGTATCCGCCATTGTCAAGTTTGCGAATTTTATAATGTTTGACATGGTCTCCCTTCATATCATCCCAATCACGGATAGAAAGTGAATAGGCACCTGATAAATATGCAGAGCGTAAGCAGTAGCAGCATTGATTATTTTGACTATTAGTTAGATCATCTTTTAGGTCTCCTTCACTTGACTACACTGATTAAATAACGATCATGTACACACACATACTCACACACTGACTCCATCACTATTTTTTTTAGCAACAAAATAATTCTGCCCTTGAGACAGGAGGCTTCTCAGCTATTTTTCTAACATCCTCTCTTTGGTACCTTTGTATTGCCTAATACAGCATGGACGCAATTCCTGCAGGAGAAGATCAAGAGAAATCCCGACTCCAGTTAACTGGAGTGCCTCCCTGGGTACGTCTCCCTGGGGATGGGGGAGACAGGGCTAGCAGCCTGTACAAAAGAAATCCATGGGCAATCTCTAGTGTGAGCTTCACAGTTCTGCTGCATAACTCTGTACGGGCATAATCAGGGTCTGACATTCAAGTCAGGACGCCAGCTCACTTTCCCCGCCTTGACCTATCTCCTCTTCTGGACTTTAACAAGTTGTTACATAACAGCAAGGTAGAGAGACGGTCCTCAGTTACTAAAAAAGCAAAACAAAATGAAAACAAAACAACCTGTATGACTTGCACCTGAGGAACTAAGAACTTCAAAAAATCCTAACTTTAAAGAACTTCTGAAACTGATCTGTGTATCAGGGAGGGGAAGGGGGTCTGCCCTGTGCCCACTGCAGGAGGAAATCTCAATTTTGAGCTTCTGTAGAGCCTCAAGGGGAAAATGAAAACAGAACTCCACTCACAAGGCAGGGAGGAGATGTGCCATTGTAAAATGTTTGTACATCAGAGCTAAGCCTTTCACCCCCTCTCACTAATCCACAGATCTGAATGACAAGCCAACTTCTTCAAGTCCTTATCTTACCTTTGGTGGTTTCGCTCTCACGGATAAGAAAGGTACCTCTTGGGTTTCCAAAGGACAGAAGCTGTCGCTCGGCATCTTTGCGGCCAAGTTTTCCAAAGTACCACCTTTAAATGAGTTCAAGGAAAGGAAATTACGATGATCATCGACATAACGGAAAACACAGTCTTTTCTGCCCACGAGTCTCCTCATCTCTGAGTCTTCCCTCAGCCTTTCCTGATATGTATATATATTTTTCTAGCTTCATTCAGTTCTCTTTCAATCTATCCCTGCTTCTATACCTACTCCATCTCTCTCATTCTGAAGAGAAGTAAGGTTTGAATTGTGGGTTGTTTTTCTTCTTCCCAGGATGACAGAACTGGCTTGTGTCAGAACTGCCACCTGCATGCACAATGAAATTGAAGATTTTGTTTTGAAATGGCACGTACAGGAGATGTTTCGTATCTCATCTACAAGACCCTTGGTTTCTGAGCATAATTACAATCCCCAGGAAACAGAAAAGAGTTTTAGTGTGGAGAATCAAGCTTTAAAAGAAATAGAAATCATTCAGAATGGATAAGGAATAAAGATGGATGACATCTTCAGTATACTCCTACCTACTGGAACTCTGAAAAATTTATCAAGTCTACCTTGATTTGATGACTACCTTTGGACGCTTGTTTTGACTTTATCTATCCAGCAGGTGTGCGGAATTGGATAAGAAAGAAGGCGTTTCCCAAGCACCTGGCTTTTCTGGCACAGCTGCAGGGACTGTTTCCTGCGCATGTTTCAGATCTTGCAGTCAATGAGCATGTCCCTCAGAATGACATGGTGGTGTAGGTTTTTAATATTTGCTTGGAACAAATTAATGATACTTTGTGCCACTAGGAAGCATCTCTTTAAAACTGTTGCTGTCTTTTATCTTCTCTCTGTTCTGGCAAGCCCAGTCCCCTGGCATCTAGTTTACACTTCTGTACTAGGTGCTGAATGAGCAGCAGGTGCACCAAGAATCCACTTCCATCGGAATCTGCGTAGGAAACATTTTTAGAGTACTGAATTCAGAAAGGATCCAGATTCTAAAATGAAGTTTCAATTCATTACATGTAAACACAGCTATTATGTGTTCACTGTCAAAGTCCTTGTGAATGAGAGACTTTCAATGAAGATAAGAATAGATAGCACACATTAGCTTTTCAATAATTTCATAGAAACCAAAATGTGTCACAAGCCCTAATCTGGCACTATCAATACAAAGAATATTACACGAATTATTTGTGAGAAATGTCTTTCTGCGTTTATATCGATAATTCAATTAAAATGTTGTATAAAAACAAGGGTGAAAAGGGACTTTTTGTAACAATGGATTACACTAAAAACAGTAGCATTTTAAGATAACACTAATTGACTTCATATGTAAAATTATAGGACTATTTAAAAGTATTTCATTCTTTTAAAACAAAATAAAAAACTGATCACTATATATAAAATTGAAATATACAGTGAGTAGATTCCTAGTTTAAGTCAAAGTAATGCTACATGTTGATGGGATTTTTATTTTTATTTTTGGGTACCGGGGATTGAACTCGGGTCCTTGCGTTTGCAAGGCAGGCCACTGAACTGCTGAGCTAAATCCCTGGCCCAGGATTTTTATTTTGAAAGATCATAGATATTTACAAATCTGTCCTAAAATATAAATTCGATACAAACACCCTTTCTCACTGATGATGAAATACATTTACTAGAAGGAAAGGAAAAAAAAAAAACTAGGTTAGAACCACTGAGTATTTGAGAGGGGAAACAAAACACATCTTCTTAGGAGAAGAAATACAAAGGAATTAAAGATGAGAGAATAATACGGTCGGGAATATGTAGTCTAATCCTCCTCGCAGCACTTAAACAAATCCATGGCAAAATTAAATAACACAGCCAAAGGTTGGGCTCGGTGGCTGACTTTTTCTACCCCTTTTCTGGTGTGGAAAGTCCATGAGGTGTCAGGAAAGAGGTCGATTTCCTTTATTTGGGAAATCTGGGGCTGTCAATAATATATGTAGTAGTGAGAATTTCGCCATATTCTTATGAGTATCTTTTAATCTATAACAAGTTATACTGTTTCATTAAGATACTTATTCAAAGTTTCCTTTCAAAATAAATATAAATTAAAAAGTCAGCAGACTTAGAGGGAAACATTCAGTTAGTAACATCACAAACACTGCAGAAACATAACAAAAATCAAGGTATAAAACCTGGGAAACTCAGAATTATCATACCCTCCTAACTAGCAATTTCTTAACATGAGTTAAATTCTTCTCCCTTTTGCTTAACATTAATGGCATTTTACTCAGGCAACTAACTTTTGAAAGCATGCACTTAAGTGAAAACAACAAAATAAAACATACTCCTCTGCCTGTATAGAGTCAACTGGTGCCACATAATTGCTGGGAATGTAACCTGTCTCTCCAGTTGTCAAGGAGCGGGCTTCCCACCAGTCTCCTTCCCTGGAAAGAAAAGAAGAAGATGTTAAGTTTTCCATTTCAGTATCGATAGCTGGACTCGATGCCATGAAAAGTTATTCTGTCCCTCGGCTGCTCCTTTCCTGTAAACTCTGACACATCCCTGCCCCTGCCTGTGCAACCTGGATGGTCTGTCTACAAGTGAAGTCACTCATGAGCTGAACCCAGTGTTGCCTCCTACCTTGCGTGAAATCTGGTGCTTTGGTCAGGAGCAGGTTTTCTTGTTGAGAAGGCATTCTGCCTGGTAAGGGGCAGACTCGGGCATCTAGGAAAGGAGCCCAAGCTCAGCTTCCTTTAGAGAACCATCATGACTGCAGGTATTCTGGGGAGGGATGCTGTTAGGAGGCCTGGTGAGGACGGATGCATACTCTGAATACTCATGCAAGTGGGGGGACACGCGGGATTTTCAAGACTATAGTAGGACAGGACTTCGTTGGGCATTTTCAGTCTGAGGTTTTTCCATCAAACATTCTTAACACTGCCCTGTTTGTGTCTCATGGGGAAGAGAGGGATGGAAGGTGGGCACAGGGCATGAGATTTTTCAGTCACGTTCCCTGTCACAGTGCAGTCTCATTCTGGAGAGTCTTCTGAAGATGTGAAAGAGGGGCTTCTAACACTACTCTTAGCTTAAATCACTAAGTAATTGAAACACCGTAAGTTCATGCAGGTTTGAGTGTGACAAAGAGCAAGGAGGAGCGTGTGCCACTTTTCATTAACAAGAGGGTGACAGGCCATGGCCCATGTGTGGGGGCTATAGCTGTGGCTTGGGCTGCATATCCCTCCTTCTGCAGCCAGGAGCGAGGTGACTGCCCTCCAGCACAAGAGACCTTAGACACTGACTACCACAGGCCCGGTACCTTCTTTTCCGTTTTTTTTTTTGGGGTCCTTGAAAATGGCAAGAAATCTAAGCAAAACCTCTCACCCTTTTTAAAATGACTTTTTTTTTGGCTGGACTCTGTCCAAGGTGGGTAGAAAATATGTGGGCTATGGGATGGGAAACGGTCCTCCTTATAGCTGGGCCTTCCTTTGGTGTTCCCTAAGATGGCACCTCTGAACAAGGTGTCCACTGAGCAAGACGTCATGTAGGCCTTAAAAGCCTTGGCACAGTGGTGACAAGCCACTGTGAGTACAGTTAGGGGATGGACTCGCTGGCGTAAACAGCAGAATACCTCACAGAAAGCATTGTGTCGGTAGAGATTTTTAAAAACTTATGTTTAGTTTTTCAGTCACTCCTTTTTTAGCCTATTAAATAAAGAGGTCAATCAAAAGAGAGACATAATTGTTCTTATAAAATCTGTAAATCTTAAGCTTAAATTCAGTTTCCACTGGTCCCATTTCTATGCACCCCAAAAGAAATACATTAAGTTGTAAATCTATATACTCTTAAGACCACATACACGAATTTACTTTCTTTGTTTAGAATTACACATTCAAGGAAATGGATTTGGAGACAGAACTTTACAGGGACAATGTTTATTACTCTGACACTCCACTAGATGGAGACATTTCATCACAGAAAATAACAATACCCACCTCCCTCAATCCCCTAACCGGGAAACGCTCCAAAATGGCGTAAATGCTGGTAGCACAGGCTTATTAATGCATGAAAACCTTCATCAAGTTAGTTCTAATTGAATTAAACTGAGAAAAAGCATGGCTAGCATAAATTTCAGGGGGTGTGGGAATGTTAATAGGAGCAGGAAGCCAAAATGTTTGCAGAAAATAATTTCAGATTTAAATTCAGCATTAGCTATCTCAGTACAGATTAGAATCTAACTTTTGGCTTGTCCTAAAGTCAGGTATGAAGAGTTTATAACTTTCTTATGTAAACCCACTAATCTTCCAAGAGTTTCCAGTTACTCCTAAGAAAGGTATCATCCTTGATTTCTCTCTCTCTCTCTCTCTTTTTTTTTTTTTTTTTTTTTTTTTTTTTTTTTTTTTTTTTTTTTTTTTTTTTTTTTTTGGTACCAGGGATAGAACGCGGGTCCTTGTGCTTGCGAGGCAGGTGACAGAACCACTGATCTAAATATCCGGCTTTGATTTCTCTTTTTCTAGGCAATTCAGGTCACTTTTTCCATGAAAGGAGACACAAGGAGGCACTCAATGAGTTAGTGGTAAACATCATATATTACTACATTTATCTCACAATTTACTCACATTGGGCCCAGAGAGGCTGGTACCGATAAAACACCTATCAGAAATAACTGAGCAAGTGAACAAATCTTTTTAACATACTATAATCACCAACTCACCTACAAATAAATAAAACACCCTACAAGTATCACTGGTTTAGGAGATCAGGATCTCTCATAAGCTACCTTTTGTTGTTTTACTTGAATTATTGTAGGTAACTAGCGTTATTAAAGCTGCACTTCTTTAAATTACTCTTACAGATCAGATTAATTCACATTTGGTGGATATTTAATTTTTATGCTAATCTGATTCCAATGTATGATTTAAACCTTGGTGTTGGTGTAGAACGGCTTTTAAGTTTTTATAATAGCTTCTCCTCATCCTCTAACTTAAAGACTTATTTAAAAAGCCTGCCTCTGATCCCCAAAGTCACTCACAGGGTGTGTGGTCTCAGCAGCTGGGATCCCAGATACCCTGGACCCCTGGGAGGAGCTAAGAAGTAGCCTTTGCCAGCAGAAGTCAGTCTTGATCTACCCAGCCACAGTGCATTTTTATTATCGTTTGAGCAGCTTTATTAGCACTGGATGGATTTCTTTTAAATTTGGTCACTGCCCATCTTATTTTCAGAGAACATATCTGTAACAATAAAATAACTCTAAACTGTTTCCTAAGCAATGATCACTACTCCACTCAGTATATTTACTGAAGAGTCACTGTTTTGAGATAGTAAATCACTGCTCAGGAAAAGTGAAAACGGGGGCAAAAATGGAGGAACTTAAGCATTTTGTAACAAGCTGAATAATGCCCCGAAGACACACTACACTGAGCTCCCAGGGAGCCCTGCTGAGCATCGGGGCCTCTGCCTCTGGACACATTTGTGCACCTCTAGCCCAGAGTGGATGCCTCACTTTGAAACAAAAAGCCCAGGGCCTCCAACGGAGAAAGGAGTGGAGGACACACACTAGGGGTGTGGCAGCTGCCCCAGGGGGAACAGAGCCCCACCCCTGAGAGACGGAGACTGGGGAGGCTGGGGAGGCTGGGGAGGCTGGGGGAGGGGGGAGCAGCCTGCCATCTGCTTCTGTGTTAGTGCTTTGTTTTTCCTTCACCACTTTCTCTTCCCTGTTATTACCCTTGCCTTCAGGATATTGTATCTGTCACACAAATCTTATTTTTCCCTTCCATAACCTTGAAAAAGGGCATTCGAATGGCACATAAGATAAAGAATTCCACTGGCAAGAAGGAAAAGCATTAAGAGGGAAAAACCTTTTGTTATGTTTTCTTCCAAGGCAAACAAGAAGGTCAGAGGCTCAAAGCTCTCGGTAAACATGAAAGGCCAGGTGCACAAATCACAAAATAATATATACACTGGGATAGACCAGTCCTTCCCTTAATGTTTCTCCAAGATTCAGCTCGACACACTAAAGTAGATCCTTTCCAGACTAACAAAGGAAGACAGAAGTCACAAAGGTGATTTCAGTAGGAGCTGATTTTCCCAGGGACCTACAACCTGAGCACAGATCCATCCCCTATTAGCAGAATGCGGTATAGACTGGATGGGGGAAATGTATTTCAGCATGCAAAGTTAACAGACCGACAATGAGCGATTGTCTGAAAATCAAACTGATAATAAAGACTCATAAACCAGAAAAGATCAAAGCAAAATTCTTTCCTCCTCATGGCCAATTGTCCAGCCGGCCAACTGTCCAAGTCTTCATGTAACTCGAATGTCTCAGTTGTCTCCGAGGTGGTGTCTGGGCCTTTCCAAGGTCACACCTGACACTATCTATGCTCAGGATCCTGACCCTCACATCTCGGCCTGGGCTCTGCACCTGCCAGCTCAGGGCACACAGGCAGCTCCCATCAGATGTCCAAGGAAGACTGTGACACATACCTCAGACAGCTGTTGTGAAGAGGCAACCAGAGCTTTTGTAACTGAGCACATGGCTGCTACATCAGCAGCCTTCAATAAATGGCAGCTGTTTACTATTTTTAAAAAATTCCTGTAGCTGTCAGACGTCTCCAAGGGTGGGGGAGGCTAGGTACCCTCCTTGTTCTGGCCATTGGTTGCACAGGCACATTCAGTGTGCGAAAATTCAGTAAACTGTATGCTTTTTAAAAATTGTGGTAGAGTGTATGTAACCATTTTAACCACTGTTAAGAGTAAATGTGCCTGGCAGTAAATACATTCACACTGTTGTACAGTCATTGCTATGCACATTGTTTTTGTTTTTTTGTGTGTTTTTGTTTTGGTACTGGGGATCGAACTCAGGTCCTTGTGCTTGTGAGGCAGGCGCTGGAACCACTCAGCACATTGTTAATAGGTGCACTTTTCTGCGTGTATTTAAAACAATTTAGAAGACCCAACCACACCTTTGTTAGTGAAGACAGTAATAGTTAATTAAAAAAACAAACAAACAAACAAACTGAAAACAAAGCCTGCTGGCTATGTAGACAGCATCTTCTGATGTCTGTAAGAATATCGGCTTGTCATGGTACAGTACTCAGGTCTTGCTGTTGAAGGCAGCCTGTTCTGGGTGTGTGGTCCTGTGAGCTGAGGGCACCCTCCCAGGAAGCAGCCCCAAGGAGGTGGTTTCTAAGGGAACCCAAGTTCCTTGTTGCGAGTGGCCTCTTCTCTCACAGATTATGGATGCTGTGTGCAGAGACCTCTCGGGGCTCATCTTTTTGGGAAAGCTAAACAGCCAGTCTTTAAGTCTTTCATCACCACACAATCCATTTTGCTCAGAGAGCGGAGGAGAAGAAACCAGATGTGGCAGCACAGCAGACCCTCCCAATATGCTCTCAGCAGCCAGAAGCATTCTTTCCCCTTCACCGGGCAAAACTCACGTGGACACAGAAAGCCGAGCTTGCTTGGGAGCCTAGATTTTTCTGGAGGGCACTCATGCATGTGCACTGGCTCAGTCTAAAGAGAAAATAGTTAAATACCACGGAAAAATCCAACCCATATTCTCTTACTTATGGAGGTAGAACTTGAACAGTGAGTGACTTGCTGTTTAATTGTTGCCCGGAGTAGCCACATTTAAAATGCCTGCATTGTAGTCATTCATGAGTGGGTGAAACGGCTTCTTCTTTCTTCTCACAGAGATTTAATTCCTCTGAAAATTTCCTTACAGAGAAACGCCTCCATAGGTTTCAGCCACGGAATGTTTAGCAGTTGTGAAAACAGAAGGAACTTGTTGCTGGCTTGAAGAGAGGGCTTAGCTGGTACAACATTCAAAGGATACAGAAAAATCTCAAGGCAGAAATCATGCGACGTGGGCAGCCATGCCCATCAGTTAAGTGTAGATTTGTGGAAATGCCAGGTGCTGTGGAGGGTAGTGCTGGTGCTTTTACAACCTTTAAACTAAAATCCAAACCTAAAAACACAGACTGTGCTACTATAGCATCCTCTAACAAGCCCTGTGGCACACAGTTCCATATGATCCTACACTATACCACTGACTCTGCCCTCAAATTATGTCACGGACCAGTGAATTAGCAAACCTCTTAACATTTCAGGTATCTGAGATGCAGAATGTTTTCCCAATTGAAAGGCTTGTATTTTACCCCCTCCCTTCCCATACTTACGAGCTATTTAATATTTGAAATTTTTCTCCTTTGTGAAAGCTCAAGTCATCTTCTGTCCGTGCTTCATAGTCATAAAGAGCCACGAAAAGTGTCACTCCTGACAAGACAAGGAAAGTGATTATCACACAAGGGGAAATGAATTCCAAAAAACTGCATCTTCACAAAAACCTCATGCGCAAAACCTACGGACTGCACTAGCAATTTTATGAAGTGTAATGAATGTGGGAAAACCAGTGGCAGGGCTGAATTTATGCCTTGGTCTCTATAAGGGAGCCGTTTGACCTGATAAAAACCTGAAGTTGAAGGACTTCTCAGGTATACCTTTGAGAGTCCCGAGGAAAAGACATATGGACATCATGTTCAAAACGGGAGCGGCAGGGGGCAGCACAGCGGTGGGGTTCAGACACATTTTCTTCCACTTGGGAGCCCATGTGAATGAAGTTCCAGGCAAGATGGATTGCTCTTTCCCCTGATACAGCAGTAATGCACAAAGTAACAGGAAACTTTCTACAGTGTGGGCAACCTAGAGAAGACGCCTTCTGTAAAGTTCTCCCCAACTGGAGGATGCAATGCCTGTGGCGTCTGTCATTGCTTTTGTCATTTTTAGCTATTTATTCCTATTGCTGACAATGGAATTCTCCATTTTCCTAATTTGAATTCACCTCTCTTTGCACTATCTTATAGAACTCATTCTTCCTCATACTCATCCTATGTCTTCTCGGCTAGCTGACTTGCCCCAGGGGCCCTTGCTGCTTCACACAAATTTGCTATCAATAGTAAAAATTGTCCTGAGTCGCATTCGACCCAGAACTCGTTCCTACAATAGGATTCTAAGGGTGCTCTCAGGACTGGCTCTGGTGTTCTTGCCTTCCTGCAATCTTCTTCCCTTGAGAGAATGGGCTGACCTAGTGACTCGCTTCTAACCAACAGAATGTGCAAAGGTGATGCCCTTCAGGATTGGGTTTCAGGAGACGGTGACTTCTTACCACTTGGCAGACTCTATTGCTCTGTCAGCTTGCATACTTTGATGACACGAAGTGCCACGTTGGCAAGGCCCATGTGACAAAGAACCAGCAAGGAGCTGAATCCTGCCAACACCGCATGAGCCTGGAGGCAAATGAATCCCAGCTGAGCCGTGAGATGACCACAGCCTGGCCAACACACCTGGGCCACAGCCTGTGAGGGACCCTGAGGCAAAAGACCCTGCTCAGTCATTCCTAGATTTCCAACCCACAAAAGCTGTGTAAAGTAAATGTGTGTTGTTTTAAGTGGCTCTGTTTTTATGACAGTTGGTTATACAGGAACTGATAACTAGAAAATTTCACTGTCTGCAACCTGGCTTCTCATTTTGATCTTCACACACTTCAAGTGCCTGAGAGGGACTAAGAGTATGCAGCTTACCCTTCTTCCAAGCTGCCCTAGAGCTGGGTACATAGGTCTACAGGAACAGATGTGCCTATGGGACTAAAAGCCAGAGAGGAGCACCCTATCCCAAAGAGGGTAGGAGAGCGGGCACTCAGTGGGCCTGACAATGCAGAGGGGCAATTCTCTGCCTTTTAGATTTCTTGGAGAGGTTAGAAAAGGCACTGGTTTAAAAAACTGGGTACCTCTAAGTTGTATGTATTCTGATTTAATACTCTATTAGCAGATTTCCTCCATCGTACCATTTTAAAACAGCTAAGCCAGTTCCACAGTGAGGAAGAAATGGTACATGTAGATAGACAGCCTCACATTTTTCCTGCATCTGCTGACAAGTCCTCACTGAGAGTTCTTATGTCCTAGGAGGAGGAAATCATGGTGGTCACAGAGAAGTGCAGATATAGTTGCATTTTGGCTGTAAGGGACTACAAGCAGCACTGAGAGAAACGACATTCATATATAATAAAACCAAATAATGAAAGACAGGAAAATCTGCCAATATCTAGGGATACTGTGCTTTAACTAGGACTGTCCCTGACTATAGTGCACACCTACAGGTTCCAGTTACCTTAATGAAGGATTCCTGAAGACCAGGGATTCACATCCAGTCTTCATGAATCAATGAATGGGGAAAACGCCCATGTCAGCAGAATTAAGAGTCCAGGCTGCAAAGCCCTCACGCTTCTCTCAGTGGAGATGTCTGTATGTGTGTGCATGTGTGCTGGGTGTACTTTCCTGCATCCATGAGAGATAGAGGGCTCTAGAAGGCCTTTCAGGTACCTTCTAGGAAGGCAGGAAGGACAGGTAAGCATGGCGTACTAGGCCTAGAAGCAAGGGCCAACTACAGTCACCATAGCACAAAGGTAAGATGTTTTTCCTACTGGGCAAAGAAGAATATGGCAATATAGGAGAAGACAGAGGGAAAAGGTGTGGGTCAGGCCCCTCACACAGCCACACTGCTATGTGTGGGGTACATGTGGGGAAAGCTGGATAATGCTTCAGAAGTACTGGTTCCTCAGGTAAAAAAGTCCTATGAGTTATTATGTAAGACATAAGACATCTGTTCCTAAATAAGCCAAGAGACACTACATTCTTTTAAACTTTTGTAATGAAACAGCTTTGGAATAAACAATGTCAAATATCTAGTTACTGTGGTTCACATATTGGGAAAGGACTTGGAAGATGAAGAATGCATGAGATAACTCACAAATATTTTGGAAAACATATGTCTGAGAACGTATGCTAGATTTTTTTTTATGAAGTATTAGCTAAGTCAGCAAATACACATGGCAGTAAATTAAAGCCTTGTAGTATAAAAGACAAGGAAACACCAGAAAACAAATAAACAAACAACAACAACAACAAAAACCCCAAGAAAATGGTCTCTCAAGCATACATAGGACTCAACTTTAAAATATACCCTTAGCTGGGCATGGTGGTGCATGCCATAATCTCAGCACTTGGGAGGCTAAGGCAGGAGGATTGCCATGAGTTTGAAGCCAGCCTGGGCTACCTACTAAGTTCAAGGCCAGTCTGAACTACATAGTGAAAGCCTGCCTCAAACTCCATGAATATGTATGTATGTATGTATGTGTACACACACACACACACACACACACACACACACACACACACAAAAAGAATAAAATAAAAAGGATGCATAGAAAACTTGAGGGCAGAGAATCTCAGTCATATGGAAGGTAACAGAAATATTAGGTGAGAAATGGTCAAAGCATGTTTTCAAATGACCCCACTGGCCAGGAAGAGATAGGCAAGCTAAAGATTAGGAAGAGAGGGAAGGCACTCCCTCCCAGGAAGTAGTGATGGGAGGTAAAGCGCAGTGTATTTGTATCTGGAGAATTCAAAATACACCTAGAGGCACTCCAGGAGCTTCTCAATTCAAAAGATTGGGATGAGTACTATGAACAAGCTGCCCTAGTCACTCTGAGAGTGCCTG
This sequence comes from Fukomys damarensis, assembly GCF_012274545.1. Lineage (NCBI taxonomy): Eukaryota > Metazoa > Chordata > Mammalia > Rodentia > Bathyergidae > Fukomys > Fukomys damarensis. The sequence goes on from NW_022900926.1 coordinate 69,891,788, forward strand.
GCCTTTGATGCCTCCACTGCTGCAGCTCACTAACATGAAGAATCCTCACAGAGAAGTGACGTGGGGTCCCTGCTGCCCCTGTAGCCAAGCACTTATTTATTTATATCAAGCTTTGTTTTTGTTTTTAAATGGACTCTCATTGGTAGAGAACAGGTAGAAACTGACTAAAGACTTCCAAGTTAAAACCCTGGTCAAAGGGTACAGACCAAAACACAAGTGTACAGTTTCCTGCAGCATTAAAAGCAGCCACACCCTCCCTACCTGCAGCCCTCCGGACCAATGATCTGACACCGGGACCTTACCTGTGCCTCCTCTTGTACGCAAGGTCCCAGTGTGAGACGAGGAGTTCACACCTCCGAAGACAGTAAGCCCTTGGCCCCCGGCTGCATGGAAATTGTTGTAGTTTGGGATGGAGGTCACACCGAAGCTGGGGTAGTGCTGCGGAGTGGGGTCTGTGCCATAGCGGTACCCGGAGCTCTGGTTCAGGCTGCCATCCCGCTCCTCCGTCAGTTTTGTTGCTTCTTTGTCCTTACATTGCACACAGCCCATTATCTAAATTCCTGCAGAAAATAAAAAAGAGACCACATGAAGTTGGATGCTCCCTTATGTGGGGTTGCTTTGCTACTATAGAGAAGTAATTTGTCAAGTGTGCCCTTGAGTATTTCAGGCCTGTGGGAAACATGAAGAAAGGCACTGTAGGGTCTAGGGTAGATGGCCAGAGGAATGAATCTCAGTTCTCCTGACTCCCAACCACATTTTGTTCTCCATATGCTCTGCATGATGGTGTCATAATAGATAACAATGTTCCCCACACAGTAATTTTCCTCAAGTGAGGTCTGCACCTCTTAAAATTCTGTTAACAATACACACCTACCGACGAATACTCCAGTAATGTTCATTGTGCTTTCTTTTGTCATCTCAAAATGTAAAAAATGTCTATGAAACAAGTCTGCAATACTAGAATAAAAACTTCCATCATGTCCAAGAAAATCTAAAGGAGTGCTGGAAAAGCCAGAATATAGCCCCAAACAACTCACCCGACACGCCTGGTTATCCATTCTGGTTTTTTTTGTCCATTCTTCAGGGACAAAACAACTAGCTACCAAGTGGGAAATGAAATTGGCAGAACCTCAGAGGTCCAAGTATATTTGCAGGATGTCCTGATGGCCCACAATAAGAAAATCACTTAGAGCTGCTAATTAACTTTTCAAATTTCCATTAGCTTTTGATATTCTTCAAAAATATTTTTCAAAAATCATTTCTGTGTTCTGGAGCTACGGGTGGATTAAAAACTCAAGTCGCTGCCACCTCACCCTCTTTCCCCTGGGCTCCTCATCCCAGTAATCAGTACCCCAAGGATCCAGATGCTCAAGCCACAATCTTGAGAAGCAGCCTCGTCCCTCCTCTCTGTTTTCGTCTTACTCTTCCTGGCTCATAGGGTACTATTCCAACATGCCTAACTCTTTAGTTTCTCTAAGATTCTGTGTTTTCCCACTCACCTTTAGGCCTTGGGACATAGCCTTTCTCCCACCTCTTTGAAAAAAGAGTGAGTCTTGCAAATCCTGTTAAGAGACCACTTCCTCTACAAAGCCTTCTCTGATTCCTTCTGGTGGGGTAGTACCTTTTCTAAACACTCCCATGTGTCCAGATTTCCCTCCTTAAGCACCAATGGTTACAGATTCAAACACTTGTCCAATTACCCAAAGGACTGTGGGTTCCAGAAAAGCAAGATCTTGTTTATTTCCTCACAGACACATTGCCAGTGCCTGGAACACAGTAGATGCTCAATAAATAATGCAATGAGTGAAGATTCTGTAGCTCACTGTACTTCTCTTTCACCTTTTATTTCTCTCTGTCCCAAGGCAATCCTTTTTCCAGTGACTTTATCAGCAGTGTGCCCTACATTTTCTCATCTATTGGCATGTATCTGAGAAGTGAGAACTACAAGGCAAGGCGGTTAAATGACACCAATTTGGATGGCAAGCTGATAGGGAGTAGGTAGGACTCACCGTACACATCCCTGCCAAAACTCTGAAAAGCAGCCCATTTGGGACCAAAGAATCAAGCAAGAAACACATGACATCATGTATAATGACACGTATTGCCTAGGAAGGGAAGAGCTGGCAAAGGACAGGAAGAAGCTTGAAGGCAGTGAAGGAAAAGGCAAGCATTTGCTTTTCTGCCTTGCAAACTCATGTGGAGGCTGGGTGTTCCTTGGAGCACTGCTGTTCCACCACACCAGGTCGTGGAAACAAGGATCAGACCAGTCTACAGACCTTGAGTACATTTTCAGCGCATGCTTATTGAACACAGTGCATGCTCACAAGGATGGGAATGTCTGGGAATGAGCTGCCTCCTGCTTGGACTGAGATCACCAAATCTGGAACTCATTTTCTCATTTGAGAATAACTTACTATAGACTGCATCCAACACGCTTTTGAGCTTATGGTAAATGAACAATTTTAACAAGTTTCCAACAGGAAATGCAAAATGTCTCTAAGGTATTTCATCATTTCTTGTTGACGTTGCTTCATCAGACTGATAATTATCTTGCTTGCTTTACAGTAACTGTTTTATAGGGAAAATTGCTCTGGGCATGTAGGAAGACCACGTGTGGGGAAGGGGAGTCACTGACCTGCTGTAATCAGAAGATGTAAGACCTGGGCCACAGAATCATATCATTTATACCAATCATTCTCAGCTAAAGGTGACTTTGTCATTCCCTCCCTGCCAAGAGACATATTAGGCAATGTCTGGAGACTTTTTTGGGGTGTGGTGGTGGTGGCACAAGGGACTGAATCCAGGGTTTTTGAACTATAAGTACACCCCCAGCCTCCCACCCTCTTTTTCAAAATTTTGAGACAGGATCTTGTTAAGTTCCTCAGCTGGACTCATTCTTGTGATCCTCCTGCCTCAGCCTCCCACACTGCTGTGGTTTCAGCTGTGTACCACCATGTCCAGTTATCTGGAGACATTTTGGGTTGTCAAAACAGCAGTGTGTGTGTGTGTGTGTGTGTGTGCGTGCGTGCACACATGCGCACACACGCGTAGTGTTACTACTTGTTCCTAATGGGTAGAAGACAGAGATACTGTTCAACACCCTACACTGCACAGAATAGCCTCCCCTAGTAAGTAATTACCTGACTCTGACTGTTAATAGTGCCACTGTTGAGAAACCCTGATTTGTGTTGAAGAAATAATTTATAGCTATGTCTTCCAAACAGTATATAACAGCTATTTGTTTCCCTTACATGGATGTGATTGACATACATCCCAGAATGTTTTCTTAGAACAGGCATGCCAGGAAGGGGCAGTTGAAAAATAACATGAAATGCAAAACATTTTTCCTTACAGGCTTGAAAGAGAAATAGAACCTAAAACCACTGAAAACTCTTCTTAGAAACTAGCTTTCCAACAAAATCAAACAAACCCTGTACCAGAAACCCTTCAAAAATAGGATCCCACATTTAACCCAACTAACAAAAGACAATCTTCCATAATTCATTAAAAAAAGAAACGTACTGTGAAAAATGACTACTTCTTTACACCTTTATGGATAATGGAGGGAAAAATAAACTCCTTAGTGGCAGAGGTTATTTTTGGGTTTTTGTTTCATAGAAGCTTTCCCCGTGCCCACAGCACCACTGGGCACACAGCAGCATTCATTAAATGTTAAGTGAATGAATTAAAAAAATGCTCAAAATTATTGTGAAGAAAGCAATCCACTTTTACAGAAGTAACAGCTTTGTCACCACTTGATTTCACTTGAAATTTTGAGTTAAGTAACACTCCTATAGAGCTCTTGCTCTCTTCTTTACTGACACACATGAAGAAATAAAAACAAACCAGTAAATACAGGCTCAAGTCATTAAAAGTTAATCACAACGAAAATATTTATGTAAGAACGTGTGGTCTTTTTCCTCCCACTTGGGGCAGTCAGGCTGACCATTTCCTGATGGAAGGGTCAGAAGACTGTATGAGTTGTACTCCACTGTCAGCAGGCTCCTGCCACAAGGCAAACTTTGGGGCATGTGAGCTAAAATAAGAGTAGCTTACTGTGTGCAGATATGTTCAATGCTGTAGGCTCACTGTGTACATAAAATATACTTGCCCTGGATCTGTGGCTGAGAAACACTGAACAATGCTGCTCTGAAAGTGGGGCATTATTTGACCAGTGAAACATCACACACCTGGAATTTAGCTGTAATCCCCTGCACGCCCACATACCTAGAAAAGCTGATGGAGCCAAATCCTAACCTACTGGATCCTGTGCCTGTGATTAAAGTGTCTGGATTAGAGATGTTGGCCCCTACTCTTCAATTCTTTTTGCCAATGGAGGAACCCTGTTTCTACTATGCAAATAAAACCTGATTTACTTAAAATGTACCCAGTCTGGCAGACTTTTCAAACTCACTATTATGCAACTGAGGAAGAGATGCCAGAAAGAATTCAAGGATTGCCCCACCCGGCTCCCATGAGCACGGCAGACATTATCAATCGATCCTAGCACTCCCTGTTGCATGTAGCAGTGTGGCCTCAGACTCCTTCACATAGCTCTCTAGTCACTGATTGAATCTCTCCTAGAGGACTTAGTCTATATACTTCTCTATGTACAGAGTTCTTTGGCCCAAGGTAAAAGTCAGGCTAAACATACACCTTCTTCTGATGCCTGGGTGCCAGTCTGGTCTACCAGATGTACAGTAAATACAGACGATGCTCCAATCTCATCTGCCAAGATCCAATACTGCAGAACTGGCAAGAGAATTTCTAGTGAGTGCAGGAGCTGGGTAGCACCGGAAGTCTTCTGCATGAGGAAGTTACATTCTCTTAGAGACAAAACACTTGCAGGCAGAGGAGGGAAGGAGAAACTGACAACAGTAATTTCAGCAGTGCAAGCGCTTTTGTTCAGAGACCAGCCTTGGTGGGCATGGAGAAGTGACAGCCCTTAGGTATATGACTTCCCACCCCTGTTCCTGATAGCCCCAGCTGTGGAGAATGACAGGCACAGTCATGTGTGGCTAGCTGAGGTGGCTCGTTTCTGGTGCTCCTTTTCACTATCAGTTTTTCTGGTCTCTCCTTCATCTGGGCAAATGCTGTAAGACAAGTAAAAGAAGAAGGAAGGGAGCTGAATTAAGGATCTAGAAGTCAAACACAGAAATTGAGGTGAACAGCTGAAAGAGTAACTGAAAGCTGAACTGTAGATCAACTGCAGTTTCATATGCTTTGCTGGAAGAAAGGTAAAATCCAGCAGCTTCATGAGCAAATACCCCTTTTCAGCCAATAGCCATGAACAAAAGGATGAGATCTGGCACAGGCACATCAGAAATTAGCTGACACTAGGATAGAAGGTTTATGGCAGTGGGCTCTTGATCCTTATAAAATTAGAAACACCCACAATAATCCACCTGAGGTATTTTGCTACCTTCTCACTGGACTGAGTTAATGCCCTGAAAGCCTGAGTTTTCACCATGTAACTGTTGGGAGCAAGATATTTGGAGACACTTGAATGCCATGCTGGTGGCAATGGGAGTTGCTCCATAAACTCTGCTATTCAGATTTCCAAGCATCTTTTCTGCCTTTGCATTGGGGCTGTCCTCTGCAGCACCCAAGAGCTCCAGGCCTGAAGAGGCTGGAAAGACAGTAGGACTGTGTTGTCACTCTCAGAAGCCCAAGCACTGCACAAGGTCCATGGGAAAGTTCCTTGCTGACAGGTGGAGGGAAGGAATGAAAATATGTGCCTCATTCACACTGGTTAGGCTGATTTCTGAGCCATTCTCCAAGATTACAGTCCCTGGTGAACTTACTGTGCATAATCCCTGAGATGTGTGAGTGGTAGGACAGCTATTTTTCATGATTATCTTATGCAATTAGGCAAGGCGACTTTAAGAAAGGGGGATCATCCCAGGTGGGTTGACCTTCCCTAAAAGGCATGGCTCTTTCTGGGCATTTAGATTCAGAGTACAGAGGCATTCAGGATGAGGGGCCTTCTCACTACTGATCTTAGAGATGGAGGGGCCATGTGACCAGACATGTGGTGGCTGCTAGAAGTTGAGAACGGTTCACAGCTGGCAAAAAGTACAGAAATGGGATGTCAGTCCTACAATCCAAAAGAGATGAGTTTGTTCAAGAGCCAGAATGAGCACAGAAATGGACTCTCCCCTAGTTAAGTCTGTACATGACAACACCTTGATTTTGGCCTTACTGGACAGAGTTCAACCATGCCAATACCTAGGCTCATGATCCACATAACCATGTATTTTTCAATGGGTGTTGTTTTCAGCCATTATATTTGCAGTATTTTTATGCCGCAAAAGAAAAATAATACATATTATGGTGGGATGGGGCACCACAGAGACAAGGGTGGTAGTCTTGGCAGTGAGGACCAATATCCAGCTCACCACAAGCCTGGCACCGCATTAGGCACTGGAAAACATGTATCTTACTAAGTTCTCCTAACAACCCTAAAACATGGGTACTAGCTTCCCACACTTTACAAAGGAGGGGCAGAGAAGTTGGGGAATGTGACCACAGTGAAGTCAGTGGTGGAGAAGAAATGTGAAGCTAGAAACCTGAGTCAGGCCTGTACACAACCTCTAACAGAGTTGCCTCCTGCACCATGAGATCCTGGCTGGTGCATAAGACAGGGGTTGCTGAGGGAGGGACCCCTGGTTCCACAGCACTCTCCCAGGTTTCAGGGTCAGAGCCTCAGCCCTCTTTCATACTCCACTGTGCAGACAAGCGGGTTTTGTGGAGGTGCTGGTGAGTCAGCTCTTCCTTGCTGTAGTTTGGCATTTTAATGAATGCTTGAGTCAACAACACTAAAACAGCTCTGGGTTTCCTGATCTTTCCTAGGCAAGGGTGTTTATATATACTACAGAGGAGTCAGCAATGGTCTCCCTGGTATAGAAGCCCTATTTCCTATTGTGTTTAAATATGATTTTATTTACAGGCAAAACTTTTTTGAAACCTATTTACTATGCAAGTTGAGATATTCATAAAATGCCCCCACCAAACACAAAGTAATGTATTTCTGTTCTTAGCGGAGTCCTGGGAAGGAGCACCCCCACCAAATACAACGCATGAAACACTGCAGTTTCCAAGGTGAGAACTCTGATGCAAAAGTGGCAGTGTGCACAAGGGTGATACTGGCACCAGAAAGTCACAGGAAGCTTATTTAAACACCAAATCAAGGCTCTGCTTCAGAAATAAGAGGTGGAACGGACCCATTCAATCACAGACGTGTGACATTGCAAGGACCCTCTGGAGCATCACAAGGATGGATCTCGTCCTATACCACATGGCAAGAGCACTGAGCTCATATCATCACTCACAAGATGTAACACTGCTTTAAGAGAAAGCCATATTCCTGACACCCGGAATATTTTGTGGCTTCTCAGCTCTGGCTTTTCTTGTTCAAATGATCCTACGCTGTCCCTGCAGCATGCTCTTCTTTCTTCTTGCATGGCCTTCCATTCCCCAGTGCCCAGAGAGTTGAGAGCACTTAATACATGAAAGATGGAAGTGTTATACCCCAATGGTGAGACTTAACACTGAAATTAAATGAAGTCTGGAACTTGTCCCAAACCTAAATGGCCAAATGAAGTTTTAACACTGAACTGTGGAAAGGCTGCAAAAGGAGGGCAAAAACATTTTCTTCTTATATTTACTTTGCTTTGGACCTCAGGGTTAGATAAGAGCGATGGTAAAGAAAATAAGGATAATATGTGTTAGCCCTGTCCATGCCAAAGGGTTTAGAAGGAACTAGGCAGTGATGGTGAACCTTAGAGCTTTCAGTGTTAAAAGTACAGCCCACTGATGCACACGTTCACCAGCACTGGACTAGGGCAAAGGTTGTGAAGGTTTCTACCTTCCATCCCCCTCCTTTTTGGGCCCTAGAAAAATCTCCTGTGGTTAATATTTTAAAATTCTATTTTGAAATATATTTCACAAATCATGAAAATACCCTCTTAAAGTGTACAGCCCAGTGGTTTTTAGTGTATTTACAAAGGAAACCATTACTGCTATCTAATTCCAGAACATTTTCATCACCCTCAAATGAAAACTATACCTATTAAGCAATCACTCCCCGTTCCCTTTTTTCCCTAGCCTCTGGCAGCTACCAATTTGCTTCTATAAGTTTGTCTATTCTGAATATTTTATGTAAATGGAATCATACAATACGTAGTCTTTTGTGACTACTTTCTTTCACTTGGCATGTTTCCGAGGTTCATCATTTTGTTGCCTAAATTAGCATACAATCTCTTTTCATCACTGAAAAAATATTCCACTGTTTGTATATATTGCATGGTGTTTATCCAATCATCAGTTGATGGACATCTGGTTTGTTTCCACATTCTGGCTACTGTATTACGAATAATTCTGTTATGAACATTAACGTCCGAGTTTTTGTGTGGACATGTGTTTTCAAGTCTTTGGTTAATATTTTAACGTACAGAGAATGTATGTAGTTAGCACAAACTAAGATGAGGTAAAACGGAAAATGTGAATTGGCAGCAAAAAAAGGGGAAAACAATTTGTAAAATTTATGGGAAAATATTATCTTCAGAGTAATCAGCAAAACACAATTTATATCAGTGAGACTTTCACCTTTAAACACATACATCTAAAAAATGCCTATCCAATAGTGATGAAGGCCCCTCAAAATGAATGTTTGCTTTTCTGCTGAAAGACAGTGGGAATTAGTATCCAGCATTTTAGAAAATCAGCTTGGTGGTGCCAAAAAAGCCTGAAAAATGAGCACGCCCACTGATCTGTGAAGCCAAGTTGAAGAGCTACCTGTAAAAAAATGACATGCAATGTATGAAGTGTTATTTATCATTTGAGAAATGAGAAAGCTTCCTAATTACTTAACAAGAGGGTGGCAAAGAATTTGTAAGGTATGCCCATAATGGAAAGTTAATTGGAAAGGTTATGCTCACAGAAACGATCAGTAACGTAGAAAAATGCTCATGTTGAGGACTGCTTGACTGCAGCGATGTAAAAGGTTGCAGCAGGAAGCACAGTGAAGTTACTGGTGGCATGCAGGTAATAACATTCTGGGAGACTGAAGTATTTTTCAGGTTTATACAGAAAATGTGCTGTCTTCATAATGAGAATAAATCACTTACTTTTTTTTTCCATAAGAAATCTCTCATTAGTTTTGTTTCCTGATTGAATTTATATATTGAAAAAAACTAAACATTAATCAGGTATTATTTCTTGAAATGAAGAATGAAGTGAGGGAGAGAGGAGGTGATGCCTAGCCTGTTCAGAGGCGAGTCCTCCTTCTGGAAGGTGTGAAAGGTGAACAGTACAAGAGACGGCAGACCTCTGAGTGAGCCTTCCAAACTCCTTGCTGAAAAGTGGGCAGTGTCAGGGGGAGTACGGCCTATCTACACAGTTATGTGCTGCAGAAACCTCAAGGCATAGTGAAGGCACATACGATCAAATTCCCCAGAGGTGGTAACAAGTGCAGAACCTGGGATAACAGAAACAATGGCAGGGAGGCTGGATTAGTGGCTTGAGAACTTGGCCGACCCAAGTCCTAGCTAAATGGGGAACCAAACTCAGAACAACAGTTTATGGAAGTCAGGCCTGGAAGCTACGCAAAGTGCTGTGGTGTCAGAGGTACATGCAGGTCTCTGTGGGAGCGGGGCCCTGAGCTCCATGCACTGGCCCAACTCCAGGGAAGCGGGGAGGAGGAAGCAAAGCCGTTTTGCTCTTTGGTACTGGTTGGTGGAGAGGCCGAGGAACTGATTTTCATGCCTGTTGCCTTTAACCCTTCCTGTTGGGACATTCAGCTTGGCATTTTGATGCTCTGACTTTTAAGCCACTATTCCTAGAACTTGGGGCAATCCCAGCAGGGCACAGAACAGTAAGCAACACTGGTCCATGGGATCTGAAAATATTCAGAAACACAGAAGGTCCAACAGAGATGCTTCTTCATAATGTTGCTATTCAGCCAAACACATTTCCATCTTCCTTGTTCTGTGAAAATAACCACTGGAAAACAAAAGCAAAAATACAGGCTTCTATTCATGAACCAGTGAAGAGAGAGAGGGCTGTGAGTGTCATATCTGGGCCACGCTGGCAGAGCCTGGCTTTCTGGGCTGTGCCCGCTTCCGGAACAGTTGTGGCAGGACCGGTGGAGGTCCAGGGGTCAGGGTATCACCTGGCGCAGCCTCAAGCAAACACATTAGCACAAAGTGCTGTCTGTACAGGTGTCATCAAGGTCCCCTCCCGGGGAACTCAGAGAACGAAGGCGGAGGGGATCCCTCTCCAAAGCAGAACAAAACCCCGCTATACTAATCCTCTACCAGAGCTTCCTCCAATTGTGCAACTGGGGCCTTATTCTTTCAAAAAACACAATTCTTTCTCCCTGTCTTCTGCTCACTAGCTCTAATCAAGAATATCAATGTTGTTAAAGAAACAGATGAACTCTGAATAAGGGAATGCAACTTTTCTTCTTTTTGCATGCAGCTCATGGAAGAGTGTTTGTGGTCACCGTGTCTTATGTCTTCTCTTCTCACTGATAGTTTGCCTGGTTACTGAATCAGAGCCCAGTCAAAATCTATGGGCCTGAGAACTTGACTGTGGGGCCACCTGCACTGCGCTTCTGCAATGAAGGCTGGTGCCTTTCCTTTGAGGAATGACATAGAATCCAGTTCTTCTGCCTGTGGGTCTTTTTGTTACAACTTACTCAAGCTGCCGGGAAGCAGCAACGCTAGCAGAGGACAACTTCTGCATCCCTTGCAGTGGTTTAGAATTTCAAAGCTTTTTGGCAGCTGTTTTGGTATGAATGCTGATAAATCAGGCAGCCAGAAAATGTACTCTTCTCTAATTTCATGGCCTTTATTAGGACCCAAGAGTAAAGGAGACCTAGGACAGAAACAAAGGGAATAGAGAGGTGGCCTCCAGCCATCCTCCTCCCACCTTCTCATGGCCCAAAGGAGCGGGACCTCTGCCTCCCTCCAGTGAGGTTCCTTACCCATAGTGAGCGAGGCTGCAGACTATGCAGAGTTTGCCTTGGTGAGGCTTCATAAGAAGTGTGTACACATGGATCCCAAGCTGAGCCACACGACACAGAGGAAAGTGAAAATCAGGAAGAGAACGCAGAGCCTCCTGAAGGCAGTCAATGACACTTTCCCCAGAAACATATAAATACGGAATTTGGGTTGACAGACTTTGGCAACTTTATGTGGGACAAATACAAGTGGCCTAGACTATTTGTTGATAACCTAGTATTTAGAACCCAAGAGAAATCCGGTAAATCGGCGGAGGTGGGCAGATGATAGCGACCTAGTAGAGAATGGCACAACACAAGAGAGAATTTGGGCCCTGGGTGGCCTTGTGCGCAGCTGCTAGTGCACCTGAGAGTGTCAGTCTCTGACTCTCACTACATCCTCCTCGTGTGAGCCTGTTTTGTAGGGGGTGGGGGTGGGGTGCGTGCATGTGCAGCGAGGTCTTCCTGTACCTCAACACGAGGAGGAAGTGACGATGACAAGAGGTCAGATGGTGGGGAGGCCCCCTCCGCAGGTCCCCCCATCTCCCTGACTTCCTCTGATGCCAACAGTGAACCCTCGAATAAGGCACAGAAGTAAAGTAACAGTAATATCAGTACCTACCACTTATTGAGAATTTATTTGCTGCTTGGCACTTTAAAAATGTTACTTCATTTACCCTTTAGAGCAACCTTGTGAATATATTTCATAGCTAAGAATCCTTGGAGATCACAGAATGTAAGCAACTTGCCTAGGGTTACCTTACCCAGTCTGTGGTACTTGGACCTGAATCCACCTCCCCTGTAACATCTTCTACTTATTGTAACATGCTGTCTTCTGAGAGAGGCTCTGTTCCCAGCCATTTTCTAGGGCTGGCTTGGTTGGTTCTTGAATATTCAGGACATTTGAGTTTTGCAATATCAAGCTTCTGCTTAAAGAAAAGATCTGGAAGGTTTGTTGTCAGCCTGGACCAAGGCTGTGAGTAGTCTGGAGCCCTGGAGTATGCCTCTCTGATACTCTGAAGCTGGGTGTCCTCATCAGGTGAGAAATCGGCTTCAACAAGGAGCTCTCTAACCACACAAACCAATGAACCCCGGACAACACAACACAGCTCTCCTTGGCCCTGAGCTGAAACTTAAAATCAGGATGACCTGTGCAGTGATCTGACCAAGTAGTGGTTTGGCTACAAATATTTAAATGCTCTTATCAGAGCCAGAGCCCCAATCACGGCATGAATGAGACTTTACTGATGTGAGAAGAGCTGACCATTTCTATGTCCTACAGTTTTTATTTTTTAAAATTTTATTTCTTTGGCTGCTATCAAGAAATCAACCAATAACAAATGTTGGCGGGGTTGTGGGGAGAAAAGAAGCCTTCTCCATTGTTGGTGGGAGAGCAGACTGGTGCAACCACTATGGAAATCAATATGGCAATATCTCAAAGAGCTGAGACTAGAGGTTCCATTTGACCCAGCCATCCCTCTGCTGGGTATCTTTCCAAAAGAATGAAAAGAAACATACCACAGTGATATATGTGCACCAATGTTTATAGCGGCACAGTTTCTAATAGCTAAAACTTGGAAACAGCCCATTTGCTCACCAGTTGGAGATTGGATAAAGAAGATGTGGTTTTTCTATAAAATGGAATACTACTCAGCCATAAAGAATGAGAAATTAGAGTCATTCATAGGAAAATGGATACAAATTGAGGATATACTCCTAAGTGAAATAAATAAGTCACACATGTGTAAATATTGAATAGTTTCTCTGGTGTGAAAAACTATAATGGTACATAAGATCCTAATGATATAATTGACAATGTGAAATAGGAAGAGAAGGGATAAAAGTGTAGGGGAAGTGGGAAGAGTAGGGGAAATGTAATAAGGGAAAAGAAAAAAATATGAGAAAATGAAAAAATGGAAATAAAGTGTTTGTAAATGTGGAGAGGAGGAGGGGGTGAAGGGAGGGCAGCAATAAGGGGAAAAAATGAGAACCAAGACCTGTCATGTAAAGGTACAAGATCCCAAAGATGAATTTAACTGTACTGTGTACCTAAAATGTACCAAAAAACTCAATGAAGGCAAAAATAAAATTTTATTTCTTACTGTAGCTTTTTGTTGTTGTTTATTTTGATTTTTTGTTTTGTTTTGTTTTGTTTCTAAAGAGAGGATCATCTGTGTTGTTCAGGTCGGCCTCAAATTTGGTACACAGCTCAGGGCTGGCTTTGAATTTAGGATACTCCTGCCTCAGCCTAAGTGTTACGATTACAGGTGTGTTCTATCAGACCCAGCTTTTTCTGTAGTTTCCAAAATACCTGACTACATCCTCTGCATTCCCATGTTGCTAAGATGAAGAACAACTTATGACCTCTCTCAACTAGCTCAGGTATTTGTGAGAAGCCTTGGTCCTACCCACCTCCTCCCTTATGACAGGGAGGCTCCAATTCTCTCTGGTTCCACCCTAAGGGTTGCTAGGTACAGCTGTGCTCCCTCTGAGCTGCTAGAGATCAGAAGGCAAGAAAAAAGCGCTAAGATTTGCCCTTCAAACAAAAGTTAGTCAGAAATCACAGTAGTATCAAATCATCTATTTTCAACTGTTTCATCTCCTCTGCAGTTTTTGTCTCTTTGCGTACATCCTTTCACTTATACTCAGCTCGGCCTCCAGCCTTTATTCGTAAACAGACCCCCTCTGCGAGACAGGCATGGTGCAACGAACTGTAAACAAGGCCCCTGCCCTGGAGGAGCTGACATACACTTATGAGGAGGACAGATGAGTACATGAATGCACAGGCTGGGAGAGTGCGGAGGGGATTCTGGCGATCCAGTCAGTGTTTAGGCCGGTGACTGGACATTAATGGGAACAAGGAGTGGTCGGGAACCGAGGGCAAGAGCACAGCACATCTGAGGGCACACGGCACAGTACGATGCTCTTAAAGAACCGGAAGTGACCCTGTGGCTCCTTTGATTTCTGTCCATATTTATGGAGAACGCAAACATGGGTCAGGCGTATTATAAGGCTCTGGGTGGTAAGGGTTAAGAGGCCAGGCCCTTGCTCAAAAGGAGTTCCTAGTTTAATGGAATTGAAATATACAGCTATGAAAGAGGCTGAAAATGAAGCCTGAGAAGAGGCAGAAGTCAGATCTAAACAAATACATGTGTTCTTTCTGCTGACTGCTTATTATGGTGCCTATAGCTTTGCTATGCAAAACATGTAGGTGATCTTCTTTGATCCTTCATAACCTTGTGAGCTGGGAATTATTACTATTATTACTACTAACTGCCAATGGCATTATTTTACAGGCAGGGAAATAAGTGTAGGGAGGTCAAGTTACTTGCTTTAGGCCTCATAGGTAGGTTGAGCTGGTTTTAAGGCAGACCTGGGTGAATCTAAGACCTGTCCCTTTGCCTATGTGCCAATGAGCTAAAGCATTAGTACATTACCCAGCTAATACTGCAGCATAAGCAGGCATGAAACTGGGTCTTGACAGACACAGTGAAACTGGGGAGAGGAGAGGAACATGGAAGAGCCCAAGACGCTACGAGTGGGATGAGACCATGGTGGCTGTCTGGGGCGGCATCTAAATAAGACAGTGGACTCCCCAAGCTGGACAAACAGCTCTCTCGATTCCAGCTACCTGTCTATGTATAATTCATACCTCATAAATCATTCCCAATGGCAGCAAAGCTTATACTGCAGGTGAGCATAAAAATCTGAAACTATCAGTGACTACAGAGGTAATTTATAATAGGACTGTAAGTTTCATCCTCTGAAAACCCTGGAGCAGAAAGAACCCTGTGATCTCCTGGGGCTGGTAAGAGTGGGAGACAGAGGCTTGTTGAGCAGCTGTGTGGGTAGCTGCCTAAAGATGATCAGAGACAGACCTCTGCAATGCAGGACAGCTGAAGGAGGACAACAGTGCCACACTTCCCCCGCAAAAACACATTAACAGCTAACATAGAAGCCAACAACAGAATGGTGTCACAGGAGTCTGGAGGAATGGCTAGGGTTAAAGGTATAGATGAGTAAGAGTGGACAACACCCTTTTCCAGCTGCCCAGTTTGCTTGTCAAGACGAACAGGAAGATCTCTATTGCAATGTACATGTGATAGTCACACCCTTTCTTTGCACAGAATGTGTAGCTTATGTTTCAGCACGGCAGTGCTGCTTGGATATATAGGCTCAGCACTGTCTGAAGATGGAAACGCTTGCTCATCCACAGATGATAGAACCATCAACTGGCTGGCAGCTCGAGGAAGAAGCATTTGGTCACAGAACTAAGCAAATCTGCCTATCCCCAGGCACTCATGCTGAGCTCCACTGGATCTGCCCCGTAAGATGCCAGGTGATGATGACCCAAGTGTGGCTGTGTGCTCTGCTCCAGTTCTGGTTCAAAACAACCCAAATTAACTACGCAAATAACAATGAACACACTTGGAATAAGTCCAGGCAACAGCTCTACCATAATTCCTTTTGACACAACCTGAATAAACACACTGGTTATCAGACCAGGCAGAAGAAAGCGGTCCTGCGTCTAAGCAGCCTACACACTCTTAGCATTCACCATCCCCACGAGGATCCACCTTTCATCTGCACACACACTCCCTGGATGCACTCTCCTCTAGACATCCGCTGTTTCCTAGCCATCTTTTCTTTCTTTCTTAAGCTCTGCATTTTCTACATAGGTTTCATGGCTAAAAGAAAAATTTTGCTTAAAAAAAATGGTAGATCTGTATAACTTTTATAGAACAGACATTGTGTACAGCAATTCCTGCTTTTTTAACCTAAACTGCTTCCTAACTTTGTTTTTCTTCACTTGGTTAGTATATATCAAATGGTTCTAATTTTTTTCTGCTCTTATATGCTTTCTGATTAATTTTATGTTCCTCTTTGCTATTTCTATTGTGCCTCTAACATGCATGTGCAAGTTACAATAATGGCCTCAAATTATTTTGACTGTTTCTCCATGAGAAAACAAAATTTTAAAAAACCAACTTCATCTTTTCTTTTTGTACCAGAGCATTTTTGCTTTCCTACTCAGGCTAGACGACAAAACCATTACTTTTCAATCTAAAGACAACAACACAACACCACCATGAACTATGTATCGTCCTTTATTTCAATGTTGTAATTCCAACACAAAGAAGTGATGCTATTGCCAGAATCTTTAAGGTGCAAGTAGCAAGTACTGGAGAAAGTGTGCAACAAGAGAAGGCACATGCAGTGCTAGCAGTACATAAACTGGTGTGATCCCCTTGGAAAAGCATCTTAGTTTATTTAAGTGAGACAAAGGTGTACCTCTCCTGTGAGCAGACGTCTACTCCGAAGTTCACAGCAGTCAAGTGACAAAGGTGAGAGGAACACCTGGACTCAGAAGGTCTAGAGCAAAGCTCAGCTGTCCGAGGAAGCTTCCACAGTGAGCTCTGGCCTCACTCCATTGCAGACATCCCAGATCCAAGGCTTATAATTTGAACTCAGATCTGTTTTTGGACCAAGGTACCTCCAAAACACAGTGGGCCACAGCAAAGCTTGCTGGGAGGAATAACAGGGACAGGCACAGTCAAGAGCTCTTCTGAGGATCTGTAGAAACCACCTGGTGTCATGCTATGTCCTCACCATGCTTATGCTTTCTTCTCAGTTCCCTCTGGCGGCCTGGGTGGGGTCTGACTTAGGCATCCTGCACTCGCACCCTACCTCATCTGCTTGGCTGCCTGGATCTCATCTTCAACACAAAGCCCTACAAGTTCCTGCTCAGACCATGTGCTGCTACTTCCTGCCTTTCAATAAACATTTCCTAATGACCATGATCAAGTGAGATAATGAACTTCTTCAAAAAGGCATGCAGGGAGCTTTCTGCTATCTGTGTAAAGCTGCCCCTCTGCTCTTGTTCTTGTTCAGGAAAAATGCCTAACGGTGGTTTCATGTCACCCTCACTTTCATTCATTTCTCCTACTGAGAATGGCTTCCACCCTTCTTCCCTCCCTGTCTCTAAATTAACAAGTAGGGTAAGTGCATGGATGGGCCAGCTGGCCTCCCTGTCCACCCATCCCTATAATCCTATCTGAAACAGAAATATACTCAGGGAAAAGTGCACATTACCATGAGGCTATTGTTCTTTTACGTCTAAAATTAACTTCAATGTGTTCAAAGCTCTATAGATTCCACTGGGCACCTGAAACTTGTGTTGTCATTCAGCACCTGTAAATGTACTGAGGGTGGAGACAATTTATTTAGCTTAAATTATTTACCAAGTAAAGGGTTCTGCCAAGAGGCAGGTGTGGGAGATGCCGGAGTTACACCGAGAGGAAATTGAGATGATGATATAACGTAAATACTAATAGTGTCTGAAATGGGTTCCAAGGAGGACATACAGAGCCTGTCTTCTAGCAACCTGGTCTACCTCCCACAGCCTTCCAGGGCTCCACCTCTGTGTGAGGATGTTGTGTTCTAGCTGGAGCTGCCTGACACCTGCCCAGCCCACTGTCTCAAGAGAGGACCTGGCTGGGTAGCTTTTTACTTGAGGTGGTTTGAGGTAGAAGGGTAGGAGTGATTTTTTTTTCTTTGTAATGCTTTCAATTCTACCCCTTTGGTTTTGAGAGAAGTTTTCTTCCATTTCTCTCCTCATTTTCTTTTCTCATTCTGGAGGGTATCAGAAGGGTAGAAATCCATAATTGAGGCAAAGGGTTTTCAGTCTGGGTAGGTGGGCAAAACTATTCTGACTTCTCCGCGAAATGTGGATTATGCCAACTGCAGTGCTACTATCAATTACTGATAGTTACATAATCAGTGTTGACCTAAAACAAAAGAAAGCAATTCTACACAGGTGAAATTAATAGAAAGTATCTTAGACTATTATCCAGCCATATAATAGGTACTCTGGGCAGCACCAGTATTAATAGGCATTTGTACACAGGGACGGGGTTCAGGCTGGAGTCTAGGAGCTTGGAGGGGGTCACGGCTAGCTTTCCTACCCCAAGCACAAATGAGACCTAGTGTCTTCCCGGCTGTGCAGGAAATGGCCAGTTTGCCATT
The DNA here is from genome assembly GCF_012274545.1 of Fukomys damarensis. Taxonomy (NCBI): domain Eukaryota; kingdom Metazoa; phylum Chordata; class Mammalia; order Rodentia; family Bathyergidae; genus Fukomys; species Fukomys damarensis. Next base: position 69,909,816 of record NW_022900926.1, read on the forward strand.
GCAGCCATCCAGCCACCTCATCAAATGAATCACTGTGGATCAGAGAGAACACTGAATGAAGAGTCAACTGAGTAGACACAAAATGAATTATTGTGCTAAGAGTTAAAGAAAAATAAAATAGAAAAGGAAGAAGGGAAAGCTTGTATTTCTGCCTAATCTATTTGATTTTAACTCAGGAAAGAATCCTTGCAAAAGGCACCACAACAGCCCTATAAGAGTCATGTTTTTTGACGTATTATTTGGAAGGTGGGAGTGTAAGGTTATTTATCTTTTACAGGAAAAAGGGGTGTTTAGTGTAATTCTTGTGTTAAAAATCTCACTCTGAATCACATCATCAAAGGGCCAATTTTAAGGGTCACTAAAACTAAAGCACTAGAACTGGGCAGCATTTCTGCCTGTAACCAACGTTTGCCTAACACTGATGTTCAACTGAGGACTTTCTAGAAGTCCCACTCTAATGACAGCCTGGAGAAGAGCAAGTAGATCTCTGGATAGACTGGCTATACAGCATTTAGCTCTACCACTTCAAAGCCATGAAGACACAGTTCTGAAAGTCCTAGAATTATAGGCAGAGTCCTTATGGCCTGGCTTGGTACCAAATTAGAAACTAAAAGAGAATAAAAACACATGGGCTTGGGAATCCTGATTCAGATTCCTCACTGCTCACTTTTGTGGATCTATGCAATGTCCTCAGCCTCTCCCACTACTGATCCCCCATTCCCCCCAGGCTGGGTTTGCCAGACCTCTCCTTGATACATTGGGAGAAGTCAGACCACTGCAGACCAGTGGAGCTGCTGGATGTTGGAAATGAGGCATCATCTCAGAGTCATACATCTGAGCCAAGTCATCTGGGCCTTCCTTACCTTTGCTGAGCAAAGAGCAGAGGCTTCTCTCCAGCCAGACCAGGCACTGACCATTTGACCAGGAAGGACCATCTGGAGGGATGTGGCTCTGTAACTTTCTGGGTTAACAGTGTTTATACTATGGCTTTATCTGAGGATAGCAATTCATGCTGACCATCTATCTGCCAACCTATATTCCCAACATGTGTGTGTTTGTTGCAGGTGGGCTCATTAGATTCAGTAAGGAAAAGGAGGATGGGACAGAAGGAAAATACAGCTCAGAATGTCCAGAGCATCAGTGGTGACCCTGCTGTTTGGCATGATGGGCTGCCCAGTCTAGGAACTGTGTAAGGCTGACACCCAGCATTGGACAAAGGTCTGCATATCCAAGGTGAACAGCCATGTATATTCAGGTCCTGTGGCTGAAGACGAGAGAGCAGGGGATCCCACTACATATAAAGACCCTATCTTTGTCTTCAATTATCTGCTGAAAATATTCTAAAATGCTCCTTCCTTGTAGGTGGAGACCATGTGCTGGCACTGGTGATACAGAAAAGAAAAACAAAATATAGAACTGAAAACTTCCATGGTCATTAGAGGAGTTTTCTTTTTTGGATTCTGACCAATTTCTCTTTTTTATTAAATAAAAAAGTTCCAACTTTTATTCCTCCAGTTTTCCTCGGAAGGTACAGAAATAAAGGCTAAGCAGAAAATGGAAAAGAACTAGCTACACTCGGCAGTGCAGGATTAGGCCAATGACACACACAGAGGGACCATGATGAGTCCCACATAGGAGCCATGGAGACTCCATGAACGCAGAGGCCAACTGAGCCAGACCACACAGCACATGGGACACAGCCATTCATGAGGTCAGGGAAGGGGAAGACACATCTGGATATGAAGATGATGGCTCAAAAGAAGACCCCTTACCTAACACATATCCGAGTTTTCTAATTACCTAAGAGAGAAAATGATAACAGAATCATGCAGTAATAATGTGTAACCAACAATTAAGTCAATATGATATCATTTGGTACCAGGAATAAGCAAAAGCAGATTAGAACACAGGAACTTTCTTATGAATTTTCCTACATACAGTGTCAGAGGTAGGACTAAAATGAGGTGAATGAGACTTGGTGTTGGGGTAAATTGAAAATCATACATCATTGAGGAATCATTCATGTTGACTACTGAGTTCTCTTGGTAGGTCCTGGGAGTGCATCTCACGTGTCACACTCCAGTATCAGCCTGGTAAAATGTCCATCAAGTAAAGGTGTTAAATGACTGAAAATGGCCAGTTAAATAATTACTGACGAAATCAACTAACAGACTCAGGGAAAAGTTTCCAAATGTATGTGTCTCTTGGCCAAGGATTTCCCCTGCTAGAAATTACCCTAAAAACAAAAATGCGTGCAGTAAAAACTGGAAATAACTTAGGTACTCACAGAAGGGGACTGACAAAATATGGCATCAAGCGGATTCCTGTGCAGCTATCAAAACTGATAATATGTACAGAATACTGAAATGTTCATGATACGCTTAAGGGAAATACGTTAAGTTACAAAACACCAGGGGGAAACACAGCTTCTCGCTTCCCTTCTCAACCTCTACAGTCCATCCTCTACCTGACAAAGTGATCTGTTAAAATATTATTCCCAGGCTTAAATGGTTTTCTATTGCATCTGAAATGAATTTCAATCATTTGGCCACCTGCTCTGGCCCCCTCCAACATCTCTAGCCTCATCTTCTATAGTTCTGCCCTTCGTGCCTCCTCCAGAGCCACCCTGGGGGCCTTCCTGCTCTTCTTTGAATGTATACCCAGCCCTGAACCTACCTTCAGCCATCTGCACCAGCTTTTCCTTTTGCCTGAAATGCTCTTCCTCAAAATACTCACATAGCTGGCTCCTTCTCAGGTCTACAGCTCAAATGTCATTTTCTCAGAAAGGAAATCTCAACTGGCCACTCCCTTGTCACTCTTTCCCATCATTCTGCTTTATTTGTGCTATAGCGCTTAAGGCCCTCAGAAATAATCTTACTTGTTTTTGCTCACTATCTACTTCTCTTCGTGAGAATGAGAGCTCCATGATGCAGTTTTTTTTTTTTTGCCCAACTACATACCCACAGTGTACCCACAGTGTACCCACATGCCCCCAATGGCGCCTGGCACAACCAGCTGCTCAGTGGATCGATGCTGAATGACTGTCACGAGATGTTGTATAAGTACACAGGTTAGTGTCTACAGGTGCCTTCAAATAAAAAGAAAACAGCACAGGAAGAGCACAGTACGAAAGAAATCAATGGAAACTGAAATTGTGGATGGTTCTAAGTTTCTTCTTTTTCCTTATACAGTATTCCTTTTCTACAGCAATAATGCATTACTTTGGAGATAGTAAAATGTGGGATTTTTCCTCTTCTGCTTATTTTTTTACAGTATGGTAATACCAGCCTTCTGCCACAGCTGGAGAAGGTCTTAGAGGAGGCTTGGTTCAATTTCATACCAACTTCCCAATGTGAGGAAGCTGAGGCCCAGCCTGAAAACAATGATTCCTGGCTTCTACAGCAGAACACACACGGAAGGAGTTCAGTGTTCTTTTCAGTACACTAGTGGTTCTTAAACATTATGCACATAAATAGCACCCGGAGAACTTGTAACAATACAGACTGCCAGGCTCCAGCCCAGGTTTTATGATTTAGCAGGCCTAGGGTAGATCCTCGGAGCCAGCCTTCGGACAAGGCTTGGGGTGCTGCATTTGCTGTCGCAGGGCTACACTCTGAGATCCACTATGCTATGTGTCATTGTCCCTCATAGCTGCCTTAAAGATGTCTGCTTCTTTTTGCAGGAATGCTAGTGATTAGTACAGTGCAGGACAAATAATTTATAAAAAACCCTTTTAGACTCTCTCCTGAAAGTTTCTAATGAAAACAGGGGACAGGGATAAACAATTTTTGAGAGCCTACTCTACCCTAGGCACTGTCCTGGATGACCCATACCTTGTTTAGACCCTTTTCATTATAGAAAAACCTAAATTTAGAGAAGTGAATGAACTCAGAGCAAATCACCAGGAAGTGGTAGAATCAAATTTCAAATTCACATCCATTTGACTATAACATCAAATAGCTTATGCTTCAAACTTCAGAATGAGAAGCTGTCATTGGTGGCATTCAGAATGGTAAATCACTGTCTCCAATGTAGATAAAAATACTATTAAGAAACTGTAATATGATGTTCTACATCATGTCCAGTGACCCTGGACGTGGATAGAGCAACATTAATGATTCTTTTTTTTTTTGTACTGGGGATTGAACTCAGGTCCTCGCACTTGCAAGGCAAGCAGCAGAACCACTGAGCTAAATTCCCGGCCCTTAGAGCAAGATATAACCTTAACCCTTTCCCTGGGCAAGAAAGCTGAGATTATTCATTTACACGATATCCAACAATTTACAATCCCAGAGTGAAGATGACTTCAGTTGATGCCTGGATTATTTTTGCAAGTCTTCTATAAAATAAGTGAGAAAGGGAGAATTTATGAATCTTGGCTTCGACAAAGGAAAGAATTCACATGTGTTCTTGAGGAAAAGACCCTATGGGCTCTGGTAACTGAAAAGAACCACTTCTTTAAGGAATAAAGCTTGAATTTAAAGGCTAAAAACCAAACATAAGGATGGGAATGTATCATTTACATTTTAGGCAGAATTAAGTAGACATTAGTTATTGTTCCCTTTCCACATACTGAAGAAGAAATGAACAAGGGATGAGAAGTCCAAGTAACACCTACAAATACCCACATGATCAAGGAATCATAATTTGTCTTATATTTTGGTCACACATAGCCCCAAGTTTGAGAAAGCTTCAAATACTGAGACAACAAAGGGCTCGATGATATTCTCTAGTATTGCAGTTTTGACCAGAATTCCAAATCAAGAATGAGGTTAAATATTAGTGGGTCATTTTAGGAACAAAACCAAAAATGTGGTATTCCATATTTGCCTCCCTGTATTTTTACTTTTCTTCATGATTTTGCTCCACGTCTTAGTCTAGATCCTAGAAGCAGCTGAATAAATAGGTTTTACATGAAAATAAAAGGAAACACTTTCTGTATGGTTCTGGCTACATCATCAGAGGAATGAGGGCTCCAACTGAGATAGCTCATGTAATTGATCCCTTTCTGTGCCCTATGCCAGGGGCCTTTGGTGCCACTTCTCGTGGAAGCTCATTTTCCAATTGTGACATTCTGGCTGCAGTGGAGACAGATACGTGGAAAGAAGAACAGAGCAGAGTGTGCATAAAAAATGACAAGAGGACCCCAGAGATAGGTGCCTAAGAGCTGTAGAAATTGGATTTCAATGGCAATTTTGCTTGAAACACAATTATAAATATGTTTAAGATTTGGAGTGACTGCAAACTCCTTGGTGCAGTGAGTCTGTAAGGTGGGCAAAATTCACAGCCTCTCATTTATTAATGCTGAAAAGATCAGGCTCTCCCACTGCCAGAGAAATGAGTGGGATTTAATTTATTACAGAATAAAGAAGGTCTGTGAGAGCATTCAGAATGAGCCTAGGTTTCAAAGCTGAAGAGCCTTCTCTCCATCACGCTTCTCAAGGAGGCATCTAACATGGACCGTGGAACGTGGTGTGGGGCTGTGCAGCGTGAAGCGTGAGCAAGCTTTCCTTTTGCTCCGACTCCTGCCCTTTATGAATAGTTGGAGAAGAGCCATCTTGCCTCCCTGGAGGAATGATGCAGCTGCAGCTGTAAATGCAGCTTCAGTAGCCACTGTCCTAACTGTTAAATGTTTGCTTTTAAATATTACACAGGCCCAGCAAAAACAGACATCTCGCTGCACACGCTCCACTACTGCACAAAGCTCCTTATCTGAATTAGTGCACACACCTGTGGTCCTGCAGGGATTTAAGAAGAGACGTTCCTCTAATTTCTACCTGAATGAACAGTTACTTATTCCATTAAGTTTCAAGTATATTTCTGCAGTGGATGGCTTCTCTAGATTCTCACAGATTTCACAGTGGCCTGCAGCCGGGGGTGGTTTAGACAGAAGAATAGCCTGGCATATAATACTCGTCAGGCCTTAGGGAGGGCACTCAGCTGGAAAGATCTCTTTTCACTAGAGATCGGAAGTGCTTTTCCAGCAATTATTTGATCCTTCCCGGGAACTCATTCTTTTGAACAATCTTCCAGGCTGGTGGGAACACACGGGCTGACCAAATGTGTGACTTAGGAAAAAATCATCTGGCGCTTGCGTAGTAGGGATAATTCTCTCTCCTCTCTTGGTTCATAAGATTTTGATAAAGTACATGCAAAGGTATTTAGAAAACATAAGACACAAACTTATTGTGAGGAGATATTTGTATTATTTTTCCCTGGCCCGGTTTGTATCATTAGTGGTATGTTTTCATTTTCTTCTTAGAACTGGGTAGGAATTTTCTCATGCAGAGAAGGAGAAGTAGAGTGCAACCCAGGCAGAGAAAGTCAGCAAGTTCTTATCACCACTTAGAAAAATAAAGCAAGGAGACTAGGATCAGAATCCTATAGCAGTATCCCCCAAAGTTTGCTTTTGCTAGGTTGTTCCTTATTTATCTCCTCTTCAGAAGCCTCACAAAGAAGGGTCCCTGCTGCAGTGTTGGATGAATGGATCCACTCATTCATCTACTTCTCCACCCACCATTTATGGACCAACACTTACGTATTCAAGCAGGTGCAGGGAACACCAAGATGCAAAATGTACTCTCACTGGTGAAGATCAGCCAGTGCACAGACAGTCAGTGGTGTGTAATGTGCCAATATATTCACCCACAGAAACACACACAGTGTACAAAGAGCTCAGGTGTGAGGTCACTTCCAGCCTGAGGATCTCAGAGGATAGGCACCTATTATGTTTGGGTGGGTTCAAGTGTCTCCCAAGGGCCCCTTGTGGTAGAAGGTTTGGTCTGCAACATGACGCTATTGGGAGGGAGGCCCTCAGATAGCTAGAGCATGCCCTTTGTGGCATTGTTTAATGGTTCTTTCCAGACAACTGCTGAAAAAACATGAGTCGGGCCCCTTCCAATCCTCTCTGCTCCTGACTTGTTTGCTGTTTCCATTGCTGTCTGCACCACAAGGTGATCAGCTAGGGGCAGCCTTTGCCAAACCTGCTCTTTGTTGTTCGGATTTTTAGGGCCTGAAACTGTGAGCTGAATAAATTTCTTTGCTTCAGAAGTAGCCTGGCTTGGGTATTGTGCTATAGTGACAAAAAGCCGACTAATAATACAGTATCTGAGATGGACCTGCAGCAAGAACTGATGAAGGCAGGGGTGGGTGAAGTACTTCCCAGGAGGAGGAACGATACCCATGAAGGCACGAATTCAGGAAGGAGCAAAGTGCAGCTGCAGGAGCAGCCATGTGAGGCAAAAACCTAAGAATGAGTAAACAGAGGCAGCTAGAGAGTTAGGCAGTGCCTACATGTGAAAACAGAGGCAGACCATCAAGGCTCCTATCTAAGCAGGAGTTAAACAGCAGATATGTGTTTTTAAAGGACCCCTTACCAGCAGAGATGATGGTGTGGGGGAGAGAGTAAAATATTTTAAAATTCAAGGTGAATATTTGCTCTTCCTTCCTTCCTTCACTTTTGGTACTGCGGATGGAGCCTAGGACCTTGCTCTTGCAAGGCAGCCAGTGGAATCACTAAGCTAAATCCCGGCCCTTACATTTTTGCATTTCTTAACACAGACCACTTTACAAAAAGTTATGATTTAAAAGTATTCTCTTCCCTATTCTGAATTAACACAACAAATAATAAATTCTGAATTAACACAACAAATAATATATATATTCAAGTGGGCCAGAGATTTAGCTGAGTGGCACAGTGCCTGCCTGGCAAGCGCGAGTAATAAGTAATATTTCAAGTAATAAGTTTGCCTTGCACAAGTTATGAAAGAAACACTGGTTTCCTAGTCAGTGGTACCCTGGTTTACAAACGTAATTCTTTCCACAGTTCTGGCCCCAAACCAAACTGTATGAGAACTGAATCAAATTCAACGGTTAGGTTCAAGGTTGACCTTATTGGGGACATTTGATGAATGTATAACGAGTAATTTCTCGTCCACCTGGAAAGCAGAGTCTCAGGACATGAAACGGAGTTCTGTGCCCTTTCACAACCTGGCCAACATCCTAACTGAAGATATGGAAAGTTAGCTTGATGAAATGTTCAGATGGGAAAGTATTCTGGGGAGTTTTTTTTATAGCATTAGAGAATGCTATAAGAGACAATCTCAAGACCCAAAAATAGCTTGGTAAGCTGGAGCAATAGGCTACACAACTGAGATGATAAAATTAGTAAAGGAAAATGTAAAGGTCAGAACAAAAAAAAAGTTGCATAACGTACAGGATGGGGAACATGTGGCTTAGTAGCATCATGTGTGAAAAAGATCTGTGGGTTGTTGGCTGAAAGTAATTTCAATCTGAATTAACTGTTTAACATGGCTGCTTAACAATGTACTCTACCGCCTTTACTGAAATAAAGCATTTGTTCTAACCTCACTTAATTTGGGGCTTCAGAAACACTGAGAAATGTGGGTGATTTTGATATAAACATGTTGGGTAAAGTTAATTAAACATATCTAACTAGGCTTAGTCAAAGGGAGGTTTTGCTAGTCATCCATGGAGGCCTTCCACTTAGCAGGTTGAGCTAAGTGATGTTAACAGGAAGAAAGTTACTGAAAAACTTGCCAAACCAGAGGCAGCAAATAACCATAGGAATGAACCCTCAGAGATGCTTCACATTGTAGTGATACTACACTTGATCTTAGCCAAAAGGCCGAGAAGCGATTTCACATTGTAGTGATAAACAAAATTTTAGACACAGAGAGATACAGACCACTCAAAAAGATAATGTTGTCCCTCTATTCCTCATCACATATAGTGCTAAGCAGTACGAAGATATTACTTGCATTGTCTGTCTGAAGGTAGGACTCTCCAATCGCCTAATAGTTTTGGGCCCCAAGCTGGGGTCTGCTTTCTTCATGGATCAGGATGGTGAGAGGTAATGTGCTCAAGACCTAAGGCTGACTCCTTGCAAGCACAGTAGGGTACCAGTGTCACAGAGAGGTCTTCTGACAACTCTTACTACCTTTCTTCAGTGTATAAACTGCGGGATCTGTTACTTCCAAACAACTCATGTGGCAAATGGTGGTCAAGTTTCTCCTTAATCTCTAGAAGAAATATAGCAAGCAAGCCAGCGAGATTTCTAACTTAATTAACAACAACAACAAATTTGTTGCTCGGTATTGTTCTCCTTCCTTGTACAGTATGTTACTTATCTTCAGGAAAAAGATCACTTAGATCTTACCTAGTGTACATACTTAAAAATAACAGGCAAGCATCACAGTCTCTTCATTTGCTTTCTTTAAGAGAAAAAAGTCATATATGATATAATCAGTAGGTCTTAGCCTCGGTACAGGATGTTTTCTGAGAGGCCTCCTTAATAATAATGCAATAAAACATTTCTATGTACACACGCACCTCCCCCACACATATGTGTACATGTATAATTTGAGACTGTCAAGCCTTGACCATGTAGAATTTAGAAGATTTTAGAAAAGAGTAATTATGATGTTGAAAGAACCTAGAATTATGTTGAGAAAAATAAATACAAAACTGAAAACAGTTCTGCTGTAAGAAGAAGATATTTAAGCTGTCTTTAAAAACAAACACTGATGGGATTCTAAGGAAGAATATTTTCTTATGAATTCTTTCTAATAATGACAATATCCCCAAAGTGGTAGAGAATATCTTGGTTAATGGATTTTTTTTTTGGTACAGGGATCAAACTTGGGACCCTGACCTTGAGAGGCAGGCACAGCCTCACTGAGCTAAATCCCCGAGAATATCTTGACACTAAAGATGTTCTGACAGAGTGGATAAACAGAAACTGGTTGGATCAGAAACTCTTAAGACTCCTTCAAGTATAAATACTCTAATTTCATAACATTTTTTTCCCTAAAGGCCCACAGTGTTGAAGTCGACAAAGTGATTTAAAAATGAACGTCTTTAAAACCAGGGCTTCTAGAAACTGGATTCCTGGCCAAATGAAGGAATCCATGTTCTGAGGGAAAGAGGATAATGGTGTCGAAAGATCTTCAATAGTCTACCTGCACAGTATAAAGCAAATCATCAGAATTAAAAGGACAAGAACACTGCAAGAGATTTTAACAACCTCTCTCTTAGAGACTGATGAATTAATAAGGATAGAAAACATATGAACAACACAATTAAGAGGTTCAATCTAATGAATAATTTAGAACTCTGTACCCTCAGCCCCCACTGCAAATATGCATTTCAAAATGCATGGAATAGTTTCTTAAAAACAGACTACATACTAAGTCAGGAACCAAGTCTCAAGAAATTCTGTGGCAGTGGTATCATAATATAAACAATGTTCTTGGGTTACAATAGTTTTTTGTTGCTGTTGTTAGAAATCTGTAATAAAATGATTAGAAAACGCTCATTCATTTGGGAATTTAAGATGATACAGTTAACTTGGGAATCAAAGAAGAAACAATTATGGTGATTATATTTTTATAAGTGAATAACAAAAATAATTCCACTGAAGGTGTACTTAGAAGAAAAATTTTAATTTTATCATAGAAGGGAAAAAAGGCTAAATATTACTGAATAATTTATTCAACTCAAGAAGATAGAAACAGCCAGGCGCAGTGGCCCATACTTATAAACCCAGCTACATGGGGAATTGAGGCAGGAGGATCAAAAATTCAAGGCCAGCCTGGGCATCTCAAACTGTCTCATGAATGAATACATGAAGAATGACTGAATGATGGCCGAAAGCATAGCTCAGTAGTGGAGTCCTTATCTAGCATGCACAAGGCCCCAGATTCAGTCTTGAGCATCCCCACCCCAAATTACATAAGCAGGAAGTATACAAAAGTAAATTCAAAGAAAATGGAAGGGAAAATAAGCACGGATAAATTCAAATGAAGTGTAAGAGAGAAGTGATGAAAGGAAAAAATTAACAAGATCACAAAATAAAGATATACTAGAGAAGATTAACAAAGGAAAACCTATTTGAAAAGATTGATAAAATATCATAAATTAACAAAACTGATCAAGAAAAGCAGTGAATGTATACAATAATATTAAGAATGAAAGAATATAAGTAGTACAGGTTCAAAAAAAAAGAGTATACTACGAAATCTGCTGGGGCCCAGTGATTTAGCTCAGTGGTTCTGTTGCCTGCCTTGCAAGCACAAGGTCCAGAGTATGATCCCTGGTGCACACCCCACCCCCTCCAAAAACCAAAACAAACAAACAAAAAACTGCTATTGTTTGAAAGTGTCAACAAAATGAAGAATTTTACAAAAAATCCTACTATTACTGAAACAAAGAGAGAAACCTGAATAGTCTTATAACTAATCTAAATAAAGTGATTCAGTAAAAATCTACTGGTCCCTTTGCTGAAGAAAACCAGCCTAATAAAATCAGGTTCAGAATAATTTTAAAGAGCAGAATCAGAAAAGGAAAAAAAAATCTGCTTTCAGATAAACAAAATCAAACAAATAAAAAATAAAACAGGTGATTTTTTTTTAACAAATGTAAAACTCAAGTAAAATGTTAGTAAACAGAATCCAACAGTGTATAAAACACATTATGATTAATCTGGGTTTTTACAAATAATGTAAAAGTTCTTGCTGTTGTTTTGGTATTGAATCCAGAGCCTCTTGCATGCCAAGCAAGCACTCCACCACTGACTGAGCTGTATCTCCAGCCTGCAAAAATAGTTTAACTTTAGAAAATTGGAAAATAACTCCCCTATTATCAAATTAAATGAGAAAAACCATATGGATTATCAACAGACATAGAGAAACATTCAATAAACTTTAACACCTTGTGATTTAAAAAAAAACATCTTAGTAAACTAGGATAAAAAGGAAACTTTCTTAGCCTCAAATTGTGATTTTAAAAAACAAAAACTCTTAGTAGATACAGTGGAGACTGGCCGCTGCTCTTGAACCTCTGGTAGGCATGCCCCTTCTGGTGCCACAGAGGACCCAGCCAGTGGTGATCGTGCCCTGCCACCCCAATACAAACAAGAGAGAGAAAGCCTCTCTGAGGCTCCTAGATGAAAACTGAAGCCCACCGGAAAGTGAAAAGGCACACCACCTTAGCTGGTTAAGTCAGAGGGACCAGCATCTCACATTGGAACCTGGTTTAACTTCAGGGGAAAGACAGCTGGAACCTGCAGTAGAACCTTGCAGAGTTCAACCCAGTAGGAGGACAGAGATTTCAACTTGGGCCTTGCAGTCAAAAATCAACCTGATCCTCAGGGGAAAGCTGCTGTCTTGCTGAGACTAATTAGCTTAAACCTGCACACTCCTGCCCATGCTATCTATTTTGTCAAGAGACATACCTTGAAGAAGGCCCTCTATTTCTATTTGTATTTTTTATTTTCAAAGTAATATTTTTCACTTATCTTTAATCATTTAAAATATTTTTAATCAATCTTTTTCTTTTCTCAATTTTTTTCCTTTTTAATCTTCTTTTTCTTTTCTTTACTCTCTCTCACTCTCTCCCACCTTGATATCCATTATTCACTCTTTTTTTTGTTTCTGTTCCTAGCCTAATTTGGATTCATTTTCTATCTTTTCCCTTTCTTCTCTTTTTCCTTCTCTCAATTTCCATTACTTTTATTTTTTTTCCTCATTGAGTTTATTGGTACATTCTAGGTATACAGTACAGTTACATTCATTACTGGAATCTTGTACCTTTACATGACAGGTCTTGGTTCTCATTTTTCCCCTTGTCCCTGCCCTCCCTTCACCTCCTCCCATCCCCATTACAAACATTTTATTTCCATTTTTTCATTTTCTCCTGTTTTTTTTCTTTCCCTTATTACCTTTCCCCTACCCTTCCCACTTTCCCTACACCTTTAGCCCTTTTCTTCCCATTTACCATTACTTTTAAAAGAAAAGTAATGACAGTCTCTATACTCCTTATTGCTGTAAGTTTGTTCTGTTCTTAGGAATATTTTGTTCTGTCTTCTCTTCAATAGCTCCCTAGAGTTTTTGTGATCTTCCTGTGTCCTCTGACCTCACTTCTAACCTTTCTCTATCCTATCCCTCCCTCCCCAACTCCTTCTAAATCTCCATCCTAAAGAACAGAGTTGCTATATTGAAGAGTTCTTTCACTATAAACATATTTTGGGCTGATCCTTGATTTTTATTTCATTTACATGGTTAAAGGTGATAAATTAATAGCTACTACAAAATGACATTTTCCAAGCTGTGCTTAATGCTATTCTGTTGCTGACTGTATCACTTGGGCTAAGGTGCTGTTGATTGATCTAATCGTTGTCCTCCCTGGTATAATGAAAAGGAGTTTTCCTCAGAGACATTAGAGACTCAAAACCTAAAGACCAACTATATCTGGAAGATTGATGTATTAACCCAGGAATTAATCCAAGGACAATACTAACGACAAAAGTAGAAATGAGAAGGCATTTAAACAAGACACAAACACAGACTTCTACCCCACCAAAGGTAAACACTGGGGGAAATAAGGTGGAAAAGTCTGATAGTCAACCATCTGGATACCCTGAACTGATAGCATAGGAAGTAAAAAAAAAAAAAACACATAAATGAGGCTCTAGAAAATTTCAAAACAGAAACAATTTCCCAAATAAACACAGAGATGGTGAGAAGAATGAAAGACATGATTAGAGACTCTAGAACAGAAACAGATATTAAAAAAAAAAGAAAAAAAGAAAAGATGAGTTCAGGACCACGATAGAAACTATGAATGTGCAGCATAGGAAAGAAATGGAAACACTGAATGCCTAAACAGGAAAGAACTGGAATCCATGAAGCAGATTTAAACAGATATCCAGGAGATTAAAAACTCTATTAAAAGCATGTACAGCAGAATGAACAAATGTGAAGATAGAATTTCAGATATAGAAGGCAGTATTGCAGTCAGTGATGATGAAAAGAGATCTCTTAAAAACACTAAGGGATCATGAGAAATCAATCCAACAACTCTTAGATGATGCAAAGAAGAATAATATAAGACTGATAGGAATCCATGAAGTAGTAGGAGAAAGTACAAACAACATAAAAAAAAAAAAACTGTTCACAGAATTAATGACAGAAAACTTCCCAGAGGGGAAGAATTTGACATACAGATTAACTGAGGGATGGATATAGGACTCCCAACTAGCCATGATCAAAAATAAATTTACACCTAGACATATAATAATCAAGATCCCAGAAACCCAACAGAAAAACAAAATACTACAAGCAGTTAGAAAAAAGGAACAAATCAAATGCAAAGGAAAGCTCATCAGAATCACAGCAGACTTTTCAACACAAACCTTCAAGTCAAGGAGAGCTTGGAGTGAGGTATTTCAAGTCCTAAAAGAAAACAACCTCCAACCTAGACTGATGTATACTGCAAAACTATCTTTCAAAATTGATGGGGGAAATAAGATACTGCAAAGAACACCTGAGAAATTTCCTGGACACCAAAGCAGCTCTCCAAACACTTCTAAACAATATCCTGGGAAAACCAAATGAAGACCACAACTCCATAATGGTCAACAGAGCAAATATACCAGGCAAGGCAAGAAATTACAGGGCGAGAGGGAAAAATACAAAAAATAAAAGAACCAACAACAGGAAAATAACGTGACAATGAAAAGTCAATACATAACAGTTATAACTATCAATGTTAATGGCCCCAATCTACCAATCAAAAGAAAGAGGCTGGCAGAATGGATTAAAAAGCAAAATCCAACAATATGTTGTATACAAGAAACCCACTTGATCCACAAAGAAATTCACAGACTGAGAGTAAAAAAGATGGAAAACAGTTTTCCAAGTGACAGGAGCCCAGAAAAAAGTGGGGGTAGCTACCTTATTTGAAGACAGAATAGATTTCAAGCCAAAACTATTTAAGAGAGACAAAGAAGGCCATTACATCCTTATAAAGGGAACAATCCAAGAGGAAGAAATGACAATCATAAATATATATGCACAGAATATTAATTCCCCCAACTATATAAAGCAAATATTAATGGATATGAAAAACAAAATAAGCACTAATACCACTGTAGTGGGGGGCCTCAATACTCCAGTGACACAAATAGACAGATCATCTAGACAAAAAATTAAAAACGAAGTAACAGAACTGAACCAAGTCTTAGAACAAACAGATTAGTAGATGTCTACAGAGTGTTCCTCCCCACAAAATCAGAAAATACATTCTTTTCCACTACACACAGGTCATTCTCCAAAACAGACCACATACTAGCTTAAAAAACATGCTTAAGTAAATGAAAAGGAATTGAAGTTATCTCCTATACATTATTAGACCATAGTGCAATTAAACTGGAGATCAATAGCCTATGAGACTGCAAGAACTTCACAAACACATGGAAATTAAATAACACTCTGCTGAACAACCATGGGGTCACAGAGGAAATTAAAGAATAAATCAGACAGTTTCTACAATTAAATGATAATGCCAATACAAGATAGAGGAGGCCAGGGATTTAGCTCAGTGGTTCCAGCGCCTGCTTTGCAAGTGCAAGTTTGATCCCTGGTACCAAAATAAATAAAAAACAAACAAACAAAAATAAATAAATAAACAAAACAAAACAAAATTCCCATAAAACCCCACTCTTCCCACACCTTAAAAAAAAAAAAAAAGATAAATGAATTTATGGGACACCATGAAAGCAGTTCTATGAGGGAAATTCATAGCAGTAAATGCCCTTAAGAGGAAAACAGAGTGAGCTCATATAAACAATATAATGCTTAACCTTAAGCTCCTAGAAAAAGAAGCGCAAGACAAACCAAAAGTTCATACAAGGCAGGAAGTTATAAAGATCAGAGCAGAAATTAATTCAATGGAGACTAAGAGAATGATAAAAAAAAATCAACGAGTCAGAGTTGGTTTTTCGAAAGAATAAATAAAATTAATAAACACTTAGCCAACTTTATCAAAAAAAGGAAAAAAAAAAGGCTCAAATTCATGCAATTAGGAATGCAAAAGATAAAGTCACAACATATCCAGCAGAAATCCAGAGGATGGTCAATGCCTACTTTGAAAACCTGTACTCTAATAAAATGGACAATAAAGAAGAAATGGACAGATTCCTAGACACATATGAACTTCCAAAGTTGAACAAACAAGATATAAAAAGTCTAAACACTGCAATTACATTCAGTGAAATTGAAAATGTAATTAAAACATTACTAACAAAGAAAAGCCTAGGCCCTGATAGCTCCATTGCTGAATTCTACAAGACATTTAGAAAAGAACTACTGCCACTACTCTTTAAACTCTTCAAATAAACTGAAAGAGAAGCAATACTTCCAAATTCACTTCTGGAAGCATGTATTACTTTGATTCCAAAACCAGGGAAAGACTCAACCAAAAAAGAGAACTACAGACCAATCTCCCTAATGAACATAGATGAAAAAAATCCTCAATAAGATACTGGCAAACAAAATACAGAGGATCATCAAGAAGATTACACACCCTGACCAAGTCGGATTTATTCCAGGGATGAAAGGGTGGTTCATATATGTAAATCAATAAATGTAATACACTATATTAATAGAATCAAGGAGAAAACCCATATGATCCTCTCAATAGATGCAGAAAAAGCATTTGACAAAATTCAACACACATTCATGATAAAAACCCTACAGAAAATTGGAATAGATGGTCTTAATCTGATAAAAGCTATCTATGAAAAACCAACCGTCAATATCACTGTAAATGGTCAAGAAGAAAAATCTTCATGCTAAAATCAGGAACAAGACAAGGATGTCCACTGTCACCACTCCTGTTCAATATAGTTTTGAAACATTAGCCACAGCAATTAGATAAGAGAAAGAAATTAAAGCAATAAAGGTAGGAAAGAAAGAAGTTAAACTGTCATTATTTGCTGATGATATGATACTCTACACAGAAGACCTAAAAAAACTCTGCCAAAAGACTGCTAGACTTAATGAGATTCAGTAGGGTAGTGGGATACAAAGTCAACACTCAAAAATCAATAGCCTTCTTGTACACAAATAACAGACTCACTGAGAGGGAAATTACGGAAACAATTTCTATCACAATAACATCCAAAAAAAGAAATATCTAGGAATCAATCTAATGAAAGAGACAAAAGACCTCTACAGTGAAAATTACAGCTCTCTGAAAAAAGAGATAGAAGAGGATATAAGAAGATGGAAAGTCATCCCTTGCTCCTGGGTAGGAAAAATCAACATAGTGAAAATGGCCATACTTTCAAAACTGCTATATAGATTCAATGCAATCCATATTGAAATCCCAACAGTATATTTCTCAGAACTTGAGAAAATAATCCAAAAATTCATTTAGAACCAGAAGAGACCTAAAACAGCAAAAGCCATTCTAGAAAACAGAGACATGGCAGGGGGTATCATAATTCCCAACTTGAAACTATACTATAAAGCCACTGTGATAAAAACAGCATGGTACCAGCAAAGAAACAGACCCGAGGATCAATGGAATAGATCAGAAGATGCAGAAACAACACCAGACATATTCACATACTCCTTGACAAAGGAGCCAACAATCTTCACTGGAGGAAAGATAGCTTCTTTAATAAATGGTGTTTGATTAAAACTACATCCCTTTCACAATGCACTAAACTAAAATCCAAGTGGATTAAAGATCTAAATATCAAATCAGAAACACTAAATTTACTGGAAAACAAATTAGGTAGAACTTTTGAAGACATTGACATGGGAGAAGACTGTATGAACAAATCTGCAGCAGCATGAGAACTCGCACAAAGAATGAGTAACTGGGATCTCATTGTATTAAAAAGTTTTTGCAAAGCAAGAGAAATTACCAATAGAGCTAAAAGACAACCTACAATGTGGGAAAAATTTTTTATCAGCTACTCCTCAAAGGTCTACTACCTAGAATATATAAAGAACTCAAAAAATTAGGCCCCCCAAATATAAAGACCTGATTCAAAAAAGGGCATCTGGAATGAATAGACATTTCTCAGACAAAGAAGTAAAAGCAGCAAATAATCACATGAAAAAATGTTCAACATCACTGGTCATTCAAGAGATGTAGATGAAAGCAACAATGAAATTCCACCTCACCCCAGAAAGAATGGCTGCTATCAAACAATCAACAAATAACAAATGTTGGTGGGGTTGTGGGGAGAAAGGAATCCTCCATTGTTGGTGGGAGTGCAGACTGGTGAAACCACTATGGAAGTCAATATGGAGATACCTCAAAGAGCTAGGACTGTAGGTTCCATTTGACCCAGTTTTCCCTTTGCTATCTCCACAAAGTAATTAAAAGAATCATACCACAGTAATATATGTTTACCCACGTTTATAGCAGCACAGTTCATGATAGCTAAAACTTGGAAACAGCTCGATTGCCCATCAACTGGAGACTGGATAAAGAAGATGTAGTTTTTCTATAAAATGGAGTACTACTCAGCCATAAAGAATGAGAAACTAGAAACATTTATAGCAAAATGGATGCACATTGGGGCTATACTCTTAAGTGAAATAAATAGGATGCACTTGAGTAAATACTGAATAGTTTGTTGTTAAAAACTAAAAGTGTACATAGGGTTCAAATGGTATAACTGGGAGTGTGAAATAGGAAGAAAATGGCTAAAGGAGAAGTAGGAAGGAGAAGGGAAAGGAAATAAGGGAAAAAATGTGAAAAAAAGAAAAAATGGAAACAAAGTCTTTGTAAATAGGGAAGGGTGGTGAAGGGGGTGAAAGGTGGACAGGGGTATGGGGAAAAGTAATTTTAAAATCAAAACACTGTGCCTATTTTTCTTGACCTTCGTCTCCTGCTGTTCTACGGGAACCTCACCCAGATAAGCACAGGATGATAAAAAAATAATCAGGAAAAACAAGTAACCTAATTATACTGTGAAATTCTGAGAGGCAGGCACCATAATTTCATGGAAGCCTTACCGAGTTCCTCTCTAGTCCGTGGTTCCCATGGAAAAATTTCCACCTTGAAAAAATGAGGCATTGCAGATACAGTTGCCTTGAACTGTGGTGAACTACACTATTACTGGAAACACAGGCCGCAAGTTCCAAATCAAACTGTGCCTCAAATGAAAAATAAAGTAGATACCTTCTTCTCTACACATAATAAACTGAACTTAATAAACATATTAAACTTAACAGGAACCAGCCATGCAAAGTGGCACCCACATAAAAAAAAAAAGAGAACAAAACTATCTGAAAAAACTACATTATAATACTGCCTCTTTTTTGAGGTACTGGATTGAACCCAGGGCCTACCACATGCATGGGAAGTGCTCTAGGTGTTATATTCCCAATCCTTTTTTATTTTTTCAATAAACTGAATCTTTATTTGTACATTTTAGATATACAATACAGTTACATTCATCAATGGTATCTTGTACATTTACATGAGGTATCTTGGTTCTTATATTTTCTCCATGCCCCTAGTCTCCCTGTCCCCTTCACCCTTCCCTATTTACAAAGACTTTGTTTCCATTTTCTTCCTTTTCTCTTATTTTTTTCTTTCCTTTTTACCTTTCCCCTACCCCTCCCATATGCCCAATACCTTTACACCTTTCCTTCCTATTACAAATATCAATTATACATTTTGACACTTATTTATACTTTGTTTATCACACCAAAGAAACAATACGTTATTTACATATGTGTGTCCTATTAATTTCACTTTAATAGTTAAAAACTAAATAACTTTCACATGCAAAATAATAAAAAGTAAGGTACCGATTTCCTATTTACTAGCTTTCTAACTGACCAATTAGCCCATTCTTAAAATGGAACAATGTATAGCAGTAAAATCATATTGTGAAATAAATTTATTGACATGGTACATTGCTCAACTTTAAAAAGTAGGTCTCAGAAACATTTATAAACAGTTTCATTGTGTGCAAAATAAGCAACAGAACAGTGTCTCACTGGCAGTTAGACCGGAGAGCACTATTAGTAGTGGACCAAGACAAGACCAGCCCAGGACCTGGGGCAACATGCCATAAAAGAGAACTCTGGGCATACACAAGTTCCATTTACCTCCCATGTCATGCTGTTTACCGGTTCAACAACTTGACCTGACTTCGAAGTGTGGCTTCCAAGCCTTCCACTCCACTGCCCCGACATCTTGTCCACCAACCTCCCACTGGCCCAAAACCCCTGCATCCAGGACGGTACGTGTCTTCATAATTCTCCAAGCAGTTCCCGGGCCACATCTACCTCCCAGGGCCCACTGAGCCTCACTCTCCCAGCAAGCCCCGCTCTTAGCTCCTCAGATCCACACTGGGTTCCCCCTCTCATTTTCTGGGCTTGTCTCAGGCACGCAATCCTTTGTGGCTAGGTGGCCAACATGTTCTCGATCTCAGCATTTTCTGTATTCAGCAGTGGTTCCCCTCTTATCTTCTCCCAGCTCCAAGCATGGTACTCTCCTGCAGTAGTTTCTCAAGGCCAGGAGAAAATGTTTTAAAGTAAAGTGATTTTGCCAGCACTTAAAAAAAAAAAATTTTATAAACAACCTTTCCCTTCTGATGTCTACCTTCCTCTTTCTGCTTTTAAGAGCAGAGAATGGCGTTTTTTTGGTCTCTTCTCTCTTTCTTTCACTGATTCTCTCTGATATCTTTAGCCTTCATGTAGCTGCACGAACAGATGGCAAATCCTAAGTGCAGACAGTGTATGGTTCTCTCGTCCCATTCCCAGATACTCAAGGGTGCCGCAACCTGTAGGCCCATTCCCCTTGAGGACTGTGGACTGTTCCCTCTAGCTCCTGCTTTTCAGAACTTTGGTGAACTATGTCACATGTTTGTTCAACCACTGCTTCACTTCAACACTTAGCTGCTTAGTGTCCGTTTAGTGCCTTCAAGCACCAGGCACTGTTACTGAAACTCACAGTTGTGTGTGTTTTGTTTCCCCAAGTATACTGGAAGCTCCCTGAGGCAAAAGCTGTCTCCTACAATTATTTAACTGTCACCAAAGCATCTAGCAGGGCACTCAAAATGTCAAAATATTGGACTGAATAAAATGAAAAGAGAAGGAATAAAGCAGAAGGCTGCAGTTTTCATTCATTTAACTACCCTCCCCTGTCATTTGATTTTCCTTGTAAAAGACAAGGAAAAACTGGCTCTAGCAGAGTAAGTAGAGCTCTCATTTTTTTTCTTTGAAGCCTGTGCCTCAGACCAAATAAGACAGTGACACATGTGAAACACTCTTTTAAGTTGCAGAATATTTTACAAATATGAAATGTCATTGTCATCATCATCATGATGCATATCATTCATACCTTACTATGAAAAGTTGAATCATAAGTAAGCAACCAAATCACTTTTATTTGCAAGCTCCTGAAAGTAGCAGCAAAATACAGCCAGAAAAAGCTGACAGCCTGACAAAACCCAAATGGAAAATAAAAATAAGCAAGAACAGCCATACACCCAAAGACAGAGCAAAGCCGCACTGCTTGGAAGAAGAAATCCTCTAATAGCCTCCACATCCTCCTGCTCACTTCCATCTGCTTGCATTAAGGAAACCCAAATACTGGGGTCCTGGCAGCTGTGGAGAAGAAGGGATACATGTCCTAAGTGTCTGGATGGCTGTAGCAGGCAGAGACCAACAAAAAAGACACAAGCATGGCTCACATGCAAATCAACAACAATTTACTGTGTGTCTAGCAAAACCGAGCAGACAAGCTCTCCTGGTAATGAGACCACAGGAAATAATGACAAGATGGCAGCGTCCTGTGTGGGCGGGAACACTGCAGCCTAGGAGCCTCCCCAGCAGCAAGGTGCGCACAGAGCTCAGGCTGCAATTAGGTTTCTGGTGGAGAAGTGACTGGAAAAGCAGGCACCCACGCTCATTGCTGTGGTGTAATTGTGGCAAAACTTTCAGGGGGCGATATTAAATTTTAGAAACGCCAACCCTTTGACTCCATCTCATTTTGATCCCAGTCTTCTGACCCCCGCCTTCACCCTTCCTGGATGTCCACTGCTCAGGACCTCTCTGTGCCTCCATAATCTGAGAGATCTACTAATGAGTACCTAGGTAGTATAACTCTTTTGAAAGCCCAATAATACAGCACTTTGAAGGATAGTCCATTCCAGGTGATGAAACTGGTACAAGTGACACAAAGAGAAAAGATTTTCGTACCATCAGCTAGTGACAGGGATAGAGAAGGCAGAGTGTTCCTACCACATCCACAACAAGTCACATACAGTGATGGAAAGAGGGAACCAGTACTCAGGGCACTTGCTCTGAACCAGAGACCTCTGCGTGGGCAGGTATGTGATTTGGTGGAGCTTCAGTTCTCATGGGTGACAGTACCTGGGGGTGCTGTGACAAGGTAATGAGGTGCAGAAAGTGCCTGGCATGCAATCAGTTAGTCAAAAAACAGCAGCGCTAATCCAGACATAGACGAAGCAAGAATGGCAGAGAAGTGATTGTTGTTGGAGCCGGGTGAAAGGTACACGGGGATTCCTTATGCTATATTGTTTACTTCTATTTGATAAAATGTTTAAAAAAGCAAATTGATCATGCAAAAAAAGGAAAAAAATTTAGAAAGTAATTCTATATTTTCTATATATAAAATATATAATAAGAAACCTCTGGAGAATTATTAAGCTAAGATGTGGTGATACTGGGGTTAAGCGTGCAGGGTTGGGGAGCCCTACAAGCTCTCACCCTCATGGCTGTGGGGAGGGTGGGAAGGAGGAAGGATGAGGTCTGGGCATTTTGTAAAAGCTCCCTAGGTGATTTGGTTTACTCTTGGGTGAGAACCCCTGTTCAGGCAAAAAAGTGAGAAACCACACTTTCCAGCATATTAATTGTGAGAATAAATACTTTGCATAATGCAAATCTTGTACCTTCAGCTAATTTGCAGGCAGATGACACAGCATGAGAAGCCTCTGATTTAGCAGAATAACATTTGTAACGGAACAGCCTCCCAGTTAAGTCAGGGGTGGCTTAACTAAGGACCCAATTATACTGCATGCTCCTACATCATTTGTCAACTGTTTAAATTTATAGAGCAAAAGAGTTTCTCCAGTGGCCTTCAGAATTAGGGACTTGGAGAAACTAAGAGAGAAAAAACCCCATGGATCATGGTAAGTAGAGAAGTATAAGGAATGGCTTCATTTCTTTCTTTTACAGCAGAAGTATCGCCCTCCTAATCTAGTTCCCTAATTCCTTCCCTCCCCTGCTGGGGTCCATTCCTCCTCCTTTCCCTTCACTGGCAGCTAGAGGCCAGGAAGGGAAGGTAGTCAGGGAACCACCGCTGTGGGGGTGGGGGTACTGTCTTTGTGGTGAGGGATCTTGTGGGGGCAGCTTGATTAGGCAGGACAAGCCAGGCCACCACAGGGGAGCAAAGACATCAACAATTCTGAGGGCTTCCTGAATGGGGCCAGGGAGGAAAGAGAAAACTCCTGACAGAAGGGACACCCCCTCCCTCCCATCTCCACACAGGGGCACAGGCATAAATGAGCACACATACATACACCCTCTCCAAGGATCTAGTAGAATTCTTATACCCACGTTATGGCCTGAACTGTGCCCCTCTAAAATGCATGTGTTTTATTGCAAACCCCAGTGTGACTGTATTTGGAGACAGGGCCTCTGAGAGGTAACTGAGGTTAAAGAAGGCCATAAGGGGAGGGCCCTGATCCAAAAGGACCAATGCCTTAAAAGAAGAGGAAAGGCCATCTGGAGTGTGGGTGAAGCACACAGAAAGAATCACACGAGGACGCCTGAGAAGGCAGCCAGCTGCAAGCCAAGGAGACCAAACAGGGCCCCTCACCAGAAACCCTCTCTTGCAGGCACCCTGATTACCGCACTCTGGTTTCCACATTGCGATAAACACATTTCTGTCGTGTGGGTTGCCCAGTCTCTGGTATTTTGTTATAGAAGCCCCGGCTCACTAATATATGAGAAAATTAGTGCTAGACACAGAGGGGAAATTTCCAGCCTGCAGGAACAGTGAGAAGAGGCATTTAAGATGAGCTGGGCTTCAGCCTGGATTTAGACTCTAAGAGATGAGAGTCAGACATCCTAAGAGGAAGTGAGCGCTTGAAGCCTCTTCAGGGCACAGGGCTGGTTTGGTCTGGCTACAGGATTGAGTGTAAAGTGAAAGTTAGATGTAGTGGGGAGGTGGGCTAGATATACAGATCACAAAAGGCCTGGAATGTGAGGTTCCGGTGCTTAGTTTAGCCATTCTCAGGGGACAAGGGGAGCCTCGGAAAGGTCTGAAACAAGAGAACAGGGTAAGTGTGTTTGTCGAAAAAAGAGCATTAATGCCAGTTATCACGTCAGCATGTTTCTTATCTCTTTTAATGCTCAAAACCACCACCATTTTCAACATGAGAAACTGAGGTTCTCAGAGGGAAAATGACTTGCCAAGACCCCAGAGCTGGTCAGGAGTGGAGCCCAGTTTCAAGTTCATGCCTAGTTTGTACCAAAGCGAACGCCTCACTCTTAAAGCCCCAAACCAGCTCCCATGTCACCATTTCTCTTCCTTCCAATCAGAATGGCTCTTTTAAGGAACAAGCCCTGAAATTCGCGCTGCTTTTAGGGTTGGGAAGCAGGAAAATTAACTGCAAAAGTTTCCAGTGATGGGGTGCCTCTAGAAATATCATTCAGCCTTCCAAACAAAGCAATGTGATAGAAACAGGTTCTTGCTGTCCTTGTCTATCAAACATCTTCTAGGGGTTAAGTTGAAAACTTTCCTGCTATGTCCTGTGGGACCAAAGTAAGAAACAACAGTAACCTGATTCGAGTGAGCATCCATCCTGCACAGTCTGTATTTTCTAGGCAGACCTTGTTCCCACTCTCAAATACTCTCTATTCCTCAAATTCTACAAGACCACCTGTCTTAGTGACAGAATATCTGAGGCTAGGTAACTTATAAAGAAAAGAGGTTTATTCTGGCTTCAGGCTCTACAGGTCCAAGAGCATGGCACCAGCACCTACTTGCTTTGACTTCTGGTGAGAGCTTCACAGTAGAAAGACAAGTGAGCAAAGAGAGATCACAAGGCAGCAGAGGAAGCAAGAGAAAGCCGAGGAAGCTGAGCTTGATTTTAATAACCTGTTCTCATGAGAATGAAGCCATTCCTGTGAGAAAGGCATTATTCTCTTAACAGCCTATTTGCTTTATTGATTAATGATTGCAACACTGGTAATTAAGCCCACAGCCTTTACACTGATCTACACCTCCACCCCTTTTTATTTTTCTATTTTTTAAAATTTTGAGTCAGGGTCTCACTGTCATTAAGTTATCCAGGGTGGACTTGAATTTGTGATCCTCCTGCCTCAGCCTCCCAGAGTGCTGGGATTACAGGAATACACCACCACATCTGGCTTCTAAGTCTCTGAAAAGTTCAAACTTCCAACATAGTTACATTAGGGACTAAGCTTCATTCAATATAAGTTTTGGGCCTGGTATGATAGCATACAACTGTAATCCCAGCACTTGGGAGGCTGAGGCAGAAGGATTGCTGTGAGTATGAGACCAGCCTGGGCTACATAGGGAGTTCCTGGTCAGTCTCAGCTACATAGTGAGACCCTGTCTCAAAAAAAAAAGAGTTTTGGTGGGGACAAACCATACTCAAATTACAACAAACAAGCATCTAATATCCATTAAGACACAATGCTGTTTTAACATGTCTACATGAATGACAGATGTAATAAGGAATGCCAAGATCATCTGATCTTTCTGCCCAAATACTCTTCTAAAACCTTATGAAAATGAGGAATAAATAATAAAAATTAGACAAATTGTGTGATGGAGAAAACAAGCCCTCACATCATATTGCTCTGATTCCAAATACAATTTTACATCTGAAGCATTTTAAGCAGCAAATTTCAGAGCCTCTGTGAATTCTAAGGTCAGTATCAAGTCACAACCTAAACCATACAGCAGTGAGGTGAATTAGGAAAAACTCATTTTTACTGTACCTTCCAGGACAGAGGCTGGTTTTATAATGTCACCCATTCTTTAGTTGCTGGGAAACCAAAAAAAAAAAAAAAAGTTTCATTTTCTCTGTCACTTAACTAAGAATGCTGGGCCAGGGGTGGTGATGCATGCCTGTAATCCCAGAACTCAGCACTCGGAGGCTGAGGCAGGAGGATCTCTGTGAGTTCAAAACCAGTCTGGGCTACATAGTGAGTTCTAGGTCAGTCTCAACTACGTAGTGAGACCCTGTCTCAAAAAAAATAAAAACAAAAAACAAAAAACAAAACAAAACAACAACAACAACAACAACAACAAAAAACAAACCTAAGAATGTTGGAAGATAAAGGAGCCTGGCTTCTACTTAACAATAAAAGACAGGGCCAGGGATTTAGATCAGTGGTGCCACGCCTGCCTTGCAAGCGCAAGGACCTGAGTTCGATCCTGTCTTTTCCCTATTCAAATTTCAATTCTTACAGATCAAAGTATGTACTTGGGTGAAGCCCAATGTACCACCTCCAGGACTCTGACACTCTTCATTTGCCCTGTACCCCCAGGATTGTGATTACAGTTTCATAATTCAAGTAATGGGGTTAACAGCTGGAGATGTGACATTTAGTGGAAGTAGAACTTGACCTTTACTAATGTTTTATTATGACTAATGCTCAAAATGGACTGACAGACTGGGAGGAGATCTAAATCAGTTAAAAAGAAAGAAAAAAAAAATAAAGGAACATCATTAGTTAAAATGGAGATATATCTGGCATAAAAAACCAAAAAAGGTATAATAATGTCTACATGTTCTATGGAGGTCACTGGATGACTACTGGATAATAAATATTTTAAGAATCCACTGATCAGGATGGATCTTTAATAAGAAATAAATTATAGATTCACTCTGGTTTTTAGAAATGCTACTGGGTTAGAGAGAAAATCATGGAAACTGTACTGTGAAAAAACTGGATGAGCTTTACACTATCATTTATAAGCAGAGTGTGCTGGTCTCACCAGCTGCCAGGAGGGTGGGAAACTGCTGAGTGGGCAGTTACGGTCAAACCAAACCCTGCCCTACAATTAGAGAGCGTGTATGGGGGAGGTGGCAAAAAGAGATAGAAAAAAATGTGGCCTCAGATTTCTGGGGAGGGAAGAAAGTTGATTAGGTTTTCCCTCAAGAGATTTAAATTCAAGAAGCCAGCTAGGCGTGACCTTGGACTTGTTCTCCAGACTGCTATGCTGCCCAGAAAGTGGTTTAGCATAAAATATTTTTTTTTTTTTTTTTTTTTTTTTTTTTTTGGGGGTTCATCTCTGTG
>NW_022900926.1:69936996-69944238 GCF_012274545.1 Fukomys damarensis
TTTTTTTTTTTTTTTTTTGGTACTGGAGATCGAACTTGGGTCCTTGAGTTTGTAAGACAGGCGGTGAAACCACTGAGCTAAATCTCCGGCCCTCGCACTAAAGACTTTAATAATTTGAGCCGGGGATTTAGCTCAGTGGTTCCACCGCCTGCCTCGCAAGCACAAGGACCTGAGTTAGATCCTGGTACAAAAAACAAAAAAACAAAAAAACAAAAAAGATTTTAATAATTTGTAATACTGATTGCATGGCAAAAAAATATTTTGGTGATATAATGGGTTAAGTAAAATATGAAAAACGACTTCATTGTTTTTCAAACTTTCTTTTAATGTGGCTTCTAGAAAATTCCATACATGCTCCCTGCCTTTCTCATTTGTTACATGTGGTTGGTGGTGGAAACCTGGTTGATGAGGGTTCAGATGGGCAGCATCATCGTGGCCAGTGGAGCCAAGGTAGAGCACCATGGTTACTTGGTGGCTGAAATCTTTAGCTGTAGGAGGTGGGAGGAGCAATGCCCAAAGACTCCACCTCAGTTCTGATCTGAGCATCACTCCATCTCTGTGCCCAGGTAGTCTCTGTAAAGTGGAGAGCAGGGTCAAACTGTTGCATGATGAAATAAAACCAGAGGAGCTCCCTGGCTGCATCACTGCCATCACTCCAAACTCAACAATTCTACCAAAAACAATGAGAATGAACCGGACTGTCTTCATCCTCAGTCAGGACCCATCTGGAGAAGCAGCCCAGCGCTTCTGATAGCTCTGCTCCAGTCCTTTCACAGGAACAGGCTTTCAGATTCTCTGGTGACCCACTAACCCAGTCACAGACAGGCCAAGAACCGGGAGTGAGAGATGGACGAAACAGATTCCACCTCCTGGCAAGGACTTGCGGGAATTTGAAAAACAAAAAACCCTATAGATAATATTCAGAGGGAAATGTATTTGCTTTTTTTCAAATCTACACAAAAATTCTACCACTGTGCTGTACATTAATTAAGAAATCCAAGGTTTTCATTTAAAGAAATGTAGTGTTTTTGATTATTAAATAATGCTTTTAAATAACACTTCTGTGAAATCTAACTTTTTCTCTCTTCAAAAATCTACAAAGCAAACCAGTATCACTTCTCAAGTATTTTAATTTCTTATGTGTAAAAAAGGATGCTAAAAAAAAAACATACAAACAACAAAGAAAGAATTACTTCTTTGAAACACAGCCTGACCCAAGGCTGCCCCAGGCAGCCACAGAGCAGTGTTGAAAAATGGCAACTCAGCCACCAGTCTTTGAATGTGTACAAGGATTGCCTCAATTAACAAGTTGGGTAATACACAGGACAAGAGATCTGCCAAACCTGGTCCACAAACCGGAGAGGTGTGGAACCCCTGCCCTTTTAGAAATGGATGGCTCTGTTTCTCCAGCTGCATGCGCAGTGCCCTCCTGACTAAATGGTTCAGGGATCTTTGTAGCCCAAGGCAAGATCTGTAGGCACAGTCAGAGGGAAAATGGAAGGGCTGAAAAACCCCCAGCCATAAGCCTGAGAGATCTAGCGTGATTTTAGCTCTCCCATAGGGAGACTTTGGGCAAGTCACTTTGCTAGTCTGAGCTGTTCTGTGAGAAAAAAAGTGAAAAAAGTTCTTTCTACACATCAGATCAGATGACTGCGTAGCAAAAGTTTCTCTAAACTTATTCCTTCTTATCCCAAAGGCAAGAAAAATCTTTAGCATAGTTTATTATCAGAGCAAAATCCAGCTGATCACCAGGAAATGGTTAAAAAGAATTATATTGCAAATATATAAGGGCCTAGAGCAAAGATGGCAAACCTTTTAGAGACCGAGTGCCAAAACTGTAACCCAAAACCCATTTATTTATCGCAAAGTGCCAACACAGCAATTAAACCTGAATACTGAGGTTTTCATTTAGAAAAACCAACTCATGCATTAAAATCTTTTGTCAATAATACTGACAGCTTTTTATTAAAAGGTGGAAGTTTGCATTTGGTGTTCTTCTGCACAATTAATGTGATTGCTGCTGTTCTATGCAAGTTGATAATTTCCTTGGTGCCAACAGAGAGGGCCATGTGCCCCCTGCAGCACAAGTGCCATAGACTCACCACCACTGGCCTAGATCATAAACTACAATTAATCCAGGAAAGAAAGCGAAGGGGGAAAGCATGGGGCAACAGTCCCAAGTAACTGATCCAGATGAGGCTTGGACACTCACGCCACTGGATGAAAAGGTGGCTGGAACAGGATATTCCCAAAGCACCCCTGTTGCAGCCCACGGGAGATTTTCTATCTCAGAGTCATCCCAACTCAGTTTGGTTTGGTTACTGCCTTACCCAAGATATCAAACTCAGCACCAGTGGAACAAGCTGAAATCATCTGCCCCATGATGTGCTGTGATATCAGGCACAGGAAATCACTGTAGTGTTCATGCCAAAAATGTTGAACTTTCACCTAGTAACAGACCTCTAAATTTAATTCTTTTCAGGAAGAGCAAAGTATGTTAAAGGACATTGTGAAGAAACAAAAAAGCCCAGTGAGTAGGACATTCTACACCACAACCAGCTCGGAATCTCTCAAAAGACATAAAAAAGCCATGTATTTGTTTACAAGAGCAAAGAAAACTATGAACAAAACATATCAAATGAATTTGATTAGATACTGGAGTTTGGGATGGGCGGTGAGTTATATAAGACAATCTGGACTAATGGGGAAATCTGAATATAGTGGTTATGCAGAAGAAGGTTCTTAGGAGATATATGATTAAAATATTTACAAGTAAAATGTTAAGATGTTTGCTACATTCAAATGATACTGAAAAATGTGTAAAATATGTATAATTACATATTTATTATATATATATATATGTATAATTGTAAGAGGAAAACAGAACAAAAGGTGAATTTTGGTAAAGGACAGATAATTATTTGTCTTACAATTTTCCCAACTAGTAAGCTTGAATAAAAAATTGAGAAAGAAACAGACTAAAAAGAACAAAAACCAGATATTCACGTACGTGTACGCACACACACTGCTACACAAAACAGGAACAAAAGACGGATGATATCATGACCTCCTTCTTTGAGAAGGCCCTTGACATTGATATACAGGTCAGCCTCCCTGTGTTACTTTTTCATTCAGTGAGGTTTTATTCTCTCACTTTAATAAATTTCATGTGTGCTCATTCAAACTGACATAGCTGTTTTGGCTCTTTTGCTGGCTGACATCAAAACCAGACTTTAAACAAAGCTCTGACAGCAGGCTGTTAAGAGTGTGCCAGGCAGGTATGAAGCCTAAGATAACAAATCAAAAACTCCTGAAATTGACACCTGAAGCCCTATCAGGGTAGTTTTAAGCCAGTAAGATTTAATAAAAGGCTGTGGTGGCAGAGCATCCTACTGGGCTCTGATCTTTCCCAAAGACAGAACGGGCCCTCTAGTGTGCACTGGTATTGAGGGAGGAAAGGCAGGTTCTGGGTGTTGGTCAGCCAGGCCACTGAGGTTTCAGAACCTTTGCTCCTGGGTACAGTGTGCTGGGCCTGAGTTCTGGTACACAGAGCAACAACAACGGCATAACTTGTAGAGCAGCCACGCACTCACCATGGCTGCCCCAGCCCCTACAGCACCACCTGTCAACAGTGCCGCCAGACCCTGAGGACAAAGAGAAGCATGCCCACATACTCCCAAATGCTTCCTGTGTCAGATCCAGACTAAATTCTGAAGTCCTGATTTTATCTAGTGATCATATTAATTCTACTGACTAAGAAGTGGTCTGGGGGGATCAAATGTGCCATAGCTCTTCATAAACTTAAATTAGCTAAACAAATGGTATCTTAATTTGCATCCTCCAGGCAGCTGCCAGTTAGAGTCAAGGCTGTAGGTTGGGGCTGACCATCTGAGTTGCAGGTGGGATCTGTCCGAGTCTTGCCAATCTAGTCATATACTAGAACACCTGACAGTTTCTGGGACAGGAGAGCAGCTCTGAAATGGGTGAAGAGTAAATGTGAAATGCAGAATACCACAGCCCCACCAACATATCTGTGCACACTCTGTTCAAGATGCTAAGCTCAGCCCGGGTCACACTCTGACAATGTTTCTCCTTAACGCAAAGTGGGAAACTGTTTCATAAGTGTTCCTACAGATGAAATCCTTATCACAGCATGAATTTTAGAGTGAAGGCAGATGGCAATGACATGGGCTACTGTGGCAGCTGAGCAGGGTGGCAGCCTCACAGCAACTGTGCAGAAGCTGCTTGAGGATGTTGCCCAGACTGCCATGGAATAAAAATGTCACTTTTCTTGGTGAGCAAGTGATAAAGGATTGTGGGATAACTTTGGGGATCAAGATTACAGAATAACACAGAAGATAATGCCCCTGTCCCTCTTATGGACAGGCGGATTTTTAAAATAGCCTACATTAGAGGCGTCTTCTTACATTTTTGAAAAAGAATCTTAGCGGTTGCCTGAGACCACGACGTGCAACCTCTTACGGAACTGTACATCTTGAACAAAAGCCAAGAATGGAGAACAGAGCAGGAGCCCACAGTTTAGTGCCTCACAACCACACACAGAGCCTGTTTTGTAAGAAGACACACCTGCCACCAGGGCTCTGGTTCTGTCAGCTTGTGGGGGGCTCAGGAGCTGCACTTTTAACCAAGCTTTTGGGTGATTCTGATGCAGGGCCCACAGGCTGCTCTCTGGAAGACTCATGGACATCTTTCCAGAGACTTCTCTGAAAGCAGGTGGCCTTCAACTCTCGTATCATGGCCTTCATGACTCAGCATTTAGGTACAAGTGCTCGTCCTGCCCTTAGGCCTAGTTGAGTTTTTTGGGGGAAAATTACAAAACTTTCTGTTTTTACTCTTTATCTCTGGTACCCCCATCCCCAAACGGTGTCAGTGCTAAGCTAATTTCATTGTGCTGACCTGATTTCTCCTTTAGCATATGCTTTTTATTTATTTATTTATTTATTTATTTTTGATATCAGGGACTGAACTCAGGTCCCTTGTGCTTGTGAGGCAGGTGGCAGAACCACTGAGCTAAATCCCCCCTCTAGCATATGCTTTTAAATGAGGCCTAGAAAATGCTTACAAGACAGAAAGCTCTGACCTCTCTCTCTTTTAAGGTCCAAAGCTTGAGATCTTAATAGAGAAGTGAAGACTGTCATAGAGAGCTGGAACCAACCAGACAGAGCTGGTACAAGGCACATGGATGTCTTGAAGAAGGGAAAGCTGATATCTGCTTTAGTTCATAAGCTATGAGGAAAATGGCCCTGAAGTGGCCCAGGGAGGGTCACCCGTGGGTGGGAAGGTGCAGGACAAGTACTTATAAATGGATAGTCTTTGCCATCTGAAATGCTATCTTTCATCTTTCTCTTCTTGGACTTTCC
Source organism: Fukomys damarensis (assembly GCF_012274545.1). Lineage (NCBI taxonomy): Eukaryota > Metazoa > Chordata > Mammalia > Rodentia > Bathyergidae > Fukomys > Fukomys damarensis. Next base: position 69,942,378 of record NW_022900926.1, read on the forward strand.
AGAATACATTTTCACAGCATTCTTGCTGGAGCAAGGACTACCAAAGAAGAAAAACAGAAGATAGTAAAGCCAAAAGAGTGTTTGTTGTAACAGAGCTGTTGGTACGAAAATATGTCCACAGAACATGCCACACCCTTCCCAGGAAGATATTACTGGCCTAGAAGTTGGTTTATATATCCCAAAATATACCTCATAGAAAGCAGTTACCCTCCTAAAATAGACCGTATAATTAAGTAAAGTCTTTTTAAGTGGATTGTTCTGTATTACAGCTTGACATACATTGCTTCAGCAAGTGTTGCCGCGTGGGGCTACAAAAGCTCTCTACTATACCTTTGAACCCAACTGTGGTGTTTCTGGCAAACTGATGCAAATAAAAAGTCCTGTGTATCAAAATACTCAATCTCAATCATCCGCAGTGAGCTCACTCTTCTCCCTAAGAACATTTTCATCACACCAGAATCGCTATCCTTGACTCAAAAGGAAGGACCACCTCAGGCTGAAACACTGTTTTATCTCTGAGGTCATCTTAAGACAAACACATCTGAAGAAGCTGGAACTGAAATTCAAAGCACAAGACATCCTCTTTTATGTGAATGCAGGGACATGTGTGATCTTACTTTTATCTTGAAGGGCCAACTTTCAGTACAAGCCCCCAGAGACCCAACTGTCTGTCTGAATAAATTAGGTCAGCTGTTGCTTGGAGTCAGAGGTAATGGAAGAGGTAGTTTTTAAAGAATCCTTTCAGTCCTCTGAACACACTTGGTTTTATAAATTTATATATAATTAAATGTTAAAGTGTTTAAAATTTAAACCTTCAGAAGACTAAGTACTGACATTCAGATTTTTTTTTTTTATTACTTCCAATAGCGGTTTCTCAGCCTCAGCACTACTGACATCCGGGGATGGTTCATTCTGTGTGTGTGTGTGTGTGTGTGTGTGTGTGTGTGTGTGCTGCTGTCCTGACACTGGTGGGCACTGAGCAGCATCTCTGGCCACCGCCCACTAGATGCTACTGGTACACACTCTCCCTCCCCCAATTGTGACCACATTAAAAGACTTCAGATGTTATCAGATATCCTCTGGGAAGGCAAACTGATCCATTTGAGAATCATTACTATTTATGTACTTATATCTCGTCCCTGACACAATTGGGTGGGGCTACATTTTTCAAGGCACCTGCAAGTTTAGGGTTAAAAATTTCAACTTCCCCTGACTCACAATGACGAATCAGGGTCTGTGACACACTACCATCTCAAAAGAGTTATAAACACGACTGCGACCTCCAGCCAAGGTTCTCTGGACCTGCTCCATTTTGGTCAGGACATTGAGGATGTCTCCTGAGCTGCCACCATCCTCCCTTCAGGAGCTCCATTCTGAGGAGACTGTACAGCAGAATCATTCATGGTCCACTGACAGGCTGTCAGTAGCGAGAGTGACCAACTAGGGTTGGGGCTGGGCATCTACAAACCTCATCCATGCAGGCAATGTGTCTGCACCAAATCCCATGAGGAGCAGTGTTCTGTGCTGGTCAAACACAGGGAGGGAAGCAGATAACTTCTCAAGGAGCTCTGTGGGGTGAGGAAGGGCGTGAAAATGACTCAAAGGACAAAGAACTCAAGAATGGGAGTCAGGAAGTCCAGTCTGGAGAAGAGATGGTGAATTGGGAAGCCAGATGTGGCGATGCCTGCCTGTAACTCCAGCATTCTTGGGAGGCTGAGGCAGGATTAAGTTTGAGCCCAGCCTGGGCAAGTTAGCAAATAAAGAATTAAAAAGGATGCAGATGCAGCTCAGTGTGAAGCCCATGGGTTCAATCCCTAGTACAGTGAAAAAAAAAAAAAAAAAAATGAAAGAGCAGTATGTG
>NW_022900926.1:69944313-69996603 GCF_012274545.1 Fukomys damarensis
AAAAAAAAAAAAAAAAAGATGAAAGAGCAGTATGTGATTAAAACAGTATTTGAATATGGCACTGAGAGGACAGGAAGGGACAAGAACAAGGCCCTGTCCCTCCCCTGAAGGAGACATAAGACTGGACTGCTATTCTTTCTTCCTAGCTTCTCCCCTTTCCTTCTTATCCTTTTCTTTCTTTTTAACAAGTTGAAGTAACTGTACAGTTATTTTTCTAACAGCTCATTTTTTTTCCATTTTAAAAATTAAGGTTTAATTTAATTTACAAACTACAAAAGTAACCGCTTCTAATGTATAGTTCTTAGAGTTTTCACAAAAGCATGGTTTCATAAATAGCACATCATAATTAAGATATGCTACAATTTCATTCTCTTCTCTAAATCATTTCCCTGTTGGGCTGCGTGTGTAGCTTAGTGGTTGAGTGCTTGCCTATCATGTGCAAAGCTGTGGATCTAAACCCCAGTAACACACACACACAATCCTTGTGTTCCCTAATTGTTTATTACTTTATTTTTTCATCGAGACAGATATTTATATATCTACCCAGGATACAATACGGTAATTTGATAAATGTATAATGATCAAACTAGGGTAATAAGAAATTGGGTCAGGCACCTCCTGAGATCGTGTCCATCTCTTTGGATCTGTGACACTAGAATGTGGCCACCTATAGACACAGAACCTTAAACATCAGCCCATGCAGTGTGATACAGTGTGATACAACTGCAGGTAAAACACCACCTCAAAGCCAAATTCTGTTAGATCAAACCGAAAGTTTTCAGTTCAATAACTGAATCTTTGTGAAGTTTCAAAACAAACACAGACCGAAAAAATAAAAAATAAAAAAGATTTGAAAATGAAAGCTTAAACATGGCAACTGAGGTACAAACCAAGGGTATTATCTACCCCAAGTCCTCTTTTTCTTCTTTTAATGTGGTTCACCATAACATTAACTGAGAAAAACTGAAAAAAGCTCAAACAATGTGGAAGGGAACTTTAGCAAGAACTTTAGCAAGAATGGGTCCCCAGGGACACAGAAGAAGGCATGTGTTATAGACGTTCCCAAGCTCCTTAGGGAGTGGACAACGGAGGCGACCGTGATGAGCAGCTGTCATGGCCCCTGTGACATTAAATGAGTGTGACCAACTCATCCCAGTAGTCTTCCTGCGGGAAGATATACATTTCTTGTGGCTTATTCTCCATGGCAAATGCCCAGGCTCCAAACAAGGCTGCTCTGTTTTGAAGAATGTCACAATACTAAGCATCCACTAGGCCCCCAGCACTACTTAACTCATTTAGTTTTCATATAAACCTCATGAAGTAGGTAACATTAAAAGCCTTGTAGAAAAAGGAAACAGAGACTTGGAGAGGTTATGTAAAAACCAGTAGGTGCAGAAGCTCGATTTTAACCTAGTGTCCTGATCCCAAAGGCTGTCCTTTTACCGATTACCGCGAGTGAGATGTGGGTAGCTGCTGAACAGAATGTTCTCGGTCTCTCACTGCTGCTATCACACTGGTCTGTGCCTTAGCTCCCAGGCATGCAGGATTCTTTAATTCCCCATTCACTAAGCAGCTAGCTGCCTCCTTTTCTCTCATTTCAATATATGGGTCATAAAGATCTCCCTTCTTTGGAGACTATTTTATTCTGGTTTGCAAGTTTATTACTCATATTACAAAGCTGGCTTAGAACATAAACTAAACTGCCAAGGATGTTCTTACCCTGTATCTAGAAGCTTTCCCTAATCTAGACTTGCTATATTTTAGAAAATCACATATTGCTTAACATCAGTAATAACATGGAAAAAACAAAATAAACCACACTGTCAGGAAACAGCAGTGCAGTGTTACAGTGTTACATTCAATTATAAAATTTATTCTCTCTAAATTCAGGGCAGATTTAAAAGGTGCACAGAACAGGCAATGGCTTTCCTTCATAAACACCATTTTAACAGTGAAATGTATTAGAAGTAAATGCAGCAACACTTACTAAAATTTCCGCCAACTACCACAAACTTTATATACACCACATGTCTTCTAAAACAGCGGCAGGACTGGTCCTGAAAAACAATATAACAAAAGAAAAAACTCATTTAATAGACATATTTTAACACACATTGTGCTTCTCCTCTGAGAAGTGACCTCTTTCCTGTTTCAGGTGGCCACTGATACACCAAACTCCACCTAGCAGGTTTCCAGTTGTTTTTCATAGGAAGATGAAACCAACTTACAAATACCCTCAGCATATACTTATAAAGAAAAAAAACCCAATAAAATAAATCAGAAAATGTGCTTACAAATATTTTCAATTTTAAACTGTAAAATAATCAAAGACAAGAGAACAGTGGAAAAGTATTTAAAATTGAACTCACAGCATTCCCTCCCCAAACCAATCCTCTTTCCTTTTTTTTTTCCCCCTCCAGTAACACCCTCTCTTCTTTCCAGCTCTGGGATCCTGGGCTTGGCTCTCTTTGGCAGTTTATGAGGTCTTCATGTAGATGGCATCTTAACATTCTACACTTAGATTATAAATGACCAAGTAGGCAATATAAATAAACATGCCCTTCTTTTGCTTCTCTTCAGAAAGTGAATGCTAGCTGTTCAGTCATTCTACACACACGCATGAAAACATATGGCTCCTGTGTGACACAGGACAGTTCCTGCCTTCTTGGAACATCAACTCTAGCCACTCACCCCAGCTAGTCCTGCATACCTGGGAATCTCTCATCCTTCTGGGCCTTTGCACAGACATTAAGGAATAGGCAGTGATTCCCTGTGTGTGGATCCATGGTATCAGGCCAGTTTTGAGTCCCTTCGCATTCACTCTAGACCAAAGATACTGGTTTGGGGTGTGGAGGGTCAAACAGATGGCCTGGTAAAACTCCATCTCCACCTCCAAGTACCCTCCTGAATGATGCTGTGCCTGTGAAGAATTCAGAGACAGCAGTCACCAAAGTGACCATCTCGCAAAGGTCTAGTGAAAACTGGCTGAAATTCACCACTGACAGCATCTGTCCCACAGAATAACACGTCAAGTGACTCTGAGGGCAAGTGCGCGTGTACTCTCCATCTCTAGTAACTACTGTCACTGAGCTATGTACTTACAGAACAAGGTTTAGACTTGACCATCCCTCCTCCCTCCTTTTCTTCTTTCCTTGTATGGGGGATCAAATCCAGGACCTCTGTACTGAGTTACAAACTTAGCCCTTTAAAAAAATTAATAAAAAAAATTTTGAGATAGTCTTGTTAAGTCCCTAAGTTGCCCAGGGTGGGCTCATACTTGTGATGTTCCTGCGTCAGCCTCCCAGAGTGCTGGGATTGCAGACATGTGCCATGTGCCTGCTGGCATACTATTTCTATACTCATGGATACTTAGATCCATTTTATTTGTTCCTTTTGAGACACACCAGATATATGTGGCATTAACTACTAATAAAAATAACTGAACGATAAAGTGGGTGGTAGTATTTAGTTTGTTTCTAGAATTACAACGTCTACACTAACACCAATGTGTGATGACATTTTTAACAGTGCTTCTACATGTATAGCTCTGCATATACTTTTTGCTTCTAATACAAACCACAGACAGTCGAGTGCTCCTGCTTTCTCATAATACACTAGGAACAAGTTTCTCTAATACTGCTCTCATCTCTGGTTGGGGTCCTTACTTCTTCCTACAGGACCCCGTATTTCTCCAGACATGATGCCTTATGAGCAGATAACAGTACTCTCAGCTTAGGGGTGCGGACCTGAATGGCCTATGGCTTTGCAATGTGCCAAGCAGCAACATTAGTGTGACCTGTGAACTTCTTAGAAAACTCTATAGCGTTCCCTTCCATTCCACATCTATCCACTTAACAAGATTTGCCAAGTAATCTGTATGGACACTAAACAAAGAGACACCCATTTTTCTTGCCAAGTGTAAGCACTTGGCACAATTTATGCCAATGAGATGTGAAAAATGTTTTGCTGAGAGTTTCTCCTCATTTCAGGGAGAAGAAACTTCTTCTTTCTAAAAGTTGTGCGAGATGTGATACTTAGAACTCACATAGCTGTCTTGCTCCAGCCTAAAGACGAAGCTGGTTCTAGATGGGAAGAATACAAGGAAGCAGGGTGCAGGCCCACCCTGAGGTTTCCAATAAATTTCCAATAAATTTATTATGTTTAGTTCTCCTTGAGCTGGGCTTTCAATTATCTGCAGCTGGAAAACATTCTGACAATCAGCCCCTGATAAAGCATTATAAAAGGAATGCCCTGGGCTCAGCCTCACACCGAAGAACCTAGACAAGACAGTGTGTGAAGGGACCAGAGCAATAGTTCAGACTCTTGTGTTCAGGGAAGCGACCTAGTAGTATTTCCGGTCCTGACAGCTGTGGTTTATCTGCACATTTACAAAAGCTTTCTAAATCAGCCAGTCTCAATAAGCAACCAGAGGAAATACTGAACATTATTTTAACCAAGGGTGGTCAAAAAAAAGTCACACGGATGTCATTTCCTGCAAAGACAATGGGAGACTAATTGCTCAGCATCAGCCTCCAATAGGGACAGCAACCCGCAATATGTAATTACTGAAGGGTAAATAAGGAAAAGCTTGAGGCTCTCAGAATCTGTTTGTGGATCTGCTCCAATTGTATGAGGAAATGGCAAAAGGAAGGAAAAAAAAAAAAAAAAGAGCCAGCTGGTTTGGGAAAGGATTTGGAGAGTAGCAGCATAAGCAGCCACCTATGCCATTTTTTACACACTGCTGGTACTTAGTAAAGAAGGTTTCCTTCTGGAGGAAACCAAATAGACCAGCTATTATGCAAACCACATGTGGCCCTGGTAAAATTTTGTTTCACATACAGGAGTGATGTAGTCAAGGAGAACTGGATGTCTAAACAGATATTCTCTCTTTGGTGAGCCCCAGCTTTTTTTGCCACAAGAACAAATTTTAAGTTTGGGTTGAGGTTGGGTTTGTTGTGTTGGCTCAGTGAAGGGTAAGTATTCTCTCAAGGAGTGGAACACTGATTGTCTCCACAAAGCATTTCCCCAAGTTCTGTCTCCTAAGAACTCTTTCTTCTCATGCCTTTGCTTTTTCTCTCCTGGCACCGCATACATGTGTGCAGTCTCAACTATCATTTCATGTGATGAGTTTTAAACTACATCTCTAGATCTATCACTTGTGCTCCTAGTTCATCTCCTGCCTTTATAAAAGGTGTCTCGAGAATAGGGACTTCCTTTTTAGTTACTTTTGTGTTCTGTTCCCAATGCTTAGTACAGCGGATGGCATGAAGTATGAAGATGTCTGCTGAATAAATACCTGAAAGACTATCAAACTTAGCCTGTCTTACAGGAGCTCTTGCCATCACTCCCTAACTGACGCCTCTGGAGTTATCCTCTCCTCTTCCACCCTGTCTCACCCTTGAACTCTCTGGATCACAGTGCCTTAAAACGGCTCAGAGGAGGACTTGGAAAGTCCTACACTTTCCAGGTGAGGAATTTTGGCCCATGGAGGACAAGGGGCCTGTTCAAGGTCTTACAATTAGTGGGTGGCAGAGGCCAGATTTTTATATAGGTTGCTGATCCAGTACTCTGGTTTCCAGGCCAATGACTAGTGCAAAAATCAACAGGTGTCTTTCAACAAAATCTAAAATAGGATCTGATATAGAGCAAGCATTCAAGAAAAGTTATTGACTAAATGAATAAATTAACATTTATTTAACTAATTAATGTAAGAATGGGGAACCAATGTGTCCCTCAAGCCAACTTGAATATAAATCCCTTCCCCTCCATTCTTGCCTAATTTCTTCCCCTTGAATCAGTCTCTCTCTGTCTTCCCACAGACCTTACCACACTATTTGTTCCTAGCTTACCAGCTGGCTCTTTGCGGCCCAGAACCTAGTCACTGATTCCTTTGAGCCACATGGACCCTTCTAGGCCCAATTCCTTGCACAGAAGAGACAATCTTATTGCTTTCAAAGGGCTTTATTCTTTTATGACCAAATAATATTCATTTTTTAAGTGGGAGTCCAAGTCTTCCTCTAGTTTACGCAGGTTGATGATCTGGCCAGCAGCACACACCAGCAGCCTACTTGCTGAGGAACAGTGTAAGACTTTACTGAGTCTTATTTTCAAAGCATAGACTGGGGAGGAGGCCAGGAGAGAGATCTCCCCTTTCCTTTTCAGCTCTCTGCCACTACTGCTATCCTCTGTGGCACAAGATACACAGCAGGCAGCCTAAGCACACAAATGACAATGGATTTAAAATATAGTCCTGATTTCTTCCATGCTACAATATTCTCTGCAAGCCTGGAGTCAATTGTCTGAAAAATTAAAGAGTTCCAAATGGTAGGATCACACATTAAACAAGCAAACACACAAAGCTTAATCACCAGGGAGAACAGTGGGAAGTCGAAAATATAGTTCCCTATGAAACCAACTCAGCCTTCTCACTGGCTGTGACCTTCCCTCTTCACTGAGGATTACTGAGGTGCTCGGAGAAGCATCACTGACCCACCGGCTTCTCCTCCTGGTTGTTTTTATTATTTGCTAGAGTGGGAGCAAATAGTAGGGGGGGAGGGGATGGAAGGGAGAAGGATTTGAGAGGAGAGAGATAAGCACACGGAGACACTCAAAACAGTAGAAAGGAATTACTGACCATGAATTAAGAAGGTCAGAAGGTCAAACTACAAAAAGCTGGTGCCTTTTCATTAGCTATTGCTGGGACAATATTGTCAGGACAAGAAGGGATCAGAGGCTCACTGTTGAGCAAGGCCCCACATCTGCAAAGAACTCATCTTCAGCTACCTAAGAAGCCAAGTGTAGAGCTCCCCAGATACATAGCTCAGAAGGTACACTAGATACAGATGTTGGGCTCATGGGCACAGACGGGTGGGTTAAGCCATGCAATTGAATGGCTGAAGGAGAAGGGCTAGTGCCTCCCCTCCCATCATCTCCACCAACCTCTGGCCAAAAGTAGTAGTATTGATATTGTTTCGTATTATCCTTACTGTATTTAAACCTGTAAGTCCACAGTACATAGTTTGAGTAAGAAATAAGTGAAGTATATGCCACTGGAAAATCAGTTAACTGTCTGGAGGTGGAGGGGGGAGATTGCGTTTCTATATATATTTATAATAATCGTATCTTTCTTTTTCTGGTAATGAGTGTCTGTCAGGTGATCGTATTACTTATTATCAAGCATAAAACAAAAAATTTCTTTTTTAGTGTACTCGAATTATTTCTGACTCGTCCTAAAAGGCTGATAGTAAAACTATTTCTAGGGCTGTACAATCCAGTCTGGATAGAAACACCACCTTTCCTGAGATGTCCATGCAGCTCCACTCCTGACACTACTACCAAGACTTTCAAACAGACATTCTGGAGTGGCTTCTGGGAAGGCTGTGAGAGTGTCACATGGCTGCCCAAGTCTGGGCTTATAATAATGTGTGCAGAATTCCTTGAGTATAGGTTGGCTCAGTATCAGAATCCCAGAATCTTGGGGCTAAATTTAATGTCAAAGACTATCCAGTCTGACAGCTTCAGAGTTAATTTTTAGTAGCAGAACTTGGTGTTGCTCTCTCTCTTTTCCAAAGTTTATGCTCAAATGTAACACATTAGATGGAAGTGGAACAGAATAGCCCTCACTCAAGGGGGGAAAAAAACTCCCACTATACTGGCCATCTGATCTGCCTGGGCCACTTGGCACTCTGGGTAACAGTAAGGTTCTAAGACTGCTGACAATTCCAGTCCAGTCACCAAATCTTTTATTCCCCTGTGTTTATGTACTAGTTCTCAGTATTGCAGCATTAGTAACTGAACACCTTCTATTTTCTTTACCCCAACCCATTTTAATCATCCCTGAGGACCCCATGTTTTGAATCAATTTATCTCTCATAAAAACTACATTTTTGCCACACATGGTAATGCATGATTGTAATCCCAACTACTTGGGAGACAGAGGCAGAAAGATCTCAAGTTTGAGGCCAGACTGGGTGTTACAGTTTGTGTATAGATGTCCCCCAAAGCCTCTTGCAGTCATAGGTGGGGCTTTTTGAGGTGGCTGGATCTAGGGTGTGTGGCAGTAGGATTGATTGATGGTGCAATGTTTGGCTCAAGGACACTAGGATTAGGGGTGTGAGTGCTACCCGTCCTAAGTAATATGGATACGATAAAAGGGAGAGAAAGAGATTTATGTTCTTTTGTTGCTTTTGCTACCTCGTGGGCACCATGAACTGTTTCTCCTCTCTGTTATGTGCCACTCTGCCTTGGAGTTGGCCAACTATAGAATGAAAGCTCTATGAACTGTAAACCAAAGAAATCCTTCCTCCTTTAACACTGGGTGTCTGGTATTTTGTCTAAGCAATGAGAGAACAGTAATTATGACACTGGGCAGTTTAGTGAGATCTTGTCTCAAAAAAATAAAAAGGGCTAGAGATGTAGCTCAGAAACAAAACAAAGCAAAACAACCCTGAAAACAATAAAAAGCAAAAACAAAAACCCAAAACAAACAGAAAACTTGCATTTTTCAAGTATTTATAGATTTATTTGCCCAGCTCTAATTTGGGGTCAGTGAGATTTCAATTTAAATCTCAGCCCTGTAAAGCTTGATAAACTTGGAAAAATTCCTTAATAATATGAAGGAGTTGATGACTTATAAATTTTTCTTCTCTTTTTGCTTCTTAATTCATCAAAATAAATTTCCATCAAATACATAATAAATTCATGAATGATGTGTAAGACTTTTACACTGAAAACTACAAAACATTTTGGAGAGAAATTATAGACTAAATAATAAAAGGTCATGTCATGCACTTGGGCTGGAAATTTCAATATTTCAATAAAACTGTTAATACTCCCCCAACTTGAATCTTCAATGTAATTTCAAACAAAAACTAGTAGTTTTTCCAGGTGGAAATTAATAAGTAGATTCTAAAATTTACATGGAAATACAAAGAGCTAAAGCTAAGAAAAATCCTAAATCAACCAACCAACCAACCAAGGAAACAAAAAAACAAAAAACCTGGCTGTAAGACTTTATTAGGTATCAAAATTCATTAGGAAATATTAGTAATTAAGAGTAGTATTTGTGCAAGGTCAGACAAACAGATGAACCGAACAAAATCCTGTAGAGAGTCCAAAAATATGGCTACAGGGATAGCTATCTAATTCGTGCAAAGATGGCACTGAAGTTCAGTAAATGGTTCTGGGTTCTTTGGACATTGTGGGTAGAACTGTGGCCCTCCAAAAGATATGTTTTAGTCCTAACCTCCAATTACCTCAGAATACGATCTTATATGGAAATAGAGTTGTGCAACAAAATACTGGATTAGGATGGGCCCTGAATCCAATACAACCAGTGTCTTTAAACAGGAAAGAAATTTAGACACTGAAAGACACACAGGAAAGAAGGCCAAGTGGTGATGGGGCAAAGAACTCAGCAATGCAAGGTGAAGAATGGCCAACCGCCAGTAAAAGCCAGGAAAAGCCAAGGAAAGATTCCTGCTGCTGAGCCTTCACAGGGAACGCAGCTGTGCCCACACCTTGATTTTGGACTTCCAGCCTCCAGAAGCACCAGAGAACAAATTTCTGCTGTTTTAAGTCAAACAGTTTAAGATAATTTGTTACAGAAGCCTTAGAAAATGAATATACTTATTATTTATATAAAAAGAATGATTTGTATCCTACACGATGTAAACCATTAGTTTCTGATGGGTGGTAGAACTAAATGTGAAAAGTAAAATAAAACTTTTAGAAAACAACACAGAATACTTTCATACCTTGAAATAGGTAAAGATTAAAAAAAATACAAAAAAGTGCTGACCATGAAGGAAAAATATGATAATTTAGACTACATTAAAATTTAAAATGTCTTCATCAAGCAGCATCAACAGAAATGAAAGGCGAGCTACAGAGTGGAGGAGTTAAGTGTAAAACAGACAGTACAATAAAGAAATCAGCAAATAGCTGAGAAGGCAAAACAGGAAATGACCAATAAAGATAAAATGTTGCTCTAGTTTAGCATCAAAGAAAAGCAAATCAAAACCACAATGTGTTACCCACACACACTTACCATACTGGCCAAAATCATAAGGACAAAAACATGAAGGCTTTGTGAAGATATGGAACAAGTGAAACTTTCACAAACTGCTGGTGAGAGGTATCAACTGAAAATGGACAGTCTTCAAAAAAGCTGAACATACTCATATCCTATGACCCAGGGATTCACCACCATGAGTTTATCCTACTAAAGCATTACATATGCACAACCACGGACGCATATGAGAACACTTCCAGAACTATGATTGGTAATGGTCCCACACTGGAAACAACTCAAAAGCCACCTACAACAGAAGAGCCAAGTAAATGTTGATCTAGTTATACAACAGTGTATTATAAAGTAAAGAGAATGAACAACTACAGCTCAGAACATGGGTGAATGTCCTAAGTACAATGTTTATAATAGATAAAACCAAAGTTTGTTGTAAAAAATCAGGCAATTGGTTACCCTGGATGGAAGCGGAGACAGGAGAGACTAGAAAGGGTCTGAGAGAGCTTTCAGGGTTTGGGCAATGTTCTTTGTCCATTTGGTTGCTAGTTACAAATTAGTGTTCACTTTGTGAAAAATTCACTATCACAGCACTTAAGCATGTACACAATTCTACATGAATGTTATTCTTTAATCTTCAAATATCACTGGGGTTACCAGGTAAGATAGAAAGAAAATAGAGCCAGAGTGCAACAATTTAACTTAAGCAAGATAATTCAAAAATTTGCTGTGCTAAAAGCTTAAAAGTGCCATTTCATTAAATTGTGTTTTTATTCATTTGAGACGACTGTCTTGCCAAAGCCATTTTGTTATTATATTTTAGCATGGCACAAAGCAACAGTTTCAAATTAAAGCATCATTTTAGTTTAATCTTATTGATTTTTTTAAAAAACTGAAGATTTGAATATTCAAGCCCTATTTTTTATGTACATCAAAGACAGTTTCCTGGGGCCTTGGTTTAGTCTCTTGACATCCATAACATGGGAAAGCCCTGGGAAAATGGAACAGAACACTCAACCTTTCCCTTCCCAAGTCTTCACATAAGAGCAGCTCATTTCTGCCTTCGCAGATGTAGCATAAACACATGGACACTTTCCATCCAACAGTCTGACATACTGAAAATAAATCCCAGACCACCACTCCTGCCTCTGCAAATCTCTGGGCTCTTCAGATGCCTACTCTGGAATATGCATACTCCAGAAGTCAGGCTGAGTGTTGTCCTACCTCAGAGCTGCCTAAGTCACACAGAGAAAGGAGATTCTGTCTGTCCCTCAGCGTTGCAATCAGCTTGCCCTCTGCTTTTTGCTAAGCCTTCTCCTGATCGTCATTAGACACATGCCTGATACAACTGCCCCATGGGCAATGAAATATATCCCCCATAAATCCCTAGGAGTGTAGATACCACTGGCCAGAATGACCTATTTAGATGACTTTGTTCCTCAAACCCTGTGGTAGAGATTTACCAGGACAGCTGGACCAGTATCTGAGATTGCATGTGCCTCCACAGCAAGTAGTAGAGAGCTGTGCACTCTGTGGCCTACATTCTGGCCTGTGAAAAGAGCTGCAGAAGTCTGTGCAGGACATGGGGTTCCTAAGGAAGAAACCTTTCTCAGCTGTCCCCTATCCTGAGAGGAAGGCCTAAGGGGTGGGCCCTGAAACTGAGCTGCTCTCCTTTCCCGCTGAGAAGAATCTAGGCCTTCGGTTACTTCCTTTCCACACACACACACACACACACACACACACACACACACACACACACACACACGATCCCTGAGACTAGCTCTGCTGTTGTCATACAGACTTTCTGATTCTAACCTTACTACTACATTACCTTCTGAAAAATGATGATTTTTATGAGTCCTTTAAGAACTTCCCCCAGTCTCCTAGTAGGAAGTAACATTTGCTTTTTAAATAATTTGTTATGAGTGCCACAGGGATTTTTCTTCTGGAAAGACAGATAAATCACAAAAGTCAAATATGATTATCAGCTAAGAATTTACATGGACAGGGAAATCAGCCAGGCTGAGTCCTTGAGAACCTTCCAGCTCAATGACTGAGCACTACCACTGAGGGAGGGGGTCACACTACAGCCTGAAGGTCAGAGCTGGCCCGGGCCTGTGAACTAAAAATGGTCTTCAACTGTTAAGCAACAAAAAATCAAAATAATATTTGGTGACACAGGAAAGTTAAATGAAATTCAAATTTTGGTGTCTATAAATGAAGTTTTATTGGCACCAGTCATGCCCATTTGTTTATATACTGTCTGTAACTGCTTTCAGATGACAATAGCAGAATTGTCTCAATAGAGACAGTGGGGCCTGCAAAGATGAAAATATTTACTATCTGGCCCTTTACAGAAAGTGTTTATCAATCCTGAGTGGGGTGAACGCTGTGTTTTATGCCTCTGTGGCTATCTCCACAGTAAGTCACAGTCAAGTCCTAACAATAGTGCCACCTCCTCCTAACCGGGTAAACCAACACCACCCACCAGGGCAATGTCTTTCAGCCTGTGGTCTGTAATCAATATAATGGATCACAAAATTCAATGTAGTTGGTTGTGCCTGGCATTTTCCTTAATAAAGAAAAAAATTATCAAGGATATTGCTACAGATCAAGTTGTATTCCCTCAGAATTGACACACTTAAGTCTCTAACCCCCAGTATACCATAAAATGTGATATATTTGAAGACAGGATAAAGAGGGAATGAAGTTCATATGAGGTGATGAGAGTGGGCCCTAATCTAAAATGACTGGTATCCTTGCAAAATGGAGGAACATTGGGTACATACAACACAGGGAGAAGACATCTATAAACCGAGGAGAGAAGTCTCAGGATAAGTCAATCCTGCCAACACACCAACCTTGAATTTTCAGCCTCCAGAATTGGGAGGAAATAAGTTTCTGTTGTTTCAATCATCCAGTCTGTGGTGCTTGGTTATGGGGCCGGAGCAAACCAGTACATAAGCATTATTTTGTTGGAAAACTTGTTTTCAATCACACATGCATATGACAGATTTGTAACACAAATCTGTATTAACAAAACTGTATTAAATTCTGTGTTTCACACCCAAATAAAGAGAACGCTGTCCTAGAGGGAGAGATGTGAATGCTTGGCAGCAAAATTGCCAAGAGAATATTGTTCTCTTTTAACATGGAGGAGGGGAGAGCATGTACTGAACACATCAGCACTTTGTGTACATCATGTCATTCCGTTCTCAATGGAACCTCATGCGATAAGTCACTATTCACGCCTTCAACTGATGAAGAAACAAGTACACAGCCAGGCACGACTATCATGAATCAATTTCTATTTCCACATCCCCAAGAATAGGTTGTAGTCTGACAATAAATAAAAGTCAACATTTCTAAGTAGTAATAGCTGACATTTACTAAATACTTAAAATGTGCCACGGTCCACACGCTTAGCTTCACATAAATGACTTAATTTTGTCTTTATTAATAACTCAAAGGAGTAGGGCTTTTCAGCAGAAGAATAGAATCTGGAAGAAATTAATTAACTTGCCCAAAATTACAAGGCTACTGAGTTGTAGGTACAGGATTTAAATCCCCATTCTGTCATCTGGGCTACAGCTCCTCTCCACCACAAATTGTGTGCATTTATGGCAAATCTGAGTATAAAAAGCTGCTTACTGAAATTGACAGTCTCTACTTGAAGGAAGAAATGCACACTTTTTATCTGTACACCCAAAAGTACTGAGCAAATATTATGTGCCAGATTCTGTTCTGAGAGCTAGGGATCCAATAGTGAGTAAAACACACAGATGTCTTGCCAGCATGGTGATCATCCGGGTAAAAAGAAAACCCTTAATGACATAAGTATACCAGGAAAATTAAAATTACCTCATGGTAGTGACAAGTAAGATTCAGCTGTGTGAAAAACATATGCCAACAGATTTATAAAATTGTAGAAAACAAAGGAAGATGGGTAAGAAGTAATTTCTGGTATAATTTTATTTAACACCTCTTGAATCTGGGTTTACCTACCATGTGATTATACCTGGTCTCTAAGTGCACTGGAAGTTTTTCAATGGTAAGGGCTATTTCATATTTTTAAAAAATTTCCCCCAGTGCTTGGCAGAGTCCACAGTACTTTGAATTTATTTTTTTAAACTTGTTTTTAAGAGAAATGTAGGGGTTATTTAGGGACTTTCAGATTAATGGTAAGAATGAGACAATCCTTGGGAAATCCGAGCAAAGGATAGACCTTGCTGCCTGGACTCAAAGAGATTAGCAAAGAAATACATATTTAATTGGAAGAACTTTAGCTAAATCAAGTGGGATACTAGTACTTTTAAAGAAGCAAGAATGCTTAAGAAACCAGAACGAATGCTTAGTCATCAAAATGTGAGGGAAAAAACAGGCTAAGAAACTAGAGCATAGTCAATAATTTCAGTATATTTGTGGCAAATACATTTTTTCTTAGTTTCTTTGCTTTTAATTTCATTTAGGATTGTTATGTAAGAAGTCTGTAGTTTTACTTAGTCAAGTCCATTAATCCTTTAATCAGGACATAACCAGAGAAGTAAGCAAAAACTGTGATGCCAGAATGCTTATAAATGTTATTTATATTATGTTTATTTATAAGTGTTATATTAATTACAAGAATATTTAATATTTAATATTAATTACAATAATATTTAATGAACAGTAATAAGATGGAGAATGGCTAGCCTGTTCACACAATGGGAAACTTCAGAATTATTTAATCAAATTGTAAAATCACTACAATTTAATGTAAATGAAACCAGCAAGATCAAAATCACAATATACAATGTGTATATACACGATACATATATCACCCACACAAAATAGGGGAAATACATATGCCTTAACACTGCTTCCTCAGCACTGTGACTAAGAGATACTTTATCTTACTAGAGTGAAAACCTTAAAGTCGGGAAAACAAAGGAACAACTCATTAAAATAAAGCTAAGTCAAAGACAAGGTATGCCTATAGTACCTGATCCATGCATTTGTCACTTGTTGAGGACCGGCCACCAGAGACATCTGACAACACTGTCATGCGTGCTGGATTCTAGTAATGTACTTTTAAATATACATTTCTAAATTCACTTGCAGACAGGTTTCAAAACAGATTCAGCAGTGGCCAAGGGCAATCAACAGGATGAGATGATAAGTTATAATGAGTTCTTTGGCTGTGATAATATAACTCAACAAATACTTACTGAGTGCCCATCATGCTCCAGGCACTCTGTTAGGTACCACAGGGTCAAATTAGTTCTCTGGGACAAATGACCCATGGGGCTGACGTCAGTTCTGTGCACCCTGAGCTCAGTAGGATGCAGCAGGAGGGAGGGCTGGGCAGCAATCCTACAGCTTTGTTTGGCCCTGGGGTTCCAATTCATCTGGGCTCAGACCCTTCCTAGATCTGAGGCCCTGAGAAAGACTGGCCTCACCTCTCAGGCTCCAGTTGCCTCATTTGTAAAACAGGGATAATCCTGACCCAGTTTGAAGCACTGTGGTAAAGAATAAGTGCAAAGTATTCAGGGCTTGTTTTTATCCTTCCAGTGCCAGATGGATCCTACATGTTAATAGCAGCACTGCTTCCTTCCTTTGGAAACTGTATATTTATCCTTTAAGGAAAAATAAAGGGTAGGAAATGAAGTTCAGTGATTAAAGGGATATTTCACTTTTATCTTCCTCAGAATATCCAGATTAACAATTACAGAAATGTATCCCCATTTCCCAACATCAGACAAAATGAAGGGAATCCAAGTTCAGGCAAAGTTCAGTATCATTCCAAGGGTAAATCTAGAAATTTAGGTAAGATGCTGCCAGTCCCAATGGATCAAATTAACAACATTTTTAAAAAATCTGTAAAAGTAACTCGCATTTTCCCTTTCTACCTTTTAGGAAGGGTAATTTTTAAAAAAGCAACATTTAAGAACAAACAAGTTTTATAAAAGTTGCCATGTCAGAGAGAAGACAGGGGCACTGAAAGGATAACCACCCTGAAGTCCAAAGTAGACACAAATGTACAAATATCTCCCTCTGCTCTCCCAAACTGGGTTCATTTTCCAACATTGGGGACATGTGTGTAAATTAAGGACCTATCACAGTCAGAAAAGGGAGTGGAGAAAGAGCCGGAGATGAGGGCAACACAGGAGCCAGAAGATGGAAAATGAGGACTATTTGGGGGAAACTTTCCCCTTCCTGTTATCAAGGCAGGTGAGTGGCTGAAAATGTGTACCAGAGAAGAAGCACAGCTCTCACTCCTATTGTCAACGTTTCAGGCAGAAGACTAAGGATGTTTTCTAGTTACTATAAAATACTTATTTCTACACCATCTTCAGATTCTTTATGCTCCCTATGCCAAGGTAACTATATTAAATGGAATGTTTAGACAGCTTCACAGATAGACACCCGTACCTGTACCCCACTCCTTGCCTCTCCTTTCAGATGCTATGGACTCAAGGAGGGCTGGATGCACACAGCTCAGGGGAACAAATGTCTCTACTTTGCTCTGCCTTGTGGGTAACAATGGATATGATTCTCATCCTGCTGCCCCTGTCCATCACCCTCCTCTCTAAGCCTCCCAGTGCACGTGTGCAGGAGGAGCAGCCCTGGCAGTACTTCCAACACTGACACCTGAGTAAGTTAAGTACAAAGCTTGCAGCCTCCAACGTGGATGGGGCAGTACTGCACAAAGGGTGACCTGTAAGGTTTACTCTGAGGGACATGATGAGTGGGCTCTGATGGATTCAGCAATTGCTTTTAAAAGAGAGTTGTAAAATTTATCTTTAAAATGCTTGTTGATGCCCTGTGGGTATGAGTCATTTTGTGAAGCAGGATCAAAATGGATGTGCTATTATGGGTTTCTGCTGGCTCTTTGATTCTAAACAACTTTATTAACGTTAATAGGAGTTATGCACACATCAATGAGAGAATAAATTCCTTGGGTTTAGGGGAGCTTCAATTAATGATCTGTAATAAGTGACGTAAAATGCTTTTTAATTTTCTTTCAAGTAATGATACACCACCCCAGAAGAGCTGAAAATCGGGCTCAGTGGTCTCAGCACAGAGTAGGAAGGACCAGGGCATGGGAGCAACAAGGCTCTCCAGCTCTGCAGGGGCCCTGCAAGCAAGTTCTAGTTGTCACTCCTCATTCCTCACTCGTGGGAGTGTAGCAGAGGGACAGACACAAATTGCTGCAGGCAAAACAAATGTGATGAAGGGAGAAGAAAACGCACAAAAAGTGAGACTGACGCAGAAGGAATTTACTATCTTCTAAAATGGGAACCACTGCAACAGTGCCTCCCAAATCTGTCACAGCACTGCTCCATTTTTTTCAGAGCATAAGTTAATACTATTCATTGACTTCCAGAAATACCAAGACAAAATGGGAATTTAAGTTGCAAGGATGATGCAGCAGAATTCTTACTGAACAGGTTATTTTGTAGTGGCACAGAACCCTGCCTCAAGTTTCTGGAAACTCAGCTTTTGATTTAACCCTCTTCTGCCTGGGACAGTAGTTCTCACCACAGCTTTTCTCAGGAGAAACCAAATGCCAGATTACTAATAACCCCTGAGGACAACAGGTAGTATGCCGTGGGGGCTACAGCAGAGATGAGCATAAATGACAAGTATCTAAATTCCATGACTTGAAAAATTTTAATCTAACAATCTGCTCAACACAGTATTTTCTATTCCATGTTTAATCATCTTATGCTTCTTTACATTTTATCCTAATGCTTCACAGACAGCAAAAAAGACTGCCAACAAATAGCAAGATCCACATTATGGACTAGATAGAAGTAAGGGGATATCTGTGTTCAGCTGCTGAGTGACTAATTTCTGAGACAGTCTCTAACCTCTGGCAGCTAATGCCAAGTGGAGACTTGGCACATATCAGAGCACTTTGGCTTTGAAGGGTATTGTACTTAGACATTCTCGTGTACACGATTTCCATCATAATCAAGGCAGAACTCCATACTCTGTGTACACTTTATTTAGGAATAGGTGGCGTTTCAAGGAAGCCCCCCCTTCTCCCCGTTACATTTAGCATGAAGGAGAATAAATGGTAAATCTAATGACATGTAGCTTAAATGAACAAATATTTATAGGGACAGAGATTTGCTGGCTGAGAGAATGATTGAGTGAATAATGCTGGAGTATCAAAATTTAGCAGAACTTCCATACTAACCACTGAGATGTACTTCAGAACACATCATTCACTCTGAATTACCAGTAAACTGTGGAGTTTCTCCAGGGATCCAGATCACAGTAGAAAAATATGAGCCAATTACAAAAATACCAAATGAGTCTGAGATGTGACAAATAAAAATGATGCCTGGGTTGTGTGCTGTTTTTGGATCATTTTTTCCTCTTACTCTGTGTTCTGGAGACAGCCTCCCTGTGAGAAGAAGACTTTGAGAAAAAGGTTTTAGCTTCCCCTAATGCCTGGCATGGATTTGTTGGGACCCAGGGTAAGATCTCTGTGTAACAGGTCACAGAACAAGGTAAAAGATAGTGGATAGGTGATAATGAATAGAATAAGACACCATTTCAGCATTCAAAATGTTTGTACTGACTTGTCAGATAGCTATACACACATCCCAAGTTAACTGACAATGAAATACTTTGACTATTTACCAAGATGGATATATACTGGATGTTGAAGAAACTGGGAAAAACTTCTAGCTTTTCTTATATGTTTTTCTTGGCAAGAAAATCCCAAAATCTGGTATAGGAATATGACCAGAATCCAGCTAAAGTTTCTCTGAGAAAAATGAAAATGAAGCATCTCTGGTGTACATCCGCTTGTCTCTAGTAAAAGGCCGCACCTGTTCTGAGAATTGTCCACAGGATCCTCCATCTGCCTCAGGACAGCTGCTTTGCGCTAAGCTGTAATGAAGGTATGCTGCTGCTTTATTCTCTGAGAACCGTTCTAAGCTAACTGATAAGATTTTGGGGTTTTCCAAGATAGGCGCCTTTCAGAGTATTCAATCATTTAGAATATCTGAGCTTCACTAAAAGGTTTTAAGTCATGCCACTTAACCTGTTTAACCCTGAAGTAAAGTTTCACCCTCTAAATATTTTTTAATCAAAAGGGAACATTAATAAATATCCACGAGAGTTCCTTATTGTTGAATTACTCTGTATTGAGGCCCAATACAATACATTATAATGCTGATCAGGTCCCAGCTAGGTTCATTCATCATAAACAGATTTTTAGTTTCACACTGTTTCATATTCTCCAGTCTGTGAAGAGAAGTCAAGTGTAACTAATATGAAGGTCATGGAAGGAAGTGGCCCACTTCATAACGTTTTTAGCCAGCAACTCCTGGGGCTAAGTGGAGAAAAGACCACAGATATAAACAGCAATATAAGAAGCTAAACAATAGGGTGTCTGCCTATGGCTGTGACCAGCCACAGTGTTTAACACTATCGCTCCTGAGATAAAAGCAGAAACAACTGCCAAGAATAATTTCTTCTCCGCAGCCAAAGGGTATAAAGGCAGAAACATTTGAAGAAATAATCTGTGGGAGAGAGACACACATGGAATTTCAGCTTCCCAAGGAGGCATGTTATATTGATAGTTTGCTCTCTGAAGAAATACTACAAAATGCCCATTAAGTCAGGAAAGGCACAAACCACATGAAAATAGAACAAGGAAAGCATCGTCTTTCCCCAAAATGACCTTCTCCCCTCCAAATGTGCTAATTTATTGAGAGGATAGTTACTGGTTTCAACTGAGTCTTCTCATCCTCAAATCCACAGTTTAAGCTAAAAAGTGCTAAAGTAAACCAAATAAACTTTAAAAGAACATTTGATTTCTGGGAATTTAAAAGCCAAGAAGAAATGTCATGGTCCTGAAAATACAGAAAGGCCACACTTGAAGATTCAGAAAAAGCAAGGCAAAGTTGTGCCTTGGAGCACATCCACACCTCCCGTCACCATACAACTCTGTCCCTGGAGGAAATAGAGTGGAAACCCACCTGAGAAGAAGCACCTTCCTCTACACCTTCCTCCTGCATATTCCTTTCTTCTCAGCTGGATTCTACAGGCATCTCTGGGAGCTCACAAACAGAATGGTTGCTAGTGGATATCTGTCCCACACAGGAATGGGTTGTTACACTGTAAAACCAATGAATTTTTCCTTTTCTTCTTTCCTCCTTTCCTTTCCCTCCCTTCCTTCCTTTCTTCCCTCCTCTCTTCCTTCTTTTTGCCAGAAGGTAGCAACACTGGGTTTCTCTTTCATTTTGCTGAGTAGCTAGCTGAGTTTGGCAAACATACATGACATGCCCTACATTAATTTCAATGTAATGAGTGGCACAACTTTAATTTTAATGGGGATAAAACACAACCTAGCCTTTTGGTAACAGAGGCAAGGGCACTATTTACTCCAAGAGAAATTAAAGCAGAATGTGTGGTCCTTTCCACACTCATCTTGTGTGGAAACTTGCAAGTTTAGTAAGAATTGCACCATGTAGTAGAGCGAACTCTGTGAGCATGGGAAATCAAGCATCAAGATCCCGCACAAAGTGCCAAAAAAAAAAAAAAGACCCTGCTCCAGGCTTCACTGATCATTTGTCCAGCGGTTCAAGTTGTCACATCATCTCATTAGTCCTTAGCTTTCTTATAAAACAAGGAAGATAGGCCAAGTGACGGTCATGGTTGAAGAAGGTAGGCCATGGTTGTTCCAGGCCTCTCTGCCAGCCCTCTAAACTAGGATGATCATTGGCCTGTTAGTCTGCCTGATACCTTGGGTACTACTGTGCTCTCTCTGCCACCCCCAATAACACAAGATGGCCCAAAGTGTGTTTTTACACTGGCAGTTTAGTCCCACAGTGCATTTTCCATAGACTGCTAAGGGCTGGGAGTGCCAGCTTTAAAGGCTGCTTTCCCACCAACGAAAAGGCCATCAGCCACCACCCCATCAGCCTTGGCTTCCCATCATTAATATTCTCTTCGAACTGCCAAACATCAAGCGCTCAGCCACTGTGAATACTGCCAGATTAAATTCAGGATATCAGATTTAATCTGATTTTCTGAAAAATAATTTGGGTCACATTTATATGAAAAATGATTCATTATTTATCTGCAATTCAAATTTAACTGGGCATCCTGTATTTCTTTATATGTTAAATCTGGCAGTCTTACGTGTGATAGATGCTGTGTTACTGGTGTTAGGTCCCGAGCTACCTCACCCAGCCAGTTACTATGCAGAATCAAACCACCATTGGTCTGACTTCTGGGTCTTAGGATTAGAGTCTATGGAGTTCACGCTCCTTTTTCCTTAATCCATTCCCCTTTCTTCTCATTGCTCCTTTCTGGTGTTTCACTGGACTCACATGATCACACATCCTACACCTAGGTTCCCTCCTCCTGAGGTCCCAGAATTGTTTGACCATAACACCTTTGCCTTGGCTGATGGATAGTATCTGATGGAACCAATTCATACATGTGTCACTTACCACTTAAAGAGACATCAACCCCCTATAAAGCAACTGCCTTTCTTTAAAGGTCATTTATAACCTAGAATTAAAATGATCACATTAAAGGCCATTAAATTGAAGTGAAAAAAAAAATGTAGGCTGTGCAGAAGAAAGGCATTGAGGATAGGGACCTCACAATGGTTTCTCTAGTGTTTCTGCCTTTCCTGGCATTTTCCTTTCTCTTCTGAACCCACAATAGTTTTCACAGTGGTTAAACAACCTGTGGTAAGGAACAAGGGGAAGGAGGAAGTGGAATGAGATGGAGCAGGAAGTTGGGGTTTACTTGTCAAAGGGTCTCCCACTTTGCCCCCAATTTAATCCATTCCCCTCTTCTTCTGGAGTCTAGCGCAGTTCTAAGGTTTCTTAACATCAATTCAGATTGTGGAAAACAGAAAACCTCACAGACTTTCTCCTTTTTGACCTTCATGCATTGAGATGGAATACAGTTTTGCACATGCTCATATGTTGGTTAGAAATAACAAGAGCCGTTCAATGCCATCTCTTTCTTTCCAAGGCAAATCAGTCTAGATGGTCCTAAAGGCCATCTAGAGGGTTCTTGAGGCCCATTAGCAGCCTTCAAGCTTGTCCCACTGCATCAGGTCTATCTTCTTCAGGCCCAAGTCTACTCTCTGGGAAGGTTGTGTCCCTTGTTGATTCTACTTAAGGTGATACTCTTCTGTGACATCTACAACTTATCAGCTAAAAGCTCTTAACCAAGTCACCAATAGGAAGAGGCTTAAAATGAATGAAAGGTAAAATAGGATAAAATAGATCACTGTAGGGCTGGGGATTTAGCTCAGTGGTTCCACCACCTGCCTCGCAAGTGGAAGGACTTGAGTTTGATCCCTGGTACAAAGAAAAGTAAAAGTTCACTGTATTTCTCAAGTAGTTAGTGACCCTCTTTGGACCCCTTGGAAAGGCAGAAATACCATGTATCCTGCCCCACTACTCCAGATGAGGTGAATTATTACTAAGCTGGGACTGAGAAATTCAGACTTACAATTTGGCCCACCCAGCAGGGTAGCTGGAGGTCCCCAGGGTCTGCCCCATGACACAGAAGAATGCATGGGAAGAGCTGGGTGTGTGTGTGTGTGTGTGTGATATTTTCTAAAAATTTTACATGGTCACCTAATGCTCCTAACCACTTAACGAGCAATGGATCCTTTGGTCCACGCAGGATTTGAATTTGTGTCTTTTGGGCACTTGTGCCCCCTGTCCACCATGCCCTATTTGTTCCATTCTGGGTACTGGGCACCAATTTCCCCCTCCCTGAGACAGTGCAACAACAACGCTTGCACTAGGCATGCTCACTCATACACACAGACTGAGCATTTCATGGGCTTACAACAAGGGCCCTACTGAAGTTATTTTAACAGAGGACTTATTTACAACGTTATTTGCAGCAAAACACTGTCCAATATTTAGGTAATTACATTTCATATTTTGAGATCTACTTTGGTGGTCTAAAAGAAGTTTTTTTTCCTTAGCAGATGATGGTGAGGAACTCTGGCAAGGCCAATTCTGGACTTTACCTGCATCTTTACAATTTCTGCTGGAGATTCTGAGCACCTCCAACTTTGGGACCCACCCTGGTATGGAACACACTGCTGTTAGAGCTGAAGGCAGAGTTTATCCCATCGGCCCAACCAGCTTTGCTGTGTGACAAAGGCAACCAGGCAGCAACTCTGCAAATGTCTCTTCTACCAGTCAGAGTACCAATGGAGACAGGCAGCACCCTCGAACTGTGACTAATGAGCAAAATTTAAAGGGTATTTACAAAGAAATGAACAAGGTACAGAAAAACCACAAGGCCTAGTGTGGTCCAGTAAGAAGGGGGAAGCAGGTAAAGGCAGCCTCTGTTACAC
This sequence comes from Fukomys damarensis, assembly GCF_012274545.1. Classification (NCBI taxonomy): domain Eukaryota; kingdom Metazoa; phylum Chordata; class Mammalia; order Rodentia; family Bathyergidae; genus Fukomys; species Fukomys damarensis. The sequence continues at coordinate 69,967,683 of NW_022900926.1, forward strand.
TTTAAGGTTTGAGTGGCCAGGTGAGGGAGCAGCTGCCTGCACCCAGGACAGAAATGCCAGTGGAGGGGGTGTTGTGACCACCATTGTTGGGCCACTGCCAATTAGGAGGGTCCCTACAGAAAATAAGTATCCGGACTCCATTCTCCTCCCTCCCTTCAACCTCTGAGTGCTTCTCTTGATAAACCCAACTAGAAACCAGAGCAAATGAGCCCACTGAGGCAGTGCCCCGAAGTTAAACTGCTGGGGTACTGAACAGTGGCAAAAGGTGGAAAGGGACACAGGAAAGATGCCTGCCAGGGAACCTGGAAAGAGAACTTACCAGAAAGTATCGTGCTTTTAACACAGAAAGCAGTGTTCTGCTTCTCAAGACTCTGAAGCCTACGCCACATCCACAGAAGGACCCGATGCTACAGGGACCGCAGATACCTACACCAGCCATTTCCGAACGATGTTAACTTTGTCCAGACAAATGCGTCTAAGCAAGTTCACAAATGTACTTCTCAAATATTTGTGAGGCATCTATTCATGACAGAAGTGATGTTTTACTTTAGCCATGTAAGAAAAGTCTCTGTGTATTGTATGTCAAACTCGGTAAGGATGTTACTGGGGAAAGCATCACGTTTTGTTATAACCATTAGTATTTTTTTATAATAAAGCAACAGTAAATTTACTACAGAAAAGGGAAATATCTCAGGCTTCTTTAAGTGGAAAAAACCAGCAAGCTTCAATTGCACGCACTCATGCAGTGGTGGCAAACGTATGGCACACATACCACAGAGCATGCTGTCAGCAACAAGCCGAGTCCCCCCAGCAACCACGCAATGGACAACAGGTGTTTTTTCTAAATTAAAACCCCAGTATTCAGGTTTAATTAGGGTTGGCACTTGTGATACATAAGTGGGTTTTGGGTTGCAGTTTGGGCACTCAGTCTCAAAAAGGTTCGCGCCACCACTGACCTATAGCAAAAGTGACCCACTGTTTTCTTCTTAACACACAGGATTCTCCAGTTAGGTTTTACTTTCATCTAAGTAGAAAAATGCATAATATGAGTCCATGTGGCCTGAAAGAAATCAGTTAAGGGATAGATTTATTCTATCTTTTAATTTCCACCCAAATGACATTAGTTTCCCGAGGCTTAAGAAGTTCTCAGGCATCATGTTGATTGGAATTCTGTTCCATGATTAGCACAGTCAGTATGTGCTTCTAAGGACACCCCAGATGATTTCAGAGGCACTAGGAGATGCTAGGTGGTGCTAAGTAGTCTAAACCCATAAAACAAGATCCTCATTCCTTTAACAATACTGTTTAAACTTGCTCAAGCATCCAAGTCTCAGGTAGAAACTGGCACACCTGCGACATCTTCCAGCAATACCTGCTAATCTTCTCTTCATCTAAGAGGTGTGGCTTTAAGCTCAGGGTCTTCAGCATGTAAAGGCACCTCTTACTTTCACTGATTTGAATTTACCTCAAATGGTAAAGGTTTTTTCCATTTAAAGTGGTTGTGAAATAAATTTTTTTTTTCTATAAAACTGTATTTTTGCTAGGGATTTAGCTCTGGTACTGAACCTGACTTGTAAGTGCAAGGTCCTAAGTTTGATCCTTGGCACAAAACAAACAAACAAATAAATAAAACTACCTTTTTAAGGGAAAATATGTAAATAATATAGGTGGCACATGTAGTACACAAATGACTAAAATTTAGGAAACACTGAGGTAATATTAAATGTGACCCAAGAGTCAGAGACACCTAAATTTTAGTTCTAATTGCCATCAAATAGGCAATAATGACTAATTTTATTGCCTTATAAAGAAACCATTCTTTCATCAAAAGCAGTAGCTCTTTTGGTCAGAGCACTGCAGTTCAAAGACAATAATAAAAATTGAGTAAAGCTGCTTTGTAATCTGAATTCTGTCCTGTTCATAACGTAAGAGATGCTTATGCTAAATGATTAAACATTAGGTTTAAAGATTTACATTCACAGTAGGATGAAAATAATAGAACATATATTATGGAGCAAAAGGAATAGAAGCTAAGTGCTGCTCTCCTGGCACACTGGGACTAGGTCTAACAAGGGGGCCTCTGGTTGTTGGGAGTGTGAGGAGAAAACCTCTGACTCACAAGGGGCCTCTACTTAGAATATTCGAAGGCCATGGGCAGAATTAAATGACAAAATAAAGCTATCATGGTATACGAATCCCTTTGATTCAGTCTGGTGAAAATAACGCATATTCCCTGGTACTAATCAAAGAAAATACTTTCAATAGTCATCTACATGAACTGTAAATCTCTGGCTTTTTTTTTCCCAGCTCTGCTACATCCCAAGTCACTTACAACTCCAAATTCTAACCTCTTGAAAAATTGACACTAATTCTCATGTTCAAGTTAAGACCTCAAAAAACACTAAATCCGTACAGAGAGTGAAGAAGCCCAATGATCTGAAGCCTGAATATCCTACTTCCTTGGCCCCACCTTCAAATCCATTCTCTGGGTGGAGCCAGAAAAAACGCTGCCTGTCCACACCAGGAAAAAGTGTTTGAAACAAAGTGTTCCGTCTTTCTGTACCCTTATTTATACTCCCACTTTGCTAAATGCCACATTTCACTGTGGAGCTAGAGCCCTTCTCCTAGGCACTGTTGTTTACTTGCTTTAAAAAACATTTCAAAGCATTCATTGTTCTCCATTCACTACATAATTGCATGAAGCAATGGCTCCTCCATGAATAAATATGTTCACCAAAGAATAACAGGAGTTGCACAGCACTGGGAGGAGATCTCACTCAGCACTAGCTGATGTATGCTGCAAACACGGCTGTCCTTGGCCCTCCTCCCTTCCGAGCAGTAGTCAGCTGTTAATTCTGGGCCCTCAGTTTGTCACACAAGACCGACACTTTCTTTAATAATGTGTGATTTCTTCAGACTAAGTTGTTAGAATAACAAGAAACAAACAGATTTTAATTTTACTTAAATCATAAAGTTTAGATTTAAAAGGGAAGGACACAATCTCCTCTGCCTACAGCTTCGCAGCAGGCCACATGACCACAGCTTGTCCACCACATACACTGGGCAGGGGTGAACAACTACGCAGGGGAGGCTCACCCTTCTGCTGGCTAAGAAGCTACAAGTATTCGGCTTGATTTCAAAAGATAAGCTAAATCAATCTAATTGTTCCACCTGAAATTTGGAATTAGAAAACGGAGAGGCTGGTACTAGTTAGCTGTGGGTTGCCAAATTGATAGGCCATATAGACTCCGGTGCTTCAGGGTGGATTTTGGTCCAAGGACAAGTAACAGAAGTTGGTGTTCAGATCTGGAAGAATAGATTAGGCACACAAGAGGACAAAGAAACTACAGACTTAGGGAGAATGGGCCTAATTCCTAATGAATGTCTAGCTTCCAAATGGTTCCCTTACTGTTGTTTCCTGTTCTTAAATTCTGTGAATTTTTTCCATTCAAGAGCAGAGGACTTTCTTTACCTGAAGCATAACTAACAGGTCTTTATGACTGCAACTAAAAACAATTTCTGAACAAGATAATAATCCACCAGAGGATCTACAAACTGATGTTCTGCAGTACTAATGATTTTAGAGTATTATACTGACATGAAATAATATAATACTAAGTGAAAGAAGACTTGCAAATCTTAGAATTATTAGAATTATTAAATCAACACTGAAAGGCCAAGACAATTTGAAAGAATAATCAAGAAGTTATTTGTTACAGTTACATGTGAAGTCTTACAACAGGATTTAAAAAAATTTGCACAATCAATAAATGGGTAGATGCCTTGAACAGACAATGCTCAAAAGAAGAAGTACAGATGGCCAATAAGTATATGAAAAAAATTCACTATCATTCGCCATTAGGAAACTACAAATCAAAACTACAGTGGTACCTTGGTTCATGAACTAAATTTGTTCTGCAGTTTTGGAAAAGATGGCCATGTCTATGATTGTGTGGAATGATGGCTAGGGTTGTGTTTGTCACCTATTGCAGTTTGCACACGAAAACAGAATTTTGCCAAATATTCTGTTTGTCAGCCAAACTGTTTACAAACAAAAGCGTTCATGACCCAAGGTACCACTATCAGATTCCACCTCAACCTAGTAAGAATGATCATCATGAAGAATATGAAAAACAATAACCGCTGGTAAGGACATTTGCTAGTGGGAATGTAAACTAGTACAGCTACTACGGAAATAAGTATGGAGGTTCCTCAAAAAACTAGAACTGCAGCAATCATTTGATCTAGCTATACCACTTTTTGGTGCAGACCACAAACAAAGTCAGCATAATATAGGGGTACCTGCATACCCATGATTATTTTGGCACATTTCACAATAGCCAAGATATGGAACCTGCTTAGAAGTCCATCATCACATCAATGAAGAAAAAATGTGGTATATGCAGTACTGAATGATGCAGTATTGTTTGGCCACAAGGAAGAATGGAATTCTGCCATTTGCAGGAAAATGGATGGAACCAGAGATCATGTACAGAGAATTAAGCCAGACTCAAAAAGACAAATGTTGCATGCTTTCCCTAATATGTGGGATCTAAAAAAAGATGGCAAGAAAGTAGAAGGGAGACTGCTGCTAGATAAGAGGAAGAGAATAAGGAGGAGGTGTAAGGGGTGTAAGGCTTGGTAATATAAGGGGTGGATAGGAGCAAAATAGACATATTGAACCTCCCCAAATGTGAAAGGAGGTCAAGGCAAGGGGGAAGTGGGGAGGATGACCAAAGTACGTTATGTGGATGTATGAATCTGCCGAAACAAAACCCATTAATCTGTACAACTAATAAAAAAATGAAAAAATTATTTGCAAAAGGACACAATGTGGCAAGACTGAGAAATCAAGGGGTCAAGATCTCACTGTATTATGTCCTGGATGAGCTACATTTGGGAATTCATCTCTCTCTCCACCAGAATGATGGGGCTATGATGCTTTCTCCATCAACTTAAGAAATACAACCCTGAGGCACAAGTAAAGACATGCACGTGAAAACAGCAATGCCCCTGAAAAATACTGCATCTATTACTACTAGATGGCCAAGAAATGGTTACCTGAATGGAATTTTTCAATCTTTTTCAATTCCAAGACCCCATAATGCTTTATGTCCTCTGGTAGAAATTGGACAGGCTTACAGCTAAACTGCCGGAAACAAAAGCAGAGCAGTTGCTATCATTAACTGTGTCTAAGTGAGCAGGGAACTTTTGGAAGATCAGGGCTGTGTGTGACTGGCTGGGCAGGAGGGTAGGGTGCCAGACCTCTGGGAGGAGGCAGGGCAGATGGTGATGCTTCAGGGGAGTCAGCAAAAATGCCCATGGCAAAACCCTGGGACTCTTTCATTTAAACAGATGTGTTAATGGCTCTCATGGAGTCGATGTAAGAGGGCTTAACACATATGCCTCACCTACTGTACTGGCTGTAAATAACACATGTGCTTGTCTGTGCCATCTGTTTGGTGTGCACTTTATGGAACTGTGTGAAGAGAAACAAAGCAGGGATAAATGGCTAGAAACACTTTAGGTGTATACTTACAACCCAAATATGCTTACACAGCTAAATTTTCACACTCCCTTTAAAGGAGATTACATCAGAAATGCTTCTCTGCTCTTTTTTATGACAGGAGAGCTATATATTTTCCACAAGGTCAAAGAACAGGCCACAGGCACAAAACTAAGCCAAAGAGAAGTCCCCTACCACCGGATTTAATCAATCTTGAGTAAGTCATATTTAATTAGTCTCAACTACAAATTCTTCACTTATAAAGGAGGGATGTATCACTCCGCCTTCTTAGAATAGTATTTGAGAATTAACTAATAGCAGAAACACGAACTTCTTTAGATAAAAGACATTTATGAACATATGAAATATTTTTAAAAGAGTCATGGTCTCTATAGTGTCAAGTATTCATTACACATGACTGTTGCTCTTATATAGTGGGATTGCTCACGTATGTTCTATTTCCTTACAATCATATAAATAACTAATTCATTAAATAATCACTGAATGAACATTTATTATGCTGTTTACTTATAACTTTAATATGAAGATGCCTACAAATACAGTTCAGTCTTAAAATTGTGGACTTAATGTGTTGCTAGTTAATTTCCAAACTACAAAGTTGCACCTGTGTTTTCAAACTTAAACACTTGGTATTTTCCCTCTTCTAGACCTCTCATTATCTACAACTCAGTGATGTGAAAGAGGTCAACAGAGAATCCAACAAATTCAAGAAAATTCTATGAAACTCAGCATGAGCAAATGACTCAGGTTACGGAATTCAACCTTGAAGAAAGACTCCTACCGCATTTACTTCATTTATAAAGGATGTTTCATCTTGAAAGAATTCTCAGAAATAACATAGGTCGAATCCTGACAAAATGAATTCTCAAGCTTGCTCAAATACTTTTTATGGCCTTGAACTCTGACTGTATCAGGATTTGCTTGGAGGAAAGGAGCAGTAGTGAACCTATGTAGTGGTTAAAAGCTATCTTGTGGTAACCAAGCTGAAGACTTTACATCTGCTACTCATCTTTTTAGGCCTCAGTTTTATGATCTATAAAATGCAGATGGTAATAGACCCATCTCACAAGATCTCCAAGGAGCATCAGGAAAGGTCACAGCACATGGTATATTTCCAGTGGGCAGCACTGAGATTTTTGTTGTGACAAAATCTTTATGGATGCCACAGTGTTATGAACAACGTGGTACTTTAGACTTGAAAGCAGAGTGAAGCTGGGTGGGAAGCCCCTGATATATCTGACTTCGCATGAATAGAAGTGCCAAGAAACTTGAGGGAGACGGCTCTTCCTTCCATTCTGTCCCAGCGAGACACAAGCGGAAGTTGAGAATGCAAGTAACCCTGGAAGCAGCATTACCAAAGTTTAATTTCTCATTTTGAGCCAACATAGGAGTGCTTCCCTTGCCATTTTGATTTAGGCTAATTTTGTAACGAGAAAGCACAATGTTATATTTTCTCTGAAGGAGGTGAAAAACAAAAGAGAAAAATCCTGTGCTAACAGTGTATTTCTTTTTTCTTTTTTTTGGAGATGGGGTACTGGGGATCAAACGCAGGACCTTGAACTTGCAAGGCAGGTGGCGGCACCACTGAGCTAAATCCCTGGCCCCTCAGCAGTGTATTTCAACAGTATTCTCAGTAAAAATCTTAAAAACATGTCAAAATGGTGGGAAGAAACAAAGCCTAGAAAAGACTTTGGTTTTATGATTTAAACTTTGATTCTATGACAAAAGAGAGAACAATAAAGTCATAGCCATTTCCATTTACTATGACACACCCTCTCACTAAAAGCAAAACAAAGTGAAAACCTGAAGCATAAAAAGATTTTTTTTCACTACAGTATAAGCTTTTGGAATTTCCTAAGAAAAAGATATAGAAACAATTAAAGGTACAAATTTAATACAGGTAAGTTTAGATCTTCCCTTTCAATCAAAGGTTGAAAATAATTAAGATCCTGAAACAGAAAAGTTAACACAAAAAATGTTATATATACAGTATTTCTAGTATTTTTTTAATTCATTAAGTTTATTGGCACATTTTAGGTATACAATATGATGACATTTATCACTGGGAGTTTGTACCTTTTCATGATGGATCTTGCTTCCTATTTTTTCCCCATTCCCCTGCCCTCCATTCAACCCCTCCACCCCTCCCTATTTACAAAGACTTTGTTTCCATTTTTTCCTTTTCTCATATTTCCCCCCTTCTTTCTTTTCCCCACCCCCCACTTTCCCTTCTCCTTCCCATTTGGACCTTTTCTTCCTATTTCACATTATCAATTATACACTTTGGTCTTCACATATACAACCTTTAAATATTCATATCACACAGAATTAGATTAAGAAAATATAAGACTAATTTATGAATCTCACCCAGGAATGAGACTATTTTCAAGGATTAATTCTGAATGTAGTAACTATTTTTAAAATATCCAGTTATCCTGAGCCTTCAAAATAACTTGTACTTGTTCTAAAACAACAAAAACATTGAAAATATCAGTAAAATCAACTTTTTCTCCTAAAACGAACACACACACAGGGAAGTTCTACTGCAGTGGAAACAAAAATGCAAGCAATTGTTTGTTAAACACATGGGCATAAGTGCAGAAAATATTTGGAATGCGATTCTTGGGCGATTTTCCCATGCAAACCGGTGAATTTAGACTTGCACATATGATCTGACTACCCATAAGGTTTCTTCGAAGAATTAAGTTTTCCTTCAGTTTATAAACAAAACTTTAATTTCAACAACTTAATAAATCCAACTAACTCATGAAATCCAGTTCAGCCACACTACAAGAGCACTAGAAAGCTGAGAAAGATCAGAACAGCCACCTGTTCAGGAAATCCACAGTCCATGAGTGCAAGGCTACCTCCACGATCTCCAGGGAGCGGAAGCAGTGTGGAATGGCTTTAGCTGAGGCCTTCTACAGCCTACAAACTGTTTAAACATTTTTCAAATCACACAGAAAATAGCCTTATGATTTGCTTACATAACAGGCAGCAGATATGAATAATGAATTAGGACGAACCATTTATAGTTTTAATTGTTCCAATCTTTCAATTACACTTAATCTTTATCTAATGAGGGAAAATATTAAATCCTCCAAATATCAGAGACACTGGTCATCTTTGGAAGGTGGAGTTTCAGTAAAGAAGCGATATCCTTTTCCTAGTGCTTTCAATCTAGTTAAAACTTCCTATAATCACAAATATAACAAACGTGGTACTTATTATTTTAAGTATCAGGCATGTGTAACATGCTTTATTGCACAGATCCTCCTAGCTTCACAATGTGGGTATCACCATTATCCTGCAGATGTGGAAACAGAGATTAAAGCAATTAATAATTGAGAAGGGAACTCGGATACAGGCAAATCTGTCTCATGATCATTAGGTTACTGCTAAATTTCACATATGGCTAGGAAAAAAAATAAAGTTAAAGAAAAAACAAACACATAAACACTACATTGCTAGGTGATAAGTTAAATGGAGACAATAAACTAGGCATTTATTAAGATTTTTATTAAGTATTCCTAAATGTCTCTGTGATTTCATTAAATATTTAAAACTATGGTATCTATTTGAAATCAAAAGGAAATTAATAAAGTGGTACAAATGTAAACAGATAAAATTTAAAGTGTAAATCTTACCTAAGACATATTAACTACTAGATTTAAATCTCTTTTAATAATCTCTTTTAATAATACTTACTCAGTGCTAAAGCCAACTTGGTTTAAGGTAGTATATTTATATAACACATTCCTTCAATGAGGATTTGTGTAATTGCAATAAACAAGCTTTCACTAATTCCAACTTAACCCTGAAGAAAAAGAAGGAAAAAAAGACACCCCCCCAAACTACCCTTTTAAAGGGGTTAAAATAAAGACCAAAAGAAAATGATACTCCATGAATTGATAATATGGAGGTCACAATTTTTTGGTAATTAAGCTTCTACTCCAAGCATACTAGAAATCAAAGAAACAAAAGTTAAAACAATGGAGTATCATTCTTCATCTATAAAATTTGCAAAAATAACAACTTCAAATATTATCTGAAAAACTAGTATTTACCATTTTACACTTTTGCCAGAGTGTTACAATATCAGTTACATAAAATCATTTATATATCCACTTGTATATGTCTGCACATATACACATGTTTCAGAAGAAGACTATAAGTCGAATTTGGATATAAGTAGATATCAGAACTGAAAAAAATTCAATTTTCCTTTTATATTCTTCTATACTGTTTGAATGTATTTAAAAACAGTAACCACATGTTTTCTAGTCTTAGCTAAGTTTTTTTCCTAACCATTCAAGCTATGGAGGATGGTAATTCTATTAAGTAATGGATAACAATTAGAGGGTAAAACTTTAAGACAATCTTTTACACATGCTTTTTCAAATACTGCTATACTGGGAGTTCTCTTTTCTGCAAGTTACTTCTGTAACATGACCAAATCAAAATGAACACAGGCATATCCACTTCAAAACAGCTGCAATAGAGGACCTGGTAGCAATCACACCACAGACAGAATCTCAATGCATGCTATTTCAATATTTCACTATTTGGGCTTTTTCTAACCATAACTCTTCTGAACCCTGCCTTGTTAACTTTCTGGCTGACTCTCCTAGCCCATGGATGCTCCCCTGGGCTCTGTATTCATCCACGTGCATTCATCATGGGCGATCTCCATCTGTCATCTCCAAACACAAAGACCTCAAGTCATCCGGCAAAGAGAAATTCCTTTTTTTGAAACCTGGATTGTTTAAAAGTAGACAGCTTATACTAATAACTAATAGCTTCTTGTAATTTCTGCTTTCAATCCAGGAGGAAAGATAAGCATTCTCTGAAGAACAAATGACAAAGTGTCTCTCTTTGGATTCCAACAAGAGCAATGCGATTCCTCCACTGGGGCACTGTCTGGTTACAACCGTGCCCGGCTGTGATTCTGGCCAGTCTTGGAAAGCTGGAATTGGGGCCAACAAATGTTGTGTTATGCACATGGGCCCTGAAGAACTGGCCAATTGTGATAATAGCAAAGAGAACACAGATGACCTGAAGACTGGCAAGTCTACTACGCCAGGTGCCATCCACCTGGATTACAGAACTTCATTGAAATTTATCTTGTATCATGCTGATGCATAGATTCCCCAAGCCAAGAATAAGCTTTGCACTTTTCCTCAAATAATCCTGCCCAGATAGAAAGGGGGAAGGCTAAGACAAACAGAACTGCAGAAATAAAACACATACGTCCAACTCTTTCCTCCTTCCAACTCCTAGGTGAGGACAGCAGCAGCATGTGCCTAATACACAAAGCATTCTAGTACCTCAGCCATGAGGGTGGCTTTCTTGAGCTGATCATACTAATTATGGCCTTAATGTTGCAAATAGTCTTTATTATTTTTAAAGCAAATTTGTATCTGAAGAAAATTCTACTGATATAATCTTAGTTATGTTTTCAGCAGTAGTGGGGGTTCTGTAATTCAATTGTTTTATGTCTTAACCTTGGTACCATTCATTTACAAGATGCTTGCCAGCCCAGTAGACTACTGTTCAGGGACCACAGGCTGCCTGACAAAGGAGCCAGACCACAGCGACCTCCATGCTTAGAAACAGGAATGTGATCTTTCATCTTGCTGCCACTGTGGATGGTTTCCTCTCAAGCCACTGTCGTGTGCCTCATCTCCCAGAGCTGTATGTACCTAAGCCACAACTATTTCCTGAGGGTTATAAAACTCAAGAAATGGCAAATAAACAAAGTAGAACATGATCTCATGCTGCTATGCTGCTGTTTCTCCAAACTGTAGTATTATGGTAGCCCCCTGATTTACAAGTATCACTTGACCTTCACTGTCCCTCTTTGTTAATTCTCTCCCCTCAGACCCTTAGATCTCTCCCTTGCCTAACTATACCCCTCTTGGAACACCTCACCAGGCCCTGCCCTGATCACTCCACTCACAGACTGATTCTCAAACTCCCTTCTTCTTTCTTAATCTCCTACATCCAGGGGGGCTGCCACCAGCAATCTTGGGCATTCAGTCTTCAAATGGCTTATGGTTTTCACCAAGGTTTAGTGCTGGTAAAATAAGGTGTCATTCCCAAAAGGAGTCTGCAAACTACAGCACACTCTGGGGCCGGGGATTCAGCTCAGTGGTTCCACCACTTGCCTCGCAAGGGCAAGGTCCTGAGTTTGATCCATGGTGTCAAAAAGAATTGCAATGAACTACAGTACTCTGCAAACACAAGGCATCAGGACACATATGATCATTTTATTTATTTTTTGTTTCTTGTTTGAAGTCATTCAAACTCTTATTCCAACATGTAAATCTTTCTGTCCTCTGGATGCACTTTAAGTATTCAACTACATCTTCAACTGAAGAGACAGTTTCTGAAATCAAATATTCTTTCCTCTCTGAACCCGTCTTTAAAACAAAACACTTGAACCACTTTCTCCAAAACCCTGACTATAGTAAATAGAGTTTTAGGCACTGTATTAAACTCTCAGGCAGACTTTTAATTAGTTTTACAGGCATGTATATTGCAGAAATCCTTATGGAGTTTCATTTTCCTGTTTCTTTATTGGCTAATTTGTGTTTGTTTACTCATTTCTCAAATTTCTTGAAGTAGAGATCATGTCTTGAATATGGACTGTTTAATGATGAACTAATTTCCGCTCATTACGCATAACAGAGTAGTCCCAACTATCCCACTTTTTAAAATACCCAAATAAAACTTAAAAATATTCTCATACACTCACCCTTCGTGTCTACTCCAGAGAGTCTGGTGATGAGAAAGTTATTAAGAGTATTTAAAAGTCTCATTTCAACTCAGCAGTAAGAAAGTCATCCAGTCCTAACAAAACATCTTGTGGTTAAATTCCAAACACCCAAGCACTATTTTTTTTCACCCTACAGTGCTATTTTGTTCAACCCAGAACATTATACGACTGTGACACAAGCTTGGATAGCGTCCCACAGCTATCTAATGATAGATGTTTTCATTGGTTCAGCCTTAAATCAGGGCTATTAACAGCAGCATGATACTGAATGAGAACACAGCAATAGACTCAAATTGTATCTGACAAGGCTCACTTCATAAACCTCAATTATTTTGCTACTGAAGAGATGGTGTATTAAGGCAATTCTGTTTATGCAACCATTGTGCATTTATATTCCCTTTAAATATAAATGATAGTTTTATGGAGAATGAATTGCATACAAACCACTATCTGCTTTGGCAAGATGCCAAAACACTCATTTAAAATATACTAAACAAAACAACCAGCTATCCGTAGTTCTCTCAAACTAAACAAGTGGCATAGTTTCCCTTCTGAATAGGAAGATCTTAATGAGTAAAGTAAAATTAATATAGAATTTATAATAATTACACTAATATATTTATTACAGAGCTTAGAATATTTAGCTTTGAATTTCAAATTTTGTTTTTGTTTTTGTTTTTTTTGGTACTGGGGATTGAACTCGGGTCCTTGTGCTTGCAAGGCAGGCCACCGAACCACAGAGCTAAATCCCCAGCCCTTTGAATTTAAATTTTGATATAATTTAATATTATATGTGTAACATACGTTAGAGTGACAACTGAACGGGGAAAAATATCAACACTCACTCATTCACTCAATGAATATGTACTGACCAGTACTTTGATATACAGGCAATATGAGAAGATACTATTCCTATCAGTTCAGTTTTAGTCAAAACAGATGCATGATCATAAGAACCATAATATAAGTACTATAATTATTCAAAATGTTATGTTGAAAACACCAACATTCAAATATCTGTCAGATCGTAAAATAGGTAAGGCACAGCTCTATTTATGCCAACCAGGGTCATCTCCAAGTAAAACAAAACAATTCTATATGTGTTAAATAGCAATCAAACTGTTACATCAAAAAGACACAGGAAAAGAGAAACATGCAGACCATCATCATAATTAACTTTGGGAAAGTGAGTGGAAAGAAAGATGGCTTTAAAAAGTCTTTATCTTTTTATTTCATATACCTTTGTAGGGCTTGAGTTTTAAACATAACCTTTGTAGCATGATGCTTGAACAATGAAAAATATGTAATAATGGCAGAGGATGGCAAAGGAGGAGGCAGCAAAGCTAATAGACAACCTAAAAGTGGAAGGAAACACAGAGGAGGGCGGAGTATGGAAGCCAGCGATGGCATCGCAGAGAGGCAGTGTTGGTCAACCATACTGTGGACCACAGGGGAGAGGTGGAGGAGCAGGAAAGCCCAGAAAAGGCTTGTTACACAAGAAGAGAAATCACTAATTTAGAGCATGGCGGTTTCAATGGGAGAGCAGCAGTGGAAATAAGACTGCAACAGTTGAAAATGGTATGTAGGAAACGAGCCTCACGACCAGACCAAATGCTACAGGGCAGGTAATTTTCATGAGCAAAGTCAGCTGCAACCAAGTCAAATGAGGCTGCCAAATGCATACAGGAAAATACTTGACCATTTTCAGAAATCTGAGTGCAGATGTGTCTGTGAATGGCAATAGCACTTGTGGCCAGAGACTACAGCTGTAGGGACACAGAGGAACTGACACAGGGTCCAGAAATTATCAATAGGTGCTATTAGGCAATTCACCCCAGAAGGGGTCTAGATCATCCTGTTTTTAAAGAGAAGCTATAAATCTGGATCTTTAAAAATATATGAAACATCCAGATTTTTAAATGTGGCTCAAAATTTTTAAAAAACACTAGACTATACAAGTATATTGGTGGGCCATCTCTAGCATTGACACTTTGCATAAGTTTGGCACTGAGGATAAAAAGTCAAGTAAAATATAAAACACTCCTCCTCTTTTTTAAAGAAGAGCTTGTCACATGTTGCTTTTATTTTTTAGAATATCCAATATTTGAATCAAAAAGAGTTCCCTTTGCTTCCTTTTAAGATTCTATACACTCACATGCTCTGCAGGTAAACATTTAATCTAAACTCTTATATCATGGTAACATAATAGTTTTCAGGTGACTATTACAAGTATTAAAATTTGTGTCTGGGTGGGAAGCACAAATTAAGTGGTAATTTTTAAAAGGAAAATACAAGGCAGGGCAAAAAATTCTCACAGAAAATACACAACTCAAGCTGACTTTCCGTTTATCAAATTTCCTCAGAAAAGAACGTCCCAATTGCAGCTGACTTATAACAACACACCTGACAATTTCATTAGCATGTTATTTTTAGTTAGTTCAGCAAATCACTATGTCTCAGAAACTGAAAGCAAGAAGTACATATGTTCATCAGCTTTAGATACGGGGCACTGGGAAGTCAAGTAATGTCTTCAACTGGGAAATACTTTAAATAGACTAGCATCTCTATAAAGGTGATGTGTCAACAGTTAATACTGTTCTGTGAGCGCACGATCTTCAAAAAACTCTTCACTGCAAACTCTGGGAAACTGGAAAACATCTACTGTGACACAGAGGAGTGCATGTGGTGATGACTCATCTGAGATAATGACATTACTGGGTGAGTACTGCCACAGGGTCTATTGTTGAGCTCATTCCACGTTGCTCTGGGTCTTCACAGCTTAGCAGGGGCTATTTGGAAGGTGATTTCCAAATAGTTTTCCTTCTGAGGGAGCAAATATCATCTCGGGCACTGGAAAGAAAACTCCTGTGAATGAACTATCAGTGAACACCACGCCTAACTTTCTACTGAAATCTAGGAGATAGCCCTAACACAAAGCTAACAAGAAAAAACCTAAGGAGCATCTTGTTAACATCAGGTGACATCCCTACCTATGGCTCCCTGCATCTTTGACTCTCTGTGGTACATTTTCTGTCTTCGGTTTGCATGTGGTTCTGCTCTAGCTCCTTTTTCCCTGTTTGATCTGTTTCATCTGTTTTGACTAACTTGTTCTCATTCATTGCCCTGGATATCCCTTTGTGCTGGCTTAGATTTGGGATTTCTTCTTCACTGGTCTCCATTTCTAACCCCATTTCCCTCCCCTACTCACTACCCAAGTTAACACTAGCTTTCAGTGAAGGTATGAAGCAGCCACAAAATGCATTCTGCACATCCTCTCCCCCGAGGTTCTTATTTGTATCAAGTTCAAAATTCACACAGGAACCAATGTGTTTGTCAGGAAGCATCTCTATCTTATACTTGTGACAAAGGAACTACTTAAAATTTCCTGTATTTTTCTCTGGGCATTGCAGGCATTACCTCAGATGGCCAGGCTCAACATGAGCACTATATGCTAAAAAAACTGAGAGGCAGAAAGCAATCTCTGACGTGTCAGAGCTGCACTGCACAGAATTTGCTGGGATCTCTTTGGACTGCAGGCAGAAAGAGGGTCCCAGAGCACTTTCAATGTTTTCAAACAAGACAGAGGTTACATTCCCCAAGCTTCTGGGGGAACTCCTCTTTTCCATCCTGCTACTCTGTATGCTTGCCATATTTTTACTGAAAGTGGATTTAATACCTCAGTCCAAATACCAGAGTTAGGGTAATAATTGAGCAATGGAAATGACATGGAGCTTCTAGAGTTTATGTTATTTAGAAGCCGTACCATACAGGAGGAAGAAAACAGCTTGCACAACGACACAGACTTGTGCAAAAACACTATGTATTGGGCATATACATATGACTGAACTTTTCTGACTTCACATGTTTTCGTGAGTGAACTGAAGATACCATATTTACCACAGGGGACTCTGTGAGGCTTAAATGATATGAGGCAATGTAGAAGAAGGAAGAACGCCCAGCATGACACAGCAAGGAGCAGGGGTGTGAGGACAGGAAAATGAGTAACAACATTCCAGAGCACTTGCTCCCCTCCCAGCTGCTGATGTGAATTTTGGCTTCACCCCTGCTTCTTCCCCTTGCTTACCCCTCAAGAAAGGTCTTAGTCCTGGCCTGTGTGTGATACAGAATCAGAAGGCAAGATGGAAAAGCAGATGGCCCATGGCTAAGAAAGGTCAGGGCGGGGTGGGAGTAAGAGGATAAGCTGAGGAAAGCTGGAGGGAGGAAGAGGAATTTAAGGATTGCTGTAGATGCTGTCCCCAAGTTGGCATTCAAAAGTAGGAGTAAAGCACTCGCTATTTTGAAATTATTACCATCAGACTGTATTTTTGGTTTTGACTCTAACATTACTGTAAATTGAATCTGAAACTAGTACCTAAGGTTTGGAGAAAGCATTTTATCAGTCTTGTTCTTTTTTTTTTACTCTTTAATTGTACAGACACGGAAGTGGAAGGAGTCCACAGCGAGAAGGAAGGGGAGGGGAGCAAGCGCGCCTCCTGTCTCCCTGTAAAAGGCACACAGGAGGTGCACAAGGGTGGTGGCTGCTGGTCACAGGCTAGACAGTAGGCCCAGTACCCACTGCGGATTCACTCTGATTCTGGTGAGACATCACCATTTCTGTTTTTCGGTTTCTATCTCCTAGAAAATGGCAGGACGGCTGTATTATTATGGCACACCAAGTGGCCTTTTAAAAGATGCTTTGAAGATGTACCACAGCTACAATCTTGGCTGCTTCTACTGCTTAACTGCTTAAGAGAAGAGAGTGTAGTGTGTGTGCGCGGGCGCATGTGTATGCGTGTGCAAGAGCAAGCACATATGCACTGTACACACATCTAGTATGTACGTGTGTATGTGTGGACAGCCACAGATACACAAATTCTGCAGCTACCTGTGCACAAATCACTAGAACATTTAAATAGAAGGCCTTAAAAAGGATCATCTGCCTTAGCTGCCTCTGTTCAATCAAGAACACCCCTGACTGGAAAGATGAGTAGATACCTTTTCCTGAAAATTTCCAAAGGAAAGCTTTACAGCCCCCATCAATGATGTACTTGATTTTCTAACAGCCTTAATGATAGCAACATTCCTCTTTTTTTCATTTTAAAAATTATACCCTGCCTATCCTCATTCTCCTTATCACAATATTTTGTTTCACACAGGACAGACATGTCACCTTCCTATAGCTATTCATCTAATAATGTTTATTGTCTGTCTTCTCATCTCTTTGCTCCCAACTTGAATACTTTACCTACCGATTTATCCTCGGGACCTAGCTCATTCTAGGTATTCTAAAACATCTGTAACTAGAAGTTGAATTCTTTGATTAATCTTTGATAAAATCACAGAGCTATGGAGCTAGAAAGGACCTTAGAAGGGAATGTTTAGAGACGACAAAACCAAGGCCCCATGAGGGTAAGTGGTTTGAGAGTATACAGCATAGACTCTCTGTTGCCCTAATCAAGGTCCTTTCTGCTTGATCTCCATGCCTCCCTCCACAACTGTGAGTTTGGAGACACAGCTAATGTGGGTAGGAGATGCCACTGAAAGAGGCCAACTTGGAACTCATTTAAAGCAAGAGAGTCAGAGAAAAAAAAACTACACTATTTACAGACTGGTAAAGCTTTGTAGAATAATAATAGTTTATGCCTCAGCAGAGGCTTTCATCTAACAATTCTGGAGAGCTTATGAAATTCTCATTCCACGACGTGAGGTATCATTATCTGCTCTTGGGCAAGTGAGTGAAGAAACTGAGTGCTCTGTGGCCTTACTGCAGGCTGCTTCAAAGACTGCGGGGCTGCACAACCTCACCATAGTTTTGCTTCTCTTTCTCAACATCACAAAAAAGCTTTAAAAATCTGTAACGGCTACAATAACCACCCTGGTGCTTCTATAACCATTCAGGTTTCATCTGAATTTCGGACCCATGTCCATAGAAGTGACACTGGAGAGTCTGTTGAATCACGTCAGGCCTCCTGTCAGGTCTTTATGAGCTAATCCTAGAGAAAAGCCAACCACAACAACATCAGGGATATATGGCAGCTTTCTGGAGTAGAAAGTGTTTTTCTTTCTTCAGTTTACCTTGACCTTGCCCCATATACTGTTTTCCATTTGTGGAAGACCAATCAACTTATTTGGAGTTTTTTTATTTTGCCTACCCACACAATTATAGTGCTTAAAATTACCCCTCAATTATTTAAGAACTATTTTAAAGGCCAATTAGATAGAGGCAACACAACAAGACCCGTAGAGGAGCCCATTAGATCTGGACTAGGTGGCATTCTTTCTTCTCTGGGTGAAAAGGGAACAAGCATCTTGTCATCCAGCTTCCCAGGCCCTGCTGCCCAGGCAGGAGGGCTCCTCCGCCTTGGCTTTCTTGGCCAATCCTGGTGCCAGGCTCACCAGTGAGAGCTAAACAACTTCAACATCACAGCAGCCTCTTTACCCCACACCAAGTTCATGGCACTGTTCTTGAGCCGAGGAACTCTTGTATACTCCAAGAGGTCCTCCTCTCCTGCAGTTCCTGGTACTGTGCTGCTGATCTTGCCCTTGGGTGGGGAGCTTTATGGCTGAACTCTCCAGCCACCATTCTGCAGTTTCGGCCCATTGGAATAAGTGGACATTATTACAGAGCTCAACACTTCCCTGAGTGTTTTCTGAGAAGTCTGTGTTCTGTGGGATACTTGAAGGTATATGAGGGAAAAAGAATTCTGTGATGAAATAAATTTGTGAAACTTAAAATATGCTAAACAATGATGGTTTCACAAAAAATTAGAAATGGAATTACTATAGGATTTGACAATTCTACTTCTATGTATACACCCAAAGAACTGAAAACAAGGTCTCAGAGATACTTGCACCACAAGTTTCACTGCAGCAATATTCAAAATAGCTGAATGCTGGAACTATCTCAAGTGCCAGGAGAAAAATGGATAAATAAATGTGGTCTATACATACAAAGGAATATTATTTAGCCTTAAAAGGGAATTCTGAGACAGGCCACAACACAGATTTCTCTGAAGAATGTATGCTAAGTGAAATAAGGCAGTTACAGAAGGGAAATACCATATGCTCTATTTTATGAGGTAACTGGAAGAGTCAACTTTGTACAAGCAGAAACTAGAACAGCTGTTACCAGGGGACTGGGGAAGGGAAGGATTGGAAAGTTGTTTAAGGACTATAAAGTTTCAGTTTTGCAAGATGAAAAGAATTATACAGCCTACTTGCACAACACTGTGAATATACCTAAAACTACTGAACTGAGGACATATATTTTCACACCATAAAATGAACACATTAAACAGTCTTCCTTGTAGTAGGACTTCTCAGTGCCTTTAAATACTAATGTTTATTGGGAAGCCTCAGAAAAAGGATATAACAAGCAGCTTTCCCAGTTTAATCTGGCCACATAATCCCTTTTTCAGAACATCTCATGGGTTCTATGTGCTTCAGAACTTCTGGAAAATAAGAAATCTTATGTTTAGCAGTTACATAAAAAGAAGGCAAAATTCCAAAGCCTGTAGCCATTTTTTCAGAGTAATTAACTCCCAATCATCCTCTGATAAGGGAGAACCAGATTCTGTCTCCAATGATGTCACTCACCAGCCGGATAGTCTTGAACAAGTGCTACTCTCTCTGGTCCTCCAATCGCTCATCTGATACATGTGAATAATAATTGTTCAACCTATCTCACTGGTTCATGGTAAAACGTAACCAGAAAACCTATGTGAAAGAATCTGAAACATGCCAAAGATTATTTGAAATGTAAAGATAATTAGAACTAATCTGATTTAGGAGAAGGCAGAGAGGCAGGGTCTTTCATATTAAGAGTTCAGAGTATTTATTAGGCACCAAACAGATACCAAAAGGCACAGAGACAGAAGGAAAAGAACCACAGAATGAACACTTGCAGTATAGCAAACAAGTCATGTAGCCCCCTTGACTTGCAGCTTCCTCAGCTGCCAAACAATGTAGTTGGAAGAGAGAATCCCGAGGGGTACGTCTAGCTCTATGGGCCTATGAAATAATGAAACAGACAAGTTGTGGATAACAGCCCAATTCCTTCATCAGATCCTCGAGGTCCTACCCCATGCCTGGCTGAATGCTAGATATGGAGAAAAGCAGACCACTGTCTCTGTGTTCCCTGTTGAATAAAAAGGAAAACAGTGGCCTCCAAAATAGCCAAAAGACGAAGCTGTCTACACATGGCTGCCAGGGACCTATTTCCCATACAGAACTCTGTTGGTCCTTTTCACCCCATTTTTAAAAATGGTATTTCTGAAGTATCCTTATTGAGGTACTAACTCACTGGAGCCAGACAGAGGATATGGAAAAGATGCTAAATGAACAAAAATACAAACCTTCACAGGAATAAGGCTGCCTAGTCATGGGGAACCATCTGCAGCAGTGACTCTACACATAGAAATTATGAGAAAAGCAAAGGGCGAGGTGCCACAGAATAGCAAAAACTAATGTGATTGAAAAACATGTTTAAGTCAGGTATTTTATTTCACATTATCAGTTGTACAATTTGAACCTTATTTACACTTTTAGTTTTTCACACCAGAGAAACTACTCAGTATTTACATGTGTGTCCTATTTATTTCACTTAAGAGTATGGCCTCAATATGCATCCATTTACCTATAAATGACTCTAGTTTCTAATTCTTTATGGCTGAGTAGTATTCCATTCTGTAGAAAAACCACATCTTCTTTATCCAGTCTCCAGTTGATGGGCAATTGGGATGTTTCCAAGTTTTAGCTATTACAAACTGAGCTGCTATAAACATGGGTGTGCATATATTGCTGTGGTATGATTCTTTTAATTCTTTTGGAAAGATATCCAACAGAGGAATAGCTGGGTCAACTAGAACCTCTAATCATGGTTTTGTGAGGTATCTCCATATTGATTTCCACAGTAGTTGCACCAGTCTGTACTCCTACCAACAATGAAGAACGAACGGTTCCTTTCTCCTCACAACCCTGCCAGCATTTGTTAAAAGAGTAGGTGAAGTGGGAAGAGTAGGGGAAAGGAAAGAAGGAAAAAGAAAATATATGAGAAAAGGAGAAAATGGAAACAAAGGCTGTAAATAGGGAAGGGTGGAGGGGGTTAAGGGAGGGCAGGAGTATGGGGAAAAAATAAGAACCAAGATACATCATGTAGAGGTACAAGATCCCAATGATGAATGTAACTGTACTGTATGCCTAAAAAGTACTAATAAACTTAATGAAAATAAATAAATAAAATGACGTAATCTTTAAAAAATCATGTATTTTACATTTATAATGTTAAAAGCATTCTGAACTCTTAAAAGTACATATTCCTTGCAAACACCTTAATACGCATGGTCCTTAACACAGAAAGGTTCCTGGATCTGTTAATATCTGCATTCACAGCTAGATAAAGGACTGCCAGAAACAGTTGTTGGAGTTACTTTAACAAGTCATGACTTTCTTATTCCCCTTTAAAGGATGCTATCAAGTAGACTGCAGTAATGACTATAAATGTGACATGTCTACGTTGCTATAAATAAATATTGCAGATTCTTCTAACCCATTTAATTACTGTTCACCTAAAGTAGCGCAATTAACAAAATTGAACTCTGAAAATGGAAAAAGTCCTCCTGTCTCTCTTAGGTAGTTTTACAATCTTAACAATAGACTTAATGAAGCCTTTCAGAAAAAGGATGATTACATTGAAATGATTACAAATTCACTGGGTAGAGCCTCTGGTTGTCTGACAGATCAAATGCCTCATCACACCCTAGAGCAGTGACGGTGAAGCTTTTAGAGCTTTCAGTGATAACAGCTCTCTGTGGCATGTGTGCTGTATGTTTGCCACCACTGCCCCAAAGAGTACAGATAACACAGAATAAAGAGAAATCACAACCTTCGGAGTAAACACTGTAGGCCTGAGACTTAATCTAGCCCTATCAATCACTCAATACTACACCCCACACCAAAAAGAAGATGAAGGCAAGCTTGGTTTATCAGGAAAGTCATTAAAATGCCCTAGGAATGCAACATAGATTGACATCGTAATTCATGCCTCGAAGGTAAACAAGAATTACACGAGTTGATGTAACTTTTTCTCCTGGAGAAAAAGATAAGGGACACAAAAACAAAGCTTACTTCTTGGGTAGTTGTCTGGGACTGCTAGAACCCACTCTGTATGCAGACCCTCCAGACAGCACCACCTGACAGGTTTACATGAAATTTGTTACTAGAAACTTTATATTTTTCCTGTTACTATAGTACATAGGATTGTTTCTTAAATTTGATTTTACAGCTGTTAGCTACTAATATACTAAAAGACACCAACTGGCTTGTATCCTGTCTCTTGACCTTAATTTCTGTTCATTCCGCCTTTTCTAGCAGTTGTTTTATGATTCCCTAGGATTTGTCTATATAAACTCTCATGTTGCTTATGAATAAAGACAGCTACTTCTTCCTATCCTATCTTGGTAACTTATTTCTTTTCCTTGCTCTCTTCTCTTATTTTAACAACCCATTTCATCAGCAAGCTAGTTCCTGTCTCTGCATTCTGGGTTGTCTCATGCCCGTTTTATCTCTGTGTGGCTATGAGGAACCATGGCCTTCAGCAGAAAGGTGTTAATTCCTCCAAGCCATTTGCAGAAGATAAGAAGCCTGATTCAGAGCTTCAAACTTTAAGACAAGAATTTGTGCTTAGTCTCCTATGCTTGAATTTGCCTGTATTTCTCAAGATGCTGACACTTTAGGAACTACTAAATCTTTAGTTTTGAGCTAAATGGGCCCTTGAGATCAAAATTCTTCTCTTAGACCCAAATGGAGGCCCAGAATGTCCAGAGGCTTGCCCAGGCCCAGGTTCAGGCACAGAAAGGGAATGTTCTGTGTAATACATGAACTGAGAATGTAGAGACTTGGGTTTTACCTCTTAATAGATCAAGAAGTTACTCCAGCCTTTAACAGACTAGAGGCCTGAAAGTCTGAGAAGATCTCGGATGCTCTGAGTTTGATCCAAGTAGATAGGATGACTCGTGCTTACAAGAATATGGGGCCTCTTCTTCTGAACCTTTTCTAAGGGTATTCCCTGCACCTGGGGCAAGATTACCTGGGCTCTCTGCCAGTCTACAGCTATTACAATTAAGAAATGAATTTTTATGTCCTGGTTTCCTCAGTAAACTTACTATGAAATATAGTAAATTAGATGCTAGGATCTCACTGAACATCTCTAGTCCTGTTTATCACCAACAGCTAAGCATGATTATCTCAGGATTATCAGTTTTAAAAGCTCATTTTAACATGTTAGAGCTTACATATAGCCCTTGGGGATCCTGGCTGATTGATATTAGCATCTTCAAAGAATTTAGCAGAGCCCAGAAAATGACCAGCCTGTTCAGAAAGCATCTAAGAAATTTCCTCCCCAGGAGATAGGAGAGTTAACAAGGATGCTCTCAAATTATCAAGCATATTTCTGTTGATCAAAAACATGATTTGAATAGTTGAAACTCTAGGGCTTTTCAGGAGTTGGGTTCTTCAAATTTCTCCTCTTGTCACATAAGGCCAAGCATTCTTACTCATCAAACACTTCTCTAAAATTATCATCAGTTGTCACTGCTAAAACAGAAGTTCTAAGAGGTTGTAAGTGAGATCACGGCTAGGCCACAACTGCACAAAACAGAAACTGGACAATAAAAGAGCATCACTCATTGCTGCTGGGTGTGTACTGGGCAGGCGAAGCTAGTTTCACCAAAGAAGAGGAAGTTGGGAAGGAAAGGAACTACATACTGGCTATTGTGGAGGTTTCTTGGGAGTATTACCTTATTTGACTGGCAAAAACTGTGCAGGGGCAGATATAACATCTTTTTCTCCTGAGGCAGCCAATTCCACAGTTACATAGCTTGCTCAAGGTCAAATAGCTGGCGAATGGTAGAGTAGCAATTTGAATTCAGAATGATCTCTCTAAATCTGCCATTTTAATTTTATCATAAAAGTTATATAAGCACATTAACAAACATGGAGAAATCTTAATAATCTTACAACCCAGCTGAAACTGTTAGCATTTTGGTGCAGTTTTTGTAGGCTTTTCCCACACAGGCATTTTATCTTCTCATATTCCTTTAATAATTTGGTATCTTGCTTTCTTCATTTGTTTGTTGTTGTTGTTGTTGTTGTTGTTGTTTTTGAGACAGGGTCTCACTATGTAGTTGAGACTGACCTGGAATTTTCTATGTAGCCCAGGCTGGTCTCAAACTCACAGCAATCTTCCTGCCTCAGCCTCCTGGGTGCTGGGACTACAAGCACGTGCCACGACACCCACCCTATTGCTTTCTTCTTAATTAATAAATTAAATACGTGTCTGAAATATTAAGTAATTTTGACAATCTTCATTTTAACTAATACATAAGTTAGTCCATGGATTATCAGAATTTACATAATGAAACCTCAATTGTGGGACACAGGTTCTTTCCAAAAAAATTTTTTTTGAGAGAACACAAATGTTGTTTCCAGAACACCATGCTGCCTCCCCAAACATGTTCTGTCAGCAACAAAAATATCAACAGACAATTCTAGTCAACAGATAAAGAAAAACCGCAAGAGAATATCTTGAAAATGTCACAATTAGTGATCTTTTTTGCCTGGAATCAAACAAATCTGATGAACATTGTTACTGAAGAATGACCCAAAAATAACAAGTTAAAAAATAGCTGTACTTCTGATCCTCCAGAGAGACCACATGCTTCTGATAACTAAATGTTCTACTTTCAGTATCATAGGAATCCCAACAAAAGAAGTTACCCTTACTAAAATCTACATTTGGAAGAATGGAAATTTTTTGAAAAGAAAACATCCCATCAGAATGGTCAGAAATCACAAACAGAGCCAATGGGTTCACCCGAGAAAGTGAAAGAGAAAGAAACAGCAACATCAAACCCAGTATAAGTTTACTGAATTTGTAAGATATAAGCGTACCTGTCAGAAAAATCTCGTGTCTGGAGGACAGTAATCTCCAAAGTATTTGTTTGCCTCTTTGTGGATATCTGGTTTTTTTTAAAAATCTTATTGAGTTTATTGGTACTTTTAAAGTATATAGTACAATTACATTCATCATTGGGATCTTGTACCCTCACATGACAGACCTTGGTTCTCATTTTTCCCCATATCACTGCCCTCCCTTCACCCCCTCCGCCGGGAATTTAGCTCAGTGGTTCTGCCACCTCCTTTGTGGATATCTGTTTTGAACGCTTTATTAGAATCCATGACACCATCAAATTGATGTGAAAACAGCACACTATTACACCTGGCAACATTTGCTTCTCAGATAGCGCACTAAAGATGACTGCTGATCAGTGGAAACTGAGTAAGAGTGGAGAGAACTGGGCATATTTCCATACTTACCAAGATGGAACCTGCTTCCCAAAGACAATGTGACTACAGTCTATACATATAACGTTTCGCTCTTTCCACAATGGTGGGTTAAAATCTACACCTTTCTGTTCGTTTCCCCAGGTTGATCTACCTCACTCTTTGAAGAAGAGGATCTTCAGAACCTAATAATACCCTTTTCTTCTCTAATGTGTGGCTAATCATGCATTTCACCTTTCCCCAAGTCTTCTTTCTCTGAAAAGTTAATGTTCCCAACAACAAAGAAGCAAAAAAAAAAAAAAAAAAAAAAAAAAAAAAAAGGGAACACACCTGTATTTCCAGCACGCTGAAGGCTGAGGCAGAAGGAATGCCACAAGCTCGAGGCCAGCCTGGACTACATAGTGAGTTCAGACCAGTCTAAACTACAAAGCAAGACACTATCTCAAAAAATCAAAACCAAAACAAAAAGCAAAAGTTAATGTTTCCTTATGGAAATGTCAAATAGCAAAACCACTCGGAAAAACAATCTGGTATTATCCAGTAAAGTTGAAGGTACACATGCCCTACAACCCGGAAATTCTTCTTTTGGGCACCTGTCCTAGAGAAATTGCAGCAGGATGCACATTTTTAAAAGTTCACTGCAGCACTGCTGAAAATAGCAAAAAGTGGAAATGACCCAAATATCCACTGACAGGAGAAGGAATAAATAAACTGGGTGATATTCATACAATGGATGACCACACAGCAGTAAAGACAAATGAATTTCACACACAGTGCTTCATGTATGGACAGGGATGAATCTTTAAGAAATATATTGATTGGGAAAAGCAAACCATACAAGAACACCAGTTTTATACAGCCTTAAGGTAAGCAAAACCAGAGTGTGGGACCTAGTTGGGAGGAAAGAAAAAGAAGGCTGATAAAGAAAAGCACTGGGGTTGGACAATTCTTTTAATTTTGGGGGAAAACATTCTCGATGATAACACGGCCAGGGGACATGCTAATAGGAAAGCAAGTAGAAATTGTCACTGCCTCAAATTTGACTCATGGATTAAACATCAAGTGGAGCTATGGCCGCCTAACATTTACACACAAACAGGCTTGTCAGACACTGGTTCGGGCTTTATCTCCCCAAAGAAATAAAGAACAACTATATTTCCAACAGATAACAAGAGCTCGTTCCTGAACTAAAACAATTTTGCTCTGTTGTGTATGAAATGGTTGTTTCTGAATCTTTTTCCTGGAGACCACATTATGCAGTGTTTGTTGTTGTTGTTGTTAAATAGTACCATCTAGAAAACACAGGAGCCTAAATTAAATTTTCTTCTTGGCCACTGTAAAAACAGAATAATGAAAAAGTTATTTGACTGACTAGTAGCCAATACTGATTAATACCAAATATGAGAAAAGAGCAAATATTATAGTAATCGTCCAAAGATTTTTGTTCTAACAGTTGATGGGCCGTATGTGAAAGTGTTCATTTGACATTTTACCCATGGGGCCCCTCACCTAAAACCTCACTACAGATCACTATAGCAACTTGTAAGTCATTTTCAGTATCTTTTTTTTTTTTTTTGTACCAGAAGAGATCAACTCAGAACCTTGCACTTGCAAGGCAGGTGCAGTGCTACTGAGCTGAATCCCTGACCCATTTTCAGTATCTTGAGGCTGTTTAAAACTTTCCCTTTATCAAATTTACTTTTTTACAATAAGCAGCCCTTGAATGTATGTCAAGCTGTCTCGTACAGGGAGTGAAATTTTTTTCCTTTATCTGATAATAGTACAATAGGAAAAATGAGAGCAAATTTATATTTTAATTACTATTTTTCCAAAACAGAAAAAATACTTTTTAGAATATTCTTCTAAAGGACAAAATCTTCCCCACACAAAGGTGTTGTCTGTCTTTAAATTACCATAGCACTAAATGTTGACATAGCACAACAGTAAAAAAAAAAGTAATCTGGAAAGGAATCTTTCATCTGGCTTATTCTTCTGTCATCTGTCATATATATGAATCTATTCCCCATCAGAGCTGGAAGTTATCCAACCCCTGACCAGCACTGTCCTGAAAGGAGGGTAAAAACATGAGTTGGCCAAAGCTCATCACTTCCCCCTCACTGACGTCTCTTCACCCAACTCCCCCTGAGGGTCCCCTTCACGCTTCCCAACACACTCTCCTCCTCAGACACTAAGCATACTGCCAGTGCCACACCTGATGGCCGCCTGCTTCTCTCACAGCCACTGTCACACAAGACTTATTCAAGCCTGGGGGTCCACTTGCTCACTCTTTCCACTACATGTGCTGCTTCACACTTGACTCTGAAACCATCTCATGTCCCTTGGCAGTCTTATCTGGAAGGAGTATGCAAATGGACAGATTTATCCCTTCTGTTAACACAAATGATCCACAGAGCATCTCACTTTCTTTCTATTCACTTTGCACGCAAACTATACTCAGAGGCAGCATACTGCTCAATTCACTAACCCCCATCTCTTCTGAGAAGCAGTGTGTTCAACCGACTGGGGGCTGCTCTTCAGACCACACATACCCACAAAGGAGGTCCAGTCTTTAGTAGAGATACACCCTTAAAACAAAGACTAGTACTTCACACCTGAATAGAATTCTAGGCCCTCTTTAAAAATAAAAATTGGCTACATTTTGGGTGTGTTACAGGAGGTGAGACTCAGGCCTACTGACACCAGTGAGGACATCCAGATGCCTCCACCTTCAAAGCAGTAGCTAACCAAGCACGCTACCAACTTTTCCTTCCCGTATTACTGCCTCTCTCGGGTCATGTTCACAGATTCTATTAAAGTGATATATCACAGATGTAAAACACCTTGATGTCAGCAAAGCGCTTGACAGCCACTCAAAAGCATATCTTATGAAGATGGGAAATCATGAGCTAGGGATGATGTGGTTTGGTGGACTCTTGACCAGATGAACACGTCAAGGGCACCAACATCACAGAAGAGCAAGGACAGTCAATCATTGGTACAGGGATTTACACATTTTTCTTTGATTGATGTTTTAATCAAGATATCCTTCTACAGGTTTCAAGTATTTCAGAGGATAGCTAATTAATTGGAATTAAAAATAACGATTTCAAAAGATTTTAATAGCAGCTGGCAGTGGTGGCACATGCCTATAACCTTAGTACTCTGGAAGAATAGGCAAGGGGATTGCAAGTTTGAGCTCAGCCTAGACAACTCAGCAATTTAGCAAGACCCTGTCTCCAAAAAAAAAAAAAAAAAAAAAAAAAAAAAAATCCCTT
>NW_022900926.1:69996652-70037378 GCF_012274545.1 Fukomys damarensis
AAAAAAAAAAAAAAAAAAAAAAAAAAAATGCCTTGGCATGTACCTAAGTATGAAGGTCCTGGGTTCAATCCCTAGTACTAACAGTTGGGGGAGGGAGTCAACAAGCTTGGTAGTCATAACTGACCAAAGACACACACAAACAAAACCTTTAAAAATCTTAAGGGCCGGGGACTTAGCTCAGTGGTTCCGCCGCCTGCCTTGCAAGTGCAAGGACCTGAGTTCAATCCCTAGTACCTAAATAAATAAATAAATAAAAATTAAAAATCTTATTAGAAAAACAGAAAAATGTTGCTTTTCATTGGAAAAAGTCTTGTGTGTGTTTATGTGTGCATGTATAGAGTGGTGTCATCATCTGCCTTATATCTGCCTATCTGCTCCGTTGGAACAACTTACCGTGTTTACCAGGGCTGCCAGTGACGCCTCCCTAGGCTCTGTGTGGATACAGCTCTAGGTCAGACACTCAGATCCTATCAGGTTTCTGACTCTGACTTCTGAACAGTGTTTCCTTTTATTCTTCTGCTCAAGCTTGTCTTGGGCCCTATCTTACTTTAGTAGTTAACTCTGTAACTCATTCTTCTGGACACAACTCTTTGTGATGGCTTTCTGACTGTAGTCCCTTCCTATTCACATACACTCCTCTCGTGGCCCCATGATTTGCTCGGCCAGACCATTCTGCTGCTAAACAGCTGCCCTCTGAGCCAACCACCTGTAGAAGAGTTTCCCTATAGTCTGCCTTACCAGATTATCCGAACTGCTCCCTGTGTACTGCCCACTGCAGCAGCTATCTCCATGAGCATGCCCCAGCCCATGGATCTCTTTATTCTCTGGATCCCTGTCTCAGAATCTATTCTGGAATCCAAGCCAGTCCAATGGGAGGCCAACAGAAATCCAAATCTTCTATGTAGCACGGGGAAGGGGATGCATTTAAAGTGATTCACATTCAGGAAATCCTAACTAAGAACTTTCATGAAATGCAAGTTCAGTGCCAGCTGAAGGATGGGACAGAGTCACAAAGTTAGAGATGTAGCCTTGGCCTACACAGTGTACTGATGTAGAAAGCATGTGCATCTCATGAGACCTAATAGTGACCTCTTGCTCTACTCTGGCTAGTCATCTCTAAAGTACTGTCCAGGGGCTATACTATCAAAGAGACAGCGACATAAAAGGATTGTATCCAGGAGGAAATGGCCAAAACGATAGGCTTCCTGACCA
Organism: Fukomys damarensis; assembly: GCF_012274545.1. NCBI lineage: Eukaryota > Metazoa > Chordata > Mammalia > Rodentia > Bathyergidae > Fukomys > Fukomys damarensis. The sequence continues at coordinate 69,997,865 of NW_022900926.1, forward strand.
TAGGTAAGGTAAGTAAATTGGAAGAACCACAGCTGCCGGCCTAGGGAAGGAAGATTTTCAGGGGCAAGGTTTTCAGGCACTGAAGGGCTGAGAAAAGAATGATGATGCAGAGACTAATGTAGTGCACTGCATAAAGGTCTGCAGAAATAGAGAAGAGATGGGCTGGAAGAGAAAGAGCTTGTTCCATTTCTGCTTCTGATGTGGGTGACGCTGTATTTCCAGCCTCAGATTCTATCTGAGACTAAGATAATATGACTCCTAAGGCCCTTTCAGCTCTAAAAGCCCACAATTCCTTGTTCTTATATTAACCTCAATCTGAGAAAGACCAGCCTGGTCTATTCTAAGGCCTGGAAGAAGACATCAGTTTTTAGATCTTCCAACTATTCCCTTTCAAGAAACCAAAATTGATTGATGCAATGAATAAAGCAAGTGGTCAAAGGCTTTACCTTATACATGAAAAATACAGAAATTTTCAATGATAGGAAAGAAGGTATGGAGGTATCCCTCCAGATTTTTACTTCCCAATCCCTACAATCTATAAATATTACCTTATACAGTCAAAATGTAATAAAGCGAAGGATCTAAAAAGGAAAGTTTGTTCTGCATTATACAGAAGGCTTCAAAATCACCACAGATATCCTTATAAGAGGGATACAGAAGGAGGAGAAAAGGAAGATGCAGACTCTAGCGTGAGTATCCACAAATCAAGGAACACATGAAACCACCAGAAGCTAGAAGAGGAAGGAACAGATTCTCCACAGAGCAGAGGTAACAAGGCCCCACTGACATCTTAATATTGGATACTTACTTGACCTCAACCTATGAGGGAAGAATAAATCTCTGATGTTTTATGTCATTAAGTTTGCAGTAATTTGTTACAGAAAACAGAGCAAACCAAAAAGGTTTGTGCTTAAATAAAATTTATTGTAGGCTAAAAGTGGATAATAAGAATCTTCATTAAAGGATAAGTTTGAATTTGTATGTATTCTTGTGGCCAAGGTCACATTAGTCTCAGAACAAGTGCAGCTCCACGTTTAAAAGTATTCAAAGGCAGTGACAATGGCATCTTTTAAGATGTTTTTCATAAACACTTTATTAATCATCTTTCCTTCACATGAGATCTCAGCAGACAATAAATCTATGAAAGACAGACAACCAAAAGATGCCAACCCCTAGTCGGTGGTCCCAGCTGCAGCAAAAACAATGATACAGTAACTCACAGCTACAGAGGAAAGCTTCTGCGTAAAAACAACTGGTACGAAATAGGTGAGGGCTTGTCTCGCTTCTCTCTTTAACAAGGACAGCACTTCTCCCCAATTTCTCTTGGCAACATCCAGCTCTTGTCTTCTGGAATGATGAATGCTACTGAGTGAGGAATGTAATAAAATGATCCCTAAGCTTGGGAACAAGCAGCAGCAAGAGAATGAGTGTCTCAAAGACTTTCCCACTCCTGCTGCCTGCAGAATGCCATCCCTGGAATTCACTCTCGCACTGCACTGCCACAAGGGATCATCACTTCACAGCGCCAGTTCAGGTTTAGAGACGTCTCCCTTTTTAGGTTTCTAATTATTACTTCTTGATAAAAACATGACTATTACTTTTAAAACCACAAGTAAGGGAGAAAGTTCCTTTAAATTCAGTGAAGAGAAAATAAGACATTTGTAAAATTGCCAGATGAACTGACTGAGGCTAATAATGATTCGCCTTCTACACTGCAGCGTGAGGGCTTCCACTGTGCAGTGGAAAAGAAGGGTGTGCCAAGTCTGGACAGTACTTTGGGGCCCGGCCACTTCCTTGATGTCAGTCCATGGGCAAACCCTTTCACTTCTTGAGCCACATTTCCTCCTATGAGGCCTAGCACAGTGAGTGAATAGCCCAGCGGTGCTTGCTGATGTTTGAGGAACGAGCTGTTCTGTATCCATGACTAACAAATCTACTCCAAAGTCTTCCACTGCTTCCTTTAATCACAAAGGTAACATTTTTATTGACAGTTCACCCAATTGCCATCAATATCTGCCTGAGTTTATATCTCAAAAGAGGGATCTTTTATTGTCTTGGAACACTCTAATCGGCACGGGAGTGTTTTTTCTTCTTAGATAGCGGCACTTTTACAATCCAGAGATTTGTGTAATAGAAAGTTGGTCAGTTATTACGGGTGAGTATAACAACTATTTTTGGTCCAGAACTAAAAATGTTTGCTTTGAATCTAAAACAAAATTCTAAGTATATGCCTTCCTTCCAAATTCACATATGCACTTCTCTCTCTCTTTCCCCAAGCCAAAGTCATTCCCTTCTCCTAGCCCCCAGTCACTAGGAAAGTGGACCTTTTAAAATGTGACCCTCACTTAATGACACAATGAGTCTGGCTCCTTCCATTGCCTGATCACCAGTAGAGTGGATCAATCTGTGTGTGAGGTTCGGGCTAGGGACAAGCAGAATATAAGCAAACATGGCCTCCCTAACAGTCCCAGAGGCTGGCAGCTCCGGGCACATACACCAAGGAGGCTAGGGCACAACTCACACCTGCATTGGGGATCTGCTGTCTCCAGCATCTGTCTCTGGAGGCATCTTGAGTGGTGCCTCCGTTCAGGAAGCAAGAGGGCTGTGTCTGTCCTCTTCATTCACTCTGCCACCCCCCTAACATCTAGCACACAGGTGAGGTGGTGCACACACAACCCAATCCCCTCCTCCAGCCACACTGGAGACTCATCCACATGCCCTGCTTCAACCAACTTTTTCAAACCTCTGGGTGTCCCACATAAGCACTGCTGACCCTCTGATCCCAGGAAATTCTATACTCTCATCTAAAGAAAAAGCATACGTGAATTAATTTTTCTAGCTCTTAAGGAGCAGGGTAGGACTCATGTACACAGGGCTTTAAAGCTTGACTCCTGATGCAGACTAATTTCAAACTCTTATCTGTTTAGAACCTGATTCTTTTTCCCATAAGACTATTAGCCATGTAATAAGAATGTATGTTCTTTTTATAATTTTTCTTGGTATTTAAGATTAAGACCAAAGACACTGAAAATTGGAAGGCCTACTATGTATATACTCTCTGTGTATAGACCAACACATTTCAAGGGATCACTCAAAGGAAAAGGAAACAATTCTAAAGTAGAAGGTAATTTTTCCATTTACCTTTCTGTTTGAATGACAATTTTTGTCTCTATCATCTAGGCAGTTGTATTTGTGGCCTGAACATAGCTGTCTAAACCCTGAGAAGAGTTGGAAATGATAACATGGGAATTCTCTTCCTGAAACTGCAGAAATGATGGGGCCTCTCTCACAGTAGGCACTAAAATTCTCTTCACCACACTAGACAAAAGCAATCAGGGCACAGGAAAATCAAACATCTCTCCTCAGCCTTTTGATAGTAGTTATGACCAAAGTAGATGTTATTTTAATCCAATCCTTTTAAATCATGATTTATGTTTCCAAAGGATGACTCGATTTAATCAGCTTTTATATTAAAAATACATTCTTATTCTGACATAAACTGATTACATATTCTCCAAAATTTGGATGACTATGGATTTTACTTATAAAGATATACCTCACAAGCTGTACTTTTAAAGCAGTGATTTACGGCAATCATGCTCAGAATTGTATCCCTCAAGAATTCTAGGAGTCTCTGTGCCAAAAAAGAAGGTCTTAATATTTCCTCTGTACTTTAAAGGCTTTTCAGTCCTTTATCTCTCACCTCTCTTTGCTTGCCCCATCTACTTCATCCTTAAGAACTATCTATTAGTTTGTCTGCTTGAAACTTAGTTCTTTTGGAGAGAAAGCCAGTGAATGATTGTCTTAAGGATATAGAAGGTTATTAATTAGAACGGTTTCAACAGATAAAATCCCTAAATGGAGAAGAGAAACAATGGTTTCTGGTGTGTACAGTAGAAGTGTTTTACTTTGACATATGCTATATGAAAATGGCTTTTATCAGCTCTCATTACCCTCTAATTTGGTCACATGTTCTTCATTCACATGTTAGGCATCCGAAGTCAGCATTTTTAGAAGGTCTACTATGAGCCAGGCATTGGGTTCAACAGAGATGAGGATTCTGAGCTTACAAAGCTTACCATTCAACAGGGAACACAGCTGTTACAAGGACGTCACACAAATAACCACACAACTGTAATGACAGCTTAGAAGAAGCACAGCACCAATAAGCAACCCCATTCGGAGTGAGGGGCTCAAGGAAGATCTCCAGAAAATAAAAATGCTTTCATATTACTTACTCATAAAACCTGTTCGAAGGGGGCATGCAAATCTATTGTCTCAAGTATTATATCAATTCCAAGGTGAGGCAGGGTATGAGAAAGATAAGGCTCTGGACCCAGACAGATCTTACTGGAGTCCCTACTACAACAGTGCAACTCATGGGGAGGAACAGTGTTCCCACACAGGACTGTTACAATGGGTAAGTATAACATACACAAAACATTCAGTATGCGGTGTATGTTCAATAAACTACAGGTATTAATTAACTTAGAACTGATGCTTAACGATGCTTGAGCATTTTCATGTCAAAATAAAGCTTGTTTTCCATAGTGTCCTGTCTTTAACAAAAAAGTTCAACTGAAAGAAAAAAACCTCCAAAGTCCATTTAAAAAACAAACTGTTAGGGTTGTGATTTTTCTTTACTGTATTTGCCAACTGGTAACATTTCTTTATACAATAGAGGCATCGCACACTAGATATAGCTTGTCATATCCACAAGCACAGGCAAAAAGAAAATTTAGGATGTGCGCTCCATAGCTTTCCATCAGCATTAGAAAGATTCTGAATTAGAGCTTTTCAAACAGTGAAAAGCCCATACAGCAGATAAGTGTTTTTCAGGTCATTCACTGCTTGACTGAGGGGGAGCAGGCAGAGCCCTTTAGAGGCAGCTCAAATTCACTTTGCAGTCTAGGAAGCAAATCCCACCCTTGTTTAGCTTCCCTTATTCTGGACTCTCCCAGTAATCCAGGCACCCACAGGACAGAGCCAGTCCCACAAGCTCAGGCCTTGGCCAGATACTCAGCACTGCTGGGGCTGTACCTGAAGGTAAGGCTGGCGAGGCTCTGTCGTTCTTCTCTCCTCTCATTCTTCAGAGTGGAGGCCAACAGCCTGTGATAGTTAACTGAGTCTCCTAAGAAATACCCAACCTGATTGGATCAATGTAGCTCAGGGTGTGGCGGAACGGATTTGCTGAAGACAGAAAAGCTACCTCCTAACTCACAAGGACACTGCAGGCTTGACTGAATGCTTTGGCTCTCTAGCTCTTCCAGTCCCTTTTCAGTCATCCATACCTGACTCTTCAGGTAGCTACTGTAAGCCAATCTTTTTTTTTTTTGGTACTGGGGATCAAACTTGGGTCCTTGCACTTGCGAAGCAGGAGCTGGAACCACTGAGCTAAATCCCTGGCCCCTGTAAGCCAATCTTGTAAATCCTTACATATTTATGTATCTCTCTCTCATTAAATCTTTCACCAGTGAGCACTGGAGCCCTCTTTCTATTTTGGTACACGAGCCAAGTCAGGAAGAAAAAAAAAAGTGTGGCTTCTGTTTCTAAACTGAAATATAAATAATTTTCCTTGTTCCTAAAAAGGGGACCAGTTTACAGATAAGAAAACTAAGGCATGGAGAGGAAAAGTGATTTGCTAAGGTCCTAACAGCAAGTTAATCATAAAACTGAATCAATGACTTAACCCCTTCTTTGCTCCATAACACTGACTAAACTCTCCTGTTTGCCTGGCATTGGGCTAGTCCTGGGGACCCAGGTTAACCCTGCAACAGGCAGGTCAGGGCAAGCTTTGCAACCTAGGGTGCCACCGATTGTTACCAGGACTGTCGCTGCCAGGTGGGCCAGCTGCTCTGTGCCACCCTGCCCTAGCCATGGTGGGTCTGGCCCACAGCTGGGGGTTACAGTATGCTGGGCTCCTATGAAAGAATCTCTGCAATCCATGCTAAAAACCTAAGTACATGAGATTCTAAAAAAAGGCTCCTGTCTCGTCCCAATTAAAGACTCTGTTTTATTCCAAGTACCCCTATTTCATTTAAGCTGAGAAGCCCTTGACTTGAAAGTCAAGTTGAAAGTCATAGTTTATGCTACAAAAGCTAGGGGCCTGGTTAAGGTGGGGTCAAGGTTAAGAGCTGCTCAAGGCTGCTTTGGAACAGTGTTTGGGACAGTATATTCCTCAACTTTGCAAAAACCACACTGGCTACATTCAAAATGACTCCAGTTCAGGAAGAAAAATCTCCCCTGCACTCAAACTGAAAATGAGAAATAACCTATAAAGTCACTGCTAGTGAAGTGGCGTCACTTGAGGGACCAGGAAACTGAGGATGGAACTCAGAACTGTTGGAAAATTATACCTATACAATGTGGTTGGGCAGCAAAGAACTCCCTGGGTGACCCGAGTTCTGCTCAAGTTGAGCCTTTCAGTGGGGAACTCCACACCAGGAAGACAAGGGGAAGGGCAGGCAGAGAAGACCCAGCTAATGTTTGCTCTCCACTAGAGTAAATACACAGCTCCTACAAATCCCACTTCCATGGAGCTTTCTGGGTAGCCTGGCCCTCGTTTTGAGCGCTGGAGCCCCTATCATCACTCTACCAAATAGTACCATAATTACCTGAGTACTTGTTTGTCACAAAATTTTTTGCCTCAGCAGCATCCATTGTGGTGCCTAATGCCCAGTGAGTACCCAAAACATGTTAAGAGAATGAATGAGCTGTTGGCCACAACTCCAAAGCACAGCTAAGGCAAAGGCAAGCAGTAACCAGCTGAGAGTGGGAAAAAAAACCATAATGAATGGACTAAAGGGGATATCCTTTGGCCAGTCTGAAGACAGAGTACCACTTACCCCTCACTGACCCAAAGGCTCATGACCCACAGGGCAGTTGTTCCAATCTAGTACTTCTGGGACTGGGAAGATACAACTTATGCTAAAACATATGTTTCTATAATTACCAAAATTGAAGTGAACTAAGATTTTTTAAAATTCACATAACAGGTTCCAACTCCAAATCAACTTCTCTTAGAAATCTATTGATCGGGCTGGGGATTTAGTTCAGTGGTGTCGCCACCTGCCTGGCAAGCGCAAGGGTCAGAGTTCGATCCCCAGTACCACCCCCCCAAAAAAGAGAAGAAAGAAGAAAGAAGGAAGAAGAAGTAGAGGAAGAAAAGAAACCTATTGATAAACTCAAATGCAATCCCAAGTTAAAAGCAAACTTTATGTTCAGTTCCAACCGGAAATGCCTTCTAATTCACGAAACACATGCCTCCAGCACAAAACTTGTCAACTTACTTTTTCCACTTCTAGATCAGCATCCTTCCTCTTCAGTAAACTGTAAAAGAAAAAAAAATAGTGATACATCAAAAAAGAATCAAGTGCCCTGCCTGTAAACCACCCACAGAATACCATCACAGAATTTCCATTTGTTACAATCAATTTACCCACAAATTTTTCTTGTTCACACAGTTGACACAAACACCTGCCTGAAACTGCAGACTTGATCCTGTACCACAAAGGAAGCCAGCATGAGACTTTAACTTTCAGGAGTCAAGAAAGATAAGGACAAAAGCCTTGAATGCGGATGTACATGGAAACACACACACACACACACACACACACACGCACATGCGCCCAATCCTTCTTAAAGGTCAGCACGAGTCATCCCTTGGGGGAGGTACATTAAAAATGAATCTTCTGAAATCTTATTCCACTCTCCTCTCGGCTTAAATCTCCCTCCAGTCCCCAGTCCATATCTGTTCCACTTCCTGTCTTAATGTCAAGCCAGTCTTCTTGAAATGGCTCTGTTTCCCATCAGCTCAGGTTCCTGGTTTGCCACCCACTAGCCTATATACCAACCTGTCTATAGAACTCCAGCCTCAGGATGACCTTGGAACCTTATGCCCACTCCCAGCAAGGCTTCTGATGACAACCATGCCCACTTCACACTGATCTTTAAAGTGTCACGGGTGAGGTGGCAGATTTCCAGTTTCTTTAAGTACTCTATTTACAACCTGCCAATATTTGCAATATTTATTATTTGCAATTTTAGCTCATCTAGATAAAGTTTCAGTTTTAATAAAGAGAAGAATAAAATTGGTTGAATGAAATTATGCTGATGATATTTTAGGGCAGAATGCAGAGTTTTTGTTGAGGACTCTGAAGTAGAAAAAGGCACAAACAACTTATCCTATTGCAGCACAGACTCTTAAACTTTTTCAGTATGACTCTCCACATCTCTCTTCCTGGTAAGTGGTTTAAAACACCTTCAACATAAATTACTATTCCCATCAAGACCAACCTCTGTCACACTTGCAAGAAAATATTTTACACTGTTTGAAAAGATGCATACTTAATAGTAACATACATATTTGTTTTGTTTAATCAAAGATGACAAAGAATGAAGGAAAGAAAAAAATGATTGTGGGGAACTGAATTAGAAACTCGTATGCTGTTCTCTACAGATAGGCATTCAAATCAAGCAAAGACCCACCATGGAGGCTGAAGGGAGAATGTACTAATCAGCAAGCCACTACAGCTGTACCTTAGCAACCCACACCACCCAGCTCTTCTGGCTTCTGAGACCTAGCCAAGGAGCCCTCACAATATACACCCTTTCTTCAGGCTAACTCACTGAGGATCTAACATTGCTGTGATGTGGGAAATGGGAAACTGACTTGTCCAGAGGTTTTAACTTGCCTCCCTATTATCAGAGAAATCTGACACTACAAGGACTTCTCCCAATGCGAATGTGTTTACAGAAGTTTGACTTGCAGTCTTAAACATGTTCAAAAAGGTTTGGCAAAGTTGTTGTTTCGATTTGTAGGTCATAACAAATTGTTTCCTATCAGCAAGGTGTAAGATCCCTTCATTGGCTATGGAAAGAGCATTTGGAAGAACCACTACCCTTTTCCAGTGCTGGAAAGAAAATTAATATTCCTCTCCTGTGCATAAGGCACAATTGCAATAACAGGATGCCCAAGTCACACCAGCAGGAACTGCCACTCTGTAGAACTTTAGCACCTGATACCAAGCAGAAAAATGAAAACCCATTTGGAGCCCCGGTACACGACTACCCAGTGTTATCTACCCATCCACATATACGCTATCATCCCACTTCTTTCTCAGGCTTACTAAGCAGATGGAGTGATCTAACAAAGACAGCATATGCATCATTCTACAACCATAAACTGAAAGAATGATGCCACAGCTTTAACTTCAAAGACCCCAAGTGGCATGGCTTGAGATATTTTAGGCAAAAGCTCTATTGATTCAAAGATAAAATGAACTGCATGAAAGTAAAATTCACATGGCAACCCCATTTAGAAGGAAGAATGGTGTCTGCCTTTAAAACCATGCTTAACTTTCTTAAGCAAAAGCTGTGTCTTTTGGGTACAGTGGCACATATCTAATCCCAGCACTTTGGGAGGCTGAGGCAGGAGGATCACAAATTCAAGCCCAGCCCAGACAACTGAGTGACTTAGTGAGACCTTTTCTCAAAATAAAAATGGGCTAAAGATATACCTTAGTGCAAAGGCTCACGGTTCAATCCCTGGTACTTCGAGGGGTAGGAGTGAGGCTGTTTCTGAAAAGCTGAGAATTACCAAATGCTTAAACAAAACAAAGATACTTTTTATTTATATGACACAGACTTTTAAAAAATTATTTAAGAAATTGAACACTTACCGAATTTGTTTTCTAAACCTAATTTTTTAAAATCCAATTTTTAGGTTTCCAAGGCTTAAGACAAGATAGGCCCCTCACTTCCCCGGTGTGTGCTTCTGTATACAGATGTAGAAATGTGCATGTATTACACAGTGATTGCAGCTGCCTATAGGGATTTTACTTGTGGGCGTTGGGGCAATAAGGACTTTTCTAGGCTTTTAATCTTCGTGCCGAAGTGGTGCTGATGTTTCGACAAACATAACTAAAGTGACCTGGAGGTGCCAGCAGAAAAGGCTGATTATAAATGCTGCAAATGTCGTGGTTGACTGCAGGAATGGAAGACAACAGACAATATCTAGACCCAAAATGGCTTACTCCCAACTTTAGATCACATGAAGCCTCCATTCTGAGAATACACAAACTCTCTACCCGAGCAGTCCTCAAATTGGATCCTTTCTCGGCGGAGTTAACCCTCTAGCACCCACTGTTCTGCTTCCTAATGCCCACAATGCATCACTCCTGGAGCCTTGCAACAGGACAGCATAGGCAGAGCATGACCAGGACAGTGAAAGGGGCACTGGCCATAGGTTCAGCAAATGGTGAGAGGCCTAGAAGTACGTCAGAGCAGAGGTAGAAAAGAATGAGAGCAAGCTGCAGGCAGAAATGAGAGAAACTGAGCTAAAGAGTAAGAGAAGGTGGATGCCAACTGAGAAGTCAACTAGGGTTGGAATGTACACAAATACATCTGCTCTATCAATCTATTTCTATCCCGGGGAGGGGCAGAAAACAGACAGCCCCCAGCATATGCTTGGCACTGGGCTGGGCAGTGTCACTCCAACCTCACTAACCTTGCTCCGTATGTATAATTTCCCCCTAATCAGCTCCCAGGGCTCAGCTCACAGTCATATTTTTACTCTTGTATTCTTTGGCTCACACTTCTCTGCAGAACTACCTTTCCTCTCAGCTGTGTTCTGACTGCAGTCAATGCGGGGACTGTCTCACTGTTTCCATGGTAGACTGTCAGCTATTCAGTGGCCAGGACAACACTGAGCACAGTGCCTGAAACACAGACATGGTGACAAGGTAACTAGCGAAACCACATTAAATCCTATATTTTGAGGCCTTGTGTGTGTGTGTGTGTGTGTGTGTGTGTGTGTGTTAAGTTGCAGGGGCGGGAACTAACTATATAAATCTAGGGTATGATCACATCCTGTACATCACACACTTAACCACAAGACAACCTGCCTCTGAAATGTAGTCCTGGATTTTTACCTTTAAAATAAATGACAAAATCGCTTCCCGGCCTTTTGCCTAAGAGCAAGTGTAAAATAAATGACAAAGACCCAATCTGGAGATGTTGCTATTATTTTTAATATTAGCCAGTGATTCTAGTGATTTAAAAATGCATTTAAGAAACTGAAATTCACTACATTAGGGTCATAATCATATTTTATACATGATGCAGTAGATTTAAGGGTCATAAGGAATCCAAGAGCTAAATTATCATTTGGGGTTTTGTTCATTTTTTAAAATTCATTAATTTGGTACATTTTAGGCATACAAGATGATGACATTTCTTACTGGGAATTTGTACCTTTACATGATATATCTTCTTTCTTATTTTTTGCTTCATTTCCCCTCCCTTTCACCCCTCCCTATTTACAAAGAAATGTGTTTCCCTTTCTCATATTTATTTCTTTCCCTTCCCCTACACCTCCCACTTTTTAAAAAATTAAGTTTATTGGTACTTGTTAGGTATACAGTATGGTTACACTCATCATTGGGCTCTCATACCTTTACATGATGTATCATGGTGCTTATATTTTCCCCATACCCCTGCCCTCCCTTCACCCCCTCCACCCTTCCCTATTTACAAGATCTTGTTTCCATCTTTCCTTTTCTCATATTTTTTCTTTTCCCATCTTTCCTTTCCCCCCTTCCCACTTCCCCTACTCCTGTACGCCCATTCTTCATATTTCACATTATCAACAATATAATTTGAACCTTATTTACACTTTTAGTTTTTCACACCAGAGAAACTATTTGGTATTGACACATGTGCCCTATTTATTTCACTTAAGAGATGGCCTGGATATGCATCCATCTACCAATAAATGACTCTAGTTTATCATTCTTTATGGCTGAGTAGTACTCCATTCTATAGAAAAATCACATCTTCTTTATCCAATCTCCAGTTGATGGGCAACTGGGTTGTTTCCAAATTACAAACTGTGCCACTATAAACATGGGTGCAAATGTATCACTGTGGTATGATTCTTTTAATTCTTTTGGGAAGATACCTAGCAGAAGGATAGCTGGGTCAAATGGGACCTCTAATCCTGTATGTTTGAGGCATCTTCATATTGATTTCCATAGTCGTTGCACCAGTATGCATTCTCACGAATGGAGAACTGTTCCTTTCTCGACACAACCCTGCCAGCATGTGCTGTTTCTTGATTTCTTGATAGCAGCCATTCTTACTGGGGTTAGGTGGAACATCAGTGTTGTCTGTATCTTCATCTCTCAAATGACCAGTGCTATTGTTCATATTTCATTTGCTGCTTTTACCTGTCTGTCTGAGAAGTGTCTGTTCATTTCAGATGCCCATTTTTGAATTGAGGCTTTCTAAATGAATTTTTGGATTATTTTCTCTAGTTCTGTGAAATATACTGTTGGGACTTCAATCAGGATTGCATTGTATCTGTATAGCAGTTTTGGAAGTATGGCCAATTTCACTATATTGGTTCTTTCTACCCAGGAGCAAGGGATGACTTTCCATTTTCTTATATCCTCTTCAATCTCTTTTTTTCAGAGTGTGTAGTTTTCAGTGTACAGGTCTTTTCCTTCCTTTATTAGATTGATTCCTAGATATTTCATTTTGTTGGATGCTATTGTGAAAAGGACTGTTTGCCTAATTTGACTGTCAGTGAGTCTGTTATTTGTGTACAAGAAGGCTATTGATTTTTGAGTGTTGACCTTGTATCCAACTACTATACTGAATCTGTCAATCAAGTCTAGAAGTCTTTTGGCAGAGTTCTTTGGGTTTTCTATGTATACCATCATATCATATCATCAGTAAATAATGACAGTTTAACTTCTTCCTTTCCTATCTTTATTGCTTTTATTTCTTTCTCTTATGTAATTGCTGTGGCTAATGTTTCCAAAACTATATTGAACAGGAGAGGTGATAATGGACATCTGTCTCATTTCTGATTTCAGAGTGAATGTTTTCAGTTTTTGACCATTTAGTTATGATGTTGGCATTTGGTTTTTTATCAAGTTGAGAAAGAGACCATCTATTCCAATTTTCTGCAGTTTTTTTTTTTATTTTATTTTTTTGAGACAGGGTCTCACTATATAGTTGAGACTGACCTGGAACTCACTATGTAGCCCAGGCTGGTCTCGAACTCACAGTGATCCTATCCTCCTGCCTCAGCCTCCCGAGTGCTGGGATTACAGGCATGTGCCACCACGCCCAGCTCTGCAAAGTTTTTAATAATAAAAGGGTTTGAATTTTGTTAAATGATTTTTCTGCATCTATTGAGATGATTATATGATTTTTGTCCTTGACCGTGTTGATATAATGCATTACATTTATTGATTTATGCATGTTGAACCATCCTTGCCTCCCTGAAATAAATCTAACTTGGTCAGGGTGTATGATCATCCTGATGACCCTCTGTCTCTTGTTTCCCAGTATCCTATTGAACATTTTTGCATCTCTATTCATTAGGGAGATTGGCCTGTAGTTCTCTTTTTTGGTTGGGTCTTTCCGTGGTTTTGGAATCAAAGTAACACTTGCTTCCAAGAATAAATTTGAAAGTACTGCTTCCCTTTCAATTTCACTAAAGAGTTTAAAGAGTAGTGGCAATAGTTCTTCTCTAAATGTTGTATAGAATTCGGCAGTGAAGTCTTTAGGACCCGGGCTTTTCATTATTAAACTTTTAATTACATCTTCGATTTCATGGATTGTGATTGGGGTGTTCAGAATTTTATTATCTTCTTCATTCAACTTTGGTAATTCATATGTATCTAGAAATCAGTCCATTTCTTCTGTGTTTTCCATTTTATTAAAATACAGATACTCTAAGTAGGCACTGATGATCCTCTCAATTTCTGCTGGATCTGTTGTGACTTCACCATTTTCATTCCTAACTGCATGGATTTGAGCCTTTTCTTGGTAAGGTTGGCTAAGGGTTTATTGATTTTATTCATTCTTTCGAAAAACCAACTCTTCAATCAGTTGAGTTTTTTTTAATCATTCTCTTAGTCTCCACTGCATTGATTTCTTCTCTGATCTTTATAATTTCCTCCCTTACACAAGCCTTGTGTTTGTCTGGCTCTTCTTTTTCTAGGAGCTTAAGATTCAGCATTAGGTTATTTGAGTTTGCTCTGTTTTCCTGATGTGGACATTCACTACTATAAATTTCCCTCATAGAACTGCTTTCATTATGTCCCACAGATTCCTGTATGGTGTACTGGCATTATCATTTATTTGTAAAAACTGTTTAATTTCTTAATTACCTGTGACTCATGACTCACTGATTGTTCAGGAGAATCCTGTTCAATTTCCATGTGTTTATGAAGTTCTTGAGGTTTCTTTTGCTACTGATCTCCAGTTTATTTGCACTATGGTCTGATAATATACAAAGGATAACTTCAATTCCTTGGCATTTACTTAAACATGTTCTATGAGCTAGTATATGGTCTATTTTGGAGAATGACCCTTGTGCAACCAAAAAGAATGTATATTCTTGCTTTGTGGGGTGGAACACTCTATAGATGTCTATGAAGTCCGTTTGTTCAAAAGCTTGGTTCATTTCTAGTATTTCATTGTTGATTTTTTTTCCTAGATGTTCTGTCTGTCTCTGACAGTGGGGTATTTAGTTCTCCTACTAGAACTGTATTAGTGCTTATTTGATGTTTCATGTCCTTTAATGTTTGTTTTGTATAGTTGGGGGCATTAGTATTTGTTGTATACATATTTATGATTCTCATCTCTTCCTCTTGGATTGCTCCCTTTACAAGGACGTAGTGATCTTTGTCTCTTTCAACTAGTTTTGGTTTGAAATTTACTTTGTCTGCAAATAAGATAGGTACCCCTGCTCTTTTTCAGGTTCTTGTCACATGAAGAACTGTTTTCCATCCTTTTACTTTCAGTATGAGTTTCTTTTTGAACTAGGTACATGTCTTGTGTACAGCACATTGTTGGGTTTTGCTTCTTATTACATTCTGCCAGTCTATTTCTTTTGTTTGGTGAATTGATGCCATTAAAATTGAAGGCTATAACTGATATGTATTGACTTATCACTGTCATTGTTATTGTCTTGTTCTTGGCCCTTTTTAATCTTTCCTCCTCCCTTTAACTTCTTGCCTTGCCTAATAGATTTGCTGTGTTGGGCCTCAGGGAGTTGTGACCTTCATTATCTTTTTCTAGGACATTGTTTAGAATTGTTTGGAGTGCTAGTTAGGTATTCTGGAAGTTTCTCAGGCGTTGTTTGTCATTCAAATATCTTATTTCCCCATCAATTTTGAGAGATAGTTTTGCAGGATACAATAATCTAGGTTGGAGGTTGTCTTCTTTTAGGGCTCGCAATACCTCATTCCAGATTCTCCTTGACTTGATGGTTTGTGTTGGAAAGTATGCTGTGATTCTGATGGGCTTTCCTCTGCATGTGATGTTTCTTTTCTTTTTCTCTCTCCCCCTCTCATTGAGTTTATTGGTACATTTTAGGTATACAGTTACATTCATCATTGGGATATTGCACATTTACATGACAGATCTTAGTTTTCATTTTTCCCCTTGTCCCTGCCCTCCCCCTTCACTCCCTCCTACCCTACCCATTTACAAACACTTTATTTCCATTTTTTTCATTTTCTCATACTTTGTTTTCTTTTCCCTTATTACCTTTCTCCTACCCTTCCCGCTTTCCCTACACCTTTAGCCCTTTTTGTCAATTATCTCATTAGGATCTTATGTACTATTATAGTTTTTCACCAGAGAAATTATTCGGTATTTACACATGTGTGACTTATTTATTTCACTTAGGAATATATCCTCAATATGCATCCATTTTGTATGAATCTAATTTCTAACTGCTTGTAGTACTTTGTTCTTCTATTAGGTTTCCGGGATCTTCACTATTATATGTCTAAGTATAGTTTTTTTTTTTTAAATCATGGCTAGATGGAATCCTATATGCCTCACTTACCTGTATGTCAAATTATTTTGTTCTGTTTGGGAAGTTCTCTGTGATTAATTAGTTCTCTGTGGATTTTTTTTTTAATGTCATGTGCACTTTCTCCTGCTTTTTCATGTACTCTTATCAGTTTTTTATTATTCTTCTTTCCTTTATCTAGGAATTGTTGGATTGATTTCTCATGGTCCTTTACTATTTTTGAGAGATCTCTGTTTTCATGGTCACTGACCACCATTCTGTCTTCTATATTTAATATTCTGTCTTCAGATTGGGTCAGTTTGTTGTGTACAATTTCAATAGAGTTTTTGATCTTGTGGGTATCTATTTGAATCTGTTTAATGGATTCCATTTCTTTCCTATGTCAGGCAATCATAATTTCCACTTTTTTCCTATGCTGAGCATTCATGGCTTCTATCATAAGTCCTGAACTCATGTATTTTTTAAATCTGTTTATGTTCTAGAGTCTCTAATCATGTCTTTCATTGTGCTCACTATCTCTGTAGTTATCTGAGAAATTATTTCCAATTTGAATTTTTGTAGATCCTCATTCATCTGTTTCCTGTGCTATCAGGTCAGGGTGTCCTGGTGGTTGACTGTCAGACTTTTCCACCTCATTTGCCCAGAATTTGCCTTTGGTGAGCTGGAAGTCTGTGTCTGTGCCCTGCTTAAATGTTTTCTCATTTCTATTTTTGTTGTTGATACTGTCACTGGTTTAATTCCCTGTTAATACTTTGATCTTTCTGTTACAGCTTGTCTTTAGGTTTTGAGTCTCTACTGACTCTGAGACACACTCATTTTCATAATACCAGAAAGGACAACTGATTAGATGTATCACAACACCTTAGCCCAAGTGATACAATCAGCAACACAGTAGCATCAATCACAGCTTAGAAAATGACAATTTGTGGTAATTATTAATCTATCACCTTTAACCATGTGAATTAAGTCAAACTTGAGGACCAGCCCAAAATATGTTTACAGTGAATAAACTCTTAAATAAAGCAACTTTACCCTTCAGGATGTGGACTTAGTAGTTGAGAAGAGAGATACAGATAGGTAGAAGGATAGGAAACTTTAGAAGTGAGGCCAGAATACACAGGATGATCACACAAACTCTTGTATTGTTGAATGCAAGAAGGAAAGACAGAATGAAAGAACAAAGACAAAAAATACAACAACCCTAGTGGCAAGAGGGAAGCTAGAAACTGTATTCACTTTCCTTTGAAACTAATGACAATGGAGAGAAGGAAAAAGAAAAAGAAAGAAGAAATCCAATTTAGGGAAGGAACAGGAACAGAAGGGGAGACGATGAACAATGTGGGAGAGCAATACATTCAGTGGGAAGAAGAGAAGAGAAAAAAAAGAATTTGAAAAGAGATGGAAAAATAAAAATTAAAAATAAGAGGAAAAGAAAGAAAAAATTTTAAAAATAAAAAATAAAAATGAGTGGCCTCCTTCATAGTATGTTTCTGCTGTCATAATAGATAGTATGGGCAGCAGTGTGCAGAACTAAGTCAATTAGTCTCAGCAAGCCAGAAGCAAACCCCTGAGATACAGGCTTGTTTCTGGCTGCAACTCCCTCACTGAGCTCCCTGACCTCCTGCAGGGTTGAACTCTTGCAAGTTTCTACTGCAGGTTCCAGGTGCCCTTCCCCTGAGGATAATCTACATTCTGATGGCAGGTGGTGATCCTTCCAACTTACCAACCATGGTGGTCTGGTGGGCCTTTATTGAAGATTCTCTTCACTTTTCCAGTGGGCTTCAGTTTTCATCAAGCAGCCAGAAAGAGGTCCTCTTTCTGCTTTTCACTTCTGCTCTGTCTTCTAGACCTCAGTATAACGGTCTTTATGATCCCCTGTACCTCTGAGGTGTGGATCCAGGCACTGGTACAAAGTGATACTGTGGGGGCATCCATGTGGCTCCACTCCTCACGGGTCTAGGATGCTTGGAGGCCCGGGTGCTGGGGGTGGGGTAGCAACTTAGCTCCACATGGCTGGAGCAAACCTCACCATTCTGCGCTGTTTGGGGGCCAGGAGCACTGGGGGTCTAGTTTTTGTTTATTTTTAAAATGGGAGCTTGAGAGAAAATGGAGGCATGTTTTCCTCTTGTCAAAGTATCTTCTCTGTTCCAAATTCAACCTTTTTTGCTACTTGTGAAAGATTTAATATGTTCATTGCCCTGCCAAAAAATATCTGCACATTACTGGACACATCTGCACTTAGCCAGATCTGAATGTCTTTTTTCTGTTCCAGCGATCGTAGCTCTATTCAATCATAAATAAAGTGGGAACCTCAGAACTGTATGTGGTGTGATGTCAGTGGCACCCGAGGATAAAATCGCCATTTGACAGCAACTTCCCCATCAAGCCTGTCAACAGGGACAACTGTTCCTTCAGTTATTCTTCACGTAGGATCCACAGCACAAAAAAGACCAGGCAGGGCCAGACTCTGCTGTAACTCCAAAGAAAGCTGAGCCACATACAGAATATACAGAGAAGCTCCTCAATGCTCTCTTGCGAAGGGTGGCTCTGGCTCCCTGCCTAGAACCCAGGAACAGGCCACTTTCATAGTGGGCTCCTGAGGCCTGCACAGCTGCAGACAGGCATGCAGTGTGTGGGACTGTCCCTGCTCCAGTCACTACGATGCCCTGTGTGCTCAATAGCTGGGTCAGCTTCAGAGAGAAGACTCAATTCAGACAAGGCCCTTTGTTGTGGGGTATTCCTGTACTCCATTTCCTCAAGAAAAATGTTATTTTCCCCATGCCATTTCTCCTAGCCCCAGATTAACTCATTTTTCCACATGCCCAAACCTTCTGAAAAAGGTAAAAGACAAGGGCACCACAGGGGCATCTTCAGCACACCAGCATCAAGAAGAAAGACCCTGATTGGATAGAGTACCATAACAGAGGCTGGGGAATGCTCTCCTGTCTCCAGCATAGGCAAGGTGGCACAGGGCCCTGGCAGTGCTATATGTGCTCAATCTCATTTATTTTATAAAAAATTCACTTTGCTTCCTTAAGAAGGTAATACATGCCCATTTAAAATTGTAAAACATGGAGCCCACATTACGCTGGAGCTTTTCTCTTCTGGTCAGGTTTTTATTATGCACATATAAATGTTAACATTGACTGAAGTCCCTCCATCTTGCACACCACAATGGAGAACACACAGAGCTTCTGATGTAGGCAACCAGGACCCCAAACAAGAATAATGTACCTAGTTCTATTAACTCTAGGGTCCATTTAAATTAGGAAGGTACAAAATGTAGCCTATATCCTTTAATGATGTCCTTGTCACCAACCTATGACGTATTCTCTAAATTAGAAAATTCTGGTCCACATCCAGGGAGGAAGCAGTTGGCTGGAAAACCAAGTTCTATTCCTAGCTCTGCAATTTATGAGCCCTGTGATTGGGTAGGAAGAGGTGCAGAAAGGGTCACACATCAAAAAGCCAGTGAGGGCCAGGCAAAAACAAGTCAAGCAACTGAGATGAGGCTGGGGTGAGCTGAAGAGCCCAGCCTCTTCTCCTCAGGACAGTTACAGTTCTGGACAGTCCTCACATCCTTAGATTCAGGATTGGTTTTGCCAGACCCTCCATTTCTTCAAGAGAAATTAGAATCTCAGCTTTTATATAAAACTGCCATTTTAAAAACTATCAAGTTTACATTGCTAAAATGTTCCATATAAGTCCTAAGCCCTATGTCTTGGTTTCTCCTTCTGTTAGTAGGAAATTGCCTGCTATGTGCCCACCCATGGGGGTTTATTTAACACCATAAAAGGAGTTTTTTATCATATAATAAAATAATCCAAATACATTCAGATTCACAAAGCAGGGTGACACATTTTATATTTTTAAAACCAGACTTGACATAAACTGAGGCCTGAGGTTTTGTAGAAAAATTTGCAAGACGCACGTGCACATTTGCTTCTAAGTAAACAGAGGAAAACTGTTTTAGACTTAGAAGAGAAGATTCTGGATCAACTGGTGGAGTGAGACCCTGAATGAAACAGCTCTGAAGCTGACAAATGCTGTGTGCAAATAGGTAGTGTAGACAAGTTTCTCCTAAAGAACTTCAATAAAGGGCAGCAGAGAATTGGGTGATACCCAGAGCAGGAGGATAAAGACAGCATTTTTTTAAAATAGAGAAAATTACAAATGTGCAAATATTGAATTATCACATTTAAACAGATAAAAAAAAAAAAAACAACAACCCAGTGCCAACTGAAAGAACTGTCAGAAAAATAACTACATAGTCTTGAGTGTAGTAAAAACGTTATTAGTAAAAGCTAAGAAGCCAAGATCTAGTTATACAAGTTTTCCTAAACAAGCAATTAGAAAAAAAGAGGAAAAAAAAATCCTTACTACAACACATACTGCCCTACATTTTCCACTGTGCCATTTCTGTATCTGTCTTTTGTAGCCTACTTCTATCACAGTCTCTCTTTGCTAAAATGCATTAGTTGCCATGGAAACGATGTCATAGTGTGTAAAACCATTTACTGTCCTTGGAAAGGCATTCATGATAAAACTGAACAGTAGGATGTTTTGAAAAGAGAAGCAACAGAAAGCAGGTGTGCCAGAACATGGGGTCTCAAAATCACGACTTCAAAGTATTTCTCAACCACCATCCTGTGTCCCTAAAAGCTTTTGTGTGTCAAATTCCCAAAATCATCCAGAGAAGCACCTTTCTGAGATATGTAGGCCAAATGTGCGTAAAACAAAGACTCTGGTCTACTGCTGATGAAAACAATAGACTCCTTACAATTTACATTTATTTCCATAAGGTAGGCAGGGGCTGGGAGACTGAAATCACAATGGTAGCTAACTGAGAGAATGTAGTGCTGTAATACATTCTGCTGTCTAACACTGCTATCAGAGATAGAAGTAATATTGGGGATCCACAGACTTGGACCTGAATTTCTTTATTGTTGTGAATTAACAAGATATTATTCCCACCCCATTTTTTTCCCTTCCAACTTCAAGTAAACTACATTCATTCCATTAAGAAAGTACTGAGAAAGTGAACCATATTAAGAAAATAGTCAAGTATGTGTTCCCGGAAAACTTACTATCTAGAGCAGGACAGATGGGCAAAAGGGCCTCCTAGGCCACTGTGCAGAGTGGAACTTCATTCCAACTGCAATAAGAAGACACAGAGGAAGCTGGGCATGGTGGTGCACACCTGTAATCCCAGCACTCAGGAGGTTGAGGCAGGAGGATCACTGTGAGTTCGAGACCAGCCTGTGCTACATAGTGAGTTCCAGGTCAGTCTCAACTGCATAGTGAGACCCTGTCTAAAAAAAAAAAGACACTGAGGAAAGTGAGGAGCTGTGTGTGTGTATATTTGTGTGTTTGGGATACAGTTCAGCTATATTGTCCAGGCTGGTCTTGATTATGATCTTCCTGTCTCAGCCTCCAGAGTGCTAGTATTACAGACATGCACCAGTACATCTGGCTTTCAGTTAGATTTTTCAAAGCTCTCTCAGCTGTTGTGGAAAGTAGGATTGGACAGGTCAAGAGCAGAGAAGGGCAAAGTATAGTAGGATACAAAACAGAAAAATGCAATGTTTAACTAGGGCGACTATATGCTTTCCCTTGTCTGTCAACATGCTGCTTTCTTCCTGTTTTCCATCAGGGTAAGCAATGGTTCAAGATGTTTCACTTTGTAAATCAAGTATTATTTTCATTAAAACTACACCATGATTTGGTTTGTAATCTTCACTTGATATTTACACGTCCTGCCATTATCTTTCCTCCCTACCAAGGAGACAACTGTATGGTAAAGAGAATTTCCACCTTAACATAGGATTAAATCTGAAAGATGGCCAATGATAATCCACCTATTTTCCTGACTTTTTGCAATCTTCTTGTAAGCAGCACTTCCCTTTCAATGACAGCCTGCAGGGTGCTCACCACTAAAATAAGGAGCACCTGAGCACAAGCAACTCAGGGGACCTAACTGCATCCAGTCTTGATTGATGATGTGAAGTATACCACACTGGTTCTCCTGTCAAGCACTGGATGTCACTGTGCCATGACTCACACTTAGCCTCAAAGGCACAGAACGTGGGTCAGAAGGGTTCATGGGAAAAAGAAAATGTTATGGATTAGGTTATATGTGAAATGCCTGCAGGAAATAGACCTACTAAAAAATCTTTTAAGGAATCGTCTGAATGTTCCAATTACTGTGTTTTTGTCAGTTACTAAATGGTTTTATTATTTTGTTTTGCAATATCCGTTTTGGTAGTGATGAGCTACAAAAAAAAAACCCTGAAAATATAATGAGAAATGAAATAATTTCCGGTAGTTTGTTTGGTGCTCAGATGGAGCCCAATACCATACACATGATAGGCAACTGCTACACCACTGAGCTACATCCCAGACCCAGATTTTGTTTTTCAAGAAATTAATGACGAATGTTAATTAGTACAAAATGCTTATTGGTATTTATGATTCACCATCGGTGCAGAAATGATATCCATGAGTACATAAAGCACAAGTTACAAATCTGCTAAAGAAGTATCAGCAACTATTTAAATGTTAATAGTTACCGTATTAAGACTGTGCTGTTGCTGATTTTACACATGCAACTACAGAAGGTTCACTAACAGCATACCAGGAAACACTACTCTTGTTTTAGATCAAAAGACTTGTTCTAAATTGCTGTTGGTTCTTTTTGAGTGTGGTTTTCTGTGCACATATGTAAAGTGATGTCTTTAGTGTATTAGCTTCATTAGCAAAAGAAAATTTATAAGCAGTTGATTCAAATTTTCTGTATTAGCAGATGTTTTAAACAAAATCATTTAATTAAAATGACATTTCCCCCATTTCATGGAATCAAAATAAAGTTTCTGTGACATTCTGTCAGAGGTGAAAAATTTCTTATTATAAATGCTCCTGGAAAGTGTAGAAAAGATCACGACAGGGATTTAGCTCAGTGGTTCTGCCACCTGCCTCGCAAGCGCAAGGACCCACATTGGATCCCCGGTACCAAAAAAAAAATTAAAAAAAAAAAAAAACACAAAAAAGCAGGAAATGTGATGACACAAATTCAAATTTTGTTCTTACTTTTAAAAATCATGTTCTTACTTTTCAAGAAACCTACAGAGCAGAAAGGTACTTAGAATTTGGGATGGCACACACATAATTCATAACTCCATTCAAACAAATGGCTATTTCCCATCAAATACAAGATGTATAAATTGACAAATTGTATTGTATATAACCAGTCAGAAAAACTGAACTAGAAAATTTCTGCGACAAAGCCAATGTTGAATGTAAAAAACACCTCAACATAGCTTAAGTGCCTTCCCCTTCACCACCTGTCATCATCACCCGGTTGTAAAGGTATTTGAGAAATGCTTCTCTAAAGCAACCTGGGTGAGCCACATCACCACAACAGACGAGTCCTCTGAAGTCTGAGTGCATCTGTTCCAAACCAGTTGGAAATCTTTCATCACAGCAGTGAATTCAGCACCAAAATACTTCAGGCTTTTGAAGCCTTTAGCCAATTGCAGTTATTGAAAATAAGGCGTGTGAACAGAAGATGTTGAAATTTATCCCAATGAAAGCAAAGGGGGAACTGAACACATTAAATGATAAGAATCTGAACTGTGTCCAAGATTCAATTTTGAAATTCTGCTTTGTAATATCTTGACTTGTGTCAGAGTCTTTTGTGACACTCCTACATTTACATTTATGTTCTATACCAAAAATGAAGTGAAATCAAGAAGACCTAATGCTTTGCTTCTAAATTTGACAAAATTTCAAAAAGACCATAAAGCATCATGTCTTCTTAAGTTTTGCCTGGTAAAAATATTTGTTAAAGACAGGAATTCTAAATGAGGGAAAAAGACCTGTGAAAATATGTGGGCAAAAATATGTATATATATTTTAAAATGCCTTGTAAGAGCCTCTGTTTTGCAGAGTTTGCACTCAGCTTACCAGGGATTTTGTATCTGCAAAAAGAGCTATTTTCTCAATGAGAAACATTGTGATACACACATAAATGCCAAATGATATTTATTTCAAATATTAACTATTAACACCTCTGAAGGGATTTCAAGCAACTTTATGAGAAAATTGAACACAATTCATTCTTCATAAAAATATCAGTGACAGAGTCCTGGAGATATGGCTAAAACACTGACTGAAAAATAACTGTTGCCAATATGCTTGCTAATGCTCAGATAATTGTTAGAAAAGACTTTCCTCTAATGTATATAGATTGCTTTTAAGCTTTAGAAATTTGCTTTTAAATAGATTTTGAACAGGACTATTTCATGGGTCCAAATTATAAAAACTGCCAGTCACTAAATCAGTATTTTTTTAATTGTACAATTTTGTGTTGTGATTCCTTGATTCAAAATTATGATTCCCTCATCACTAGCAGTCTTGGTTCCCACTGATAGTCAAAGGGAAATATAATTTGAATTCTGAGATTTGCCCAAAGTATGACAGTAATTTTCAGATAGGAAAATACATATGCAGCATCCCAACAGAGAACTCCTATTATACCCCCAGTCGAGGCCCACTTTTAAAACAGCCCCAAAGATTTCCGCTCCAACATTACCATGTATTTCAAGGAATAGCAGCTTTTAAAAGGTATCTCCTTAAATGTAGCATCATCCTTATATGAATGTCAGGAGATGAATTATAATTAAAGAGTTTTCCTCCTCATTTGAGTGTTCTGGTAAGCAATTAGGAATTATACTTGAAAATGAATTCTTTCATAACTGATGCTTTACTTAGTACATGGGGACTGAATAAAAATAAAGAACATCTCCCCATGTGTTTGGGGAAATAATTTCTAGAGTTCACCTTGAAAATACTGAATAGAGCTTAGGAATCTCACACAATAAAAATTTATCCTCTGGTTTCCAATACCACAGCAAATTCCTCCTAGGAAGGCCTAAAGTTCTAATATTTTCCAATAACCTGAGACTGCAAAGCAACTGAGTCTTTCCTTCCAGAGCACAACTGAAAAAATGGGAAGCCAATGTCCCCACTATACTTTGAAGCATTAGGTTTCATAGCTCAGCCCCTTAAGGGGATAGAAGGGTCCACTTCTTGCCCCAGTTAAGCCGAGTGCAGGTATATTCAACCAGAATTTACTCAAAGGAAAAATGGGTTCTCTATAAGTAAGTAAATCTGCTTAAATAAAAAAAAAAGAGATAAAAATATACAGCCCATATACAGTGGGGCAGGCGTGAAATATACACTTATTTCTCAACTGTATACAAAAGATGTTACTTTAAACTTCAGTGGTTGAATTCAATTGGATTATGATCATTGAATTTCTGCTTATGGTAGAAAAAACAATCATGGTATTTCCAGATTAATCTCTTCAGAGTTAAAGGTTTACTTGCTTTTTCCTACTTAGGGCTGTTCCTTTCCCTTTCCCTCCTCTGCCCTAGGAGGAAGAAAGACTACGCTTCTGGTGCTGACAGGAAGATCTGGGCCAGGTGCTATACTCCAAGCCCTTAACAGCTCCTAGGGGATGTCTCATGCCTGTTTTTGGGTGCAGGCCTGGCTCTGCGGACGTAACCACTCAGTACCTCACCAGGGCTCAACAATATCTGCACTCACATCCCAGCCAATCTCCAGGGGTAAGACTAGCAGGCTTCCTTCTATTCCTGAACCTCTGCGCAGACCCATGAGGGCAAGCAGAACTGTGGAGATTTCCCCTGTACCACAGGCAGGATTGGGAAACCCTGAGGAATACCATGTCAGGGCCTAAACATGCTCCATTCACTTCAGGGCACACTAGAGATGGTTTTCTTCCAGAGTTCCAGATAGAACGCAGGGCAAGTGCCCTTTGCTTGCAAAGACTCCTTACTCACCGGTCTTCCAGCATTTCAATACCCGCTTAGGCAGAAGTCATGGAGAATGAGCTTTGGATCTCAGCAACCTAACAACATCATAGCTCTAGACTCCTCCCACCAACCCAGGAAGAGATTTTTCTCCTTCCTGGATAAAGAGAAACTATCAGGCAGCCTCCCTCCTACATGGCACAGTATGTACTAAGGTCTGGCTCCTCGCAATCCACAAATCCTTCTTCTTCTAACAAAGCCTGCCTCTTAAATGAAGGCTCAGGCTAACTCTGGTCTCTGAAACATGTTTGAAAGGCCTGTTGTAGATGTCAAAAGTGAACAATGTCTTCTTTGTCCTTGTCCATGCTGTCTCTCCCTTGAAGTAACAGAATCCTTAGCCTCAATGGGGAGAGTCCCAGGGTAACAAGGACTAGGAAGAATAGAAAGTTAATTGAATACTCTCCCTAAACTAGCTGCTCGTGATGCAAGGCCCTGAGATTCAGAATACTCAACCAGGATAAAAATAATGGCAACAAGCAGATATGGGCAAAAGGGGCCTATGGCTTTCTTTTCTTCAATTCTTCACATGTAATACCTTTAATCTCTACAGATATTCTGAGGGTGAAGGTCCACTCAACAGAAAGCCATTGTTGTACCTGCATCAGTCTAGAGCTCTCCACTTCCCTGGGGTTTCCCCAAACACGGCCCGCTACACCTCCTCTGTCCTCCCTACCTGCGGTGTTCACTCATCATGCTGCTGAGACCTTAGACCTTTCACTACCCAGCTAGAACCCCTAAGCTTGATTTCTACTTTCAGCTGATTCAGCTATTTTAGTTAGTGTCTTAGAACATCGTTCTCAGTTGGCTGTTCATTACACCAGTCTTTAGAGAGATTCTTCCCTCATTGGTCTTTACTGAGTAATTCACAGCTTCTAAAGGAAGTGACTCTAACTCTTGACATTTGAAACCATAAGTAATATTAAATAATTACTCCACAACAGTGGGAATTGCAGAATCAACTACACTTACATGAAGAACAGGTGAGGTGCAGTATATTATCTATTATTTCACCATAATTTTCAGGAAGGATAGGATCGTTGCATTTTGACCTAAAATGGTATAATCTAAAACACTACCAAAATCTGAACTCTAAACCATGATTGTAAGGATCCATCAATGCAGAAGACCTAAGATATTTCACTGTTGTTGCATGGATCAAAAATTTCCCTCAAAACTTATGTACTCAGAGGTGAGGCTTTAGGAAGGTGACTGGATTATAGAAGCACTAAACTCATCTGCTGATTAATCTATTAATGAGTTCACAACTAAATGTGGTATGTTAGGAGTTGGGCCTTGTTGGAGGAGATGGGTCACTAGGGGTGATACCTAGGAGGATGTAGTCTCGTTTCTGGCCACTTCTCTCAGGCTTCTCCCTTGCTCTCTGCTTCTTGGTTGCCATGAGGTAAGCAACTTCCCTTGGCCTCATCCTCTGCCATTATATTTCTGGCTTGGAGCCAGCCATCACAAACTGAAACCTCTGAAACCATGAGCCAAAACAAATCTTTTCACCTTTAAGTTGTGTACGTCAGGTATTTTGGTCAGTGACAAGAAACTGACTAACACACACGTGGAGTTTTCTCAAGAGGTATCTCATTCCAGAAGTTGTAATGAAAACACATGCAAAACCTCCTAACTTGAAAGCTTAGAATCATAATCAACAAGCATTTAATAAGTACACAGTTTAGTGTAGTGTTACATAGCCTTCTGAAAGCTTGCTATTAAAAATGGACAGTATGACACTGACATACACAAAAATAGCTGCCCATGAGCAGACTGGGTGACTACATGAAGGGGAGAGGACATTTTGTCAGAGCAGTGTGTGATCTCCTACATCTAACATGGTGACTGTGTTGGTGAGGTGGACACAGAAAAGGGTTTAAATCATAGGCAGTACATGGTTAGTCGAGGAAAAACACCTCATCACCAATTCCCTAAGCTCATAATAGCACTTTACACAACAGTGAAACATCAGGAGCTCTCCTCTTTTCACTGTAGTTGGGGGCCTACATGCACAGAAGGCATTCTGACTGCTCCTCATCCCAGGCAACCAGGTGAGGCCAGGCAGGGAAAGTCATTAATGAGGAATCCCACTGGTAGCTGAGAAGACTCTTAGCGAATTCTTGATAAACACTCCCTGTTGCACTGTTGTTAACTTTTGTTACAGAAATGACCTGAAGCAATCCCCCCCAACCAATGGAAAGCATTTTATATAACTTATTCCCTATCATTCTTTTGAAGGATATACAAAGAGAGGCTCAAGCTGAGCTGCAGGGTCAAATCTTTCTTTGTAGGACCTTAGGTCCAGGAAAGAACCCTCATCCCCCCTCTAAGGAGATTCTTCAGGTGACACCACAAAGAACACAGCTAATGTGTGGAGAGCAAGGCACTTCTCCAGCCAAAGGCGAGTTCCACCTGGCTGAAGGATTCAGCTTGCGAGGTCCCCAAATGGGTAGGCATAAGGGAGTACCCGTTTTCTTGGCCTTTCAGACTTTTGGGCACAATGCTAGCAGCCCATTCAGCTGCTCTTCTCTCTCCCACCATTCACTACTCTATTCTTCCACTCTCTAGATTTTGAGACTTTCTGCATTCTCTCCCTCATCTTTCCTATCACTCTGTTCTATTGTTAACTTTCCCATTTTGATTTTGCTTTTTTTGGGTGAAAATTGTGTTGGTGAAAACTTACTGGCATATAGTAAAGAAGTAGCGCCTTCCCTGATCATCATAAATTTTTAATAAAAAGCTCAAGATTCTGAACAAAAGTTCTTTAAACATGTATCATGCTCAAGATAACA
Source organism: Fukomys damarensis (assembly GCF_012274545.1). NCBI lineage: Eukaryota > Metazoa > Chordata > Mammalia > Rodentia > Bathyergidae > Fukomys > Fukomys damarensis. The sequence goes on from NW_022900926.1 coordinate 70,026,385, forward strand.
ACAGTAGTTTCTAAAATGGTCTAGAACAATTACCAAAACTAAACCATGTCAGGTTAGTAGGGAATAAACCTGCTGTCACCAGAAAATACAGAAGAAGCTCAAGATCCAAAAAGATGCCAGCCTGCCACCTTAGATGCCTGAAAAATCAAATGTACAACACAGGACCTTACCACTGGGCCTGTCTAAATAAACATCGGCTGAGTATCTAACTTGCGAAAGACACTGCACTCTGGACAGAAAAAAACAGCAAGCTGCAAAGTTTTGTAGGAGACCTGGATTCTAGTGTTTGCTAAATTAGTAACAGAAGTCTGAGCTTGGGCAAGTCATAAAAATCTCTGAACTTTGGATTTCATCTATCAGGATTTAAGTAACAATGTAAGGCATCATTTATTAGGAAGCAAGTGAGAGATATGTTTCACCCAAGAGAAAGAATCTACTGGAATTCTAGCTAGGTCCTGATGAGTAGATGGAATTTTAAGGAAAAGAAAGGATTAGAGACTTCAGGAAAGGCAAACAAAGCCAGCTCATATACAGTATTTCATATTAATGACACTGGATGGAAGTCTGGCTATTGAAAATTAGTGTATGGTAAATGACATGGACCAGGTATAAAAGAGAAGGACATGGAGGAGACTGTGCAAGGCAAAAGGCCAGATTCAGGTGTCTGGTCTTTCTTTTGCTTTTTCACTGGGTTGATATAAAAGGGAAAAGGCAGGGCTGGGGATCTAGCTCAGTGGTGCTGCTGCCTGCTTCATAAGTGCAAGGTCCTGCGTTCGATCGCTTGTACAAAAGAAAAGGCAAAGGCAAAAGAGCCAGGATGCACACCAGCTGGCTCCTCTACTTAGACATGAATCAACACCTCACTCAACTCGAAAGTATGAGAGTGAAACAATTTTTATTTGCAAATTACCAAAGAATCTGAAGGATGTAATATATTAAGAGAACATCACAATCCCAGATTTGAGGTTATATTAAAAAGCTACAGTGATTAAAAACAGTACAGTATAGGGCCGGGGATTTAGCTCAGTGGTTTGGTGGCTTGCCTCACAAGCGCAAGGACCCAAGTTCGATCCCCGGTACCAAAAAAAAAAAAAAAAAAAAAAAAAAAACAGTACAGTATAGTATTGGCGCAAAAACAGACATGAAGATCAATGGACCAGAATAGAGAATGCACAAACAACCCCAAGGACATTCAATTCTTTGATCTTTGATACCAGGGCCAGAAACAAACCAGAGGAAAGACATCTTCTTAAATAAATGGTGCTGGGAAAACTGACTGTCCACATGCGTAAGACTGAATCTAGACCCATATCTCTCACCGTGTACTAATCTAAATCAAAATGGATTAAAGAACTAAATGTTAAAATGGAAACAAACCTTCTTGAAGATAAAATAGGGAAAACTTTTGAAGTCATAGTCATAGGCAAGGACTTTCTGACCAGAACCCTGGTTGCAAAGGAAATAGTACCAAGAACCAACAAATGGAATCATATCAAATTAAAAGCTTCTACACACACACACACACACACACACACACACACACACACACACACAATCAACAGAGTGAAAAGACATCCTATAGTATGGGAAAAAATTTTTGCCAGCTATTCCTCAGACAGAGAACAAATACCAAAATATATAAAGAACTAAAAAAAAAAAAAAAAATGAGAGCCCACAAAATACAAGATCCAATAAAAAAATGAGCAAGTAAAATGAACAGACACTGTAGAAGTACAAATGGCCACTAAATATATGAAGAAATGCTCAACATCCCTGACCAATAGAGAAATGCAAACTAAAAACACACTGATATTCCATCTTAACCCAGAAAGAATGGCTAACATCAAGAAATCAAATACTGTAATAACAAAAGCTAGGAAGGCTGTAGGGAAAAGGGAAGCCTTCTGTGTTGTTTTGGTAGATATGTAAAATAGTACAACCACTATGGAAATCAATATGGAGATTCCTCAAAAAACTAAAACTAGAAATTCTGTTTGGCCTATTATCCTTCTAGGAATCTTCCCAAAAGAGTTAAAGATATCACATTACAATGATACATGCATACCCATTTTCGTAGCAACACAGTTCATAATATCTAAATCTTAGAAGCAGTCTATATGTCCATCAACAGATGACTAGATAAAGAAAACATGTTATTTACACACATTAGAGTACTACTCTGCCATAAAGAAAGATAACCTTAAGTGGTCTGTGGAAAAATAGATGCACCCTGCGGTCACGGAGTTGGATGGAGTAGTAGATCAGACGCACAAGTTTAAATGTCACATAGTTTCTCTTATATGAATACAAATTATAAAGAGCAGAGTGAACGACTGATAGCAGGAAGTAAGGAGATAAAGCTTTCTCAAATAGAAGTGGGGCTAAGGGATGGAGGTGGAGGAGGGGAGAGAAGGAATGAAAAAGGGAATTGGGATGAATTATATAGATATACCAACTCCAGACAAGGAGTATGAACATTATATACTGCAAAAATGTACTAATAAAAAAGAGAGAACTTGAAGAGAATGAGGATAAGGCAAAGGTGTATAAAAGACAACTATTCAATGACATTTTCAAGAAGAACACAATGGTAAAAGCCATAGAATGACAGAATGTTAAGAGTTTACTGATAAGTCAGCCCTACAGTTTTACATCTGAAAACAATGAGGTACTGTGTTAGTATTTCTAGGTCAGAAGACAAACTAGAGAATATGAAATGATACCCTCCAAACTCTGAGAGCAACCAGAGAAATCATTAACAGAAATCAGTACTTTTAAAAATAAATATATATAACATATATTTATATGTTACATTTCTGGGCTGAAATAATAAACACAAAATTGAAACAAAAATCAACTTTTAAAAGTGATAATATTTGAAATTGTTATTGTTTCTGAATAGATGCATTGGTATGGAAATAAAGAAACTTGTTGGTGTTTGCCTTTTCAGTAGAATTTAAACTGGGCAGAATTTCACGGAAATATAGATTTGTAACTTTTTCTAGGGTTTAAAAGAATGCTTGGGAAAAGTTCCCTGGGCTTTCTTCTGGGAAAGGAGATCTGACTCATTTTAAATTTTTCATTGAAGTCCTACTTTTCAATTTGAGGCAGATGGAATCTTATACAACTCCTAAAAAACCTACTATTTTTGGATACCTCAAAGATGGAAACTGAAGAAAATGAAAAAGTTTGAATTCAGATAAAACCCCAACAGACCATTCAAAGGGCACAAATACTTAGACACCTTTAAAATACAAGACCGTTCCTATGACAAAGGCTCAACCCCTTCTGACTGGCTGACTAACAAGTTCTACCATTTTCTACCTGCTCTGAGCTATAGCTGGACTCCTGAGCTTGCTTCAAGCCCCTGACTTACAAAGAGCTTATAAGTCAGAGCAGAAGACCAGGAAGGATCCACCCCTCTCCCAGAGCTGACTCCCTCTGCTTCACAGGTCAGGCTGTGAGGAGTCAGGCTGGGGTGATGACGAGGGTTCAACAAGGGCTGTGGGAGCGTAGGGGAGCAGTGAAGGGAGGCTTCCTAGGAGTGGAGTCCAGTGGAGTCATCAATAGGCAGGTTTCCACTGTGAGGGAAAGGTGCCTCTCCATCCCCCAGCATACAATATAGAAGACACTGCAAAGCAGAGGCAAGAAGGGAGGGAATGAGGCACCACAGCTGTGGAGCAAAAGCAGGAGTGAGTTCAAGAGTCACAAAGGCAAGGCCTCACTAGTTATTAACTGTGTAACAATGAACAAGTCACTTTACAGCTCTGAGCCTCAGTCTCCTCATTGGGTTAATGGAGATAATAATACTGTGCATGCTACGGGGCATTGTTATGATTAAGTAAATTACTGTATGTAAAGCACTGAATGCAGGCCTCCAGGGTTTGACGAAAGCAGGTGTTATTATTTGCAGTGTATTCAGGGAGGAGCAAGCAGCCGTGGTATGCTGTATGCTTCTTACACCATCAAAGACAGAGAGAGACAAGGCCAGAAACAAGTCACTCCCACACCCCACAAAAAGCCTTCTGAATGGAAATAAGCAATAGACTGAGAGTTTCTCGCACTGCATTTTGTTTCCTCTCAAAGTTCACAGTTAATAGGTGCTCACCATATGTATTTCTCCATGTCAACCAGGTGCTGCTTGAAGTCACGGGCTTTTATACCCTCTGCTTCCTAAGACACCAAGAAGGCAGGCACGGCCCTCTACACAGAGAGAGGGCAGGGTAGCCCTTTGGAAGCAGGCTGAGCAAATGGGAAAGCGCTCTCATCCAAATATTACAACTCAGTCTTATGAACACTGTTAAAGTTTCATGAGTCAGTAGGCATTATCTTTTCCTCCCACGTTTTTATTAGACCATAAATCCAGTTCAATTTATATCCTTCCAGAATTAGTGCATTCTAATCAAGTTCAGAGTGTCACTTACTTCTAAATTGTCTATTCTGCATGTCACCCAAGTCCATCTGGATAGTACTGTTTGGGTTACTTATCTGTTTTAGTAGCTAAAAATTTGATTTGCTCAACTGGAAACACTCAAAAAAATAATTATTTTGATCCAAGTCACATTTTTGTCAGGAATCTGGTGCATGACAGTCAGGATCCATGTTTTTTTCTCACTCTGTAAGAAAGCCGAGCTACATTCTGAAGTCAAACTCAAGGGCCTTAATTGTAAATATGTTAAAATTCTAGTCTGACTAAAACAAAGAGACCATTTATAGGTATGAATTCAGAATGTTTTCTTGTTTCTATTTTCAAGAATAAAGAAGACTCTGAATTTCTTACAAAGACTTGCTAAAACAAATGCTGTTTTCAATCATACCACATAAAGGAATTCCCCATCTTTCCTAACAGTTCTTGATCCAGAAGTGACGATCACCCATATCTTTTTCTAAAACACTCAAAATTTCTTTATCTTTCCTCTGTCTCCCTCTTCCTCCCCCCACCCTTCTCTTTTGTAGTCCTAGGAATTAAACAAGGATTTTCTCATTGAGCTGTATCTTTTTCTTTATTTTGAGATAGGGTCTTGCTAAGTCACTAAATTGCCCAGGTTGGGGTCAAACTTATAACCCTACTGTTTTAGTTTCCAAGAGTGTTAGGATTATGGGCCTGCAGATCAATCAGGCCCAGAGTGTCACTTACTTCTAAATTGTCTATACTGAATGTCACCCAAGTTCAAATTTTCTTTGTATGCATATATTTTAATCCTTCCTTCCTTAAAGGGTCTATGTATGTATGTGTCTGTATGTGCCTATGTACGCAGACCTTAAGTATTAACAATAGCAGCAAACATTTACATAGCTTTTCGTTACGTGAAGTACTGTTCTGAGCGCTTTGCATTCATCAACTCACTGAGACTCTGCAGTCATTCTTACTGTATGAAGAACTATTATCTTCATTTTAAAGATGAGGAAAAGGAGGATCTGAGAAATTAGACAAGTTGGCCCAGCTCATACAGCTGGAAGTCATCAAATCTGTACCCTATACCAACTCTACACTCTTAACCTCATCCCTTGTGTGAACTGAAAGTCTTTAAGCCTGGCAAGTATATCACCTTGGACAGGTCACTCAATCCCTCCAGATCTCATTTTTCTTTTTCTTTCTTTTTTCTGGTACCAGGGATCGAACTCAGGTCCTTGTGCTTGCGAGGCAGGCACTGGAACCACTAAGCTAAATCCCCAGCAAGATCTCATTTTTATTCACAAGTAAAATGAACATGTTCCACCACATAAACTAAGACTCTGTGTTCTATGGCCTAACAGCCCTTGAACAACTACAAGAGATCCTCATGACTGTATGCTTTGCAGAGTTGGCTACACGCTTCTACCCTGGTCTGGGGAGCAGCAGCATTTTAGACAGTAATTATTCCCCTAACATTGCTGCTCTGGCCAGGTTCAGAAATCTTTGGTGCTAAATCTAACTGCACTTTTCATTCTGAATCTTGCTACTCTGCAGCCCTGGCTACAAAACAATACCCTGCACCTCTCTGGTTCAAGGACTGTGCTGTTTGTCCTCTGTTCCTGGGCTCACCCTTGGCCCTGTCTGCTCTTTCTACACTATATGCTCTCTCTGGACAACCTGACCCACATTCATGGCTTCAGATATTTTGTACTTTGCTGCTAATAAATTTATATTTGAGCCCTGCTCCTCAGATATTTTGTACTTTGCTGCTAATAAATTTATATTTGAGCCCTGCTCCTCTTCCCTCTCTCCAGAACCATCGATTCAACTGCCTAGGAGACATCTCTACCTGGAGGCCCAAAGTCACACCTCTGCACACCTGGCGCTGCAGGTCTGACTGCACTGCTTATTCACTCACTTCTCTCTGCCTTGTTTCCCAAAGATCCCTCTTATCTGTCCACCTCGATATCCTTTCTCAACCTCCCCACTCTCTTTCTCTATTCCCCACTTCCATTAAGACCCTCATCTACTGCTCATCTGAGTTTCTTGTAACTACCTTGTCTTTATCTTGCAGCTACTTGGCCTGTATCTACCAACTACCTTGCCTGCCTCTGGCCAAAAGCCCACACTGTGGCCAGGTGACCTTTATAAAATGCAAATCAGGTCAAGGCCACATCTCCCCTTACAAATCTTAAACAGCACTTAGGATAAAGTACCTATAAGAATCTTTTCAGTTTCTCCTCTAACCTGACCTCTCCCTTTTGTCCATTTCTCTTCCATTACTCCGTGTGGCCCTAAACTAATTACAGCATCCCCAGTGGTCTGTGTTTACCCTCTGCACTGCTCTTGCCAGACTAGGGGCCTTCCCACAACACTGCTACTCTCCAACATCTCCTCCAGCCTTCTCTGCCCGTCTGTGCCACTTTCCCACCTCTTTGTCAAGTTCGTTCTCTTACGGACATTCTCTTGTACCCGCGTGGATCCCTAGAATCACAATATTCACAATAGAGAGATCCTCATTTCTCTGAGCTAATAAGTAAGTTCTTTGGGGCAGCATCACCCTTGCCTTTGCCCCCAAACAACTAGTTCAAGGTCCAGCAAATGGTAAATGCAATGAATGAATAGAGAGGTACACAATTTGGCAACTCATATAGACCTATCTGTGGACTATAGAAAGATCCAGTTTAAAATAAAGAACCAAACAGTAAAACTATTTCCAATATCAACATGATTTGCTTTCCTGTTTTCAATTTTTATTTTATTTTTAATTTCCCAGATGAGTAAATAGGATCTGCGTGGTAACTGATCTTTGGGCATAAAGTTCTGTTTCTCAACAACTGGAAGTCTTAGTTTCCAAAATATTGTAGTAACTCCCTGCTTACAGCACCTAACATTAATTCCAGCTTTGTGCAGAATTCCAAGTATTGACTAGTGGCTTAAGACAAGGCTTTTGCAGATAGACTAATTGGACCTGCTCCTGCCTCTACCATTTAGTGCTATATGATCTTGGGTTAGTTACTTAACAAGTTACTGAAACTTGATTCAATTTCTCATCTGAAAAATGGTGGTTATAAGTGAGAGACCACTTCATTACTGTTAAGATTTAAGATTAAACAGACTATAACAAATGCAAGTGTTCAATAAATGTTGGATATTATTTATTATTTTAAACTCCTCTAGGAAGACTGTAAGCTCCTGAAAGCAGAATTATTCATTTCTACAGCCCACCTCTCCAATACCTTGCACAAAATAACAAAGCAGCTGATATTTGTTGAACAGATGAATATAATGAAGTATTCACAGTAAAAAATGCATTATCAATTATGACGACTGCTAAGAGCAGAATTGCTCCTTTCCTTTGAAGGCATGTGGAAAATGGGAGCCACACAGCATATTAACAGTTTCCCCTGCTTATGGAGGGGTGGAAGCTCACTTAACCTTTACAGAATACTAGGGATTCAAAGACATCAGACAGCTGCTGCTGGAGGGGAAGACCAAAGAACTGGGTTGGCTGAGCCTCTGGCCTTCCCATTAGAAAGCTGCCTGGCCTCGGGACAAGGATTTTTGCCTCTCTTACTGTGCTTAACTTCATAACAAAAGGTAGTACTGTGACTTCTAAGGACCCTTCTAGCCACTGTAGGAGTCTAGGGAAACACCAGATAAAAATTAGGCCCAGAAAGGTGCTTCTGGAGTGGAAGAACCAAATCAAACTCAACACAGGAAGTATCAGATGACTGAGAAGTGGCCCCGTGAGGCATGACAAAAAAGCAAGGTTTGATCTTTCTTTTTTTTTAACATGCTTGATAAAAATATTTGAACTTATAAAATCAAAAGAACAAAAGCAATGATGGGTGTTTACTCCAAGTTTCTATTTAATTCTCATCAGCCTACAAGCTTTTTGAGGGCAGTGGATATGCCATACTAAGTGGCATTGCTCAGCAAGGTTGTTCACCACAAACACATTTCTTCTTGTCCTTTTTTGTTTTTCTTCCCGGGACCTATGGTTAAACTACATTTTTCAGGCTTCCGTGCAATTAAATGTGGTCATATGACTAGACCTCACCTAAAGACCATGAGTAGGAATGATAGAGATCATTTCCAGGCCAAGGCATTTTAAAAATGGCTGCTCCCCTACACTCTCTTGTGCCCCATCTGTCAACTGAAACAGGCTACAATGGAAAGCTACAGCGGGGATTGTGAAGTTGCAAGACAGGGGTGTGGGACCCAGAATCACGGCATGGAGGAAAATCACCTACTGACCAGAAACAACCTATTTTGGAATAAATGTCTATTTCTTTTGAGCCATTATTTGTTTGTAGGCTTATTTTTTTTTTCAGCTGCTAACATTAGTCTAATTAAAAGAGAGGTTGACCTAACTCACATGTGTAGATCATTAAATGAAACTACTGAGTACCTGTAAGGTAAAACTTGGTAGGAAATGAGACAAATAAGATTAGATTTCTCTTCTCAGTCTGTGGACCAACTAATGGTAAACATACAGAAAAAGACATATGACAAACATAATGCCTGCTGCTAAAGTTTGAAAACAAAACTGGAGGCATGATGATGTGTTTGGAAGAAAGAAGATAGAGAAGGATTCTCAGAGGAGTTGGCATCTGTGCTGGGCCCCAAAGGTTAAACAGGACTCCAAACAAGTCAAATGGTGTTGAAGACCCAGAGAAAGGCAGAGTGTGCATTTGTTCACATTCAACCTTATTAAGTTTTCTTTTACTTCGTCAGTGTAAGTTCACGGTGCACTGACTTTCCTTTCTCAAACTGGTAGCAAACAAACCTTTGTTTTTACAGTACTTTCATTAACCCTACCTTTTTAATGTAAAGTCCCTGGATGAACGTCCTTAGGAAGTGCAGAAGTAGGTGAGTTTGAATTATAATAACTCTTTCCTAATAAAATTCTTGAAGAATAAACTTGAGACAGTTACACTACTTATGATAGCTGAGGAGCCATGCTCTTAGGAATCAACAGGGCCAATCTAATTTTTGACACTATCAATTAGGCACGTGTCACTGGCTTACAAGGTCTAACATGAAGCCCCAGATTTACATGAACATTTCCACTTTAAGAGGAACATCCGATGATTCAAAATTCTACATCCCCTCTTCATAGCTAAGTGGCCCAAAGACTCAGATAGTTAAGCCACTTCCTCCAAAAGTCCGTATCCCTTCCTCTTAAGAGCACAGTCTCTAGGGGGCAGGTAGAGCTGGGGAGAAAGACTGCACAAAGTGTGCAGTTTCCCCAGTGATGAGAAGAAGGATATGGGCATCAGAAGGTTACCTTGTGGCAGGCAGGGCACAATCTCCAGTGGTCTTCCTAATGCCAACTCAATGCTATTTTATTGATATCCCAGATGAAAAGGTAAAACAATATCATTTTGCAGGCCCATTCCATTTCAAAGGACTTCAGCAAACTGAATGCTTTAGACTTGAGAGAAACAGCAACTCAGGTTGCCTCACTCTTGCCCAACACTAATTAAATTCTGATTCAGAAACAAAATCCTTCTGATCTTACACCAATTTATCCTACCCCAGCTCTCAGTAACTATCCCCCCAAGAGGAGGAAAAGAAGAGTAGGGAAGCTACTTAAAAGTAAAACAACTCTAGAGACGGCTGGAATTAAGTTCCCCCTAAAAATCTAAGAAACACTGAAGTTGCCAGTCAATACTACTGGTCCGTGAACACAGCAAAATGCCGGCACCTGCCACCCGGAATCTGGGGGGGCCCGCCCGCCTGCCTGCCTGCCTGCCTTCCTTCCTTCCTTTCTCTTTTTAAATTTGGTGAATGTAGCAGGAAAGACTGAGAGATCAACTGCTTCACTGGAAAGAAAGGGAAGCTCCAGGGTAGAGAAACAAGAAGCATCGTGCCTATCGTTGGGTACTTTGTGCATCTCCTCTCTATACACTGAAAGGGCTCTTTGTGTCACACACACACACACACACACACACACACACACACACACACACACGCACAGCGAGTCTCAGCTTTATCGGAGAAGGGAGGGGTAAGAAGGGTGATTTTATTATCCCTCTCCCCAGTGAGTCCAAGTAAATCCCAATGGGGCCCAAGCTCAGTGGCCTCTTTCTGGCCCAGTCCCCTCCGCCTGTGGCTGCAGAGATAAGAGAGGGGAGGAGACCAAACAAAAACAGCCATGGATCTAGGGAAGTGGAGAGGAAATCCAGCGAGTGAGCAAGGAAGGGAGGAGAAAGGAGCCCGAGGAGCAAAAGGGGTGGGGGACAGGGGAAGAGGAGGGAAGGCTCCGGCACAGGGGAAAGGGGAAGGGTGGGTGGGTGGTGGCACAGGAAGAGTGAAAGGGAGGATGGGGGAAGTGCAATGGAGGTGCCAGAAATAGGCAGGAGGATGCGCTGGGGAAGGCGACGGCCGCCAAGGGAGGAGGACGAGAGGTGAAGGAGTGGGGCAGGGTTTGGGTGGGGAGGGAAGCAGCACGGGGCATCAATTATTAAGTGATTACATCATCCCTGACATTAAAACAACACACACAGCCCGGGTCCCCGCGGGGGGCCCCCGAAAGGAGGGCGGGGGCGGAGTCCGGGCCAGCCTCTCGCCCAAGCCCGTTCCCAAAGAA
>NW_022900926.1:70038251-70050041 GCF_012274545.1 Fukomys damarensis
CCGCCGAGTGAGCTGAGCATTACTGTGGCAGCCGGCATCCTGGCTCGCGTGCAGGGTAGGGTGTGCGAGAGGTTGAGAGGTGGAGGAGGAGGAGGTGCGTGCGTGTTTTAAGGATTGTGTGGAGTGGCGAGTTGGTGTGATAGGGCTGGAAGGATGTGTGTGTGTGTGTTTGTGTGTGTGATATTACCTACGATTCTGCTTTGAGGAGGGTTGAGCAGCCAATAGAGATTAGCTCCTGCCATCTACCCCCAAACTGAGAGAACTTGCCTCGAGGAGAAAGGACTCCCTGGCCTTTCCACTTGAGGGTGGAAAGATAAGGTGTTAGAGGGATGATTGCAGCGTGTTCTCTGGTCAAGCTGAAACAAAGTGAGGAGCAAAGTAAAAATCCCGTCTCCAAAACCTGGAAAAGCTAAAGAGAACCATGGAAAAATCAAAATGAAAAACAAGCAAGAGAAGAAGAAATAAATCTCATTTTATGAGTCTACTTTTGTGGACACACATATACATTGCTTTTGAGAAAGAAGTCTGAAGAAAGTATTGAAAAACATGAAAGGGACAGGCGGTCCCTAAGGAACCCAAAAATCACAGAGTAGAGATTTCTGTGTACATTTTTCCTCCAGATCATGTTTAATTGTAGCTATTGGTTGCCTTTGGTTTCTTGGGACATTCAAACCTTTCATGTTCTTTCTCCCTCTGTCTTCACTGAGTCTGAGGTTTTGCTCAGATTTTCCTTGATGAAATAATTGCCAGTTTAGTATACAGTTGGGAGTGCATCAGTCTTTATTTCCTATCCAGCGTTTCTATGGCAGGATGTGAGTTCATAAAAAGAAACACTTTGGCTTCCTGATTTTCTTTATTGGTAATTCCTGTTTACTAAACATTCAACTTTAAGGCATGCTCAGAATCATTTTTCTTAATGATTTTGGCAAGAATCCTACCCTCAGCAAATCTAATGTTCTAAGAAATAAAATTGAATCAGCTCTGGCTTCTCAGCTCAAAAATCTATAATATTACCTTCCTGCCCACTATTTTTTTTAACCTTTTAAAAGTATCAGTCACTTCTGCTGACTTTTTTGTTTTTATACACTACTATTTTTTAAAGTTGCTAATATTTATTAAACATTCTCCATTTTATGGATGGGAGAAAGAATTAACTTAAGATAATAGTATAGGTGGTTACTAGTTTTTCTTTTTAAACAAAATGATATGTGGGCCTGGGGTTTTAGCTCAGTGGTAGAGTGCTTGTCTAGCATACACGAGACCCTGGGTTCAATCCCTAGTACCACAAAAACAAATAAACAAAATGCTAAATTAAATTGGGTGGTAATTCATCCCATAGTCCTAAGAAATTAAGCCATATCTAGATGAGAATATTTCTATACAAAAGAATATGAACTTCATCTACAAGAACTACTTATCTCAAAGAAGAGGGTTCTTTTTCCTCTCTACTAACCTAGTTTCTCTGTCCTAGGTTTACTTGTACTGGCACGGAGAGGCAGTTGTCTAGAGCAATGATTCTCAAACTCTGTCTTGTGTCAGAACTGTCTGAAGAGGCTGTTGAAAGGCAGATTGCTGGGTCTTACTCCCAGACCCTCTGATTCAGCAGATTTGGAATGAAGCCAAGGATGTGTGCATTTCACAAGGCCCCAGGTAATGATGCTCCTGCTGCTGGGCTGGGTTCTATATCTGAGAACCACTGGTATAGAGCTGGCTTCTCCAGGGCAGTAGATCATAGACACACATGGCTTTTAAGTACTTGAAATGTACTTCAGTGCTTAAAATGTGCCTCCTGCAAATTCAGATGTACAGTTAGTGTAAAACGTTGGATTTGAAAATTTTAGCATGGAAAGAAAGAAATGAAAATGTTATGTTGGTTGCATATTAAAATAGTAGTAGTCTGGATATACTGGGTTAAATAAATTATATTAAAGTTCATTTCAGTGGGGTCTAACCCAGTGCCTGTGCATACTAAGTAAGTGCTCTACCACTGAGCTACACCCTTCTTTCACTTTTTGACATATATATGTAGCTTGCATTATATTTTTACTGGACAGCACTGGTCTAAAGTTGTTTTTTATTTTAGCTCCATAATGACTATTGGGAGCACATTGATAAAGCAAGTGATTTATCCTTTCTGAACCTTAGTATTCTCATGCTTATAATGGGGAAAATAGCAAAACTGATCTCTCACTATTCCTGCTAAAACTAAATGAACATGCATGCAGTTTATGCACACCTTTGCCCTTTTTAAACAATCTTGTACTTTTAAGTAAAACCTTTCCCAGTACATAGATCTCCTTGAAATTTTGTTTACTTCATTCCATCCTTCATGAAACAGAAAGTAGGTGGAGTAAGTCATCCCACTGGTTATAGTTTCTTCCAAAGGAGTTACTTGTTAGTGTCTGTGCCTCTAATAGCTGCTTGATCTAATTAGTGGACAAAAAGAAGAGACAATAGGATCAGAATGACAGATTACCAGTTCCCATCAAGACTCCACCCTGTGCTTTGTTGTTCTTTTCTTACCTTCCTTTGTGTCTTCTCTTCTTAAGTGTCATTTTAAATGGATTTGGCCTCCTCAGGAGGATTTGCTAATGGTCTGGACAAGTGTAGAGCACTGAAAAAGATTTGGAGACTATTTAATGTTTGATCTACTCTGCAGATCTCTACAGAGAACTTGATTAAAGATCCAAGATACTATCCATAGCCTGTGTAGGATACATCCTATTGTCCTCTATTACTAGCAATTTTTGTTTTCTTGTCTTTTTATAGGCAGCTTCTATTATACAAATTAGAATTGTTCTGGAATTTCTCTTTTATGTTGTTATTGTTATTGGTTATTTTTATTTTGGGTTTTTTTTCCCCATCTTAAAGTTTTTTCTCTCTATCCTGGCTTTATTTTGTATCATCTAAATTTCCCGTTCTTTGGATTTCAAAGTGATATTTTCTTTATTTTTAATTTTATTACTTAAAATATTTCTTGCATTATTACTTTTTATTTTCAATCTTAAGTGTCAGTTCAACAGCAACACATGGCAAAACTAAGACCTTTCAATGCAGTTTTTAAAAATCAACAAGAAAGTAAAAATGAACACTCCAAGTAAAAGATATGCAAAGAAAATACATTACCAAATTGTTGGTGATGTGAGAGGTAGTTCAGCTGCACTTGTATCCAAAACCAAGCAAAGGTATTGTATTAACAACCTAGATGGCTGAAGAGCTAAAGGATGTAGAGAGGTGGATACGACACCCACATGTGCTAGTAGTCATTGGTATGACTTTTCTGCCGGGCAATCTGTGAAGATCCTTTTATAAAGTGTATACTTTTACCTAGCAATTGTACTTCTGGGAAAGAACCAAGGAAGTTTGCAAAAATATGTGAGAGTAATGGAAACATTTTTTATAATACTGAAAAGTCCACTAATAAGAGATTTGGTATGTAAATGTGCTGTGTATATAACAGAGTACTACTACTTAACCATCATAACAATGATGACTATGATATTAACTTATTTATGACATAAGAGTTTCACCATAAATTAAGAGAAAAATTGAACAATGGATTAGTACTGTGTACTGTTCATGTATATGTGAATGTTTGTATATTGGTGTGTGTTTATACATATATGTCTATTATTTTTAAATTATCTTTGTAATTTTCATAGAAACATATGGGTACATACAGAACAATTATAATAATGATTTTCTCCAAGTTATCAGATTATGGGTCAACTTCTTTTTCTTAATTTTATTAGATTACAGGTCAACTTTTTCTTAATTTTTTCAACATTTTTGCATTTGGTATTTATTGTGTTATTAGAGAAAACAAAAACTGGTTTTAAACTTGTTTCTTCCTCTACTACTTTAATTTTTCCTGTTTCTCTTCTTCTTCTCTGCTATTTTCCCTCCTTTTTGAAAGAGGATTGCTCTGGGGTGGTAGCCAAGGGCTGTGAAGCCTTTGGCTCCATCCACCCACAACCACCCTTCCAGCTTTGGAGGGGTTCTGAGACCTGTCCAAGTGATTCTCATAAAACTTCCCCTGAGTGTGGGATGTCACTGGGAAACTGGCCTCAGGGCTAACCTCTCTGTACCTGAAACACCTGGTGTACTGTTTAATTCTTGCAGACACACTAAAGTTCTTAAACAAAGACTTGTACAGTTTTAAATGCATGACTTTCAGAGAATAGCCAATAGATTTAGGGCATATTGGGCCAAGCTTACACAGAGTCAGCAGGAGATGATGCTGTGAAAACTCATGTGAGAAAGACATGCCATATAATACCCATGCCTGAGCTCAGGAAAGGTAGGAGCAGGTAGTGTTAAACCTGCTTCTAAAGCTGGGATTCTGGCTCCACTTTCTTACCACTTTATCTTGTAAGTTCTGTCCACACTGGACAGGTGATCCTCCTGGCAGGCCACTCCTTGGAGGGGATGTCTCTACAGCCCCCTTCTCACTTAAAAAGGTGGTAAGTGGGCTGACCAGACAGGGGTGTTATAAACATGGTTTTGGAGTTAGGCATATGAGAGCTGATTGCTCTTTGTGTATTAGGGTCAGTACTGGGAAAGCTAGGCCCATTAAGGGGAGGAGAGGCCTGTTTCCCAACCCAGTCACAGAGAGGGTAAAAGGAGTGGTGCTGATTAAAGTTGAATTCCTTGCCTAACTCCACAATGGAGGCATAGGTTATCATCTGGTAGAGTTCAAGTGTGTGGAATGGACCTGGGTCAACCTTAAGGGTCTATGGAAACACTTCTGTTGTCAGAGTTAGTCAGTAGCACTCCCACGGGGACCCTGAAGGAAGGCTCTTCCATCATAAGGTGGCCTGTCCCTTCTTTCATTTGCACTGTAACTAGCTGTACCTCCTCCCCTCATTCTTCTCTGTCTCTGGGCTTCCCTTCATGCAGTGATGGTCCTTTGTAGCCTATCTACTAAAAAGCCCCACTCTGGTGACAGTAACTGGAGAAGACGCCTCCAGACTCCCCTGTTTGCAGGGACAAGTGGTCAGGCCTGATTATCTTTGGGGGGGTTGAGACTAAATTGTCACCCCAGAAAGACACTCAAGAGCCAGCAAGTGCTTTGTTTTGTTTTGTTTTTGGTACTAGGGATCGAACTGGGGACCTTGTGCCTGCAGGCAGCAGCACCATTGAGCTAAATCCCCAGCCCCAGCAGGTGCTTTAAAAAAAATGCAGCAAGGTTTCTAGTATGCTCTCCATGATTCAGATCTTTTTCCTTTCACAGCCTTTTGCGTTTGTAAAGAAGAAAGATATCTCAGCCTTTAATTAATTTAGTGATCTACATCTGAGAGGTGGATCTTATAACACGTGCCTTGTCACTTTCAAGAATTTAAACACTATGTCTGTCAGATTGTCAAAAAAGAAGAAAAAATTATTGTTACCAGTCAAGATTCTTAGTTGCAAGCATTACGAATGGTATCTGGGGCCAGGGATTTAGCTCAGTGGTTCCACCGCCTGCCTTGCAAGCACAAGGACCTGAATTGATCCCTGATACCAAAAACAAACAAACAAACAAACAAACAAAAGAATGGTTCCTGGTTTAAGGAGAAAAAGAATTTATCAGAAGGAGATTGAGTGGCTCCTACAATTAATAGGGAGACTTGAGACCTACGTTCAACCAGCAACCAGGGATCACAACCCTGGGGGCAGGTCTAAGAATTGGTTAGGACACCTCTTCAGGGACCTTCACACTGCCAGAGACTTCTGCCTCTGCCCAGAGACACTGCCACTGGATGTGCATTCTGAACCCTTTCTTCACCTTTGCTTCACTTGTTGAAGATTCAAATTCCTGAGTGGCAGCATTCAATAGGCTGATCATACTCTTGCTATCAGTTGGGGCAGGAGGTACTGGGGAGGAAGGAGCAGCGGAGGGTATTTTATTCTTTAGTTTCTGTGAAAAGAGGGAAGGTCTTGCCTCCATTCAACTCAGATAACAGGACTTTCCTCAAAAGGAAGAGAGCTGAGGTGCTGGGCCAGGATTTTTAAAAATGTCAAATGTCCACTGCAGTTGTTCGCCTAAACCTCAGTGTTCCATGACTGAATGTCACTATTCATTTAACAGGAGTGTCTTCTTTGCCACTCATGTTTCTGTTCCCTGGAGAGAAGATAACAGGCATTTTGCATCCTTATGTTCCCCAAGTAAGGAGAATAGGCTGAATGTTTGATCACAATGTCCAACAGAAATGGTCTTTTAACTTTTATGCTATCTATATTTCCCAGGGGATAGGGTTACCTATCTCCAAGAGTGAAGGACAGGTCCTAAAGGGATATGTGAGGAATGGAAAGAATGATGGAAATTTTGCTCTTTGTCCTACCCTGATAGTCAGCAGAAGAGGTTCTGTGGGTCTTAACTTCTTCCTGATTATTATCTTTCTTCATGTAGGAGACACTCTTATAATGGCGGCCCTGAACACAATGACTCCCCTTTGTGGGAATAACTCTCAACTTGCAAGAGTGGGCACCTGAAGTGACCCTGCAACACCCCAAGGTTAGACACTTACCTCAGAATGAGCCAAGTATTGCTTATTGAGAAATCAAAAACTGAATCAGAAATATATGGACCTGAGTGCATTAGTAATAAAATACCAACTGCTATAACAAACAATCCCCAAATCTCAACAGCTTTACCTAACAAGATTTACTTCTCTTTCTAGTCACATACAATTCAATTGAGTGTTGGTGGGCAGCTGTTCACAAAGTGATTCAGGAACCCAGGCTCCCTTCAACCAAGATTTCACTGGATTCTGTTCACACAACTGGGAAACAAGGAAAGACAGAGAATTGCATAGAAGCCTTAGGGGGGGTCAGGCTTAAAAGTGACACAGTTCATCTCTACACACAGCATTCTATTGACCCAAACTAGACACCTGACCACACCTATGAGCTAGGGAGCCTGGAAATGTAGTCTAGGTGATTCCTAGGAAGAAGAGGAAATGGCTTGGGTGAATATCTTTCCTGTATCTAACATTGGATGATCATAAAGCTGAGCAGTGCTCTGGAGACAATAGACACATTCACATAGACACAAAATACAATTTACATTTCATGTGGGTATAAAATATAAAAATTTAAGGTAAATTTAAAATGTGGAAGTGATATCAGATATCCTCCTCTAAATTTCATTTTGAGCATTACTTTACTAGCTTGGCATTTTGTTTGATTTCATATTGTAGCAGTCCTTGTCAAGCAAGATACTAAGAGAGCAAGGGATGTTTCTGCCAAGATACATGTCAGATGGCAGGGATTTTATGTTTGCGTCCATCTGTTGTTAGTATAGAAAGGGCAAAACTTCTTCCAGGAGAAATCCTAGCTGTAATTTTCATCTCTCACTTTTGTCCTCATGGATATACATTGAAAATTGTTTGGTGCACCTTACTTTTTGCCCTCTCCTTATTTTCCCCAGACTAGTAAAAGAGGTTTCTAAGCTGTACTAAAGTGGAAGATGACAGGGAAACTAACACTTTCTACTGGGCTCGAGTAAACCTATTTTAAGGCCAAATCCATTGGAAGTATCTCAATTTATTTAGCTTGTAACTTATTGGTAGACATTTAAGACATTTCCAGTCTTTTGCAATTACAAAAATGGTGAAATTGTGTCTTTTGTGTACATAATTTTGTACATGTGAAAAAATGTATGTGGCCACCTTGAACATAAGAAGATATACATTGGATAGGTACTGAGATACCTTACCGAGTCCAAGATGAGACACAGATAGACATATTCTGTGAGATTTCTGTGCATGAAAATCTATATATTTGGGTCTGTCAGAACTAGTAAAGGGAGCGAAGGAGGGCAGGGACAAAGGGAAAAAATGAGAACCAAGACCTGTCATGTAAAGGTACAAGATACTAATAATGACTGTAACTGTACTGTATACCTAAAATGTACCGATAAACTCAATTTAAAAAAAAAAGAACTAGTAAGAACATAAATAGTTACCTGAGATGTATGAATTTGGCACACAAATATATTCACAGTGTGACTGTGGAACTCCAGATCCCTGTTACATATTACAGGTTTAATTTTTCTAGCTTACAAATTAATTGCCCCAAACTTTGAAAGTCCCAGACCAATCTGAGGAAGAATATGACCCGCTCACTCAAAAGAGTAATGAAAATAAAGCAGCCAGAGAATATCTCAGATGGACTTGAATTGTTGATGAGCTTATAGAAATTAAACTTATTTTAAGTCAGGAGAATTAAGTTTACTAAGAATGGCGTTTTTGAAACATCAGAAAATAAATGGAGTAGGGTGGCACAAACCTGTAATACCAGGACTTGGGAGGCTAAAAAAGGAGGATTATCAATAGTTCATGGTCAATTGAGGCTATAGAGTTAGTTCAAGGCCAGCCTGGATTATATTATGAGACTCTATCTCAAAAGCTAAACCAAAATCAGAAAATACTTCATACTAGGAAAAAACTTGAAATTTATTTCATCTTGCATGTAACATTTTTTAATAAATTGCCTTTGGATAAGTTTAATAAGTTGCCTTTGGAAATGTGTTCCCCAAACTCTTCTTCTTTCCTCTCTCCCAATTAAAAGAGAAACATCCTATCTCTCTATAGCCTGAAATTAATCAAGGATATTCCTTTTACCTCCAGTACTTAGTGTTGTTCTGAAACTTCTAGTAAATTCAATAAAACAGAAAGAAATTATATGCATAAATAATGAAAAAGACAAAATTCTTATTTTTCCTATTAATATAATCCTCTACCTGGCAAGACTAAGAGAATCAATTGAAATACTATTAAAACTAATAAATTAATGCAGAATTGGTGCCAGAGATATCCAAAGATATCCAGGTTAGTTTCTAAAAACAAGAAGTGAAGTTAAAATTGTACATAATCCAAGTCACTCTTGAAAATTCTTCAAGTTGCCTCTGAAGTACAGTATATATGGGGGCTGTACATACAACTCCAGATGCTATATCTGTATATTTGTATAAAATATGCAGTAACTTGAAGCACAAGCATATATGTAAAACGTTTTAACAGTTATAATGTTTACATGCCAAAAACTTGTATTTGAATATGATGTTATCTGCCCATAATTCTCTGCCACACACAAAAGAATGAAAAGTTTTCTTGTGGATATAGTTATGTCATAATTTTTTAAAAATCCTATTTATAATAGAACCAAAACTACATAAGGGGCGTGTCTTAGTTTGAGTTCTACTGACCCTGAGATGAAGATGAGCGTTAGAGTTGTTTATTCAAGAATGATCTGGTGTATCACAGTCTGAGAATGAGCATGGGAGATGAAGAAGGGAAGGAAACAGAGGATGCTTTATTAAGCCAGTCCTCCTGGGAGCAAACAGACTGCCCCTCCATGGGAGCCTTTTGGGACACGCTGTTAGAAGACATCAGAGTCATTCCAACTGAAGGAAGAGGAAGCTGGGTGTTTACCTGCTGTATTAGATGGGGCTGTCTATGGAAACAGAATGTGTAGACACAGCACACACAAACATCACATGATTTATTATAAAGAATTGGCTCCTGAAGTTATGGAGGCTGAGGCATCTCAGTATCTATTGTCTGCAGTCTGGAGACCAGTGAAAGCTGGTGGTGCAGATCTCAGAACCACAGGGCTGCTGGTGTAAGTCCCAGACAAGAACGAGAAGGTTGATGTCCTAGTTGAAAAAGATAGACAGAGAGTAAATGCCCCCTTTCTTGACCTTTTTCTTTTTTCAGGCCCTTAACAGACTGGATGATGCCCGCCCACATCAGGAAAGCAATCTTTACTTGGGCCACTGATTCAAACACTAATTTCACCTGGAAACATCCTCACAGGCACACTTGGAACATTGTTTAATCTGCATCCCTCATGTCCCAGTCATACTGACACATAAAGTTAAGCATCTCATACACTTCACTCATTGTTGTCACAGGAGACTGTTATGGCTTATGTCTACCATAGGTGTGTCCTCAAGGCTGATAGGTGGAGCTTTTGGGAGTGACTGGATCATTGGTGTGTGATACTGGATTAGTCCAGTGATTGGTCTAGCATAGTTCTGTTCATGGATGATGGACTTACTGAAGATGGAAGACCCACCTTGGGTGTGGGTGGCATCAACCAATAGACTTGCAGCCTGGATGGAATAAGAAGAGAAAGAAGAAGGAAGGCTGCCTCTTGCCTGCATGCTATAAACTGTTTCTCCTGTGCCAGGCCTCCCTGCCTTGGAGCTGGCCAACTATGGACTGGAACCTTTATAAACTGTGAGCTAAAATAAACCTCTCCTTGTGGGAGTTGGGTATTTTGTCCCAGTTATGAGAAAATAACTAAGGCGGGGATGTAGATTCCAGATTTTCATCTTGCCTTGCTAACATATAGCCAGAATAGATCCCTCATACAGATGTAGGCATGCACAGTAAGCTGTCCCTGAGAAGCATACGGGAACGTGGAGGGCATTTGGTGAATCAGGGCCTGGTGGTGTCTACCATGTTAGCCTATAAAGGACTGGGCTCTATATGTAAAACCAGATTTTTTATTGAGAATCTTAAATTAAAAAGAATTAAATTAAGAGGTGGACTATGTTCCTGGGAGGGAAGTCTTAATAATGTTAAGATTTCAATTTCCCCAAATTAAACTATAAATCAAATGCAATTTCAACTCAAACTCTACTGGGAATTCTTTCTTTTAAGTTTATCTGGAGGGAAAACATGTGAACTACAATAGATAAAAAAATTTTCAAAATGTTGAATATAGCCGATGGATATTGGCCTTATCAAGTAGTAAAACAGTGTGGTACAGATTCAGGAATAAACAGACAAGTAAAGGGAATATTGTCATGATTTCTAGAATCCAACCAAATACTTATAAGCATGTAATATGTATTACATGGGGAACTTCAAATAAGCCATAAATGAAAGAAATATTGAATAAATAGTGTTGGGATAAATTAAATTTTACATCATATCCCATAATAGAACAAATGTATTATAAATTTAAGGTTGTAATGTAGATAAAAATATTAACATATGAGATGAAAGAAAATGGAGGTGAATATTTATGAATTCATAATGGATAATTCTGGCTGAAGCTTGATACTCTGAATCTTAGAAGAAAGAGAAGACAGAATTGAGTACATAAAAGCCAAAACATCTATGGGCCCAAAACACCGCAGAAAAACCAGAGTAAAAGACAAAGCATTCATACTATATTTAAAGGGTTCTTGAAGTTTTTATAAATCAACAAGAAAATGTTAAAACACCAATAAAAATTAAACAGCAAGAGATTGACTAACCTGTTATTCAACAAACCTTTTTAAGAGCCAGTTGTATGGGAAGACTTGTGCAGGGACTGAGGATAACATGATGAGTAAGTAGCATGGTCTCTACTCCTCTGGATCTTAGGTTCTAATAAGTGAGAAATGATTGTTAAAAAATGAGCACATGTGCAATTAAAAGCTGTAATAAATGCTATGAAGAAGCCAGTTAGGACAGAGTAGCAGAGAATACCTTGACAGAGGCTTAGGAAGTCCCCTGTAAAGTGTGCTGTATGGTAAGTCCCTTAGAATGAAAAGGAGCCTCCTAACCCAAGGGGGCAGGAGGAACTCCAAGCTGTTTAGAGATGCGAAGAACAGAAAGGGGTTAGTATGGTAAGGGAAGGGGCAGGAAGAGTGCTGAGAATGAGACTGAAGAAAAGGGCCAGCACCAAGTTGTGCAGAATCATCTAGATTATGATAACGAATGTAGGGTTTGTTTTACAAATGATGGGAATCCAATGAAGGTTTTTAAGCAGAAGAATAATCTGATCAAAAAAAAAAAAAAAAAAAAAACC
>NW_022900926.1:70050210-70074295 GCF_012274545.1 Fukomys damarensis
AAAAAAAAAAAAAAAAAAAAAAAACCTCTACCGCATAGACAAGAGATAGAAGAGATGTGAGAGTATAAACAAGGTGACCTGGCTGGGAGTTTCTGTAGAGGTGTGGGCGTGGTGAAGCAATGTTGACCCCTACTGAGGTTTGCAGAGAAGATATGTGTGTGTGTGTGTGTGTGTGCGTGTGTGCAGAGATATATTTTTAAAAGAAAAAGAACAATGGAATATGCTTAAGAATGAGAAGGGAAATCAAGAGAGAAACCAGGGCTTACCTTCACGTTTCTTACCTAAGTAGCCCTGAAAGTAGTGATGACAATTATTCTTACAGTGAAGTCGGGGGAAGAGCAGGGGAATCAACATTTTCAAATCTGTTCAATTGGAAATTTCTCCCTTACATACTACTGGTGGGAGTGTAAATTAGTTTAGTCACCGTGGAAGGTAGTATGGGAGGTTCCTCAAAAATCTAAAAATAGAACTATCCTGATCCAGCTAAAGCACTCCTGGGTATCCATCTAAAGGAAATGAAGTCAGCATACAGAAGAGACACCAGCATACCAATATTTGATGCAGGACTATTCACAATAACCAAATTATGGTCAGCCTAGTTACCACCCATCAACAGATGAGTGGATTCAAAATTTATAAATTAGGAAATTGGCTGCTTCCAATATTTTATATATATAATTATATAAATTATATTAACAAATATATATATGTAATTACAAAAGAAGAATGAAATCCCATCACCTTGTCATTTCCATAAAAATATATGGAACTGAAGATCATTATGCTAAAAGAAATGTCAGACATGAAAGACAAGTATTGTGTTTTTTCTCACATGTGGAAACTTAAAAAAAAAAAAAAGATGACCCCAAAGTAGAAGTACTATCAGGGACTGGTTTGAGAAAGGGTAGGAGGTAGTATGAACATCATCAATGCACAATATCAGCATATATGGAAGTGGTACAGTGAAACTACTGATTTGTATAATTAATAGAAATTAATTTTTAAAAGTTATTGCATTTTAACATGGAAATTCCTGAGACAAGTTGAGATATTGTATGAGTCTGCAGCCCCGGGCTTTGGAAGTACAAATGTGGGAACTAGCATGTGCAGTAATCAAAGTCACAGGGTGTGAATGAAGATGATAGCACCTGACTCGCCTACAGGGGCAGGTCGAGGAGGGCTCTGTGAAGGAACAAGCAGAAGCAAAAAGGTCTCACCGTGCAATTCAGACTGGCCTTGAATTCACTGTATAGCCCAGGCTGGCCTTGAACTCGTGGTGATCTTCCTGCCTCAGCCTACTGAGTGCTAGGGTTTCAGGTGTATATCATCACTCCTGCCTTACATGATACCTTGGAAGGCAAGAAGAGAGTGTTTTAGGAAGAAGTGGTAAATGGTATAAAAAAACTATCCTACCAATAGGCTTAGATAAATGAGATCAAAAAATTTATCCCAGAGTTTGGTGAAGTGGATGGAGGCCACTGGTGATTTGTGGGAACAGGATGAGAGGCCATTGGCAACAGTGTATAGAAATGTCCCTTAGCATCCAAGGGAGATTGTTTCCATGCCCTC
This sequence comes from Fukomys damarensis, assembly GCF_012274545.1. Lineage (NCBI taxonomy): Eukaryota > Metazoa > Chordata > Mammalia > Rodentia > Bathyergidae > Fukomys > Fukomys damarensis. Next base: position 70,051,780 of record NW_022900926.1, read on the forward strand.
ATGGATACCTAACTACTGGATATGTGAGCAGATGCTCAAGTCCTTTTATAACATGATATAGTCCTTGCATATAACCCATGCATGCCCTCCCTGTACAGTCATCTCTGGATCACAGACACAATACAATGCTGTCTGTAAATAGTTGTTATACTGTATTGTTATACTGCATAGCAAGAAGGAATATCTGCACATGTTCAGAGCAGATGCAATTTTAAAAATAGGTTCAGAATTTTCAGTCTGCCACTGTTGAATCCATGAATGTAGAGGGCTAACCATAACCTCTTTAAGGAGTTTGGTGCTAAAGAAAGTCTACAACATGCATGACACAAGACCAGAACACAAAGGGCCATTAACAAATTAATAACTATTTCACTGAGTGGTAACTCATAAAAGGCAAGTTAAACAGAACAGTGAATCTTTTAAAACTGTTAAGCTAGCAAAACACTGAATATGTTCAGAGAGGAGGGATGTGATCCTCCACATGCTATAACCAGGGGTTGCAAATTCGAAGGACATTTTAGTTTTCTGCTAATCATTTCAACATAGCAAGTTCATTCCCAAGAACGTGTCTGAGGAAATAATTATGAATGTGGGCAAAAAAGGTGACTTTTTTGTCCCAGAATCATATACAATAATGAAATGTTGGAAACACATGAAATGTCTCACAAGAAGAGACTAGTTAGGTTATAAAACAAATGGGATTTAACGCTATCACATAAGAAGTCTAGAGATAAGTGGTTGCTGGTGTGGGTTCATCTTAGGGTCACCAAGACATTGTCCTTTGTTTTATTTTTTATTTAAAAATATTTATTAGTGCCTGTTTGCAGTACATAATATTTACCTTCTTTGTGTGGAGTAGTTACATGTACGTAACACATCATAATTCATTTTTTTCATCTCCTAGCCCCTCCATCTGTTGATCCCTTTCCCATTTGAAAACAATCTCACTTCTTTCTATTATCTTTCATTGAGCTCTTTATTTATAATTTGGGTTTCTCACATAAGATAAACCTTGCAGTATTTAGGTTTATGTTTCATTTATTTCACTTAACATTATGGCTTCAAGGTACATTCATTTTCCTACAAATGACTCAAATTTATCTTTCTTATGGCAGAGTAGTACTCTGATGTGTGTGAACACCACATTTTCTTTATCCATTCATTTATTGATGGACATGTAGGCCACTTCCAAGATTTAGCTATTATGAATTGTGCTATAAAAATGGGTATGCATGGATCACTGAAATATAATGTCTTTAATTCTTTTGGGAAGATACATAGAAGAGGAACAGCTGGGTTACATGGAATTTCTATTTTTAGTTTTTTTAAGGGATATCCATTCTGATTTCCACAGTAGTTGTACCAGTTTACATTCCCATCACCATGTGGATGGGTTCTTTTTCTCCAGCAACCTTGCCAGCACTTATCATTGCTTAATTTCTTAATTATTGCCATTCTTTCTGGGATAAGATAGAATCTCAGTGTGGTTTTAATTTGCATTTTTCTAATGGCCAGTGACACTGAGCATTGTTTTATGTATTTACTGGCCACTTGCACTTCTTTTGGAAACTATCTGTTCATTTCACGTGCCCATTTTTGTTTGGGTCTTTTATTTTGTGGGCTCTAATTGTTTTGAGTTTTTTAAAAATATATTCTAGATATTAGCCCTTTGAGGAATAGCTGGAAAAAATAATTTACAATTCTCTAGGTTGTATTGTCACTGTTGGTTGTTCCTTTTGCTGTGCAGGTGCACTTTAATTTGATATGATCCCATTTGTTTATTCTTGGTACTCTTTCCTGTGTATTCAGGTTTGTGTTCAGAAAGTCCTTACCTACATCTATGACTTCAAGAGTTTTACCTATTTTATCTTTCACCAAGTCTCTTTTAACATTTCATTCTTTGATCTATTTTGTTTTTGGTTTAGAACACAGTGAGAGATATATGAGTCTGAGTTCAATGTTCTGCATATAAATAGCCAGTTTCCCCAGCACCATTTATTAACAAGATTATCTGTCTTTCAGAGTATGTTTTTGGCCTCTTTGTCACAGATCAACTAGTTTAGTGTATTTGAGGATGTTTTTGCATTCCTTATTCTCTTCCACTAATCCTTGTGTCTGTTTTTATGCCAGTACTACTCTGTTTTTATCACTGTAGCTTTTTAATATAACATCAAGTCTAGGATTTTGATGTCTCTTGCTTTGATCTTGGTATCCAGGATTGCTTTTGCTATTCTGGATCTCTTCTCTCATTTAAATTTTAGGATTATTTTCTCCAGTTCTGTGAAGAATGCTAGTGGTGGGTTTTTTGTTTGTTTTGTTTTGTTTTTTTGTTTTTTGGTACTTGGGATCAAACTCAGGACCTTGTGCTTGGGAGGCAGGTGGCAGAACCACTGAGCTAAATCCCCGGCACTGCCACTGGTGTTTTGATTGGTATTGCATTAAGTCTGTATATCAATTTTGGAAGTATGACCATTTTTACTATATTCATTCTGCCTATCCAGTAATAGGAATATTTTTCCATTTTCTAGTGTCCTCTTTGATTTGCTTTTTAAGAGTGCTGTAGTGTTCATTGTAAAGATAATTCACTTCTTTAGTTAGGCTAATTCCTAAGTACTTAATTTTTCTTGGTGCCATTGTGAATGGTATTTTTTTCCTAATTTCTTTCTCCTTGGGTTCATTACCAGTGTACAGGAATGTTATTGATTTTTATGTGTTGATTTTGTATCCTGCTACATTACTGAATGTAGTTATTAATTCTAGGAGTCTTTGGGTGGATTTTTGGGGGTGTCTTCTATGTAGAGGAGCTAGACATGAATCTTTGTATCCCTCTGTTTTGCCATCCATGGTATGTTAGCTTTTTGTCTGAGGAATAAGCTCCTCATAGCTACAATATGGTTGCCACAAGCTTCACAACATTCAAATGCCAGAAACACCAGGGTTGCTGGGAGGGTTGTTGGATCAGTGACAGCTAGGCAAGAAGTGACCTTTTCCTTTACACATACCAAGCTTTTTACAAGGAAGAGAATCCCCCATCCCAAGCAAAATTCCCCTCAGGTGGTGGTAGGGAGTGGGAAATATTCCATTACATCTCACTAGAAAGGATGAAATCACAGCTCATTTCTCCCTAGACTAGAGCCACAATGACCTTTCTTGATATCGAAGTTTCCTGGCTGAATATCTGAATGAAATAAAGAATGTGTTGGGTAAGCAACAATAGTCTGCCAGTCTCCTCCTCATGGCCTCTGAGCCAGAGCTCTTCCCTTCTCACATGATGCTTGTCCCCCAGTGCTTCTGTCCTTTCTATTTCCTGCCCATTTTTTGAAGCCCTCTGACAGGGATGCTGCAGACAGGGTTGCTGTCTTTATACTTGAGTCTTTATTTGTGACAAATCTACTTATTAAAGAAAATAAAAAAGAAAAACTATTATATCTTTTTTACTGACCCTAGAATTCCAAACACCGCCCCCCCAAAAAATCCATTGACTCCAATGTTCAATGAGTATATGGGTTTGCAGCCAAGCTATTAAAATTTCAATATGACTCAAAGTTTATTGAAACTTGTATAGTGGTCACACACATCAGATATAGGAATCTCTTTTTGCAACCTTTAAAGAAAAGTGAGTAAATTCAGGTTATTTATTAAAAGTTCTCATATTTTGCCAGAGCCCACACTAGAATGAAGGAAAAAAAAATCCACACCTTCTTTTCTCATCACATTGTTAGGCAGAGTCTTCTTTGTTTTTGGGGGAGTAATGGGGATCGAACTTGGGTCCTTGTGCTTGCAAGGCTGATGGCTGAACCACTGAGCTAAATCCCTGGCCCTTAGGCAGAGTCTTCTTATAGTTTAATTTCTAGTGCTTTTTATGCTCACACATACTGTGCGAGCTTGTACGCAAACACAGAAGGGTCACTGAGGACACAGGTGTGGTCCACCCAAGCTGTAAATTTTGGTGTCTGTAGAAAAGCAGAGCTAGAACTTGAGGCAGGTCAGCAATCACAGGCAAATGTTTGATTTTTTAAAGTTATCAGAAGCCTCTTACTTTGTATAGGACTTGGCTACCAGAAGGCCCAGAGTACATAAAATTATTTTAGAAATAAGATCATACCAGTTGCTTCAGCAAGTACTGTACCATATTTTCCCCAACTAGCAAAAGAATAGTTGAAACTATGATTCTTAGTAGCGCTTTGCTAACGAACAGCCGTCCATGCACTTAATTATTGATTCACTGGAAATTTCTCCTCTCTTTATCACCTATCTTACACTGTCCAATATTTTCAGTTTTTCATAGCCACAGACTTGGAGTCTTGCATACATTTCTGGCAAATCTTTCAAGAATCAGAGTTGCTTCGGGATCTATTCTTATAAAATCTAATAAGAGGGTTTCCTTTTTGCTTACCCCATGATGTGTGCTTTTTCATTCTTTGTGTTCCCATAGCCATTTCCACCCTATCTTTCAAGTTACACAATGCAGTGATGAAGAGAAGGAAACTGGCTGAGAATTTTGAGGACTGGAAAATTGGGCCCACGCCAAAAAGTACAAGCCTGACTTCCCGTTTGCTCATCTAGTTGCTCTGTTCACTGAGTACTCAAAAGGCTGAGGCTGGATGAGATAGGAGAGTTATCTTTTGTCAACATGAGCAAGCAGACACACAGGGGCGCACATTTTGAGTAGCATTATACAATATGAGGTAAAGGTGCTCTGAGTGTTAGCAGATTCCTGAAAAATGATAAGGTTCGGAAACAGCAAGTTGGTCTGAATGTTTTAAAAAATATTTGTTATAATTTTTTTACCTGAAACTCTTGTTCTGTCTCATTTCCTTCCTAGTTCTTGGCATTTTCCTCCTCAAGCCTATCTTCTTTTGTTTTCAAAAAAGGAAGACTGTGGCTTCCTATTTAACTAGATACTGTACTTAAAGACTAGCTGGGAGCAGGATGCTCTCCTCACAGAGGAGGAGGGGCTCCGGCTGGGAAAGCCCAAGCTTCCGCTACAGCAGAGCTGAGAAGGGCTTTGCTTTTCAGAGCTGCTCTTCCCTTTTGGAGCAGGAGAAGGAGGATCAGAGAGTGGAACTACCCTCACAGCACTTCTAAAAACTGCTTCAAGCTTTACCTCTCCTGGACTAAGGCTAAAATACTGTATACAATTTGGTGGCCCATTTTAGTTAAGCCCATTAAAAAACAAACAGAAAATGGGTACCCATTCCAAGACTTAAACAAAAGCTTAGAACTGTGGCTGCCAGGTGATCATTACAGCCATCACTTTCCTTTCCGAGGAGAAGTAGCCATACTCTTGCTCACACGTTTGGGAATTTCAGGCAAAGTACCCAATTAAATACTGGCAAAGTTGCTGTCAAGATTACCTCTAGGAAATGGTCCTGGGGCAATAGCATGTTGAAGGAAATTTTAGCATTGGCTTAATATCCTCTGTTCTGTTAGAGCTTTTTATAAAATCACTTCATGATTTTCATTTTTAAAATAATCCAGCTTTTTAACTGTTGTCAGTATACTTTTTTAAATGAGCACGTTACACTTACATAAAGATAAAGAGAGGTAAAGAAAAGCATTAGTGAAAATTCCTTGTTCTGGAGACCCCTCTTACCTATCCCAAGACTAAAATGTCGTACATGTCCATTCAGATAGAAAGGGGGCCATTTAGAAATAGATGGATTTAAATTTAAATGTAACGTTACAAATATGGATTCATTTTATTGAATTCATCTTCTTCTTTTTTCTGTTTTGAGATTTCCTCATTTGCTTTTGATTGATGGAATAGCTTTCCTAAAATGAAAAGGAGCTGTGTGCTGTACTTTCTAGAATCCCATTGTTTCATCTACTTCCTGAGGTCTCCCTCCCACAGGACTGCATGCATGGTTTCAATGAGATTTCTTCTTTCTGTTACAATTTCTGCATGTAAACTGAAAACAAAAAATCATGCAGGTTAGATGAACAAAGGCTTAGAATGGACACATCCCCTTCTATTTAGAGCCCTGAACACAAATCATGGCTTAGAAGAAGGGGGTTGGGGAGGACAGATGAAATTCATGGGCTTAGCCTCATTCAACAAATAAATACAGAAAACTTGAATATGGATATTGTGGATATAGAAATATATTGTGGATATTTAAAGTATAAATGTGGATATTCCCTTCTGGGTAATAAAGCAACATCATAGTGTTTCTTGGTTTCTACAATGGAAGTTCTTTGTTGAAATAATGTAAACCTATTTCTTTTGCAAAATCATATGACCATTTATGGGCCCATAAGATGTTTTTCATTTCAAGGCCACTATATGAGTATTTTGATAAAGTCTGCTTCATTAGTTATCTCTCTTCTTTATGTATCTTCAGCCTTTCTATTTATTTATTTATTTTTTTGGTGCCAGCATTGAACTCAGGACCTTGTTCTTGTGAAGCAGGTGCGGTGCCACTGAGCTAAATCTCTGGCCCCGCATTTTTCATTATATTCATTTTTCTTTCCATCAAATAAACTTTTTATATTTTCATCTTAAACAACAACAACAACAACAAAAACCTCCCTGCCCTTCCCTTAACATCTAAGACCCTTCAAAAGGATGGTCTTCTTCAGGTTACCAACCCTCCTGAAACAAAATCCAACAAATACACTTTAGGTAGCCTGTCCTTGCCTCCAGTGTCTTGGACCCTGCTGGAATTCTCTCCTCCTTGAAACGTTTTTCTCATTGAATCTACAACTTCTTCTATGTTTCTTCCCTCACATCTCCTTTGTTTCTTCTCACCATCCTGTGTGCTCTCTTCAATTTCAAACAGCAGCACGTTCCATGTTGGGACTTCAGCCTTCTCACTTCCTTTGAGATTGCATTTAAGCAGTCAGATATCTAAGTGTCCATTGTAAATAAAGCGGTGTTCTTGCTTGCTGGAATTATAGGTAGTGGTAGTTACTTTTACATATGTGTTCATATCACTTAGGGTTCATCAGAGGAATATTTCATTAAAAATATGATATATAAAGGATTACAAAGTAGGCTTACAATGGCTGCCTGCAGAGTCAGGGTGGTAGAGTACAAAAGGGCTGTTTACTCTGGGGAACCAGAGGATCCAATCAAATGTTGGAAGCCTGGGGCTCCGTGCAAAGTTCCGTGACAGTCTGCATGGGGAGACTGTGGGGTCTGCCCTGGAAGGTTGAATAGGGCCCTGGAGGTCTAGAGGTGGAATCCAAAAGCAATGGCAAAGATTGGAGCTCCTCCAAAGAAGCAAAAGTGAGCTTTCCTTCTTTCTCTTTTTATTCTATCCAGGCAAAAAGCCTACTGGGTAGTGCCATCCTGGAACCACAGTGGGTCTTCCCTCTCTAGTAAGTCAGTCATTGAGTCATGGCTGGAAATGTGCTAAGCTAATCCACTAGACATTTCTTATACAAAGTGACACCTCATTTAACCATCACAGTGCCAATAACCAAACTAAAAGTCCAGCCCAAGTGTTTCTTTAAGTATTAGATTAATAGAGCCAACTGCCGCTGGACATGTCTACTTACAGGCCTCAAGCCACCTCAAACTAAGTGCATAAAATGCAGAATTATTTCTCTTTTCAGCCATACTCCAAATCTCCTTCTTGGAAAGTCACCCAAGTAATCACCCAAATTAGCAAGTCAGGAGAATTTCATAGCTCCTTTTTCTTCTTTATTTTGTCCATCTAATTTGTCACCTGGGTTAGCTATATCTTTTTATTATGACTAGAATATGCCCTCAATTCTTCCAATTCCCAATGTGTCCACCTTAATTCAATCTGTATCATTTGTGGCCTAAATGGTCTTCCTGCCTTTCTGTTCACCTTACTTCTCTTCCCAATTTCTGAATACTGTTAAACCACAAATGTGATCATGTCACTTGTCCACTTAAAAGCTTCTATTTATTGTTGGGTCCTAGATGGCATACAAACTCCTTGGTGTGACATATTAAGCAAAATACTAGGCCCATGTAACAGATTGCAGTGCTTGATCCTTCACAAGACTTCCATACCAGCCAGACTACTTTGTTTATAAAAACATATATTACTATGTTTTTATAAGTAAGGGCTAGCAAATTTTCAGGCCTTTTTTTCTTTGCCTAAACCGTTCCCTATTCCTGAAATGCTCTTCCTTCTCTCACTGTCTAATCCTCACTTTTTCCTGAAGACATAGCTCTGTGTCAGGTAGACCAGGAAGCCTGTAGAAGATGATCTACCACTGTGGCTGAGACACTGCCCCATGAAGTACCTTCTCATTTCGTGTGTTATGATCTCACGTACTGGAGAGCCTCAGTAAGTGATTTTGAACAAATTAACCAATGAATGAATGATGAACATAACCTAATTTATTTTAGAAGTGTAATACTAAAAATCGTACTGGTAATACTATAGGAGGTCTCAGTGAATGACTAACCTATAGATGAAGGAACCAAAGCTAATGAATAAGTGGATCTCACGAGTCCTATTTCTTTTCTCCTCTCCATGCTTTCTGAAATCTGTGTTTCTATATTTCTCCATTGATTAAAGTGAAGTATTGTTTTGATGAAGGTTTAACTAGAAAGCAATCAAAGTTATTCAAAGATATTAATATAGTGACTATCACAGAAGACACATAGGATCTTTACTACTCTCTGAGGCTCAGTCCATTGCTACTCAATGTACAACAGGCCCTACCGTTATTTTGCATGTCACTTTTATTTGGTAGTATCAGTATTTTAAAACTGTTCCTTTTTAAGGGAGCAGATAATAAATATTTTTTCAGGTAAAATTTTGATCCATCCTTTCATTTGTACTATTTTCCTTTTAAAATCATCATTGTCATCATCATCATCACCCAGAGAACAGCACCATAAACAAAGATTTCACTGACACATTGGAGAGAAGCCAAAAATCTACACTATAGGTTAGAGGGCATATGTTTAAGAAGCAAAAAAAATAATTTGCCATATGTAATCTAGGAGAGAGGCAAAAAAACAAGGATGTAGTGATTTATAGATAACTAAGAATTGCTAAGATGAAAAGGAAGAATGATTTTGAATGTGGTCAAAGAGATCAAGACAAGCAAAGAGTGAAGTAAGAAGAAAGTATATAATGTGTAAAATCTATGTTGGTAGACAAATTCAGCAAGGAAATGAATAAATTTATAAATGTTGAATATTTACTAAGTGCCAGGCACTGTATCTAAGAAGGTTCCATGTACTTTTAGCTTATTTAATCCTCATAAGAACCTAGTAAGAAAGGTATTTTATGATTGCAAAGGAAAAGAACAGCCCTAGAAAGGTCAGGTAACTTGCTTTGCACAAAGGCAAGCTATTTAGTATTCATAGTAAAATACTAATTAGAATTTATAAAATATTTACATTTTTCGAAAGAACTTCCATACCTGACTTCATTAGCTGTCACGATAGGTCTATTACTCTTCCTGTTTTCAGATGAGGTTAAGACTTTTCTATGGTCACTTGATAAATAGTACAATTGAGTTTTGACTCCTTCAGCTATAGCATGCACACCTCCAAGAGCACAAATCGTAACTCTAAGTGGACAGAATTCAAAAAGACAGGCCTGAACTCTTCTCCACTGCTTTTATTTTCACAAAGACAGGTATTTGCTGTAGGCTTTGTTGAGATATTATTCACATACCATAATGAACTTTCACTTCAATTGTATACATCTGTGATTTTTATTATATTCAGAATTTTATAACCACCACCAAAATGTAGTTTTGGAACATCTTTATCACCTCCCACTCAAAGAAACCCCACACTCATTAGCTTTCATACATTCTTCACCACCCCTAGTCCCTAGCAAGTACTAATCTGTTTTCTGTCTCTATGAATTTATCTACTCTGAACATCTCATATAAATGGAACCATACCATATATCCTCTTTCATAACTGGCTTCTTTCCACTTAACATGTTTTCAAGATTCATTCTTGTTATATTCTTTCTTCATTCTTTTTTGTGGCTGAATAATATTCTATTGTATGCTTACCACATTATATATATTTACTCATCAGTTGGCAAACATTTGAATTATTTCTACTTTGGTACTATTATGCTATGAAAACACATGTAAAATATTGCATGTAAATATACATTTTAAAAAGTAATTATTGTTAGAATTGTCTTACTGGCTAGTTCTATAGAGGAGGGTCCCTTGAAATATTCTGTAAAACAAATAGACAAATTCTGGGCCCAGTAAATTTGGCCAGTATATCATAATACAGTCCCCTGCTTTATCAAATCACACTGTACAAGAGGAACAGAGAAAATCTACCCTAAGGAAACCTGCTTAACGTTCCTGCTCAAGGTTCCTCCAACTTCTATAATGGTGGGATCTTCTTTCTTAGAACCTGATTTACCTTCTAAAGGACCAGAGCATTATGAAACACATTTTGCGACATGCTACCTCAAATATTTAGCAAAGAGAATATTTCAGAAAATGAAGCTGAATGTTTGGAGTTTGTTCCAGGATACTCTCTTTCTTTAATCCAATCCAGCATCTTTGCATATGAAATACACATTATAATAATAGATCTAACATTATGGCCCCATTTCTATTTTGGGTTGAGGAAAATAGGTTAAAAATTTTTCTTAAAATATGGCTTTCTTTGATAAAAATAATCGTAGGTTGCTCTAGCAGCATCACCACCTGTCATAACAGAACTCAGTGTCAGTCAGCCACCAGTGACACCAGGAATGGAGTCTCCTTTGGGATGTAGCTAATGCCTTTGTCATCTCTCTGATTTCTCTCGCACCCAGGAGAGGATTTGGTGCACAATAGGCACCCAAACTGTTGATGAAGAGGTGGGTGTGTATTACAGATTTGTATGCTATCATTTTACACAAATAAAATTGTTACCCAGCATTTTACAGAAAAGGCAGCCAGACAAACAAACAATAAGCAAACAAAAAGGCCCAGAAGAACTGTGACTTGCCTAAAGTAACACGGCTACTCTCCATACAGCACCTTGGCTGGAGTCATATCCTCTAATTTATAATTTTGTATTGTTTCTGATATGTACAATTTAGGATTGGAATCTTAGTTTTTAATCTAAATTTCAAATGAAAATTGAAATTGTTTTGCACTCTAAAAAAAAAAGAGAGAGAGAGAGAGAATTTAGCTTGACTTGTGCTAAAAGGAATTGTGCCAAGAAATTGAGGTCAGTGTTTCCTTTCCTTGAAATGGTGGAATGTGGGAGAGGGAGTAAGCACTGGTCCCAGTTGGAGTCTGAAGCTTCCAGATCCTAAGCAGTGAAGAACTAAGAGAAAGACGAAGGCCAAGTGATGAAAGCTGAACTGCAAACATTCTGGAGCACTGTGCTGGGCTGCCATGCATTGCATTTTCAGCACCACTTATTTATACACTGACTGTTCGGAGTGGCAAAACTATCTCCAAAAAATACATCTAAATACAACCCATGCTAAAGAGGCTTGAGAAGATGAGCAGCTTGTTTTTCTTTTGTGAGTTGACTGGGTCACTAACCTTCACTACTGCATGCAAAGATAGAGTGCAGCAGTGCAGAGCTGTACTGTCTGTGTGTTATGGAAATCTATATTAGAGTGAATTAGACACTCTGAGGGTAAAGGGCCTGCTACACTCTTGTTTACTAGTATTCATAAGAGTACTGTGAAAATGACTTTGCTTTAAAATTGTATGGGAAGATGCTGAAACTAAGCAATCGCACGAATCTCCTGCCTCAATACCCTTGGCTGTTTTAGATAAAATCGTGAAATTCCTACAGAAGGAGAATTTCAAGTCAGCAGATTTTGCATTGTTTTTTAGTCATTTTGTCTATTTTCACTTGAAGTTATGATAGGCCACCTAGGTCCTTTCCTGGACCCCCATCTTGCCCTCTTGACCTGAGTTAGAATGTGAACCCCTACTTTGGTTTTGATTCACTGCCATGCTAACCCAGTGTACTTCCCCTCATATTTAATTTTATATTAGCACACTGTACTTCCATTCTATTTTATTTGGATAATAATAGCAATTCTCCTAACATTAGCATGGTGCTTATCTTGGTGTTTAACATATACACTTGCTGAAGAGAACTGACTACCTAAAACAGCAGATCTTTTTCTGAGAATGGGAATCAAGAGTGGAAAATGATCTTTTTACCATATGTTTGTAGAAACCCACTGGCAAGGAGGCTCTGTAGATTACAAACTGAGGCCAGTGTCCTTCCTCTTCCCACCCAGTACCTCTGATCTTTGACTCTGGCCCACCCACCAGCAGGCGAGAAGGATTCAGTCCTTACCAGTAGAATTAGCAAGACTTGGCCCAGGGAACTGGGCCACTTCAACCTTAGCACCTGGCCTCTCATGACACTCCCGTGAACATTTTCTCAGCAGTGTGGGGTGGATCTTGTTCTTTTTTATGCTTCTCCGTGCTGGACAGTCTTCCTTATTATTCTGACACCACATAATTTCACCTAAACCTATGTTATGTGGTGTCGACACCTAATATAGCCCCTTCTTAAGGATGACTTTAAAATATGTGGAGGTGAGAATCCCTGAGTTCAAAGCAGAAGAAGTTTGCTTTTGGCCTGTTTATCATTGACTCCTTTGTGCAACTCACTTAACTTCTGGGGCCTCTGTTTTCAGAAGGGCAAGCAGGGTGAGCTCCACAGCTCCAAAGCACTCATGGAGTTGTTGGGAGAATTCTGATAAGAACTAACAGACTTGAAGAACTTTAAAATAATGACAAGAATCACAGAAATGCGGCAGACATTATTAGTTTTGCCTGCCAAAGTCATCCTCTTATAGTTTTAATGAAGAGATCTGCAGAAAGTAACAGTCAGCACTGAATTTTACACCTGCTAAGGCTCTAAGTACCTGGGCCATTTGCTTAGCTCCTGCTTTTCTTACCTCTGCAGAAATTTGTTAGATAGGAAGAGTGGAGAGATGCAATAAAACCTCTCTGAATTTTATTTCATGAAAAAAATTGGTCCTTCCTTGAAAAGGATGTCTTTTTGCTTGTTGTTAGAGTCAAATATAAAAACCAAACAACCCATAGTGTTCTTTGGCAATCGCAGAGCCTATAGTAGAGCCCAGTTATAGAGAACAGCTCTTCTCAGATGGCTGGAAACTTTGACTTCTTCCAGACCCCTTTGGTGGTCTCTGCTTTGATTTTCTAACCATATGCTTTAGCTTACTCTGGTAAGGCACCTCAATTCCTTTTGAAAATAAGCAGATTGTAAATGCTAAGTAAATAAAACTATGGGATGGGGGGTAACTACAAATTTGGCTATGAGCTGCTGTCATGAATTGTAATCTGTAACCTGCTGTGTCTTTTCCAATTCCTTCAGTACCTATGGTCCTTGTAATCCTGGATGCAATACCTTGGCCATGAGTGCACTAGGGAGAAAGTGTTCCAATGTTTCTTTTGGCCTAAAGATGGAACAGGTAGAGAAATCAGTGAACATTAGAACTTTAGTATCAGTTTAATCAGATTTCCTGCTTTCTGTCTTCTTGTGCATAACAGGTTGGAAGAAAAGTTGCTTAAAATATTAGGAATTATTCCCTAAATATATTCTTAAGATTAAAACTTCACCCACTCAATCACTCAAATCAGAAACTCACTCTGAACTTTTCCTCTGTTGTACCATCAGACAATCACTGACACTTTGACTTCTATGGTTCATGCCAGTGTTTTCAAGCCTGGAGGCACATTAGAATCACCAGGGGGGCTTTGAAAAATGTGATGCCTGGGTCTTACCTCCAGATAGCAAAGCAGTTGTCTGGATGTGGGAACTTGGTGTCAGTATTTTTAAAAACCTTCCCAGGGGGTTTTAATGAGTGGCCAGGGTTGAGAACCATGTGTCTAAGCTAGTTTTAAGCAATGCTATCCTTCTTTTGTGGTTCCATAGCCTCATCGTGTCTCTCTTGGATTAGTGAAATTGCCTCATAGCTAATTAACCTCCCTGTACTTTAGCTCTCTGTCAGCGCTATAGTTTATCTCTTGATAACACTAATTTGACTTTTTATTTCTGGTCTTCTGCATCAAAGGGGTACAAAAGGGTCCCTTTCCACCATATGCAGATTTTCTCTTACCTGAACGTTTATTAAGGAGTCACTGCATGTCAAGCACTGTGTCAAACATAAACATAGTATTTTATTTGCTACAGCAACCCAAGTGGTAGATGACAGAATTATCTCCATGTTACAGAAAAGGAATTGAGATCCCCAGAGGTGAAATATATTGCACCATCTTAGAGGCAGTAGGTGATAGAGACAGAGCCTAAATGCAGGTCTGTGTGTGCTCTTAACCATTGCAAAGTTTTACCACTTGTTCAAAGTAAAGATAGAAGAAAGAATGCATGGGTTTACAAGCTCTTCTTTTAGATATTTCCTAAGATATTGGAAGGATAAAAGATATTTAGGCTCACAAGTACAAAGAGAGTAGGAGAGAGGACACTAGTTGAATGATTCAATCATATCTCAAAAGACAGAAAAGGGATGGAGGAGAAGGGATGGGGGAGAAGGATGCACTTACATAAGTGTATCTAGGATGTTATGTCTTATAGGACAAATGAGACAGTGGTACCAACAAGGAGAGTAAGTTCATCCTGTAGCATTATAGCTCAGGAGCTAGGAATCTAGTAACAGTACCGAGGGTGGGAAGTCAAATACATGAGGAATAGCTTACCTTGCTTACGATATGGGCATAAAACCCCAAGAGCTGTTTACTCACCCCTAGGCAGAAGGAAGATTTGTTATTTGGAGAAATAGGAGCAAAGAGGCTCAGGACTGGAGACAGAATGCACAGCATGGCAGGAGTCAGACTTCATGCTGTGAGGGAATTAATTGCAAATCTGCCTGTGGAATGGTCTTACTCTACCTGGCCTTCTGGTGCTTTTTGACTGTAGGAAGCCTCTCAGACAGGACATCAGAGGACTCTTCTGGACAAATAGAATGGCTTCTGGGAAAGGATACGGGCTTATCTTGCATACTAGTATTTCAGAGTTCTCCGAGAGAATGATTTCCTAACCAATCATCCCAAAGAGAATCATCATGCAATGGGGCTAAGAGGAGGAAGCCCTGTATTAGTATTCTATTGTTGCTCTGATACATTGCTGCAAACTGAGCTTTCCATTGTTGCTGTGACACATACTTTTCAGTTCTGTAGATCAGAAGTCTGACACAGACCTTGTTGAGCTAACATCAAGGTCTGAATACATCTCCTTTCTGGAGGTTAAGGGAAATTCATTTCCATGCTTTTCTCCAGCTTCTAGGGACTGTTGCTTTCCTTGGCTTACGGTCTCCTTCCTCCATTGCCAAAGGAAGCAACATTGTCAAAATCCTACTCATGCTGTCTTCTCTCTGTTTCTCTTCTTCCAGACTTTCTGCTTGCAAAGAGCCTGGTGTTTATGTTTAGCTGGCTTGGATCATTCGAGCTACTCTCCCACCTTAAAGTCAGCTGATTAACAACCCAAAGCCCTGGCACTGTAAATCACCTTTGCTATGTTTTGTAATGCATTCATACCATATTCATAGGCTCTGGAGGGGGAGGTGTGGACGAGGAAAACCTGAGAAATTGCCACAGGGTGTCTAAGGAGACATGAAGAGGAAATGTAATGTGGGCTCAGGAACAGAAAAAGGGCATCAGTAAAAATTTACAAAATCTAGATTTGGATTAATTATATATATATGATCATTAATTATGACAAATGTACTACATTAGTAAGACATTACGTTATTAATTCGATTTACTAATAATTGGGAAAACTGGGTGTGGCGTATGTGGAAAATCTCTTTAGTATCCTGACATATATTTTTCTGGCAACCTAAAAATATTCTAAAATGAAAAGTTATTTTTAAATAGATAATAAAATTTGCCCCTGGAGGTTCAGACAGAATGAATGATATGATGGGGAAGAGGCTTTGTTTGATACTCTCCTTCTGAAAATTACATTTTAAAATCATGTACGTATACACATACTATTTTGTAAAAATATAAATATATATGTAGTTCCTCCTCTCTGCTCACTCTGCACCTTCCTTCTAGAATGCCTTCTTCTCATCTTTGCCCTGTAAATATTTCTTAACTCTGTAAGATCCAGCTCAGATGATGTCTGTACCAGATCCCCAATGAAATGAATCACTCCCCTTTTGGTTCACCCTTCATTTTTACCTGCTGCTATCATAATTATGGACACATCATTCTCCATCATTATTATTTGTTCAGTGTCTGTATGCCTACCAGGATGTGAGCTCCCTGAGGCAGAAACTGTCTTACAGCACCTTGCTCAGAGTAGATACTAAAGAAATATATATCTATATCTATATCTCAAGTTAATGACTGGGAAAATGAATCAATGGATCAACAAATAAACTTATGAGAGCAGCACTCTACAGGAGAACCACTGGCTTGTTTATGTTCTTGAGGTCTAAGAGTTTTCCTGATAACTACAAAGGTTATCATATCTGACTGTGAGTTTGGATCAACAAAATTACTGTCTTGGCACACACAGATAAGACAAGCTGATGCTTAAGCACTGAACTTGTTTGCAAAAGAAAAGTGTGTACGATGAGCTTAATACAAAATAGTCATAAAATATCTATAAGAAAACAAGGTAGGGTTTGGGGTGTAGCTCAGTGGTAGAGCATTTGACTAGCATGGGTTCAATCCCCAGCACCAGGACAACAAACAAACTAATATACACACAGGTGACAAAATAGACTTAATGATATAAAATATATTTTAAAATATTTATGCAATTAAAGGCAGTGAATAGTGTAGTATATAGCGAAATCAAACAGAAAATACCTCTGTTTAAATATTGCTTTGAATTCTTTGCCCAGTGTTGTTTCTACAACATCTGATTTCCTACCCTTTTGTGTGTGTGTGTGTGTGTGTGTGTGTGTGTGTGTGCATTGCTGGGAATTGAACCTAGGCAAGCACTCTGTCCAAATTTTCCACTTCTTCTGGAATAAAATCCAAAGTCTTTCCCAAGGCCTCTGAAAGGCTCTTTCTGTGTCTGGCATCCTTCAAGTCTCAGCTCAGATTCAGGGAGCTCCTCCCTGGCCATTACCTTGAATAGAGCCATCTCCAAGTTATCATCTGTCTTCCATCATCCTGTCTGTATCCTTTATAACATGCATCACCCCGATAATCTCCATGCTGATTTATTTGTTTGTTTTTCAGATCTTAGCTCTTACCTGTTTGTGTTTTGTCTATCTCCCTGCTAGAAAATAAGCACACCTTGGGCCTGTGACCGAGAGTTGAAGTGCAAGGACTAGCGCTTCATGCCCCTCTGAGGGGTCCTTGTAAGCAGACCAGGGTAGGGGCGCTAAGGGAAGGGGCTGCTTGGCTCAGTCAGTATTCTCTCTTCTGTTCCCTCAGTGTCTTAGCTGGAAAGGCAATGTCTGAGGAACCTATAACTAAGGATCCACTATTTATTTTTTTCTCTTGGACTATGAGCAGTCTTTCTCTGATCCATTACACGTGCTCTGATGTGTGATTTTTCAGGTACTCAGGAATACATCATGTGGAGTACAGTCTTCAAAATGCCTGCCAGGAGGCACTTGTAACATGGCCTGAGGATGATTTCCAGCTTTGTTATTTATCTGAGTATCCACTCTACGGCCTCCATACCATTTGTACGGACAGCAGAGAGAACTTCTAACAGGAAATATAGTTCCAGACCTGGTCCAGCAAGTGGGGCTGAGACAAAGTGTATACATCATCACACCTTCTGACAAATACTCTTTTGCTGTCATTTGCTGTCTAAAAGAAAGGAAGAAAGAAAGAAGGAAAGAAAGAAAGAGAAAGAAAAAGAAATGGGAGGAAGGAAGGAAGGACGGAAGAACCGAAGGAAAAGCAACAGAAAAGGCAACCATTCATAATAAAAATGGCAGGACATAAGTTTGGGTTCAGAAGGTAAGAGGAACTGGCTCAAACTTACAGCAGCAGTTTCTAATTGTCATTGCAAACATATGAATGGATATATTTTAATCAATGGCGTTAAAAACATAAAAAGAAAATAAGCATGGGTGACCTTCATCTTAAAAAACACTTAAAGGCATTCAGAGTCAAGTGATTTAGTGATGCTATCATATATCTAGTAAAACTTTTACATGTGGTAGAAATTCAGATTTGGCAGACGTGAAGACAAAAATAGTTTTCTGAACGAAGGAGATTCTTTAACACTGAGAACTTTCTGATGAGAACATAGCTCATGGGAGCAATCAAATTGGCTACAGTCCTTTTTCTGAGAACCTAGTGTTTGAAAATCTAAATAAATATTTGGAAGAAAGAAGATATTGTTTGCATTAAAATGTTTATAGCTATTCTATTTGTAGCAACAACAATAAACACAAAACAGTCTGGAAATATGGAAATCTCTACAATTGACAACATAAATGTAATTAATGTATTGATTTAATGTCAGCATCTAAATGGTAGGTATGAGAACTAGATGAACATGTGGGAAATTATATTTTAAATAACATTAAATGAGAAATATAATATGGCATCAAGTAGTGATTATAATTCTGTACAGATATCTTGAAGAACATAATCACATAAAAGCTATTAGAAGTGGTTATAAAATATTGGCTATTTATGGAAACTGGATGGCCCAGTTTTTAAAATATAATTATCTTGATGTCTTCTTATCTTCTACTATACTGTTGGTTAAATATATTCTAATTAAAAACTTCAGCAAGTAGAATTATTTTACACAGGTCTCACTACATAGTTCAGGCTGTCCTTGAACTCACTGCAATCTTCCTGCCTCAGCCTCCAAAGTGCTGGGGTAACAGATATGTGATGCCACATCGGGTGCAAATAGAATTTTTAAATAAACTCCATTTCCAGGAGTGTGAAGATTCCCCTACCCCCTTGCATGGTGAGAAAGAGTAAGCATTTAGGTATACTCTCCCTGCAAGTGTATCTGGGGCAGGGGAAAAAGCACCCTGCTCAATCCATGGCCAATTTTTAGACAGTGAGGCAACGGCTGAGTCAGAAATCTGTACCCTGATATCTTTTCTGCTTTTGTAACTAAATCCCATTTTTAGCAGAACTCAGAGTCACATGCAGTAAAAATTGCACTTTCTAGTTTCCTTTGTGTATATGTGCAATTAGGTGACAAAGTTTTGGTTAATAGCTTATAAAGAGATGCACTATGAATAACTTCCAAGAAGCATCTTTGAAGAATCAAGGTGGGTTTTTCTCCCTATTTCTAGCTCTCCGGAAAGCAGATATAGTGGCTGGAGCCCCAGCAATTCTTTGGGGAGATTATGATAAATGTTGCAGATAGCATAGTAATAGGATGTAACCTTGCTTTCTGAGATGCCTTGGAATGCTACTTGGACTCTGGCTATAGAACTCTAAACATTTTACATAAGTGATTAAAATATTGTATGTCCAAACTACTGTTAATTTGGGATTTTTACTCCCAGCCAAATTGTACAATTTTCAGTTTACTTAAGTCTATAACTTTGTTTCTTAATTTTAAAAAGAGCAAGTTAGACTAGGTTATCTACTTTCCTACTACTTTAATACTTCTCTTTTAAAAAATTTAATTTTGTGGTATATTTTGGATATACATAATGATCACATTCATCATAGGGAATTTGTATCGCTATATAGCTTGATTCTTTTTTCCCCAGTCCCCTCCCCCAACCCCTCTTCTCCTTATGTACAAAAGTTTTGTTTCCATTTTTTCCTTTTTATTCTTTTTTTCTTTTCCCTTCTTTCCTTTCCTTTTCCCCCACTCCAGTTCCCCTCCCCATTTGAGCATTTTTTTCTTATCTCACAATATCTATTACACATTTTAGTCTTCATTTACACTTTTGATTTCTTATACCAGAGAAACAATGCAATATTTAAACATGTGCATCTGATTTATTTCTCTTGAGTATGGTCTCAAGGTGCACCCATTTACCTAGAAATATCTCAAGTTTATCCTTCTTTACGACAGAGCAGTATTCCATTGTATTAAAAAAAATCACATCTTCTTTATCCACTCATCAGTTGACGAGTATTTTGGGTATTCCACTATTACAAACTGTGCTGCTATAAACATGAGTGTGGTTATACCACTGTGGTATAATGCTCTTAATCCTTTCAGGAAGATACCAAGAAGGGGATTAGCAGGGTCAAATGGAAGCTCTAGTTTTACTTTTTTTGAAGAATCTCTGTACTCATTTCCATAATCAGTCTGCACTCCCACAAACAGTGGAAAAGGGTTTCTTTTTGGTAGCGGGGATTGAACTCAGAAGGCAGGTGATGGCACCACTAAGCTAAATCCCTGGCCCTCAAAGGGTTTCTTTTTCCCCATATCCACACCTGCATTTAGAATTGGCTGATTTCTTGATAGCAGCCATTCTTTCGGGGGTGAGATGGAATTTCAGTGTTGTTTTAATTTTTTTTAAATTATGGGTAACTCAATGTTTATTTTTTATTTTTAAAATTGAGTTTATTGGTACATTTTAGGTATACAGTACAATTACATTCATTATTGGGATCTTGTACCTTTACATGACAGGTCTTGGTTCTCATTTTTTCCCTTTGTCTCTGCCCTCCCTTCACCCAGTGTTGTTTTAATTTGGATCTCTCGAATGACCAGTGATGCTGAACATTTTTTCATGTATTTATTTGCTATTTGTACCTCATCACCTGAGAAGTGTCTATACATTTCAGATGCCCATTTTTGGATTACGTCTTTAAATATGAGAGGGGTCTGATTTTTTTTTAGTTCTTTATATATTATAGATATAAGTCCTTTGTCTGAAGAACAGCTGGAAAAAATTTTTTTCCCACTCTGTGTGTTGTCTCTTCACTCTGTTGGTAGTTTCTTTTGCTGTTCAAAAGGTTTTAAATTAGATGAGGTCCTAGTACTCAGTATCATTCTTGCAATATTTTAATCTTTGTGATCAGGCTTTTGTTCATAAAGTCTTTGCCTATACCTATATCTTCAAGAGTTCTACTTTGTCTTCCAGAAGATTTAATGCTTCTGTTTTAATATTTAGATCTTTGATCCATTTTGATTTTTGTTTAGTGCATGGTGAGAGATGTGGGTCTAGGTTTAATCTTTGGTGTGTGGAAAGCCAGTTTTTTCCAATATTTCTTGAAGTCTAAAGTGCATATCTCCTATTATGTACCTGTTAATGATTAGAGTCTTTCCCTCAAGATGTATCTGGAGTTCAAAAAAATGTCTACTCACAAAAGGGAGAAAATAATTTACAATTCTTTTCCCAGTACACTCACTGTTAGTATTCTGGTAAATCCTGTCATGTTCTATAAATGTGCATTACACCTACTTTTTATAACCTGCTATTCATTTCACTACATTGCAGATACATTTACAATCCATTGTAATGTTCTTCTTTATTTTTTCAGCTTTAATTGAGTTTATTGGTACATTTTAGGGATACAGTACAGTTACATTCATTGTTGGGATCTTGTACCTCTACATGACAAGTCTTGATTCTCATTTCTTCCCCTTACCTCTGCCCTCCCTTCACCCCCTCCACCCCTCCCCATCTACAAACACTTTATTTTCATCTTTTCATTCTCTCACATTTTTTTCTTTTCCCTTTTTACTCTTCCCCTACCCATCCCACCTTCCCTACACCTTTAGCTCCTTTCTTCCCATTTCTAAATGTCAGTAATCTTATAGAATCTTATGCATTGTTGCAGATTATTCACACCAGGGAAACTATTCGGTATTTACACATATGTGACTTATTTATTTCACTTAGGAGTATATCTTCAATATGTATCCATTTTCCTATGAATGAATCTATTTTCTCGTTCTTTATGGCTGAGTAATATTCCATTTTATAGAAAAACCACAACTTCTTTATCCAGTTTCCAACGGATGGGCAAATAGGCTATTTCCAAGATTTAGCTATTACAAACTGTGCCACTATAAACATGGGTGCACATAATTCTCTGTGATATGATTCTTTTAGTTCTCTTGGAAAGATACCCAGCAGAATGATGGCTGGGTCAAATGGAACCTCCAGTCCAAGCTCTTTGAGGTATCTCTATATTGATTTCCATAGTGGTTGCACTAATCTGCACTCCCACCAACAATGGAGAAGGGTTCCTTTCTCCCCACAACCCCGCCAACATTTCTTATTGTGTGATTTCTTGATAGCAGCCATTCTTTGTGGGGTGAGGTGGAATCTCAGTGTTGTTTTCATCTGCATCTCTTGAATGACCAGTGATGTGGAACATTTTTTCAAATATTTTCTTGCTGCTTTTACTTCTTTGTCAGAGAAATGTCTGTTCATTTCGGATGCCCATTTTTGAATCATGTCTTTATATTTGGGGGGACTGATTGTTTTGAGTTCTTTATATATCCTTGATAATAGTCCTTTGTCTGAGGAATAGCTGGTAAAAATTGTTTCCCACATTGTGGATTGTCTCTTTGTTCTACTGATGGTTTCTTTTGAAGTACAGAAGCTTTTTAGTAAGATGAGATCCCAGCTGTTGATTCTATCTGCTAGTTCCCGTGCTACTGAGGATTTGTTCATAAAGTCTTTTCCTATACTAGTGTCTTCCAGAGTTCTGCCTAACTTACCTT
>NW_022900926.1:70077416-70131696 GCF_012274545.1 Fukomys damarensis
GAAATCTGCTTTTGTGTCTTGCTTAAGTGTTTTCTCATTTTTATTTTTATTGTTGGATTGTTCTTTAATTTCTGGGCATTACTTAAATCTTCCTAATATAGTTGCGTTTTAGCTTTTGAGTTTCTATTGACTCATAGACATCCTCATTTTCATAATATCAGAGAAAACAACTCTTTAAATCAATCACAACCCTTTATCCCAATTGATACATTCAGCAGCCCAATAGGATCAGGCCCAGCTTGCCAACTGACCACTTGTGGTAGTCATTAATGTATCACCTTTAACTCATGTGAATTAAATTAATTTCAAGAAGCAGCCCATAGTATGTTTGCAGTGAATATGCTTTTCAATATAGCATCTTTACCATTTAGAATGGGGGATTAGACTTAGAATGAGAGGATTAGATAAGTGAAAGATTTAGAGCATGTCTGAAGTGAATCCAGAGGTTGTAGAATTACCTTACTATCTTTCCAAAGCTATTAGCTTCAGGGGGGATAGAGAGAGTGCAGGAATAAGGACAAGAATATATCCCCTTAACAACAACAGGCGCTTGCCTTCTCTTGAAGGTACAGAGCCATGAGTGAGGTAAAATGACTGGAGAAAAGAACATAAAGAGAAACCCCTCCTAAAAACAAAAAATAATAAAAGAAGAAGTTTGAGTTAAGGCAGGAGCCAGAATAAAAAGGGAGATGAGGGACAATATGGTGGAGCAAGAGACTGAGTTGGAGAGAGAGGACAGAAAAAAGAAAGAAATTTTAGGGTGGAATGAGGAAAAGAAAAAAGAGAGAGAGAGAAAAAAAAGAATTTGAAGGGCCTCTTTCAGACTGTCTCTGTTCTCATATTATACCACATGTACAGCCATATGCAGAACCAAATCCCCTGGTCTCAGCTAGCCAATGGCAGTTCCCCACGACTGAGACTGAACACAATTCTATTGCATTTCCCCTGCCCTTTCTTTAAAGATGTTCAAAGTTGGGAGCTCAGAAAACTACCCTTCATGAGAACCTATGCCTCTGCAGAGTTGTTCTAAGTAGTGGCCCAATCAGGAAGTTTGAGAACGGGGTGGGGGGGAAGGTCATGGGGGTGTTTCAAGGGCGCCCACGCAGCTACCTTCCTTACTGGGTCTGTTGTTGCACAGTCCGGGAGGTTGCGCACCCGCCAGGTGACCTCAGGCAGGCAGGCAGCTGAAGAGACCCCCTCCGGGGTCTTTGGGTCCTTGCTGGGTGTGTGTCGCGAGTCCGGGAGGTCGCGCACCCGCCGGATGATCTCAGGCAGGCAGGCAGCTGCCATTGTAATGTTCTTCTAAAGATAATTTTTTAAAGAATTTACTTCATTCCAGTTCATGGATGATATGTTCTACTTAACCATCCTCATAGTTTTGGATGTTTAAGATATTTCACAGTTTTGTTGTTATAATAGCAATGTTATGTGTCTAGTTTTAGTCTAATCTTTGTACATTGCATTTACCCAATAACAAACTCTGTAGGATAAAATACAGGCAAACTTGTATTTTCAGATTGTGCCCTTGAACTCTTTATCTCTTCCACAACTATCCTTTTCCTTTTTATGAGAGTCTTATGTTCCCTGTAACTTTAGTAAGACTGGATATAGCTGTCTATTTATTCAAGTCTTGATCTATACTTTTTAAATTTTTTAAACTGCGGTAAAATGGGCACAACAAATAATTTTAGCTATTTTGAAACGTACAATTCAGAGGCATTAAGTACCTTCACATTGTTGGGCAATCAATACCATTATTTACCTCCAAAATTGCAATTTCATCTACTAAACAATTCTCCTTTCCCCATTTCCTCTAGCCTGTGGCAACTACTTTTAAACTTTTTGTCTCCAGCGTGACTCTAATTACTCTGGGTACTTCATGAGTAGAATCAAAACAGTATTTGTTTTTTATTTGCTTGATTTTTATGTTTTGTGATGGACTTGTTGACTTCATATAATGCTTTCAACATTATTCATGTGTCAGAACTTTATTCCTTTTTAAAATCTGAATACATACATTGTATGTATACATCACACTTTTATCATTCATCCCTCAGTGGCTACCTGGATTTTATCCATTCTTTGGCTATTTTAGATAACATTGGTAGGAATGTAGGTATACAAACACATTTATTTGAATCACAGTTTTTCAATTAATTTGGGTATACGGTAATTCTTTTGCTTATTCTATGGTGAGACTATGTTAAATGATTTAAAAATATTTATTTATTTAACTTGGAATTGAACCCAGAGCCTTTGTGCTGAGCCATAGTCCCAACTATTTATGTATGTACGTATGTATGTGTGAATGTCTGTTTCTAGACAGGGTCTCTCTAAATCACTAAGTTGCCCAGGCCGAACTGAAACTTGGTGTTCTCCTGCCTCAGGCTCCCAGAATTCTGGGATTATAGGAGTACAGCAACAGGCTCAGTTTGTGTTTAATCTTTGAAGAAATTGTCATGCTGTTTTCTGTAGCTCTGTACTATTTTTCATTTCCATTTACAGTACATAAGGCTTCCAATATCTGCCTATCCTGGCCAACTTATTTTCTGTTTTTTTAGTACTTCTCTTTCTAATGAGTGTGAAATGATGTTTTATTGTGGTTTTGATTTGTATTTCCCTAGTGATTAGTGATTTGAACATCTTTTTAGGTGCATATTGACTATTTGCATAACTTCTTTAGAGAAATGTCTGTTCAACTCCTTTGGGCATTATTTTGAGTTTTGTTGTTGTTGAATTGTAGAAGGTGTTTATATATTCTGTACCCTTTATCAGATAACTAATTTTTAACTATTTTCTTATTATTCTTGTCTTTCATTGAGTCCTTTGATGCACAGATACTTGATTTGATTAATGAGATTTATTTATTTTCTCTTTTGTAGTTTGTGCTTTTAGTATCATTTATAGGAAATCATTTCAAACACAATGTCATGAAGCTTTCATTTTATGAAGCTCTTCCACTATGTTTTCCTCTAAAAGTTTTAGTTTTAGCTGTTATGTTTAAGTCTTTGATCTATCTGAGTTAACTTTTATTTATGGTATAAGGTAAGGATCCAACTTCATTCTTTTGCATGTAAATATATCTTAGATAAATTCTAATTTTGTTAGTTTATTAATATATTTCTTGCATATATTTGTCTAAGCAAAGCCCTTGGTACTTTGTAGTTTTGTTTGCGATTGTAAATGGACCCCTCTCTCAACTTTCTCCCTTTGTATGCACATACATATTTTGTAACTACTCCTTACCAACTTGTAAGAAAAGCATATTTATGTTAACACTGTATAACTCTTAGGTGTTGTGAATTTCGGTTGAATGTCCTAGAATTCTCAGATGCAAATATTACTTACAAATAACTCGTGAAATTTGGGAAATATATTTTAAAATCATGTTTTACTGGGAAAATTGAATTTTTTACTTCCAGTAAAATGGTACTGTGATTAATCTAGAAGCCACAGACATGTGTGTTTTGATAGTTACCCTGGCATATCACACAGCTTCTCTCTCTGTCACTCTCTCTTTGTCTCTGCCCCTCCCTCTCTCTATCTCCTTCCCTCCCTCTTTCCTTCTTTCCCTCCCTCTCTCCCTTTTTCTCTCCCCCACCCCCAGCCTCATCAATATGGTCCTCATTCAGCAAGCACAACCTGAGAGCTTGTGGGAGATGAACATCCTTGGGCCCCACCCCAGATCACTGGATCGGAATCCGTGTTTTAAAATGACTGGGTAATTTTTATGCAGGCTAAAGTTTGAGAAGTACTGCTTTAGAACTTAATGAAATAGCATTTCTTCCTTTCCCTTTAAGTGTTCCTCCACTTTCCAACCACAAGTAATGAGATACTATAAAACACTAGCAAAAGATCTTTCAAAAATAGCAGTAACTAGACTGTGAAATCATAGGATGCTAGAAAAGAAAGCAGTGTTAGGAAGCATCTGGTCTAGAATGTCCAAAATAAAAATCTTTGTAGCAACTTCCTGATTCTGGATATAGTGGTGTATTCCTTGTACAATTATTTACCTTTGCTATGGTTTGGTTATAGATGCCCCCAGACTGATGTGGGCATAGGTGGCTGAATGTAAAATGTGTGATGCTGGAATTAAGGGCATGGGATTACTAAATCATTACACTGATTGGTTTGGCAAGACCCTAATCCCAGTATTACGGATAAGATAAAAGGGGCAGAAAGACACTGTTAAGGTTTCCTTGTTCCTTTTGCTACCCTGTGGGTGCCATGAGCTATTTCTCCTCTGCGATACTTCTCTGCCTTGCCACTTTGCTCAGGAGCTTCTGACGGAAGCCTCTACAAACTGTGAGCTAAATAAACCCCTTTGCCCTTTAACTTTGGGTGTTAGGCATTTTGTCTCAGCAATGAGAGAAAAGTAACTAAGACAACCTTATATAGACCATCTTTTAAAAATTGAAATAATGGGGCCAGGGATTTAGCTTAGTGGCTTTGCTGCCTGCCTCACAAGCACAAGGTCCCAAGTTTGATCCCTGGTACCACAAAAAAAAAAAAAAATTGAAATAATTTTGCTTAAATTTATATCACTTCCACAGTGAAAACTGGTATTACTTGAAAAAATAGAGCATAACTGTCAAAATAAGCCAATGAAAACAAAAGAATGTTAAGACATAAACATTAGCAATGAGTTACCAGCAATAACAAACACACACACACACACATAGGTAGGTAGCTTACGCAGGGAAATCAACGGGGTCATTTGTGGTTGACTAGAAACCTAATGTTGCTAAATTTCAGATCAAGATAAAGTTCTACACCAGTGAAAATGTTTTTTTTTCCAGTATTAGGGGTTTCAGTACTTACTAATACTAGGCAAGCACTCTACCACTGAGCTATTTACTTTGACTCAGTGAAAACAGTTTTAAATTATTTAAAAGCTAACACAGGTAAAGGACTTAATGTATACATGACACAAAGGGCTTTAATGCATATTTAAACCTGTCAAGAACCTCATGAAGTAGTGAGTAGCATCCTCTTATTTTATAGATGAGGAAACTGTGGCTTACAGAAGTCAAATCACTTGTCAGTTGTCACAGGACTCATTGGAGGCAGAGGGAGGCTTTTAACCAAGGCAGGAGCAGGATCTTGCATCTGTAATACCTTAAGTAGTTCCAAAAATACTCAAGCCAGTTGTGTGTACTGTTGGGCAGGGGAAAGATTTTTTTCTACATTTTCTAATTATACTTATGTTCATGGATGCAGAATTTTTACCCTAAGTTTACTATCTACTTTTGAAAGGAATAGCTTCACATCTCGTGGATGGTAATCAACAATGCAACTGGGAATTCAGGGCATAAGAATCCAAGTCAGGATGGACAGCATCTGCTTAACCACACTTTTGGGCATTGATGGCTGAGAATCGGGCTCCTTGATCCTGTGCCCAACATACACAGTCTTGCAATTCAGATGCTCTCATGATTTGTATCACCAGTGCCTACCCAAAGCCATGTCCTAAGTAATAACATATGGAAACCACAAATTTAATGTGCTAGTTTTTATTTTCTAACCCTTATTAAAATATCTATTTAATTACCAAGATAAAATGTTCTTGTACCTCCTGAAATTCATGCTTTTGGAATTATGCATGAGGTTCAATCCCACTTCTTTTCTCCTGGAGCCAGGGTTTACAATCCAGGGCCTTCCTTTCACATGCTGAGTACACATGTTAACATTGAACTACACTTCCAGCCCCTCAATTTTAAAGATAAGAAGACTGACATTCATGGCTACACAGAAGTTGTGGGATGAGCACATTTGTCTCTACTTCCACAATACTGCCCTCTCTTTGTATTCAGGAATACATTCTTCTGTCCTTGAAAACAAACAGGCAGATTACTTCTATTATGAATTACAGTACTGTTTATTGGTAAAAGGTTTGGCACTTTTAAGGTAGTTAATTGATGGAATGGAGATGAATTGCAATCCTCAAAGTAGTGTGCAAGACATGAGATGTAATAAATCAAATGAAGTTCTCACCATTGTGCCTGCATTCCACCAGCCTGGTAGAAATCTATCTGCAGTCACACTTGGAGTTTCCTTCTCCCTAAGCCCAGATGTGTGAGTCTAGGAGTCCTAAGCAGTAACGTCCCCCAGCCACAGTCTTTAATGGTTACGGTCTTTGCCAGCCTGATAATGCCTTTTCTCAGGGCTTTGTCCTCCCAGCTCCATTTTGTCAGGGTTTGGTACAAGTGATCCCATTTTGATTTGGAAACTTTCACAAGGACATAGAGGACACAGTGTTTATCCTTTCTGTAGGACACCACAACCAGGAGTCATGTTGGAAGTCCAGAACTGCCCTAACCAGACCCTCAATCTGCTGGTATCTTGATCTTGGATTTCTCAGCCTCCAGAACTGTGAGAAAATAAATTCCTGTTCTTTGTAAAATACCAGTCTAAGATATTTTATTACATTATCACAAGGAGGATCAAATGATAGAAAATGTTAAACTTTCATATACAAAGTAACTTGTTTAACCAAAGAAATGCACAGTGATTATAAATTTAACTTTTCAGAGTTGGCTATGGGTAATGTGTCATAAGGTACTGTGGGCCAGTTCTATTAGCTGTTCTAACACAAGACAAGCCTGACTTTGACACCTCTCTTCCCTCCAACCCAGCTGGCCACACAACCTTGGTGGAAGAGTTTTGCACTTTATAAGGGGTAAACCCTTCAGTTCTAATGTCTGTGTTATTATATATAAGACTTGCTTAGCTATAGTACTGAAATGTAACTTTTAACAATGTCTTTTTTAACTAAAGGTTCCAGTACCTTCTTGCTGTGTTTAAGGCTGGTGTGGGCACTTGAGCACTTGTACCTGGCCTAACTGTCATCTCCTCTGAGGGCAAGTGAGGGCCCATGCATGCCTTGGCCTGGCTGGGTTTTCTCTGTAGATTTATAGCTGAGGTGGAAAATATCCCAAGTTCACAGAACCTGGCCCATCCCCTGCATGGGTGTAGGCCAAGGGTGTTGGGGTCCTGTTCTTGCCATGGGTAGGTCAGGAGATTAGCAAAAGCTGGCCTAGGATGTGGGTGAGACTACATTTGTCATTCCTTGCCTTCTTCTTATACTCATTTTCCTTTCTCCTCTCATGCCCAAGTGCCTATCAGCAGAGAAGCACTGTGGGCCACTCTGCTTCTTCCTCCAGGGCTCTACAGGGGTCAGGCTGTCATCCTATTTGTCTTTTCCTGGGTCCGTGGAGCTACTTGCTCTGCCCCTGACTCTCAGAGTAAAGTGACCTCCAGTTATTCCTGGGACTCACCTACCCCTCAGAAGGGAAGCTATACCTAGTAAACCCAAGACCATTTTCTAGAAATTTTCTTCCTGGAAAAATGAGAAGGCCACTGCAGTTTGATTCCTGTGGGCACTCTATTAAACGTTTTAAAAAGTCAGATGAGTCTTTATGTGCAGCCGAGAGGAATGAATCCTGATGTAGAAGAGAAAGACCTGGATTTGGGGTTATGGAAGCTGGGCTCCCCAACAGCCCTACTGCCTGCTGGTTGAGTGACTGTGGTTAAGAAAGCCATGGAAACTCCCAGGGCCTCAGTCTTCTCATAGGTTAAGTGGCATGTTTGTGGGAGAGTTGTGAGTAGGGAAATGGGTAATACCTACCTCACAGTTGCGTTGGCAGGATTACGTGAAGTTAGGAAATCTCAGGGTTCCTTTTCTAAATGGTAGAGCTGTCTCCAGATGTGCAGCATTATTGCTGTTATTACATTTGTGTTTTCTCAGTGAGCACATATACTTCAGAAAACACTGAATTTTTTATTTGTTAGAAGTAAGTTAACCAAGAATTGGTGTTTGTGTAATTTGGACAATGTGCCTCAAAATGTGGCCATATCATGGGAAGGGGTAGACCAAAAATCTCAGACAGAATCTCAAAGGTCCAAAATGGGCATTTCTCAATTCAAGCTCTGTATTTCAATGTTCACCTGCTTGGTGGTCCTGTCTTCAGAGGAAACTCTTCCTTTTCAAGGCTTGGCTCTTGTTCCTGCGTCCCCTGTGCCATCTGTCCTTTAATCCACAGTCACTCCCATCCCCATAGTCCAGCAGCTCCATCTGCTCCCCTCCTGGATGGCCCGGGGGCATCAGATGCCAGGAGAAGGCAGGAGAGTCCTCAACAAAGTATCATTTAAGGGGTGGGATCTGCAAAATAATCAACCCTTCCCCCTGTAAGATCTTTCCTTAGAGGCTTATGTAAAAACAACTGACTGGTCCAGGTGAGAGAGGTGGAGCAGAAAAGCCCAGGCTGCAACATAAACCTTCAGTTTTCTTGGTTGGTGGCTGCAGCCTACTGGGGGGCCTGTTCTGCTTGTGTGAAGAGGAGCACCTGCTTCGGGGGTGTCGAGCCTTGGGTTTGAAAGGGTCACTTCAAAATTTAGCCAGATTAGAGTGAAATAAGTTTGGAAATACCCGGCACCAACCAAATAGGAAGCATTTTAAATAATCCTTACACTCCTTGGTGCATGGTCTCTAAGCTAAAGCTAGTATTTCAAGCCTTCATTTACTTAGCATTCACACATGCCTATCAGTACCAGATCCCCATCCAGGATTACATCCTGTGGCTCAGCTCCTGAATGTCTGTGACCTCTGGTGACGGTGGATTCCATATGGCTGCTGGTTACCAGTTTACTTCCCCTCTCTGAGCTAATTCCCTGCCTATAACTTGATGACAACCAAAGCCTGTTGTTTTATGTTGATAAGAACTAGCTACTGGTAAGTACCTGTTTTGTCGTACAAGTGCTTTTTAATTTTGTATTTAAATTCTGAGAGTCCCTCAGATGCTAATCATTTGCAAACCTGACTCTAAAAATACCAAATTATAAAGAAATTATAGCACAATACATATTTTAATCACTTTTTATTGCTTGCAATCAAATTGACAAATAAAAAAATTACTTGAGTATTATTTTTTAAAACATCCAGTAATTAGGCCTCTTGTTTTCCATCTTCCTGGAACTTGATGAGCTCTGCAATACATGCTGCTTAGTTCTAACAGGAGCATAAGAGACTTGGCAACTTCTAGCAAACAACCCTTAATTTCTTTATTGAAAAAAACCCTCCTGATCAATTTAAACCATATTGAAATGACTTTCAGCAGTGTATTCTCAAAGTTTGTAATGTAATCACACAGGCACCTAAAGGTGTCTCCACAGAGTCTTCCCTGTCCACCACTGACTGTCACAACAAGTAGCACGCAGAGGGAGGCTGCAGTCATTTCCCAGTGGCACACTACCCTCTTTGTCCAACTCCTCATTGTGCCTTCTTCTTCTATTGAATTATTTTCTTCCTCACCTTAAAAAAACAGATTTATGTTTCCAACAAGGATGATTAATTTCTGAGAAGGCATCTTGTCCCAATAATTTCTAAAGGTTGTAAAAAAAAGTCATTTTGTTAGGTACACATTCACAGAGTGCTGAAATTATTGACCATTAATGACAACAGACTTTTGGGTGTTTCCTGGTCATGGTCTAATTTGAGTTACGTTAGAATCTGATGCAATCTCAGTGGGTGTTACAAGAGATACCCTTGCAGAAATTTAAAAACTATCTTGGAAGCTGCTTACTTAGTGTATTTTTTAAATGTATATTCCTATGCATGAATTATAATTAACATGTGTTCTGTCATACCATAAGGATTGTCAGTGGCTTTTATAAATATGCATTTGCTTCATAATTACTCCATGAAACTGAATGCCAGCCACATATATATCCACCTTTAATCAGTTTACACCTTCGCCTAGGACTTAATTATGAAAGAAAAGGTAACATCCTTTCAATCAGCTTTGTAATATCTCCTAAGGCATATGGCATCATGGGGTATTTAGAATTACAGTTTGTTTAATCTCTATGCCTATAATACTTACTTTCATATATGTTGTATTCATTTATTTATTCTATCTTTAATGAGTAATATTTATATCATTGTTCTGGGTTCTAAAGACAAGCAGAATATCGGAAAATAGTTCACCTTATGTTTTCAGTTCAAATTCAGTCAATCAATACCCTTAAGATGGGAAACTCAAAATGAGTCATGTATTACTCAGGGGGAGCTAGGAAGGAATTTTGTGAACAAGTTTTCTGTTCTGAAACATTTATGTAGCACCAGGATACAAAATCAACATTTAAAAAATCAATAGCTTTTCAGTTTTTTTAATTCTGAATCAGTTGAGAAGGAAACCAGGAAAATAATTCAATTCTCTATAGTTTAAAAAATATTTCCAGGGATCAATCTAACCAAGGACAGTGAAAGAAACTGCAGAACACTGAAGAAAGAAATTTAAGAAAACACCAGAAGATGGAAGGACCTCCCATGTTCATGGTTTGGCAGAACTAATATTGTCAGCTGGGCGTGGTGGTGCATACCAGTAATCCCAGCACTTGTGAGGCAGAGGCAGGAAGATTGCCAGTAGTTTGAAGCCAGTGTGGGCTAATAGTAAGTTTAAAACTAGGCTGAATTACATAGTGAGACCCTGTCTCAAACAAAGAAACAAACAAAACAAAAACTGATCTACATCTTCAGTGCAATCTCCATCAACATTTCAATGACATCCTTACAAAACTAACCAGAAAAACAATCATCAAATTTGTATGGAAGTACAAAAGGCCCGACATGGCCAAAGCAATCCTCAGAAAAAATATCAGGGAAACATCATGATACCAGATTTCAACTTAATATCACAAAGCCATAGTAACAAAAACAGGGTGGTACTGGCATATAAATAGGCACATAGACCAATGGAACACAACAAAGAACACAGAAAAACCCATGCAAGTATGGTCTTCTGAATCTAGACAAAGAAGCCAAAAATATATGTTGGAGAAAAGATAGCCTCTTTAACAAATGATGCTGGAAAACAGAATTTTCATACATAGAATATTGAAACTAGATCCCTATTCTAAATGCATCAAAGACCTAACTATGAGACCTGAAACTTAAAACACAGGAAACACTTGAAGCCAGAGACACAGGCAAAGATTTCCTGAATAGGACCCCCTCATACAGCACAGAAGATAACAACAAGAATCAACAAATGGGGCTACATCAAATTAAAAAGTTTCTGCACAGCAAGTGAAACAACTAATAGAGGAAAGTGACAGTCTACAGAATAGGGAAGAATATTTGCCAGCAACTTTTCTGGCACAGGATTGATATCTGGAATATGTAAAAACTAAAAAACTTAACACCCAAAGTATCAAATAGCCAAATCAATAAATGGGCAAATAAATTTAATAAGCACTTCTCAAAAGAAGAAGTATAAATGGCTAATAAGTATAAAAAATGTTCAATATTTTTAGCCATTAGGGAAATACAAATCAAAACTACATTTAGAGTCCATCTCACTCTAGTCAGCATGGCAATCATCAAGAATACAAAAAAAACAATGCTGGTGAGGATATAGAGGAAAAGGAACTTTTCTACACTGTTGGTAGGAGCATAAACTAATATAGTCCCTATTGAAATCAGTATAGAGGTTCCTAAAAAAATGAAAAATAGAGTGTTCCACCCCACAAAATCAGAATATACATTCTTTTCAGCTGCACACAGGTCATTCTCCAAAATAGACTACATGCTAGCTCATAGAACATGTGTAAGTAAATGCAAAGGAATTGAAGTTATCCCATGTATATTATCAGACCATAGTACAATTAAACTGGAGATCAGTAGCATAAGAAACCACAAGAACTTCACAAACACATGAAAATTGAATAACACTCTCCTGAACAACTAATAAATCACAGCAAAAATTAAAGTAGAAATTAGAGAGTTTTTACAATTTAATGACAATGCCAGTACAACATACAGGAATCTAGGGGATACAATGAAAGCAGTTTTACATGGGAAATTCATAGCAGTGAATGCCTATGCTAGGGAAACAGAATGTGCTCTAATAAACAACCTAATGGTGAATCTTAAGCTCCTATAAAAAGAAGAGCAAGAGAAACCCAAAACTCATACAAGGGAGGAAATTATAAAGATCAGAGCAGAAATCAATGCAATAGAGACTAAGAAAATGATACAAAAAAAATCAATGAATCAAAGAGTTGTTTTTTTAAACAATAAAATTGATAAACCCTGAGCCAATCTTATCAAAAAAGGAAAGAAAAGGCTCAAATTCATGCAATTAGGAATGAAAATGGCAAAGTCACAACAGATTCAGCAGAAATCCAGAGGATCATCAGTACTTACTTGGAGAAACTGTACTCTAACAAAATGCAAAAATAGAAGAAATGTAGACTTTTAGATACATATAAATTACCAAAGCTGAACAAAGAAGATATAAAAATTATAAGCACCCCAATTACAATTGAAAATGTAATTAAAAACTTACCAATAGTGCACACCTGTAATCCCAGCACTCTGGAGGCTGAGGCAGGAGGATCACTGTGAGTTAAAGACCAGCCTGGGCTACATAGTGAGTTCCAGGTCAATTTCAACTACATAGTGAGACCCTGTCTCAAAAAACCAAAAAAAATTTTTTTTTCTTTTAATCAACAAAGAAAAGCTCAGGTGCTGATAGCTTCACTGCTGAATTCTACGAGACATTCAGAAAAGAACTATTGCCACTACTCTTTAAATTCTTCAATAAAATGGGAAGGGAAGCAATACTTCCAAATTCATTCCTGGAAGCAAGTATTACTTTGATTGTAAAGGTGGGGAAAGACCCAATCAAAAAAGAGAGCCACAGGCCAATTTTCCTAATGAACATAGATGCACAAATCCTCAATAAGATACTGGCAAACACAATACAAAGGGTCATCAAGAAGATTATACACCCTGACCAAGTTGGATTTATTCCAGGGATGAAAGGATGGTTCAACATATGTAAATCAATAAATGTAATACACTATATAAGCAGAATCAAGGACAAAAACCATATGACCCTCTCAATAGATGCAGAAAAAGCATTCAACAAAATTCAACACCCATTCATGATTAAAAACCCTACAGAAAGTTGGAATAGATGGACTATATCTCAATTTGATAAAGGCTATCTATGAAAAGCCAAGAGCCAACATCATACTAAATGGTCAAAAACTGAAAACCTGCATGCTAAAATCAAGAATGAGACAAGGATGTCCACTATCACACAACTCTAGGAATCAACGTAACAGGAAGGAAAACTGAAAACTACAACACTCTTAAAAAAGAGATTGAAAAGAATATAAGAAAACGAAAAAAATAATCCCTTGTTCCTGGGTAGGAAGAACCAATATAGTAAACTGGCCATACTGCCAAAACTGCTATCTGCATTCAATGCAATCCCTATTGAAATCCCAACAGTATATTTCATAGAACTAGACAAAACAATCCAAAAATTCATTTGGAACCAAAAGAGACCTAGAATAGCAAAGGCAATTCTAGGCAACAGAGACATGGCAGGGGTATCACAATCCCCAATTTGAAACTATATTATAAAGCCATTGTGATAAAAACAACATGATACTGGCAAAGAAACAGACCCAAGTATCAGTGGAGTAGATTAGAAGATGCAGAAACATCTCCTGACTTACTCAAGTACCTCATCTTTGACAAAGGAGTCAAACACTCTCTTGGAGGAAAGATAGCCTCTTTAATAAATGGAGCTGGAAAAACTGGATTTCAACTTGCCAAAGATTAAAACTAGACCTGTATCTTTCACCATTCACTAAACTAAAATCCAAGTGGATTAAAGATCTAAATAATAAAAAAGAAACATTAAATTTGCTGGAAGAAAAGTAAGGTAGAACTCTTCAAGATATCAGCATAGGAAAAGACTTTATGAACAAATTTATGAACAAATCCTCAGTAGCATGAGAACTAGCACAAAGAATCAACAACTGGGATCTCATTTTTTTAAAGAAAGCTTCTGCACTGTCAGAGAAATCACAAACAGGTAAGAGACAACCCACAATGTGGGAAAAAAAATTTTACCAGCTGTTCTTCAAAGGTCTACTCTCTAGAATACATAAACAACTCAATAAAATCAGACCCCCCCAAATATAAAGACCCAATTCAAAAATGGGCATCTGAATGAACAGACATTTCTCAGACAAAGAAGTAAAAGCAGCAAATAATCACATGAAAAAATGTTCCACATCACTGGTCATTTGAGAAATGCAGATGAAAACAACACTGAGAATCCATCTCACCCCAGTAAGAATGGCTGCTATCAAGAAATCAACCAATAACAAATGCTGGCGTTGTTTTGGGGAGATAGAAACCCTTCTTCATTGTTGGTGGGAGTGCAGACTGGTGCGACTACTGTGGAAATTAATATGGAGATGCCTCAATCAACTAGAATCAGTAGTCCCCGTTGACCCAGCTATTCCTCTGCTTTGTATCTTCCCAAAAGAATTAAAAGAATCATACCACAGCAACATATGCTCATCCATGTTTATAGCAGCACAGTTTGTAATAGCTAAAACTTGGAAACAGCCCAATTGCCCATCATCTGGAGGCTGGATAAAGAAGATGTGGTTTTTCTGTAGAATGGAGCACTACTCAGCCATAAAGGATGAGAAACTAGAGAGATTTATAGCTAAGTGGATGCACGTGGAGGCCATACACTTTTTTTTTTTTTTTTTTTTTTTGGTACTGGGGATCAAATTCAGGTCCTTGTGCTTACAAGGCAGGTGACAGCACCACTGAGCTAAATCCCTGGCCCAAGGCCATACTCTTAAGTGAAATTACTAAGTCACACAGTAAATACTGAATAGTTTCTCTGGTGTGAAAAAGTAAAAGTATAAATAAGGATTAAAATGTATAATTAATATTGCATAATAGGAAGAAAAGCCTAAAAGTGTAGAGAAAGTGTGAGGGGTATGGGAAAGTTAAAAAGTGAAAAGAATAAAATACGTGAAAAAGAAAAACACGGAAACAATGTCTTTGTAAACAGGGAAAGGTGGAGGGGCTGAGGGAGGGCTGGGTAATGGGGAAAAATAAGAACCTGCTAAGTCGTGTATAGGTACAAGATCCCAATGATGAATGTAACTGTACTGGTATACCTAATATGTACCAATAAATTTAATAAAGATAAAAAAGAAAAAATGTTCAGTGGCATGGGCTGTGTTGTACAGGAGGTAGCTTCTCTGAGAAGATAAAGCCCAGTCATGAATATCTCAGATTCTTGAGTCCCATTAGCTAGGATTTAATTCCATTTTACCAATCAGAAGCAATGTGAGCTTGGGAAATTTCTTTAAATTTTTTATGTGTCACCTTCCTCTTGTAAAGTGAGGGTAAGAGTATATAACTCATTGGATTGTTACAAGGATTCTCTGAATTAGAAGTGAAACAGGCAAAGTGTACTTAGAAGAGGTCAATATTCCATCAGTGTTCAATCCATATAGTGTGTTCAGTACTGAGGAAGCACCTGATTGATGTCAGCTGTTACATGGATTCAGGATTTCAAGCAGATGGCTGGAAGGCCTTCCTTCCCTCCAGGAGTGGGTGGCACCAGTTCTGAGTTCCCTTCTGGATCTGACATTCTAGGGATGCTGTTGTTTTGGGGATGGTTTTTTGTAGAAAGATAAAGGAAAAACTGGAAGATTTGTCACCAACCCACAAGAAGCAGTGCTATGCTCATCAGAACAAAGAAATTGGGTTATAAAGTCAAAACCACTTCGGCCTGCGATCACCGGCGGCGTGCGCGCGAGCTCCCAGCCTGCGCGGGAGCCCCCGGCCTGTGCGACAACAGAACAGGAAGGCCCCAAAAACCCCAGAGGGGGTTTTTTTTTCAGCTGCCCGCCTGCCTGCCTGCCTGCGATCACCGGCGGCGTGCGACTCTCTCTGCATGTGTTCTTTGTGACTTCAAGAGCACACTTGCCACTGGCTGAGTTGGAAAATGGAAGCTCTGGGGTGTGCACAGTGTTGCTGCCTAATAAGCCATGAGCCGCTGCACGCTATCAGTTGACTCACTTTGCAGAGCCTGTGGGTCATTAAAAAAAAAAAAAAAATCCCCAGCCCCATCTGTGTCCTCACTCTATTTATTCAATGTTGCTATTTCCCTGATGATTCTGTTCTTAAATTTTAGACTATAATTTGTCCTATTTAAACAACCTTCAATTGAGCTTCACTAAAAAAAATCTTCAGATCTTGTGTCTATTTCCCCTCCAAACACCAGGTCTTGATTCCCTACACCTTACTGTGTAATACTTCCATGTTCATGTTCTTCTTGCAATTCAAACTTTTATGTTAAAAACTGTACACTGAGAGAGAAAGATGATGGGGCAACAGCAAAAGTATTGGTGCTAAATTGGTGCTGGAGATAAGCAGATACCCTGAGGCAGAGGTAAAAGATAAAGTCTGATATAGGAAGATAAATGAAAAGAAAGTCTAGCTGAATTAATACCAAGTGTTTAGAAGGAGTGTGAGGAGAAACCAAACTACTCCTGGATCATAGCATCCCATCCTCCACTTCAGACCAAGCCTAAGCAGCATAGCAACTCGGGGATGGGTCAGACTGAGGGAGGAAGCTGGCCCTTCAATGATAGCCTGGCTGATGGACTAGATTCACAACCACTGTAACCTCCCTACTAGGCATGAGTGAGACATAGCCAGAGAAGTCAAAAGTAGAATGCACCCAGGACTTGTAAATAATATGCTTCAGCACTAGTGAGTGATGGGACCTTGGGAAGAGAAAAGGCTAGCCTGACACGGAGAAAAAGAAAAGCCACTCATTGCCTCCCATAAAACAGGAATACTGTTTGTGGAATATTCATCAAGTAACACATGATTGCCAGTAGGCTCCTGAGTTGTGTGCATGGGAGGAATATTCCGTATCTTCTGGTTGGGGGTTGCAGAAGGCAGGGAGACCCAAGGTAGTGACAAGAATATAGAGAGAGGAGCAAGGATCTGTGAGAAGAGAGTCAGTGGCTGACACCAAGACCAGAAGGCAATGCAGCAGAGCCTGAACAGGGTGGGGTGCTCTCCGAGTGCCTCCTCAAACACCAGAGGGGTTTGACATGGTGTGAGGTCTAGCCCACCACCCCATGCTTAGCAAAACCAAGCCTGGGACTGGGACTAGATTCTGCAGGCAGAGATTGGGAACGGTACCCAGGCCAGTGGACTTTTGGCCACCTACTGTATTAGGCAAGGAAAGGCTGGGAGAGCAGACACAGACATGCGTGCGATATTTGCTACCTCAGAAAATCAATGAAGGCAATCATGTCCATGGAGGCCTGTGAAGGGTCATGTACAGAGCACAGCTTACAACCAGGACATATGGTCAGAGGCAGCATCGGCCCTCACAGCTTTGGGCAGGAAATTATGTGGGCCATGGGGAGACCCTGCCTGGCTGCTCACAATCACACTGGCTCCAGTATAGAGGGAGCTGTGCAAATTCTCTGGGTTAATTCTAAAACAACAGAGTGAAGGTTTTATTTTTATTTCTATTTTGGTTGGTATTATTATTTCCTTGTTTCTTTAACTTGGGTCATCTTGAGTTTTTTTCTCTGTTTTCTTTTTCATTATTCTACTTTTTTCTTTTCTTTTGATCTTTGCTTCTTTATTGTTATGTTTGGTTATTATACTTTATTCATCAAGATTTTCTTATTTTGACCTGCTCCTTCTTTTAGTATTGCTTCTCAATTTATTTTCTCTTCCCTACCTATTTTTTTCTCCTCTCTTTCTCATTATTTTGCCTCCTTGATTTCCCCCTACTTGTGCCCACCTAATAACATAAATAAGCATAAATAATGACGTTATTGAGGCCTTTATGAGTGCATTAGAGGAAAAGAATTAACTAGTGTTAGGGTAATCCTTAACAAAATTGGGCTTCGAAGATCCAAACAAAACGCCCTACAAATATATGAACAGGTTTTGACAACCTCACAGTCTCCTTTGTTCTCTAAATACACTTCACTCATTGGCATACCTCACCTGCCCACACAAATACTCCCATACCCCCCTCAATACTAGTCCTTTATGTATAAAACGAATTCCAATAGTTTCTGGCCTCCTGTTTATTATCTACCTATTGACATTTCTCTTATCTCTTCCCTTTTCCACTGATATTTCCCCTTCATTTTTCTCCTCCTTTCTTATTCCCTCTACCCCTCACATTCCAGATGAACCAGAAATAGCAGGATAAAATAGTCTGTAAGGGGTATTAACAAAAAAATAAAACTATCAAAGCAAGTTTCAATGTCTGTGATTGATGTATGCTTGGATGTGTTGACACTGTTATAACCAACAGAAATGTTCACCTTACAACACAGTGACAGGGTCCAACACAATTAAATTGAATAGACTGAAGTAGTAAAAAGAACTTCTTGACAAATAAAGCCAGGAACATACCACTCAAAAACAGAACCTAACTAAACAAATATTCCTATCAATAATACATTCTCTTCACTCTATTTGACTTCAGCTCTCAGCCAAAAAAATAAATAAATAAGGTAAGAGAACCCTTCCAAAGTCTCCCAACTCTCCCAAAGCAAACCCAAGGGGTACCAATACAGAGGAAAGTAAACACCAGAGATCTGAACTGTACAAAACGATTAAATAGAAAGGAAAGAAATTCTCTGATCGAGGAGATGGAAAAGGACATCAGAAAATGGAAAGATAGCGCCTGTACCTGGATAGACAGAACCAACAATGTCAAAATGTCCATACTTCTAAAACTGATATATAAATTTAACATAATCCCAACCAATATATCAAAAGTGTTCCTCACAAAACTAGAGGAAACAATCCTAATATTGCCATAAAGCCAGAAGAGACCCAGAACAGCAAAAGCAGTCCTGGGTAACAAGAGCAAAGCAGAAGGCATCACAATTCTGGATTTCAAATGATATTGCAAAGTTATGGTGATAAAATAGCACAGTTCCGGTATTTAAAAAAAAAAAAAGTGAATCAGTGGAACAGAATGAAGGATGCAGAAACAACCTCAGACCACAGCAGACACCTGATCTCTGACAAAGGGGCCAAACCATATGCTGGAGGAAAGATAGCCTCTTTAGTAAATGGTGCTACAAAAACTGGCTATACACATGCAGAAGACTGAAGCTAGACACATATTCTCTTACTATGTACTAAACTAAAATCAAAATGGATCAAAGACCTAAATAATAAAACAGAAAAACTTAACTTCTTAGAAGATAAAATAGGTAAAACTCTGAAGACATAGGCATAGGCAAGGATTTTCTGAACAGAATCCTAATGCACAAGAAATAACATCAAGAATCAACAAGTGGGATTATATTAAATTTTTTAACTTCTGTATAGCAAAGGAAACAAGCAACAGAAGCAACAACCTATAGAATCAGAAAAAAGTTTTGCCAGTTCCACCTCAGGGGATTCCTATATAGACTGTATAAAGAACTAATACATAAATTAAAAAATAAGCCAATCAAAAACTGGGCAACTCAAATGAATAGACACTTATCGGAAGTAGAAGTATAAAAAGCCAACAAACACATAAAAATTGTACAATATCTCTGGCCATATGAAAAATATAAATTAAAACTACACTGAAATTTGATTTTACTCCACAAAGAATGGCCATCATCAAGAAATCAAATAATAATGAATGCTAACAAGGCTGTGGGGAAAAGAGGAACAGTTCTACATTGCTTGTGGGAAGGTACAGCCACTATGGAAATCAGTACGGAGATTACTCAAAAAACTAAAAATATTATAAATCCCACTTGACCCAGCTATTGCTCTTCTAGATATCTTCCCAAAAGTGCTAAAGACATCATATTATAGTGTTACATGTATACCCATACTTATAGCAACCCAATTCATAATACCTAAATCTTGGAATATATATCTATTAATAGATAAAGAATATATGACACTTAATATGCATATAATACTACCTTCCTATAAGGAAGAACAAATTTGTGTCATGTGTAGAAAAACAGATGCACCTTAAAAACCATAATATTAAGTGAAACATTCAGATACACAAGCTTAAATATTGTATAGTTTCTCTTATATGACAAGCTCAAAACATAAATAAAAAGCAAAATAAAAGATAGATAAAAGGAAACAGGGAGATAGATCTTTTACAAATAGGAAGGGAACCAGTATATGGAAAGAGGGGATGGGAGAGGAAAGGGATTTAAAAAGAATTAAGGGCCAGGGATTTAGCTCAGTGGTTCCGGTGCCTGCCTCACAAGGGCAAGGACCCGAGCGAATTCCACTGCCAGTACTAAAAATAAATAAATATGTGTCAGGCTTGCAAGTTTGAAATCAGTCTGATCAACTGAGTGAGACCCTGGATCACAATGAAAAATAACTAAAGGGCTGGGGATGTAATTGAGTATGAAGTCACTGAGTATCAATGCCCAGTATCACCAGGGTGAGGGTCTCTTACAGTGGCTTCCTGACGCAAGCTAGAGTAATGCAGGGCTGATGCAGTGACCTTTAGTGTTGTGAGAGCAGCAGTGTTGGTGTGAGTTGGCAACAAGGGTCATGCAGCCAAGCAGATGCAGGGCTTGCCCATACCAGAGGGAGGCAAAGGTAAGAAAGTAGGGCACTCAGAGAACCAGGCTTCAATTTCCTGTGGGCTGCATACCCACAAATCTGAAAATTCCCACAAGTAACAGGTTAGGTGGACACTACTGCTGCTGTGTACAGTAGCCATATCTGGAATAGCTGGTCTTGGAGGTGATGAGGCTGCCAGAGAACACTTCCAAGGATCTGAAAATAAAGTACTGTAAATCACTCAATGTCATTTGCAGCTTGACAAAGGTGAGGAAGTGTTGGCCTTGTTTTATCAAGTCTCCCAAAGCATGGAGTGCTGTGATCTCTCACAGCTACAAATTACTGGTTGGGAAAAAAGGAAAGCAAGCTGCTGACGGAGTTGTTTTAACCAATCCTCTCCCTCCTTGCCATTTCTACTGTAACCAAGACCAAAGGTAGCAGTGGGTGTATGTGGAATTTTAAAAAAGCAACAAGGGAAAGAAAACTGGTTTGGACAAAAAAAAAATTCTGTTTTTAGACTTTTTGCATGGTTAAACTTGTGTTGACTGGCAACGTTTCTCCTGTGTTTCATGTAAAAATAGATTTGACAAACCATCTTTGCAATTTCTTTTTTTAAATAGAACTACTATCCCTTTTCCAAACCTACTTTATTAAACTAATTTACATGTGAAAAGTTTAATTGCTTCTGCTGGCTCATGTTTCTTATTCAGATTTAAGTTTTTTTTTTTAAATACTCATCTTTAGTTATAGAATCAGCATGGTATAGAGAAAAGATCTTGGGTTCAAAATCAATTCTAAATTCAACCTTCTGCATCTCTACTTATTATATCTGAATGTCTCTGAGCCTCTTTTTCTCATTTTTAAAGGAGAAATTGTAATTGTTGCCTGGCAGGGATATTGTGAAATTAAATAAAATAATTTACATAAAAGATACAAAATAAAAGAAAAATAGAGCTACTCTTAGATCTATTAATACTATTCCATGGTTTATATATGGAGGAATTAAAGTCAGTGTTTTATAGGGGTAACTGCATACCTGTGTTTATTTTGGCACCACTCACAATAGTCAAGATATAGAACCAAGAACAGATGAATAAAGAAAGTATAATATATATACACAATGGAATATTATGAAGTTGTAAAGAAGAATGAATATTTCTCATCTGTAAGAAAATGGATGAAACTTGAGGCTGCCATGTTAAATAAATTAAGGCAGATCAGAAAGACAAGAATCACATGTTCTCCCTAATATGTGAACTCTACCAAAGATTACATGAAAGAGGAAGGGAGACTAATTAGACCACAAGAAGAAAATAAGGAGGAAGGGGAGGGGAGTGTAAGGAAGGGTGAATGGAGGAATAGATATGATAAAAATGTATTAATATGCATTTAAACCTAATGTCTTGTAAAATTAATAAGCACTAATAAAATGAAACTTCAGCCAACGACTTCATGTAATTGTGGATGATAATTACATTGGAAATGTACCTAAAAAGGGAAAGATTTCAGATTTCTTTCAGCTGAGAATGAAATAACTGCTATGGTTTGGTCTTACAATAGCCTGTGTGTTAAAAGCTTGGCTGCCAGTGGTGGCACGATTGTGAGTGAGGTGGCTGAACCTTTAAGAGATGGGGCCTACTGGAAGTTAGGTCACTGAAGCTGTGCCCTTAAAAGCGACATCCCAGCCTGTTCCTCTTTCTCATTCACTTCCCATCTGCCATGAG
Source organism: Fukomys damarensis (assembly GCF_012274545.1). Classification (NCBI taxonomy): domain Eukaryota; kingdom Metazoa; phylum Chordata; class Mammalia; order Rodentia; family Bathyergidae; genus Fukomys; species Fukomys damarensis. The sequence continues at coordinate 70,099,569 of NW_022900926.1, forward strand.
GTGAGCAGCCTCCTACACACAGTGTTTTTGCTCTGAGGTACTAGCTCACCATGGCCCCCAAAGCAAGGACACCTCAGGAACTGTGACCCCAAATAAACCTATCCTTCTTTTAAGTCAATTTATTTCCTGTATTTATCACAGCAATGGAAAACTAACACAGAAACGTATTGTGGTATGCTTTGTAAGCTCTAAAATCTGCAGAAAGATAGGAAAAGGTTTGTTGTTGGTCAATATTGCTCTGGTTTTTGTCTGTTCTTCTGACTCGGTTTTTTTTCCCCCCATAGAGATCAATATAGGAAGCACAATGTTCTAAAGTAACCCATGGATGCTCTGTGCAGACAGAACTTGATCATAGTGAGACCTATCTTTTCTCTTGCATTCCCTCCTGGACAATTTTGGTCTCTTTCCCATATGTTTTCCTCAAAGAAGCTATTTAAAGGGAAGCTGTATCTACTTGCCTCAAACCATCACTGTGAAATAGACACTGGCAATTCTATAGTATTTTGTTTCAATAAGACAAAAATAAACACAAATTACATCCATTTAACTTTTATTTTAAATCATCTGCTGGGATTCTAGTCTCTTTCTAGAAACATAATTGTGTATCAGTTAACAATCCAACTTAGGAAGATTATAGGTATAATTTAGGGGCATAAAATGACTGGGGAACATTTTCTATAACTGTAAATTGAAATGAAATTTTAAGAAACAGCTAAATGGCTTTTGGCAAAGTTAAATCCTGACCAAACCAATGGAAGATATATCTAGCTCTTCAGATCAATGTATGTTTCCTATCTGTCCCCAACTGCTGATCAGCTGTGTTCTTACTATGTGTTCAGCTGCTCTAGGTCCATCTGTTTATCTACTTTATTCTGTGATATTCTAAAATATTGCTTATGTCTATTTCAGTCAGGGTACAGGTTTGTCTGCAAGTGACAGACTCAAAATAACTATGGCTTAAATAGTTTATTTTTTATTTTATTTAAAAGATAGTGTAAGGGCTCTGTTTCTTCCTGATCGAAGACAACTTATCTCCACCTTATCTTCCCCCAGTGTAGGGGAAGGAAAGGGGCAGGAATGCCATGCTTCAGATCCATCCTGAAGGTCACACACATCACTACTTCTCATTACCCATCAAGTATCACTAGTCTGCATCACCCAGCTGCCAGAGTGCTAGAAAATATTGTCTCGGTTTAGTTGGCTCTGCATTCAGCTGAGCAGTCAGGGTTTCTATTATGGGAAAAGAAGAGAATAAATGTTAGGGAGCAACTGGTGATATTTTGTCTTCTCTAAATATTGCGTGTATTAAATATGTACTCATCTTTAAGACCAATGCTAGGTACCAATCTTAGTACTGATTAGTGCTAGGTACTGATCACACTTTCCAAAATGGGATCCCTGGACCAGAAGAATCAACATTACCTTTATAAAAACCCACATTTCTCTCCCCTGTTCCCCAGGCCTGAGTCAGGAACTTTGGGGTGAGGCCCAGTGATCTGAGTTTCAACAAGTCTTCCAGGGGATCAGGTCTCACACTAAAGTCTGAGAACCACTGATCTAGGATGTGTTGTCCAAATGACCAGACAGGATGCTGGGGACAGTGAGGAGGTGAGTCAGGAAGGTCCCGCTGTGGTCAGTTCTGGTCCTTGCCTGCTCTCGGCCTTATGAAGTTGTTCCTTGTCAGTATCTCTTTCAGAGACCCTGCTCAGCAACCTGGCAGCTCATCCCACTTGGTGGGAAGATCATGGCATGATGTGGAACCTTTCCCATCAGAACACTTCACCTTTTTGTGACCTATTTTTCTCCTATATATAAACTATGAGACAGAGGTAGGGAGGTATGATATATTAACCCTGACAATCTCCTTTAGCCCTGCTAGCCATGGATTGCTGATGGCTTGCTGGGGTCATGGTTTTGTCCTTTCCCTTAGCAGACTGGGACATAAAATGAAGGGCCTGAGGATTGGATAGGTTAGGGTTTGAACCAAGGTACCCCTACTTGCTGGTGAACTTGGCCAAGATGCTTAACTTCTCTGGGTTTTAATTTCCTCACCTGTAAAGTAAGAATAATAAAATGAACTCACTTTGGGGATTAAATAGATATATGTATGCGTGTAAAGCACAGCACAGTGACTGGCACAAAGTAAATGCTAGATAAACATGGCCATTGCCATGATTTTGTGTTTTGGTAGGACACATATCAAATGAGCAATTATATCTTTCAATGCACCCCTCTGCATGTGATTACTATTATTTTTTTTTTTTGTACCGGGGATTGAACTTGGGTCCTTGGGCTTGTGAGGCAGGTGGCGGCACCACTGAGCTATGTGGGGAATTTTTGTCATAGGATTGTTTTCTCTTTTTTGAGATCTTGCAAGCCCCAATAAAGAGATACACGGACACTTTTCTGGAAATCTTAAGGCTTCATTATACAGAAAAAGGCACAGCTCTGGGAGTAAAGCGTCTCCCTCCCTCCCTCCCTCCCTAACCCTCCCCGCCGCCCGGCCACATACACACACAGAGTTTACAAACTTGAGCTCTCTGTAAAAAGGAAAGCCAGCTTCATTCCTCTTTGCTAGTAAGGAATTGAATTAAAGCTCAGGAAGATTAAGGATTGAAATAAAGCCACCTGCAAATCAGTAAGGATCCTACTCACAATAGTTGCCCCTGCAGAAGCCATGGGGCAGCTGTGTTGTAAATCCTTCTGTCTGTGTTCTGTTTTTTGAAGCATCCTATAAATCCCTTGAATCTTCCAGTGCTTGTGTGACTTTCAGATCTCCAGCATCTAGTCTGGCACCTGGCATGGAGTAAATACTAGAAAAATGTTGAGTAACAAAATGCAAGAAAGAAATAAAGATTTTGGATTCCCTACCGGGGATTTTTTGTATTCCTAGCAGGAAAGGCTTTCTTTTTTCTTTGCAAGTGTTCTGAGTCATAGCATAGATTTTACAGACGGAAGAATTTCCTTGGCTGCTTCTAGCACATGGCTTAGTTCACTTGTCACTGGTTTGTTGCTAGACAACACACAATGGTAGATGTAGCAAAGGAAGTATCTGATCTCTGTTTTCTCTCTTCTTCCTTTCCTCTTGGACTCGCCAGCCCAGCATTTCCCTTTCTGTCCTAGACTTGTTTTTGTAGGGGCTCTGCAGATCAGATGTGCTTCAGTGGGTGCCCAAATTCTCCCATCGGAATGTCTTTTTGCCTACACAGCCCATTGTGTTGCTGACATCTCTTGATGGGTAAGGGAAGAGGTGAATCAATGACCAAGAGTCAATGTTATGGGAGAATTGTGCCTCTGAGACTCCCTCCCCCTCCTCACAGCAACAAGGTGTCCGTCAGCAGGTGGCCAGATACTTGGACAGACTTTGCCAATTAGAGAAGTCACACCTCTTGTTTGGCAGGCGCACACCATTGTGCCTGGGCCCCCAGTGGGGAGCCACATGGCTTTCAGCAACAGGCTTGCTAGAGAGAAACAAGGGGTCCCCCTGAGGCATTAGTGTTGGATCAGAGGCCACCTCTGAAGTTTTTCTCAGGTAAAGATGCAAGTGAACTCTTACTTGATGTGTGTTTAATTTGTAGCTTTTGTTGCCTTGCAACAAACCATCTTATTTCATTCAGGAGAGGGTTACACTGAGTTTGTCTTGGCAGCATTCAAGCCCTCTTGTTCTTTTGTTCTTTATTACTCCTCTGCTCCACCTCTCTTTTTTGGGTGAACTCTGAGTTTTGCCAGTCTTTATTGAGAATGGTTAACAGGTTAAATAACACTAGTAACTCCTTCGAGTTGTGAAAAGTTTCCAAAGGCATCTGGCTTCTCTCTTCATCAAATCCCCAGGGTAATTATGAATGATGCAGGAGAGCAGGTAGCGGTGTCTTCGTTATTCTGCATAAAGACACTGAATTCCAGCAGGATTGACTGATTTGTCTTCCACATGGGGGAGAAAGAAAAAAAAAGAAGACTGGACTGAGAATCTGCCCGAGATGGGCTGGCTGGCTGTATACTCTGGGTCACTAGATTACCCTTCTGGTATGAACTTTCTCACCTGCAACTCAATGGATCCTGAGGTCTTCTTGAAGGTTAAGAGTCTTTATTTCCAAGGCTACTTAAATTACAAGTGACCCAAGTGAGATTGGACCACCATGTGGACATGTGCTGACACAGAAATTGATCCTAAGTGAGTTTAGGAGTACTGCTGTCTCTCTCTTTCCTCTTAATTTTAGTGATTTAAAAAAACTTCAAACACACACTCACAAATAGCAAAAATACCATAAGGCACCTCTGAGGCCATAAACCAGCTTCAACACTGATCAATATTTTTCCTATTTTGTTTTCCATAGCCATCTTTTAAAAATGTGTAATGTTATTATTTGTAAAACATCTTCTCCTAAAAATTTTGGAGCAAACTATGCATTTGCTATGTAATATGGTATTTTGAAATATATATATTGTAAAATGGCTAACATGAGCTAAGTAACGTGTGCTGCCTTAAATAGTGACCATTTTTGTGATGAGAATACTTAAAAATCTATTAGCATTTTTCAAGAATATAACATATGTCATTATTCATAATAGTCACCACCAGGGCTGGGGATTTAGTTCAGTGGTGCCACTGCATGCCTTGCAAGCGCAAGGCCCCGAATTTGATCCCAGGTACAAAAAAAAAAAAAAAAAAAAAAAAACTCACCACATTGTACAGTAGATCTCTTGAAGAACATATTCTCCCTATCTATGTGAAAAGGATCTTTTGCTCAACATCAGCACATGCTGCCTCTCCTATTTCCCTCACCCCTGGTAGCCATCATTCAAATACAGTATTTTAAGGTAAATTCCAGATACCATTTTACTTCACTGATACAAATTTTTGTATGTCTCTCTAACTAGTAAAAAGACTAAAAAACATGACCACCACATCATTATAACATCTAACAAAATTATCATTTCTCAATAATATACCCATAGCATATTCAAATTTTTTAATAGTCTCAAGGATGCCTTTTTATAGTTGGTTCATATGAATCAAGATGCAACAAGATCTATACACTGTATTTGGTTATTATGTCTCTTTCATTCTATTGTTTTTCTTCTCATACTATTAATTTGTGGGAAAAAACAGAACATGTGATCTGGAGAATGTCCCATATTCTTGATTTTATTAATTGCTTCTATTATAAGTCTGTCTTTAGTATTTCCTGTAGAAAGGCAACCAAGATCAGTTTTTAAATTTCTAGTTAATACTGTGGATAAAAGATCTGGCTGCCCATTTTTAATAATTCTGTTACTGAAGCTGATTAGAAGGTTCTGATATTATCAAAAGGATCCGCCCTCATAAATGAACTCATTTTATTTGCATTTTTCTTTAGCCTACATATTAATAGATCTATGAAAGATTTAAAAATATATCTGTCTTTATTCTATTCTCTTTGATTTTTTCATATTTTTCCTATCTCCCATGGTAAATATTCATCTTTTTTCTTCTCATGCCACTTTAAAATATTAAAGAAAATGAGAACAGGTATATTTTTTAAAACCTTCATGTATATAACAACTACTGATACAAATAAATTTTGTGTTGCTGGTTTGTAAGCTTTTTGGTTGAAATTTTTAAAAGTAGTTAAGAATTTATACTTGGGTAAATTATGGTAATGAAGTGTCTGGAGAAAATGATAGTGTTCTCAGGAATACAGCGAGGGAGTCCCCCATCCCCACAAGTTAAGGGTTTTAAAAGCATCCTTTTTGCTTGGCAGACACATTTCTGCTTTTACTTCTCTTCCAAGACAGGAATACTCTCCAGAGGAGAGGGTAGACAGAGCCAGCAAGAGAGGGTCCCGTGACCCCTAGGAGCAATGCTGATCTTACCTGTGCTAGGATTATATACAATGAAGGGCACAGAAGGCAGTCTGAGTTGTATCTGTCACATGTGCATTGTCATTATATTAATTTAGGTTGGGGACACTGATAGGCGTCACAGGGCACATGCTTTTATAAAGAAAGCAGTAGGAACCTGTCAAGAGTTATTTCTGGTTCTCTGTAATTACATTAGCCATACACAAATTCACATATATTATTATCCCTTTAGAAATGCAACCCACTTTTTAAAGAAAGTCCAGTGGCAGTAATAGTTGATGTTCGCTCTTAAAATATAATACTAACCTTTGTGATGGCCTGCCAGACTGGTTCCCTAGATATATCTGCCTTTTTTCTGGTTCTGGGGATTGACTCCAAGGCCCTGTGCACCCTGGACAAGTACTCTGCCATTGAAATACATCCCCATGCCTCACCAGCTCTAATATCCAGCTTTCATCGTTCTCAAATGCCTTCTTTTTTACATCATTGGATTTAGTAACTGAAAAATTGGCAGTCCAAAAAGCAACCGTCATTAAAATGTAGTATTTTACAAAGTGCCATATGAAATGTACCTTTAGGTTATATACTGAGCCGTATATGTTGTAACATGCTATTAATGCATATTAAGGCAGATATAAGGTACACAAGATTCATGATTTCATTTGTATCTTTGCATAGAACAAAAGCCAAATGGCTACAGATAAAAACAGCATGGATCTGGCACAGAAACAGACATGTGGCTCAATGGATAGAATAGAAGATGAAGAAATAACATGAGGCATCTTAAGTCATCTTAGGTCATATTAAGTAACAACCTGGTGGAAGAAAATAGGTAAAACTCTTGAAGATATATGAACAGGAAGGAATTTTCTGAACAGAAATAGAAATAGCACCAAGAATCAACAAATAGGACTAAAAAACTAAAAAACTTCTGTACAGCAAAAGAAACGATCAACAGTGAAGAGACCACCTATGAAACAGGAAAACAATTTTGTCAGCTACTCCTCTGACAGAGGACTAATACTGAGAATTCACAAAGAAGAAGAAGAACAACAACAACAATAAAAATCCAGACCACCCCCCTGGGTCTAATCAAAGAGATCTAATAAAAAATGGGCAGTGGACATGAGTAGACACTTCTTAGAAGTACAAATGACCAATAAATACATGAAAATGTTCAACATTTCTGCCCACCAGAGAAATGCAAATTAAAACAATGTTGAAATTCCATCTTACTCCAGTAAAAGTGGGGTTTTAGCTCACTGGTCCCACCACCTGCCTCACAAGCACAAGGACCCGAGTTTGATCCCTGGTACCTGCCCCCCCCAAAAGAAACAAAACACAAAACCGTGACAAATATTGGTGAACTATGGTGGCAGTGATAGGTACCTTCTGTACTGCTGGTGAGGATGTGAACTCATGCAATCACTATGAAAATAAGTATGGAGCTTCCTCAAAAAGCTAAAACTAGAAATTCCGTTTGATCTTCTTCTCTCCCCTTATAAGTATGTTCCCCCCAAAAGTTAAAGGCATTACACCACAGTGATACATGCTTAACCATGTTTATAGCAGCACAACTCATAATAGCTAAATCTTGGATTTATGGATGGAAAAAATATATATCCATCAACAGATGAATAGATTAAAATGTGGCATCTGTACAAAACAGAGTACTACCCTGCTATAAAGAAAGATAAATCTGAGTCATTTATAGGAAAATGGATGCACCTTGAGGCTTAAGTGAAGTAAGTTAGAAACACAAGTTAAATATCATATTACTTCTCTTGAATGAGAAACCCACAATTTAAATAATTTTAAAAAACAAAATAAAGACAACTGGAAACCAGGAGACAGATCTTTTACACATGTGAGGGAGAACTAGAAATTGAGGGAGTGAGGAGAGAGAGGAAGGGAAGGAGAATAAAAAGAGCTAAGATGTGTTAAGAACCTGCACCTACTCCCTAAGATGACATTAGACATTATGTACTGTGAACATGTACTACTTTTTTTAAGAGGTTAAGTGGAAATTAATTTTTAAATTCTTTTTAAAAAATAGTTGATTTGGAGAAAAATACTGAGTCAGCCATCCAGTAGTTTGTACTCAGGTGAGGTGAAGTGTCTAAGGCACACAGCATCAAAGTTGTTGTTGTTTTTTTTAACACTTGGATACTGTGAGAAGAAGTCAGAGTGGCTCTTATTTTGCTACAGACTACCTCATTTGTGATCCCATCATTAGTCTGTTTTAAAAGTTTCTTAAACATTGTAGTAGAACACAACATAATTTACTGCTTTAATCATGTTGAAGTTTAGAGTTCAGCGGCATTGAGTTCATTCATATTGGTGTGCAGCCAGCATCACTACCCATCTCCAGAAAATTTTCATAATCCTCAACTGAAGCTTTGTAACCATGAAATAATCAGCACCCGCTTGGGAACCAACATTCTATAGTCTCTATGATTTGACCACCTCCTATAAGTACTTTATATTGTTTCTCACAAATGAAATTATACAGCATGAGTGTTTGTCCTTTTGTGAGTGATTTATTTCACTTGGAGTAATGTCTTCAAAGTTCACCCATGTTGTAGCATGTGACAAGAACTCATAACTCCACCAGAGAAAAATTCCACATCTGACTTCATGTGACAGGTAGCAGTCAGGATGCAGGCATACTAAAAATATTGTATATGAGGTGTATGTTAAACACAGCTGAATTTTGTGCTTAGACTGAGATCCCATCCCAAAGATATCTCGTTAGGTATATACACATATTCCAAAATCTTAAAAATGTAAAGTCTGAAACACTTTTGATTCCAAACATTTTGAATAAGAAATACTCAACCTGTACTCTCCCTCCTGAGTTTCTTTGGACTACATATTTACTGTATTTTTTGTTCTAACTTTAGTATTTTCATGTGCAATTCAATTCCTCAAACATTATTTTCACTTCTAACTCTTAAGCCAAACGCCTCACCTGCAAACTCTCCCATTTACCCATTGACTGCAAACTCCTGAGGGTAGGTGGGGTCTCTGCATCATGGCTGGGATAGGGTCCTTCTTGTTCTGGTATCCAACACAGGCCGGGCACATGGTATGGATGTGCGTGGAATCAGCCTTTGACTCCCCCCAATGAAATCTGACACAAAGTAGGGCAGCGAAATATGTTACCTAAGAGAATTGCTTTCAATGCCTCAGGTCAATAAATGGGAAGGTGATCAGGTTTTGTTGAGAGCTGGCTGATTTTGAGGAAGTAACATCTTGTAGCCTCTTCAACTCCACAGAAAAATAATATTCAACCATGTTTTTTGGCCTTAGGGATTTATGGAAAGACTTTAGATGGAATATTTCGTATGAATGAAGAGAAGAGAAGAATCTATTTTTCAAGAAAGAAGAAATCTATTAAGAGTGCTATACTAGAGAAGGGAGATGTTGCTTTGTCAGTGCATGTATTTTACATTAAAATGACTTAAGTAAAGGACTCAGTCCACTTTCTGGTACAGAAGTTCTTCGTAAATGCTTGCTATAATTTTTAGTGATTATTTTTCAAAATCAATTTTAACATTAGGTAACAAATTCAAAAGTTTATTTGTCATCATATTATTAAAATGCAATACTACATGCTTATTTGGACTGCTATGTGCTCATCACATAAAAATAGCTTGTGTAAATAAGTAGGTATATGGGTAGGAAAGAGGGTTATGAGGATGGTATTTTTGTAAGTGATACAGCCATGGATATAAAAGAAGAAAACTGGCTCCGGATCCTTCCTTGGCAAATTGCATTCTGAAGTTTTTTTAAAATATAAGAAAAATTTACTTGTTATAAAAGTAGTATCTGTCTATTACAGAAGGATTTAAAAACTGATAGAAAAAAAGGGAATTATTGCACCTAAAATCCCAGTACAGTGGGCATCTATTGATTTTTACCTTTTCCCTAGCTTCTTTCTCTGGGTTGCTACAACTCTCTGCCCACGTGTGGTGCTGGGTGGGAAGTGTGAAGGTGTTAAGCAAACTCTTTCTTTCATAGGCTTTTGCACGACGCATGACGAGAGAGAGAGAGAGAGAGAGAGAGAGAGAGAGAGAGGGAGAGAGAGCTTGGCTGCTGCAACTGCCAAGCTGTGATCTAGTCTGGCTATATGCAAAGGCCCTAATGCAGGTTCTCTCTCTCTCAATGAGTCGAATCTGAGGGGTTTGGATGTAGGATGGCAGAATACACAGATGCACATACACAGACTGAGTTGACTTTTGCCAGTCATGCAGGTAAGAGAAAGTGTCCTCTTATTTCTAGGTGCTGAGTCTATCTGCTTCCTGTCCTACCAGAGCCTGCTTGTTCAACTTCTCCCTGTCCCTGAATTATTTCATCTCCTTGAAATTTCTTCTCTCTTCCCAAGTTTGCCAAGTTGGTTTCTACTGTTTCCTAGCTGTCACATTCATCTGGAGACAATTACTGTTAACACTTTGGTTTAAATATTTCCACACTTGCCTCCTGTGGGTTAGAATATTTTGTGAGCAAAAGATAGTCACACATATGATATTTCTTTAGCAACTACATCTTAACAACCGCATAATATCATATGAGCTGTGTCATAATGCATCTAATTTTCTGTAGGACACTTAGTTGCTGTCAACTTTAAGTATGAGAAATAGCTAAAAGTTTTACATGTTCAGAGTTTATTTCTGTAAGATAAATCTGTAAGCATATAGTTTTTGAGTAAAAGTATAGGAACATTTGGGGGCTATAGATAAAAACTGTCAAATATTCCTGGTGGCCCATTTCCTATCCATGTATGTTTGAATGACTCTAATACTATGAAAGCAATGATTTTTTTTATCATTTTATTCTCTGCACAGTAATAGCATATCTGTTCAATGAATGATACATATTTATCAAATAGTTACTCTATTATTTATAATGACATAAAATAACTCACCTAAAGCGCAGTGTTAGTTTAGTCTGCTAAAACAAATTATCACAGTATATATATCTTATAATTCTGGAAGATAAAATGTTCCAGATCAAGATAGCAGCAGGTCCAGTATCTGGTAATAATGCCCTGCTTCCTGGTATCACCTGAAAATGGAGAGAGAAATTATCTCTCTTTTGTTTCTCCCTATAAGGGCGCTAATTTCATCCAAGAGGGCTCCACCCTTATGATCTGATCATCTCCCTAAATCTCCACCTTCTAATAAAAATAATGCACATTACAGGCTAGGATTGCAACATATGAATTTGTTTTGAGGTGGGAGAATGGGACACATTCATTCTGAAACAGTCCTCAAGGTAACACGAGAGAATAGGGTTTAAATGGTGGCAGTATAACTCTGGAGTCTAACCAGGAAACTCTTCAGTGAACCCTAGCCAGGAACCCCAGCAATGCCTCTTCAACAGCTACTGAATGAATGATCCTTTCTATATCAGTTTAACTTGTTCAAGGAGGGATGGTTTCCCTGGAAAAAGACCGAGCTAGGTCTTTCTGTCATGTGCTACTTAACACTCTGCATTTCTGTTTTGCATAACTTACCATAGGTGCATGTATTTACTTAAATAGTCTTCTTTCTTCTCTGTAACTTTCATGAAAGTGAGAGCCGTGTGTGCCTTGTTCAGAGGTGCATTTCCAGGACCCCAAATCTTGACTGTGAATGTGTTTATTGTGGAGCCAGATATACTAATGACTTAAATGTATACAGCCTGTTTTCTTGATGTTGCAGGGCCACATGGTGGGTAATAATTTTTCACAAATGGTGTGTTAATATGAATTTCTGTCTGATGTAGAGAAGGAACAAAAGACAAGGGAAGGACCACAAATCCCAAGGACCAGCAAAGTGAACACCTAAACGGTCTATACTGAGTTTTAGGAGAAACCAGCCAATAAAGATTGTTCTCCAGACAATAAGATAAGATACAAAAAATGCATAATATTCCTTAACTTTTATGCAAAAAATATTACCAAATATATAAAACATAATTGTACTAGAGTACAACAATGAAAACCCAATTTTAGTGGGACATTTTAATATGCCTCTCAGTAGATTTCTGACTGATGATTACAATGCAATACCACCTCATCCTCATTAGGATTACATAGCATGTGATTGAAAAGTATGGTGAATATTTAAATTAAAAATAAGTTTATTAGAGTAAAAAAGATTGGTTTCCATGAATCCCCCTCAAATATCTCCCTCACTGTGAACATACTTATCCCATTCTTGTGATTCTCTGAAGTAGTCATGGAAATCCTCTTTCATGAGTGTCCTTAGTTGTGACTGCCTCAGTATCCTGAACTGATGAAAAATGTTAACCTTTCATAGCCATTTTGACCTTGGGAAGGAGCCAGACATTACCTGTTGCCAGATTCAGTGAATAAGGTGATAAGAACACACTGTAATACTTACAAGTCTGCTTTTCTGTTGGATAGCACTCTGCATACCTGCTATGAAAGATATGAAAGAGGACAGCTTCAGAAGGTAGCAAAAATAATGGAATAAGTGTGTTCAAAGTAAGGAGAGTATTTTGAGGTAGATTAATGGCAATGTGTCTTGTATTGTCCTAAAATTTAAACATTCAATTAGATCACATCTTTCTATAATATATATATTATCCAGAAAAAAACAACTAGACGGGGATATAGCTCAGTGGTTCTGCCACCTGCCTCACAGGCAGTTTGATCCTCGGTACCAAAAACAAAACAACATCAACAACAAAAATGAGGTAGAAAAAAACAGCTGTCAGCAAAGCTGTGGAAACACTGTTGCACTGTTGGTAGGAATGTAAAATAGTGCTGCCTCTGTGGAAAATGGTGTGGTAATACCACCAAAACTTTAAAATATAATTATTACACTATCTGTCAATTTCTCTTCTTGACGTATATCTAGAAGAATTTAAAACAGGGTCTTGAATAGATATTTGTATGCTCATTTTCATAGCAGCAATATCCATAATACCCCAAAGGTAAAAGTAATCCCAATGTCAATGGGTAGATGAATCATAAACAAACATGCCACGTGCATCCAGTGAAATATTATCCTTAAGTAGAAAGGAAGTTCTTACAAATGAAGGAAACTTGAGAAGATTATGCTGAACAAAGTAAGTCTGGCACAATAGAACACATACGCATGATTCCACTTCCATGAGAAACTTCCAGGAATCAAATTCATAGCTATTGGGAATGGAATAATGGCTGCTAGGCACTGAGGGAAGAGGAAGATAAGCAGTGATTGTTTCCTAAGTATAAAATTTCAGTTTTGCATAAAGGTAATTGTGTGGGTGGACATTGGTGATGGTAGCACAATGAGGTAAACATACTCAATGCCACTGAAGTCTACACTTAAATACCAAAGATGATACATTGTGTGTATTTTACTAGAGTGAAATGTCTTGATAAGTCTCTTACTGATGAAGGTAGATTAAAAAAATTGGTATTTAGAGGATTTGAGTAAAATAAGCAATAAGCCATACAGAAGACTTTGTATGAAAATAGTATAGCCGTGCTTTCCTAACATTTATGGAATACTTAACAAATCTGATTATACGAAAGGCCAGCAGTTCCCAACCTTTTTGACACCAAAGGATCATTTTCATGGAAGGCCATTCTTTCCCAGGATGAGAAAAGGGGGACAGATTTGGTCAGTTTGAGTATATTACAGTTATTGTGTACATTTCTAGTGTTATTACATTGTAATATAAAGTAATTATACAACACGTTATCATGCAGTATCACTGAGATCCCTAAACTTATTTTCCTGCAACTGGATGATTTCATCTGGGGGTGATGGAAGGCAGTGACATCCAAAGTATGTTATGACCAGTCTACTCCACAATCTCATTTTCTGTCGATGCAGAAAATCCTACAAAGATATTGGAAAAGGAAGCAGTTTTGTGGAAATCCCAAGACATTCTTCCTTGACTTTACTTCAGAACATATGGATATTTGGAGTTGTCTTTGACATCCTTTTAAGCCACTTTTAGTTGCAATCTTAGGTGGTTGATCCTTTTCTAGCATGGAAAAAGTTAATTTACCAGCTTATTCATAAATGGGTGTGGATCCATTTCTTCCCAGTTCAGGGGTCTTTTGTGGTTGGGAAGTAATGCTTAAACACTTCTGAGAGCTGAGATTGTTGATCATGCAATAGCTGAGAGAAAGAAGGCCAGGGTTCAGTCTCTTAAAATCTCTGCTAATGTCTGAAACATGTCAAAATTCCCAATGCTCACTTGCTGCCCTCTTAATTCCAGTTTGGCTTTGAATGTATTTATCTGCTGACTTCAACACAATGACCATTCTCATCTGAAAGACAAATTGAGTTCCTTTAGCAGGTTAAATATATCATATGAGTGAGCAAGTTTTGAGACTCATTCTATGTCACAGAAATATGTTACCAGTGGTGACTTTTTCTAAAATAAATTTTTGGAGGAACCCTTATAGCTCAAAAACTCTGGCCAGTAATCTGCCTTTAGAAAGTAATCTCACTTCTGTGTATAAAAGAAGACATGTGTCCTCTGTGTCCATCTCTTTACAGAGCTGCATGAATAGATATGAGTTAAGTGTATGTACTTTAATACGGTTGGTGATTTTAACCATAGCCTGGAAAACATTAAGTTCAGGTGACACTTTTCAGAGAGCCAGCATTTCTGTATGGATGCTCCAGTATGGAGACTCCCATTTGGAAGCAACCTCTTCGACGTGAGCAGGGAAAACAAAAAAACATCATGTTATAGAAGCCTCTATCTGTGCATAAACTGACACAGAATAGCCAATTCAGTTTTCTTGATATATAATTATTCCGACTTGAATAGTGGTAGTTGGCAACAAAAGTGCACATGATATATCTTCATGCACATTTTCCTAAAATATATATATTGTACAAAAACAAGTATTGTTACCTTGTAGTCAACACTGGTAGACTTGTCAACCTGGATTGCATACCATGGTGTTTTTTTGTTTTATATCTAGCTGTCCCCTAAGAGCCTTGTATGCACATAGGTGTGAAAGGTTATGGGATTATGAAAGCAGGATAGCTGGCTCGCTTTTAAGGGATAGGTTCTGGTCTGAAGCAGTGGTTTAAAGGGGGTGTGACCAGGAAGGGTGTATTTCCCTTCCTGGCTTCTCCATTGACTCTATTTTCTCTATTTGCCATGCCACAAGCCACTTTTCTTCTACCATTTACATGTGCCATGTCCAGTCTTGAGGCCAGCCAACTATAGCTGGAATGAGTCAGAATAAATCTCCCCTCCTACAAGTAGTAGGTGTCAGGTATTGTGTCTCAGTAACAAGAGAGTATCTAAGAGACATAGTGACTCATTAATCCTTTCTAATAATTTTGCCTCAATATTTTTCACTGTTTCATCAGTTCTTCTAGCTATGGTGGTGCTAGACAAAAAGGAACAAGTGCCACCTTTTCTTTTTCAGTACCAGGGATTGAACTCGGGCGCTTGTGCTCATAAGGAAGGCAGCAGAACCACTAAGCCAAATCCTCAGCCCGAGTGCCACCTTTGAACTGCAGTCTTTTCCTATAATTTCACAACATGTGTCTTTCGCAGCAGAAGGATCAATTCTTCATCAACAGCAAAGGGATTTTTATCTTTAACAATGAGGTAAGCCACTAAGAATGAAGATCTAAGTGCAGAAACACTTGATGAAGTGGTGACTTTCAATAATTGCTTGTTGGGCCGGGGATTTAGCTCAGCGGTTCAGTGGCCTGCCTTGCAAGCGCAAGGACTGGAGTTCTATCCCCAGTACCCCTCCCCGCAAAAAGTTGCTTGTGCTCAGATTTTTTCTTCTGAAAAAAGGTTTGTCTTTTAATCCAGGGTGCTTGGTCTCCATGTGGAAAAACAGTTGTGAAGTTTTCATGGCTTCTTTAGATAGGCAGTTGCCACATATTTTACAAAGAGGGCCAGAGAATGTGAATCACCTGTTGTAATGAACCTGTACTTTAAGTAGGACCCTTGTTATTTTCTTTTAAGTGCAGTTTAACTTGGTTGGTAGCGTTAGTGTCTTCTGCTGCCTCATCATTAGGTCTCCCTCCCTTTTTAAAAGAAGCTTTCCAGTAATGTTTATTTGCCATTCATTTTATGTAAGGTTAGCTTATGGGCTTACCAAGACTGTGTCTGAAAGAAGTGTATTGTGCAGGAAATAGGCCCGATTAGAAGTGGTAATTAAAATAATGGGTGTCCCATGCACAGACTAAAATGTCAGATTCTGATTTAAAGATTGCTGCCAGCTGCAGTTGCACAATAGAAATACATCAACTTCTTTGCCACTATAAAATCTGCTACTGGATGCAGTTTAATTGTCACTTGTCTCTTACATGATAGGGTTTGGATATAAGTCTGTAAGCAATTGATTTATTGTGGTCTCAGTGCGGTCAAACCTTCTGCTCATATTGCTCTGCATTTACAGCTGCTCCCCAGTATTAGCATCACTGCCTCAACGCCATCTCAGTCTATCAGTGATTATATTCTGACACGGAACTTGCAACCTAGATCCTTCGTATGTGCAATTCACAGTAGGGTCTTGCTTCTATAAGAATCTAATTTGCCACTGATATGTGCCCTGAGGGCTGGGGATCCCTGGTTTAAATGAATGCTCTCTATGGAGGAGGAATGGCTGGTGGAAAGAACAGAGCAGCAGTGAGATCAGAAGTGAAACTGACAATCATTCTTACTGGTCTTGGAAACGTGACTCCCTTTGACTTCATTGTAATCAAAATGTGTAGTTTCACAAGGAAACTCATTTAATTTTGTCTTTGTAACTTTAAAATATTTTGTCTCACTGCTCCTGGAGAGAGTCTCTGTTATTTTTAAATAAAACATAGGCCTGAGCATCATTCATTGTAGCCCTGTGCCCTCTACTAAATCACATGCTTTCTTTGCTTCTTTTTTTCTCTCTGACTCTCCTGGTGAACTCTGCACAAAGTGACACTTGATAAATAAAGTCAACTAATGAATTTAAGAGGGCATGAAGTTCTTCTCACTTTGAAAAATAGAATGAGGTAGTATACAAAGATGGGGTATTCATTAGTCAACTTTACCACAAATCAAATAAGTCCTAAGGGTTTTCTCCATCCACCTTGTTGAGTCACCTCAAGAAAAAGCTGGGGCTTCACTTAGCTAGTTTCTAAAATCAGAAAGATGATGGCCTTCACATTCTGGTTTCCTTGGGAGTAGCCAACAGGTTACGAAAATACCAAAATAGACTGATAAACCTAAAACTTTCTATTTGTTTCTTGTTTAATCTGGTTGTGGGTGCAGTGTTAGAAACCCCTTCCCACAGAAGGATGTATAAGGGAATATTCATATCTTTGATTTCTCAGAAGAAAAACACAATTCTCAGAAATATATTGTTAGCTAACAAAGTCCCACTTCTATTTTGCGGAAGTGTCAACACCTCAGGTGTTTAACCCAGATAGAAAACACAAAAACAAAATATGAGCACTAGAACTGCTTTTCTGCTCCTCTCAGCCTCTGAATTATTTGGTGAGCTTATCTGCCAGCTGTGTTAAATAGGGCTTGCCTTTGTATTCATTTCCCTAGTGTCTTTCTCCCTCTTGTGATCTTTGCTCATCTCCCAACAGCCTTTCCTTCTCTTGTACAAGCTGCTGATGTCTAGGTACTGATATCAGGGACTGACACCTGTTTTATTTGTATTTATTTTTCTCATTGAGTTTACTAGTACTTTTTGGGTGTACAGTACAGTTACATTCATCACTGGGATCTTGTACCTTTACATGACAAGTCTTGGTTCTCATTTTTTCCCCATACCCCTGCCCTCCCTTCATCCCCTCCTCCCTTCCCTATTTACAAATACTTTATTTCCATTTTTTCATTTTCTCATGTTTTTTTCTTTTCCCTTATTACCTTTACCCTACCCTTCCCACTTCCCCTACACCTTTAGTCCTTTTCTTCCTATTTCACATTGTCAATTATATCATTAGGATCTTATGTATCATTAGTTTTTCACACCAGAGAAACTATTTGATATTTATACATGTGTGAATTATTTATTTCACTTGAGTATATCCTCAATATGTATCCATTTTCCTATGAATGACTCTAATTTCTCATTTTTTATGGCTGAGTAGTATTCCATTTTATAGAAAAACCACATCTTCTTTATCCAGTTTCCAACTGATGGGCAAATGGGCTGTTTCCAAGTTTTAGCTATTACAAACTGTGCCGCTATAAACACAGGTGTGCATATATCACTGTGGTATGATTCTTTTAATTCTTTTGGAAAGATACCCAGCAGAGGGATGGCTGGGTCAAGTGGAACCTCTAGTCCCAGCTCTTTGAGGTATCTCCATATTGATTTCCATAGTGGTTGCACCAGTTTGCACTCCCACCAACAATGGAGAAGGGTTCGTTTCTCCCCACAACCCCACCAACATTTGTTATTGTTTGATTTCTTGATAGCAGCCATTCTTTGTGGGGTGAGCTGGAATCTCAGTGTTGTTTTCATCTGCATTTCTCAAATAACCAGTGATGTGGAACATTTTTTCATATATTTACTTGCTGCTTTACTTCTTTGTCTGAGAAATTTCTGTTCATTACAGATGTCCATTTTTGAATTGGGTCTTTACATTTGTGGGACCTGATTTTTTGAGTTCTTTATGTATTGTAGATAATAGTCCTTTGTCTGAGGTGCAGCTGGTAAAAATCTTTTCCCTCACTGTAGTTTGTCTCTTAGCTCTGTTGATGGTTTCTTTTGCAGTGCAGAAGCTTTTTAATGAGATGAGATCCCAGTTGCTGATTCTTTCTGCCAGTGCCTGTGCTACTGAGGATTTGTTCATAAAGTCTTTTCCTATGCCAATGTCTTCCAGAGTTCTACCTAACTTCTCTTCCAGCAAATTTAGTGACTCTTTTTAAATATTTAGATATTTAATCCACTTGGATTTTAGTTTAGTGTATGGTGAAAGATAAGGGTCTAGTTTTAATCTTTGGCAGGTTGAAATCCAGTTTTTCCAGTACCATTTATTAAAGAGGCTATCTTGCCTCCAGTGAGGATGGTTGGCTCCTTTATCAAAGATGAGGTAGCTGAGTACATCTGGAGTTGTTTTTGTATTCTCCAATCTGTTTCACTGATCCTCAGGTCTGTTTCTTTGCCAGTACCATGCTGTTTTTATCACAGTGGCTTTGTAGTATAGTTTCAAATTGGGAATTGTTATACCCGCTGCCATGTCTCTGTTGCCTAGGATGGCTTTTGCTGTTCTAGGTCTCTTCTGGCTCTAAATTAATTTTTGGATTATTTTTTCTAGTTCTGTGAAATATACTGTTAAAATTTCAATTGTCATTGTGTTGAGTATGTATAGCAGTTTTGGTAGTATTGACCCCTGTTTTATATGAGCCTGTCCTCTGATAATAGCTGGTTGATTGTGGTGGGCACCTGACTCAAGTCAGCCAATCAGATTTTTTTCTCCTGAGACTTTGACCTGTGATACATAGAGAGGCAGACTAAAAATTACTGGAGCTGAATCACAATGTGGTAGGCAGAATTTTCATTCTTCTTCCCCAACCTGTATATAATATGAGATGATGAGCTATCGCTCCCATAATTGCTTTGTTGCAAGGTATAGTTGCCCCTACAGTATGGTGATTAATCTGGGTGAACCTGATAGAATCATTTGCATTTGATGGAATCTTTTTTTTTTCATACTACAGACTTTATTCAGTTTCACTAGATTTTACATGCATTCATTTGTGTGTACAGATCATAGTTTTAGCATAAGTCTGAATTTATGTACTCAACACCACAATGAGGATACAAAACTGCTCCATCAGCCCAAAGGAACTCCGTGTGTCATGCCTATAGAAGTCACACAAAAGTCATGTCCCATCCAGTCCCCTACCCTGGAAATCAACCTGTTCTTCATTTCTATAATTTTGACACTTCAAGACTGTTGTACAAATGTAGTCATATACATATAATATGCTATCCTTTGATATTGTTTTTCAAATTCATCATTGATACCTGAGGAACATCTAAGTTGTGTGCATTAATAGTCTGTTCCTTTCCACTGTAGAGTAGCATTTGAAAGTACAGATGATTTGTTTAACTAATTATCCATTGCAGAACATCTGTGTTATTTCCAGTCTTTTAGTAAAGCTGCTATGAAATTTTTGTACAAGTTACTATGCCAAAAAAGGTTTTCATTTCTCTGGGATAAATGTCTAGAAGTGCATTTTCTGGGTTATATAGTATGTTTAATTTTAGAAGAAATTTCTCAACTCTTTTCCAGACTGGCCATACCATTTTACATTCTTATCATCAATATATGAAAAATCTACTTTGTATCATCAACATCATTTAGCATTTTCACACTAGCCATTCTGATGTCATACTGCATTGTGGTTTTAATTTTCAATCCCTGATGACTCATAAAGTCTATTATTTTTTCAAGTGATTACCTGCCATCCATCTATCCTCTTTGGTGAAATGTTCATTCATATCTTTTGCTCATTTTCTAATTGGATTTTTTTTATTGTTGAGTTTGAGTTTACTGTGTATTTCCACATTGATCAGATACTCTATGGTTTGCAAATAATTTCAATCTGTAGCTTGTCTTTTCCTCTTCTGAGATTTTTTTTTTAACTGAGCAATTTTTAAAATTTGGAAGAAATCCAATGCATCAACTTTTTTCTTTTACAGATCATACTTTTGAAGTCCCATAACTTACCTTGTAAAGGTTTTTCCACTATGATTTTTCCCCTAAAGTTGTGTAGTTTTACATCTTACATTTAAATGGATGATATATTTTGAGGTAAATATTTTAGTATGTGTAAGGTTTTATTGAGTTTTGTTTTGTTTTTTGCTTATGGACATTTGATTGCTTCAGCATGGTTTGTTGAAAAGTATATCTTTTCTGTATTAAATTGCTTTTGAATTTTGTCAAAATTAGTTGGGGATATTTACTTGAACCTATTTCTGGGTTCTATCTCCTATTCTATTGATTTATATGTCTTTCTCTGCCAATTCCATATCATCTTTTTTTTTTTTTTTCATTTTTTTGTACTGGGGGTTGATCTCAGGACCTTGTGCTTATGAGAAAGGTGGTGGAACCACTGAGCTAAATCCCCGGCCCAATACAGTCTTGATTAGTGTAGCTTTATAGTAAAAGTCGTGAAGTCAAGTAATGTGAATCCTCTAAGTCTTGTTTCATCAAATTTTGTGTATCTTGATTACGTGCAGGGTATTTTTTTATGTCCTCCCATTTGTCAGCTGCTTCAGTCTAGGGAAGAGCATTCTTGCAGAAGCTCTTCTTTTTTTTGTTGTAACTCCTGCAAATGCTGTTGGTTTTGCTCCAGTCTGTCTTCTAACCACTGCAGGAGAAGCCTGCTGACTGCTGACATCTGACTGCATGGATTCTTAGTAAACATGGAGTCATTATGGATCTTGGTTATTGAGTTCAGATGTGTAAGACTGTGAATCCTCTCCTATGCATCTTGCTCCTCCTGGCACAGGATCTTGGGCAGCTCCACTGCTGATTCAGGGCACACTTTCCCAATGGTGACATGAGGCACAATATGGATTGGGATTTTGATTCTCTCATACTCTGAGCTCTTTGGGGCCTGTATGGATTGGAAGCAAGTGTGTAGTACTCGGTCAGTCTTTGTGTTTTTATCCTTTATGAAACAGGAAAAAATAAGACCCACAAAGCCTAGATCAATCATCTTGTACATTGCTTGCACACAGATCAAGATGTGCAAACATCAACATGTGAAGGCCAAACAGTTATAGGAGGATGGGAATGGTATCAGCCCATAACTCTCATGGGGAGACCTGTTAGCTCAGCCAACCTTTCTGCCTCAGTTGAGGTCACAGACAGCTGCTCTGGAGAAATTTCTACTTGGTCTTTCCTCTTACTAGAATGTCATAGGATGATGACAGAATGAATATGAACAATTCTGATGGTGTCAACCTCCCCTATACACAGCCCCATCACGTCCTCCTCTATTGTGCTCAGAGCATGGTTGAGACAAGCACCAGACTCCAGATGAACCGTCTGCATGGCCAACACCACCTGCACCACCATCTTGCTTTGACCCTGCTCACATCCTTCTTGGGCCCACTTTGGCTTGGCCAACTGGGTGCCCTGGTGGCTTCCCTTCCACCCTGCCTGCACTCCACCCAGGCCTGGCCTTCTGCATGGGTTCTGCAAGGGCAGGGATTTGATGGAATCTCATTCAGGGAGATTTGAAGCATGCGTGGGTGGAATTTGACACATCACTGATGACTTAAAGGTAGAGGGACATAGAGAAGAAACTGCAGTGGTTTCTAAGAGTAGACAGGGTCTCCAGCTAAAGCCAGTGGAACCAGGATCTCAGTTCTATATATAGATGCAGGAAAACTGATTCAGCTCACAACTTGAATGCATGTAGAAGTGGATTCTTCTCTGGAGTTTCCAGATAATTGCACAGCATGTCTTCATTTTGGCTTTGGGAAAATCTGCTCAAAGGAGTCATGCCAGACTTCTGACACATAATTATGAGCTAATAAATGTATGCTGCCTCAAACCACTACAGTTGTGGTAATTGGTTGTGGCAGTAGAAGAAACTGACAGCAGTGTACTTGGAGAGGGCAGTGATGTCCTCTAGTTGAAGGCCTAGCACCACTTGGTTCTCTGCTTTCTTGTCAGCCTTTGTTTAGTGGTATGGGTTGTGCAAATATTTCCCAATAAAGTTGTCCCTCTTCCTGATTAAGTTTTACATTTGTTTTCTGTTGCATATGACTGAAAGAGTCTTAAGAAAAGGAAATGTGGAGTTGGGTGGTTTAATCCATTAAAATCTATAAATTTGCTACCTAGAAGTGTAGAACTACTTTGTGAAGTTTCAGAATCGTAAGTGAACTAAAGATTATTGAAAAAAATGTTTACTATATTTGTTGGCAATTTAGAATTGCATTTTAAAGCTTAATTTAGAAATGATTACATATCAAGTTTGGGCTACAGATATGCCCATCCATACAAACACAAATTACTTTGTTCACCCATAAAAACACTTTGCAGTAGGCATGCTCATTTGGTTAGGGCACACAGTCCAAAGCTCTCCGGAAACCTGAAGATGAGTTGATACCGGGTAACAAACTAGGTGAGGCCAGAGTGTGGCTTGCTCTTCAGGCATTAGAGGTTCACGAGAGTCTTTCTCACCCCCACCCCCAGGTCCAGCTGGCTGCCCAAAGTGGTGCACAGACCCTGGCAATGTCCTTGCCAACCTGGCCTTTGGCCAGGCCCGGAGAGAGAGCAGAGTAACATAGATGTCCAGGTGCAGACAGCTGGCTTGGCAGAGAAGAGGGGCTGGCTTACACAGAGGATGAGGAGAGGCAAGCTAGGGGCAATGGACCCTGGGAACCTGTCCGTTCCTGGACTCCCACTCCGCAGTGGCATGTACTCTGCACCCTCTGGGGTTTCAATTAGGGGGCAGGATGATACAGTCCACCAGCTTGCTCTTTACTTTGCTGTTCTAGGGTGGAGCTAGGAGTGAAGTAGAAGAAGTGGGGAAAAGAAATGAAGTGGGAAAAGACGCCTCTTAACATGTATCCATGGTGAAGAAACTCCCTCATGGTTTGTGCTTTCTTGGCAAGGGGAGCAAGACTGAGGTTTATAATCCTTCTTCCCAAATGTTCATGTATATGACACGAAGTATTGTGATCTCTTCCCTAAAATAGTGGCCTTGGTGCAGAAAGCATAACTGAATTAGTTTCAGACATTGAAAAACAGTCTTGTGGGTGGGGTCAGTGGGGAAAGGAGAAGAATAAGGCCAAGGATGGAAAAGAAGGATCATGTTTAGATATGCCTAAATTGCTGAGTCTCCCGGAGGAGCAGTTCTAGAAGAAGAGTACCCTTAGGTTGTTGGAGGGGTCTCCTTCGGGCACAAGAAAGAAAACTCAGCTTGGCTTGGTGCCCCGTTAACTCCTAGTTTGGGAAGTGAAGTCACAGTTTTAGTCTGGCAGCCTGGGGGACAGGCTCCCTGATGTCAACCTGACAGTCAAGCCTCATGCATAGTTAAATGGGTTTGCATAGAAACCTAGCAAACCAATCCTACTTGCCTGAATTTCCACACTTGGATTTTTTTTCCTTTCCCTCCTAATTGATTCATTTAGAGCTTAGTGTATCCATGTATAGTATTTCTTCACAATAGGAAAGAAGTAATAAATTAGCTGCATTTATAGCTGAAAGTCAATCTTGGTATTCTATTGATAGGAAAACCTCTTTTCTTCCTTACTCTTTTTCTCAAGAGAGCCTATAGATCAGGCCTTTTGCCATTTTCAGATCTTTCCCCAGGCATTAGAGAAACAAGATAACCATCTTTTAAGATAAAAGATACATTCTCCTTTGGATATGCTGGGGAAATAAAATACTTGAATTTTTGTGGTTTTTTTTTTTTTTTTTTTTTTTTTTTTTTTCAACATTCTCCTTTGGATATGCTGGGGAAATAAAATACTTGAATTTTTGTTTTTTTTTTTTTTTTTTTTTTTTGCTTCTGCTCATCCACTTATAATGTTTCAACATTTTAACTCCTGTAACGTTAGTTCTCTTGGCGGTAAAATACTAATTCCAATCACCTTCATCATAGGGCCAGAGGAGACTTAATTAATGTTTATAGAGCCTAAAGACTAATTTTTTCCACACCCCTCTCCTACTGCACATACACAAGCACTTCCTGCCATATTTGCTGGAGCCTTAATGTGTTCAGGTCTGGCTATAGTCCTGGCGTGTTTTGTCCCTCAAAGAGGAAAACACTGTATTATTCCCTGCTGACTTGGTTTGTCTTTTGCTCTCTGGTGACTTTGATCTTTGAGCAGCCCTTCACTCTGCTGATCACAGCCTGTCTTTAACCCCTGAAAAGGCTAAAGGGGACTGTGACACTGGGTTCAACTCAGGTTTCCCTGCGACCTCTCAGATGGCATCCCAGGGGATGTGTTCTCTGACCCACTGAGACAACGCTTTCATCAGCCCCAGGGCTCTGCCAGGGAGTGGGCTCTGCTTTCCTGCTCCAACTCCTGTTCATTTAATTGAGAACAATGACAGCGTGTAGTTAGAGGAGAGAGCTCTTATGATTTTAAAAAATGGTAATGATAAAATCTGTCTTTCTGGTTTACAATATTTGAGAAAGATTTTCAGTTATGAAGGAAAGTAGTACAGATAGGGAGGTAGTCAAGACAGAGGTGACTTATCTCTGCTTCCCTCTGAACCTGTGTGGGAACTCTATGGAGTGTGCCATCACCTCCCCCAAACCTCAGGGCAGTGGACAGAGAGTGGGGTGGCAAGTGGAAGGAATAGTTTCTTCTTGGAACACCCCCAGCGGTGAGGAAATCTAAGCAGCCTTGGGAGGAAGGTCACTTTGGGGAGACTTGAGGTCACCAGCTGATAATCTCAGCTGCACAGTCAACCATGTGAGTGAAGCCATCTCGGAGGTCAATCCTCTAGCCGCACATAAATTCCCTGGCAGTTGTCTTGTGCTTCAGGGGTGAGCCATATACTAGTACCCTAGTGAGGGTGAAATCTGGTTTAAAATGCATTATGAAAAGAATGAGAGGTAAGGAAATGGAAACATCATCTAAGGAGCTCTCAAAGTGTGTAAAAGTGAGCACATAAATATGTATTAAGTTTTAAGCCACAAAGATCGGGGGTTCTATAAAACATCTGAGAAAAATCAACTTTGTGAGTGTGTGGAGGTGGTCTGCATTTGGGATGTTAGGCCTGGCTGTACTCACAGTATGAGCCTCAGTCAAAACAAGCATTCACAAGGGTAACTTTGGTGGCAAAGAAACGCTATGGGTTTGCATTTTCCATAGTGAATAACAATTTTGATAGGCAGAGTCAGAGGGTTGCTCTTGGATTAGATGGGAGGATAAGGGAAGGAGATAATTTTAAAAGGACTCCTAAGTTTTTTATCTGAGCAACTGAGTGTGTGATAGTGCCACTATAGCACCTGGGAAGATTAGAGGAGGAGTAGACTGTGGAAAAATATCAAGCATTTTGTTCTGGTCATAGTACATTTGAGATGCCTGTCAGGCAGCCCCAGCAGAGGAAATACCAAATAGTTGTCTAAACCTGGGGAAAGGGTTGGTGTTAGAGATATAAAAACTGGGAATCAGCAGATTGTAGATGATATTTAAAGTCACATATCTTGGGTTGGAGAGATGAGAAGGGAATTAGGACTAAGCTGAATGGGACTTCAAATAAAGGAAACTAGGAAGGAATGGTCAGGAAAGCAGGAGAAGAAATGAATAGTATAGCATCCTAGAAATAATTTTAAAAAGCTACAAGAAGGGAGGAAATGACTAAGTATAAAATGCTCATGATAAGTGAAATAAGAGAAGACCTAGAATTGACCATTGGATTTAGCCAGATGGATGTCATTGGTTACCCTAATAAGAGCTGCTTCAGTAGTATGGAGAGAGTGAAATCCTTACAAAATTGCATTATGAGCACAATTAAAAGGTTAGGAAATAAATCACAGAATAACTTTCAAGGAGTTTTAATGAAAGTGGGAGGTCAGAGAAATGGATAAAATGGAGTCATAGCTAGAGAAGGACTTATTCAAAGGAGGAGAAATATGTAGCAAATTTATAGACCACTGGGGATGAGATGGAGAAACTAATCATCATGAGAGAGTGGGAGGCAAAAGGTCTACACAAGGAAGAAGGATGGAAATGATGGGAATTGGTTCAGAAGTGCAGGGTTAATCTTGGGTAGGGATATAGACACTTCATTTTGCACTGGTAAAGATTGCAGTTACAAATGCATGTAAGTTGTTGATTTAATAGTGGAAAGATGAAGTGAATCTCATCTAACTGGGTCTCTTTTGACAATGACATAAAAGATTAGTTCATCAGAGAAGGAGGAAGACAGTGCTAGTGATTTGAAGAAATAAAAAACATAAGAGAGTTGCTTCAGAAAGTG
Source organism: Fukomys damarensis (assembly GCF_012274545.1). Lineage (NCBI taxonomy): Eukaryota > Metazoa > Chordata > Mammalia > Rodentia > Bathyergidae > Fukomys > Fukomys damarensis. The sequence goes on from NW_022900926.1 coordinate 70,126,301, forward strand.
AGCAAATCAATTTCCTATTATCAATTTAAATGAGCCACTTGTTTTTTGTATCATAAAGGTTGACCAGTTAGCATGCTATTATGCTTTATTTTCTCCTCTGCTATATTTAGTTAGAAGTGGAGTGCTTAACTGGGATTAGAGTTTTGCCAGACAGTGAAATGGATGCAGTGTCTGCCTGTATAGAACTGAGCACCAAGGAACCAAAACTGAGTCTATAGTAAAGACACAGATTGTGGCAGGAGTGCAGGCAGAGAGGAAGGGAGTGGGAAAATAATGAGAATTATGAATTTGAATTCCAATGGAGTCTAATAATTTAGCAGGGATATGTATTAGCTTTCTCATTGCTGTGATAAAATAGGTGATACTCAAAACTCAAAGGAGGAGAGATTTATTTCGGTTCACAGTTTCAGAGGTTTAAGTCCACGGTTGATTGGTTCTAAAGAAGAAACATTGTGGGAGAGCATGGTAGGTATTTCATGGCAGCTTATTTCATGCTACCTGGGAAGCAGAGAGCAGGTAAAGAGCTCAAGAGTGTAAGGAGCCAGGGGCCAGATATAGCCTTCAAGATCACGCCCCATGACCCATTTCCTCTAACTATGCTCCAATTCCTTAGAGCCCAGTCAGCTGTGAATATAGTGGGTTAACCTACTGGTGAAGTTAGTGTCTTTTCAATTCCATCACTTCTCCAGGAGACTCTTAAACTGGTCAAATTGACCATCAAAATTAACCAGAACTGGAGTCTTCTACAGGAAGTGAGCTGGAAGGATGGGAAAGGGAAATCAGAAAGTGGAAGGTTTAAACTGAGTTCTCAGAGGTGATGCAGTTCTTGGCAGTGGTGAAGATCAGGGGGATAGCCATGGTGGTGGGTAGCTAAGGTCAGGTGAAAAAGGAGCCTTTGGCAGTGAGAAGACCAAAGAATGCCAAAATTAGGGTGATGACAGATTATCCTTATCAAGATTAAAGTTTCCAGGAATGACAGGCAGAAGAATTAATAGAAGGAATCATGGAAAGCCAGGTACTAAAATTCAGTATATGAGAGGGAATGAGCTCAAAGTCAATAGTGAAAGTATCAAGGAGGGTGGTTATATTTGCAGTAATGTTCTTCAAAAGGAGCTGGACTTTTTGAGAGAGGAGAGAGGAGACACTGTCTGGAGGCCATAATGGAGACACTCACACCAGGTGGAGGTCTCATGTGACAGGTGAAGGAAATCATCCTTAACTTTCAAAACCTACAAGGGAAACTGAGGGCTCATTAATCCTATTAATCCTAGCACTTCCTGCATTACAAAACAAAGATAAAGCAAAGATAAAACACGAGTAATTTATAATAAGATAATTTAACTTTGATGTGTAAAAATTGTTGTTCATGACTACGCCAACAGGCTTCATGAGATTGTTTGCTTTTGATCCACTGAGGGAAAGTCCTAATGTGACAGCTACACAGGCAGACTGTTAGAAAGGTATTGCTTTCCAGGGTATGATTTTCCAAAATAGTGTGCAATTCTTAGGATACATATGAAACAAAGACCAGTTCGATTTACACTGAAGCTTTATTTCTGGAAAATTCAGTGTATTTTAAAACTGTGTGAAAATACTTAGGGTGTATGTGTACCAAAGAGTTAAATTCCAGGTTCAGATGATGATAAACTGTTTCCTAAATTATCTGTCTGGCAATGTCCAAGGCATTTCTTCCCAGTGATGGACAGATGATACTCATTGCAGCAAATTCTGTCTGACTGTTGAAGGCATGCCCAGTCATTCTGACACCTAGTATTTCAAGTTTCTAAAATGCCTTCTACCTTCTGAGTTGGAGAGAGGAGATCAGGCTCAAAATTGAAGTCGGAGATTCAGGGGCTTTGGTGATGACACCACAGGGGCTCCAGAGGGCAGAGGGAAGTCTTGGGAAGAAGGAGGGGTGACAGGTCCAGCAAAGTGAGGGCCTGTTTAGAGCTCCAAGTACCAGATCCAAGGGATGGGAGGCTGGGGTCCTTGTTCTGACCGTGTGTCCCAAACAGAGATGTGAGACCTGACAGGAGGCACTTCAGGAGGTCTCTCAAGGGAAAAGGGAATCAGGTCAAATTACAGCCTCCTTCATGGATTGGCCTAAGGCAGTATGCTGTGCAGAGTCCAGGCTGTGCTGAGCCTGTGGCAGTGTCCCCTCAAGGGAGTGCATTTATTTTTCTGCATTTCCACACAGTCTTGTGGTTGTCAGCTTAATGACTGCATAATGTTCTGTGGTGCTGGTTACCATGAATTATTAAAGCAAACTCTCACGCTGGATTTTAAGCTCTGCCCTTCCCTTCCCTTCCCTTCTCTTCCCTCTTTTCTATTTTTTTCTTTCTTCTCTAGAACCTCTTCCTCCTCCTTCTTTGCTATTAGAATTAGTTGCACAGATTATTTTCAAGTGAACTTCTATTTTTTTGCTCCAATTTACATACTTGCTAAAGATAATCTTCAAGTAGTCTAAGGGTCCACATATCTTTCTAATTTTCCTTATGCTGCCAGTTGCTATCCAGTGGGATGTTTTAAACCCATGGAAGAATGCCATCAGAATTTGTTAACATATTGGTTTCACTGCAATCTCATCAATTTTGAGTGTCATTTAAGCTTTTTCCTTTTATGTTGATGATTATAAAATGCAATCTCAAGATTACTTTCCGTTTAGGTTTTTTAATTTTCAGCAAATACTCTTTGTATTTCTGAGAATTGTTTTTCACTTTTGTGCATTTCCCTTTCAAGAACTTAATGTTTTTAGGATTTTAATGTTCTAACTTGGATGAGTTTTTCATAGCACACTCACACACATGCACACATCCATTGTCATTACTGCTGCAAAATTCTACCTCTGTACTCCACCCTCTGCTCCCCCAACAATCTGTTTTCCTTTTTGATGCTCTTGCTTTTGATGAAAAGCTAGGCAGTATTCAATTTATTATTAATGAGTTACGCTCCTCAAGCAGTGTTTCGCAACTTTGGCTGCACACTGGAATCACCAGGAGAGCTTTAAAATCTACTGGTGCCTGAGTTTCACTTCTAATTTAATTTGCTTGGCCCTGGGGTTTTTAAACAGCTCCCCAGGTGGTTGGACTATGCAGCCAAAGTTGAGAGCCATGATCTTAAAATTTGCAAATTGGTTGTTGGGTTACAATGAAATGGGTAGTGGATGGATTAAGTGGTGAAAACAGGGCTGCAGGAGGTGGTGGGGGGACAAGTTGCTATTGGGGGTTGGAAGGGAATCCAGGATTCCCTCTGGCATAAGTAAGTCTCAGGCACCTTTATTTTTTGGTTCTGGGCAATACCTCTGTTTTATTTATTTTTACTGAATTCCAAAAATGAATATCTCTTCTGGTTTCCCAACCCTATCCCTTCTGATCATGTCCTTTTCTCAAGAACCCACTGTTGGACAGAGCCCACCCAGTCTCCTAGTTTTGTATTTATACTCCTAATACTGAAGCAGCCCATGGTCTTTTAAAAGAGATTGAAGGGGAGAGATTGTCTCCCAGGATTTTCCATAGTCCTTTGCAATCCTCTTTTCTCTTTTTGGCCTATGTGTTTGAGACAGAAGTCAATCTATGTGTCCTGAATACCATAATTCTCACTAGCTTAGGACAATGATGAATTTATATTAAGTATAATGGCAACCTTTGGCTGATTTGCTGCTTTTGCTCACTGATAAGGACTTCAGCCTTCCATGATAGATTTTATTAAGTTATTTTGGAAGTTCCTAGGATTTGTCTCCTAAGTGCTTAAGAGCCAAACAACTCACATTTTTGTGTTTTAGCCATCTCTTTGCTATTAGTCCTTGCGAAAGCACTCAAGGGTGAGCCTGCCTCTGTCAAGAGGAACTTGAGTGTTTCAATGCTACCTTGGTTTACATAATACCATCCACTGAAATATGCATGTTTCAGAAAAGATCCTGAGTTATTCTTTCCTTATTATGACATCGTAGCTTTTGGGTGAGCTCTGGCATGAGGAATAGAAATGGTTTCTAGGCAGCAAGAGGAGGAAATGGGACAAAGTAAGCGCTGGTGTGATGGAGACACCCAATGTCTATACTCTTCTCCAAATCACACTGGGTTGGGCTGGAGCAGGGTTAATTGTAGAGTAACCAGAAGATGAACAGAAAAGAAAGTGATAGAAAAGTAAAGTTATCATCTTCACTGGCCACCTGCAAGAGTCTTTGACAACTTTAAGGTACTAAATTCCTTATGGGTAGGAACTCCGTCTTTCTCTCTGTGTCTACAGCTTCTAGTGAATCTCCAAACTAGGTGCACAAAAAATCATTATTGAACAAAGCTTTTGAGTTATGGATTTCCCACGTCCTACTTGACTGTGTGTTAGATGTTCTTGCCACTTGAATTTCTACTTAATCCTTCTTCCAGGCTTTTAAAAATAATTGAGTCTGCTTGAAAGCTATGTCAAGGGAGATACAAATATAGTTCAAACATTTACACATTGAACTGATCATTTACTATTTGAATCACTGAGTAATATTCTGTTTGCTGGTCTGTGGAAGAGCAATAATATTGGCCATTTTCATGGTGCTGTTTGAAAAATAATTGTTTGGAAATAAAACCAGAATGGAGCATACCTTATTTATTATCCTGAATGAAGCAAACATTTATTGCTTTCTCTTGTCTATGGGCTGAAGCAGTCCAACCAGTGCCACCCTGATCAGAGACCCCTAAACCATCCCTTCCCAGCACAGCTGCACCTAGGGACTCAAAACATTATCAGCCCTGCTATTGATAGCAGCCTCTATACTTCCTGTGCTTTCCCGAGCCTCCTTCTTGGGCAACCATTATCACTTGTACAAGCCATGTTCTTAGCAGGGAGCTACAACCAACCCTTTTCCACTGAACTCCCCTCTCACCTTGACTCTACAAATGACCCCATAGCCTTTACAAGAGGTGCCAGCCTGGTGTCTAGTGCCACAGCGTTTCCTCTCAGGTTTGTCCTGAAATAAACCTGTCCTACTGAGCTCATACTTCTGTTTCTTTTTTTCCTTTTCCCTAGCATGGACTTTAGGGGAAAAAAATCACAAATGGTAAGCATGTATTTTTCTGATTTCTGTTGTTTAAAATTTTAATCCAACTTCTAGAGGATACTTTGGAGTGATTTTAAAAGATTTTCCATATTTTTAAATAATGGAAATACAAGATTCTGAATCAGATTAAAAGGTATTTTATATATAACTAATATGTAACACTTACAAAGCTTTTAATAATCAAAATACGTTGTCTAGTTTTGCCAAAAAAGAAAAAAAAGAAAAAGAAATTGGGCTGGAGATTTAGCTCAGTGGTGCTGTGCCTGCCTTGCAAGAGCAAGGTCCTGAATTTGATCCCCAGTACCAAAAAAAAAAAAAAAAAAAAAAAAAAAAAAAAAAAAAAAAAAAA